>NW_024881276.1:14282500-14887500 GCF_018691265.1 Tyto alba | reverse complement strand
AGCAGAATTGTCGAACTGACCAGTAAAAAATAGGTGTCTCCCAGGTCCTACCAAGCCTGGTCCCTTTAGCTTGCATTAAATACAAATATATATCCCTGCTCTATAAGGGTTATCACATGTATCTGTGTGGGGAAAAGAGCCTGCCAATATGGAAGTAGTTGCAGATTTTGAGTCATAGTCACCACATTACAATTGTGCAAGTCTGTGCAAGATCTGGCCCTAAAGCATCTCTCTGCTTAACAATTCACTTGCTCGTTTTCTGACTGCTGTGAAGGAAACAACAAAATACACCTCAAGGTTAAACATTTTATTTCCTATTAAAAAAATAAATAAACCCTATGGGAAACTTTGAGTTAACCTGAGTGGAATAGAGTTAAAATATTTAAAAATTGAATTTCAATTATAGAAAATAAACAGATCTGCAGCAACTTAAACAGTGACTTTTAAAAGTTTAGGTCATTTTTTTTTTCTTCATTATTAATAAAGCTTTCTGAATAAAAAGTATCATGGAAAAAAATGTAAGCAGTACAACTATCTCGTTAACTTAATATAATCACAATATAATAGAGAGGATAAAATTGTTGCTTACCAGCTTCAATGCATTCTGAGGTCAAACAGTACTGTTGCTTCGAATTAAACTTTATAAGACCTTGGCTAACTGCAAAATGGAAAACCACAATGAGATCATTTGTGATGAATTTTGACCATTGCATCCAAATGTTGTGTACTTGATCAATCAAATCTCAGGGCAACCTCTGGCCCTCAAGCACCTCTGGCTACCTTGATTTTAAAAAGTTAGAATGTATATTAAGTACTGTAGCTCATAATAAATAATTTTCCCCTCCTGTGTCTGCTTTCTGCTCCCCCTGTCACTGCACGGAGCAAGGGCTGTCTCTCAGGGTACGTTTGCACAGTGCCTGGAGTAACAGCACTTCAGCCTCACTCACTGACAGCCAGTGCCACCACGACACAAACAATTAACATCCTCCAGAGGTGCACCCTCCACAGCCGGCAGCGCAACGTGGAGCTCTCTAGCCGCCTTCTGCTGGGTTTCCACCGCTCCTCCCGAGCTGTGGGGCTCGCGCTGGCCCCTGCACCTCCTCCTGCAGCAGCCCTGCGCTGCCCGGGCCCACCGGCACAACCCAGCCCCAGCGGGACCCTACCAGGGTCCCCTTGTTCCAGCCTGGAATAAACCAGAGAGCCACGGCGCCAGGATAGCTGTGGTTTATAAGGCACGGCGCAGTTTCTGTCTGAACTGGCTCCCAAATGGATTGTAATTGCATTTGCTTCCAAAAGCCTTGCTGACAAGAACTATGAAATTGTCAGTTAATTTTGCTCATCTTTCAAAAATGTGTATTACATCTGCCTCTGAGACTTAAGCATAGGAATTGCTAATTTCAAACAGTGCTGTCAGGCAGCAAATATGCAGATAATTGATACTTGGGATGAAGATGGGAGAGTCCCAAAGGGTAGATAAAATGAGACTCAGTAGATGTGCTCAGTAGACATAAAGAAATGTCTCGTTATATCCATTATCTTAATAACTCAGTCTATGGCAAAAATAGAAAAAAAGAAAAAGAAAAAAAAAAAAAACAACAATGGAATATATTAAGGTATCGTAGCTTTACTAGTGGTGATAGTAATAAAGCAATTTCTCCTGCAGCTATATATATTGTTCAAAAGGAATAGGAAATGTGAAATGGTATTTCAGCACAGGAAAATTTTACTATAAAAAATCTAAAGCTAGAATAGAATATAAAGATGTTTCATCTCTTCCAGCCTCATAGCTTAAATGAGAATTAATCACAGAAATGGCTGGATTTCAATCAAATTTTCTTAAAACCTAAGAATGCAAAACTATTTCTGTACAACTCTACCAAAGCTCGCACTGACTCAGTGAAATACAACACCTCAACAATCTTTGTAAGTTAGTCAAGAAATACACAGGACTTTGAGGCACATGAAGATTGTAATTGGAATATTGAAGAACAGTAGAAAATAGAGAAATGGAGGTCTCCAGAATACGATTTTGAGCCACATGAAATACAAATAATGGATAATGTGCCTATTAATTAAGTGTTTCACTCCTTCCAACTCACCTTTTCCCTGCTTTAAAGTTAACCTATTAGAAACTGTCCAGGTCTTGAAAGTTTGCTAGGTTTTTTTTCTTAACAAAGCAGAGAAAGGAAGCAAAATCCTAGATACTATTTAGTTTTTTTGCACTTGATGGCATGTGAGGAAGTACAAAAAAGAATCAGTAAAGTATCTGAAGTAGCCCTCATTGTTTCAATACATATAAGCAAAAGCAAAATACCATTTCAACTGGTTTTGTTCCATTTACAACTTCAACGTTAGAGCAAACTAAAAAAATTTCTTTGGCAGTAATGCTTTCCTTTTAATTAACAGCTAATTTTGGTTGAAAAACTTTGCCTGGTTTTGTTCTCTTGTTTTTTTGTTGTTGTTACGAGAACTAACCATTACATTATTACCTACAATTGTGTTTATAACACTCAGTGTCCCAGCTTCTTCCTTTATAAGCCCGTTTCCAGATTCTTAGGCAAATATATACAGTAATTAAAATTCCTCCAAAAATCTGAAAGGGGAAAAGGCATAAAGTACGCAGATGCAAACAATGTGGATGTTCCCATAATCTGAGAAGTCCAAAGGGCTACCAAGTCAGGAGAAGAGGCTACCAAATCAAGGTTCAAAGCTGCCTGACTTCTTGCCCAAGGGAACTGGTGGGCAATCTGCTTCCTTTTGCTCTGGCCCCGGCTCCCAGTGTGGCTCCTGTCCTGCCACAGCCCACACTACCATCTGGAGAGCTGCAGGCAGGACCCCGCCTGATGCCAAGTGAGTCCCCTGGTAGCTCCCCACTGTAGTCACAGTATGGCTACAGCTGGTACGAGCAAATAGCAGTAAATTAAAATACATGATTCTTCCAGATTCTTCTTAGAGTTGTAGGAACTCGGAGAAGAAGAAACAAGGAAAGCAGGAGAAGGCTATGTTTCACTCCTTCAGGCTCAAAAATTGAAGGGAAATAGTTTCAAGTCTACCAGAAACAGCAGGTTTTGCAGATTAAATGAAAACTGAAGAAAAAAGGTAATCTTGAGGTCCTTAAAATGTTTCACAGGGCTAGAAATAATGGTCTCCTTTTCTACAGTTTAACAAAGCTAAAAAAGAATTAAACTCAAACTTAAGATCAAAGTACAGTGTCAAAATGAAACATAAAAACATTGACAAAATGTTAAACCAAATCAATTTAACTTTTTCTTTTATTCTTTTGATTGAAAACCTCAGATATTTTCCAAAAAAATCCTAAAAACATTTTGTTTGACCCAAGGCCAGCATTTTTATTTTCTTAGTAGTTATGCCAATGAAAATTTTAACACTGAATCCCTGGCTACGGAATAGGCCTCAGCACACTTAGAAACCTATCTCTAAGAATAAATATATTTGCCTGAATTTTCACATCTGGTCTATGGATAAAGTACTTTTATCTCTGACAAGCTATGCTGGTTTACATCTATTTCTTTTTACAAGCAATAAACAAACAATCTAGTGAAAAGAAGAAAAAGAAAAAGAAAAAGAAAAAGAAAAAGAAAAAGAAAAAGAAAGAAAAAGAAAAAGAAAAAGAAAAAGAAAAAGAAAAAGAAAAAGAAAAAGAAAAAGAAAAAGAAAAAGAAAAAGAAAAAGAAAAAGAAAAAGAAAAAGAAAAAGAAAAAGAAAAAGAAAAAGAAAAAGAAAAAGAAAAAGAAAAAGAAAAAGAAAAAGAAAAAGAAAAAGAAAAAGAAAAAGAAAAAGAAAAAGAAAAAGAAAAAGAAAAAGAAAAAGAAAAAGAAAAAGAAAAAGAAAAAGAAAAAGAAAAAGAAAAAGAAAAAGAAAAAGAAAAAAAAGAAAAAGAAAAAAGAAAAAAGGTCTCTCCATTACTCCCTGGTGTTTGATACTGTATTCTTTAAGTGAAAATCATTATTTTTCATCTAGAAACAGTATTTTGCACTAACAAGTTGAAGATTAATTCCTGCTCATCTTTATAAAGAGTTTTGTTGAATTGAGTGATATTACTTACATACACCAAAGTTACTCGCCTGCAAATGTTTGCAGAATTTGCTCTAGAGCAGCAAAACTCTGACCGAGTATGAACCTGGTTCTTTAAATATTCTATAGAGAACCTGGAATAATTTTCTCTGTTGTGATTATAAACAAAACAGACCTTTCAAACGAGATCACAAGATCATAAAGGACTGGAGGGAAGCAAGGGATATGCTTAGAGGCTGTTCCCTCCTGTCCAGGGAAATCTGTGTTGGTCTAAAGAAATGAAAAGTTGGGCTGAATTATTCCAAAAGAGGATCTGTCTCTGCATGTTCTTACAGGATACAACACTGCTTTCTCTTCTCTGCTTGGTGGTTCTAGGTACATTTATATTTTTTCACATCGTTTTATAGGTGTAGGCATATGCTTCTTGTGATATTCCAACAAAATCAATCTACAGATGATTCCAAATCCCAGAGAGGAAAAACTAATTCCTTCTCTATTGTGTCCAGTTACAGCTTAGAAATCTGATCAAAACATATTAACTTCATCCTGGATGCACTCTTTATGATTTTTGCAAAGACGACTTTGCAATTCATTGTCGAAGAACAGAAAGATCTAAGAAATATGCTAGCAGATGCACTATTGAAGACTTCTACGGGAATTTTAGTCAAGCCCTAAATGAAAACCAAATGAAGGAAAACCCAAAAGATTCCATAAAATATGTGCACTATGGATTCATTTTCAGGAAACAGAGAATATTACTCCACATCAGTCACTATCTGTGAGTTTGTAATCAGCATTACTAATATGCATCATCTCACCCGTTTCTCCCCATTCTGTGAAAGAACCCAGCTCTGGCTAGAACACATTCACCTGAATATCCATATCTAAATTCAGCATTCAAAAAGCTACATGAGCTCACGTTGCATTTTCCAGCTCTAGTGTTCCCATAATAAATCCCTTTCCTGACACATTTCCATTTCAGGACGAATATAAAATGGGGGAAAAGAAGAAACCGAGATTTTCACCAAAACACAGCGTGGAGCACAAACACCGGCACCAAGCAGACAGGCTGGGGAGGGTTGCGTTCAGGTTAACCTCAACATTTTCACTTACCCAAGAAAAGTGCAGTGCCAAGCACAACGGTGCCACCCACAAAGATGCCGAGGGCGATCCGTGTGGCTTTGCTGGGTGCTTTCCTGGCCTTGGCTACCGTCTCTCCTTCCATCGGGATGGCTTGGGACGTGCTTGCTCTCGCAGAAGTCTGGTTTTCCTCTGCTGCTGTGGTATCAGTACTTCAACTGTTTGCAGACTGCACCCATGAGCTCTCCTCCTCCTCTCTCCTATTTAGAACTCCAGGTTTGTGTTGTGAACCATTTCCTAGGCACTTCCTGCTCTCTCCCTCTCAGAGGAAAATCATGCATAAAATAGTAGCTGTCTCCTACGTTTTCCTCTGGCCAGGAGGAGGAAAGGCAAGCGGTGACCACTGTATGCACAGCCCTTGCTGCCTGTAGAGCCTCTACGAGCCAATCGCTCAGCAAGCCCCCTTATCAGGCGCTCCAAACACGAGGATTTCACAACGTTGCTGAACAGATGTTTTAGCTATTCAAACATATAGCTCTAAACCCCTTACAATCAAAGCAGGATTGCTGACAACTTTTACAAATATGAGACTGATGGAAGGTTTTCTTTTTTCTCCTTGTGCTTATTTAAAAAGACTAATTATCTGCTGACTAAAGTTTCCTCCTCTTAAGCCATTTCTGCTGCATCATTTGGCTTTACCAGAAGAGATACCCATTCAGCAGACAAATCCCTTTTTAAAGCTTCCTAAGAGCTCTTAGAATATCATGTAGCATTTTATTTTGGGAATTTGGTATGTGACACTGCGTGCCAAAAGTAACAGTCATGCAGCACAAAGCAATAATCAGCACAACCTACAGAACAGCACTGCTTTAAAAACTAGATTTTTCTTTTTTTCAGGCAAGATATTTCAGTCTTTGCTGATATACAATGAATCTTAGGAGATGATCCTATGCTTCCAAGTCAAGTACTACCATGAGCTTAGTGGAAAGTACCTATTTGGCACTTCAAGTTGGGGAGGAATAAAAAAAAAAAACAAAAAAACAAAAAAACAAACCTTATTTATACGGATTTCTTAATTTATGGCTTAGACTTGATAATCCTCTCTCCAGGTGGCAAGGATTCCCCATTCATGGCGTAACAGAGTTAATAATTTCAAGGTGAATTCTCTGAGCTGACTGACATTCTGCCCTCTGAGGAGCTCTTGCTTCCTCCAGAGCCAGACTCTCAAGCAAAACCTAAGGATGCAGGAAGAGGCAGCTCCATGATTATGCTCCCAACAGTTTATGTATCTGAATTACTTCTATGTGGATTTATGAGTTCTTATCTCAGCCCCCACCCATCCTGATAAAAAAATGCACAACTAGAGAGAAGAAAGGTGTATGTCTTGTCATCACGCACAAGGTGTGCGTGATGACAAAGTTACCATTTCAGAGACTGAATGGCTTTCCCCTGTGAGCGCCTGCACACAGGTTGTCCTGGATGACAGATGGGCATAAAGGGAAAACCCACTCCATCCAGAAGAAGACTTTGAGTTTGAAGGTCCTGAAACCCTCTCTCCTCAACCCCCTCTACATCCTGACTGGGGTCCTCTAAACAGATTTCTTATTCCTGTCCCTCCTCGCCAGCATACTCCAGGAGGGGATTCTCATCTCTGCTTGGCACAAAACAGGAAAAAGCATTTGATTCTTTTCACGTGCCTACTTGCGCCACATTTAACTCATGATTTTTGACATCCATTAGCTGAGGAAGAAGAGGGAAATGAAGCCACGGTACCAGGAGGACCACATGCCTCTCTGTACCGGAGTTCCAATTCATACATGAGTGACTTTACGGGTGTGAGCAGATATCTGGTTATAAACAACGCCCAGCACAAATTTGTTACCAGCAGAGGTTTGAGAAGGCATTTAAACAATGCTGGTGCTACTGAATCTTCATATCAGAAATCACTAGAAGTCTCAGAAGGGCTGCCAAAAGGGCAGGATGTTGACACAGAAAATGCATGGACATGCTGTAATCACCTTTGCCCATGATCCGAACACTGAATAAATCTCAAAAAGACTCTTTGGCAAGCATTTGCTATTGGTTGCCTGATGGTTTCCCTTCTATGTCAGTACTGAACCACTGACAGTACAAATGCTGAACAGTTATTAGACCTATGCATACCGTCCATCAGCTTTATAACCCCCAAACCAATATTAAATGATCACATCCCTACTCAGATTTTGCTCCCTAGAGAAGTACTAGCATGTACTGAATATGATGCTCTATTTGTATTTCACTAACAGCATTTTACTTTCAAAGTATGAACTCTTTCTAGGACAACATCTAGACAACATCTAGTATCAACCAAGAGCAGTTCTCAACAGTGCAAAGCAGCAACCAGTTATTTCCCTTAGGAAAATTGTGGGGGAAAGAGGGAAAAGGCAGATAGGAAAGCAGATAAGAAGGAAAGGTTGGACCATACAGTCTCCTCTCCCAAACAGCCAAAGAAAAGGTAAGGGCTATAGTAATGTGGAGATATTTCAACAAGAACAAGTAAGCTCTCCTCTGGAGAGTCAGCCCCAAGGAATACATGATCTTTCTGGCAGGAAAATCACAAATCAGCTGCCAGCAACAGAATGACTTGTGTAAGTTTGGGTTTGCGGGCTTATTTACACTGTGGCATAGTATAAGTGTCCTTCCCTTTGGCTGTAGAGCCTGGTTGTAATCAGTAACTCATCCTGGTTTCTCCAGCATGTAGAGAACTATGAAATTTTGGCTAAAACACAAACAGATGCACGCAACAGCTGCAGAGGTCCATTACTGGCAATATTTGAAAAGGTGCAAGGAGCACATGTGAATCAGCTTCAGATACTGCTGAACAGTAACCAAATTTTGTGGAATTCGATATGTATTTTGCATGAGCATGCTAGGATTTTGTTGCCTTGCTCATCATAACTCCAGCAGCTCTTCAGCAGGTACATGACATGCGGACACACTTACTGCTGGAACTGCTAACAGCACTCCTGGCCAATAAGGCATTTAACGAGGCTATGCACAGACTCTGTTAAACATTCATAAAATACTGAATAGACATAGGTGAAAAAAAGTAATAATTAAATGCAACATGCTTTAAATCACTCTTCAGTCACTCAGAATTGCATTTGACCAAGATTCCACTCAAACAATGGGGTCATTCTGGCACTTATAACAATGCCAGGATAATGCACAAACATTTCCACCCAAACCCATATGCAAGAGCTGGCCAGCCCCCCAGAACATGCTCCGGTCTGAACCACAGCAAGAGAGTCCCAGCTTCCAGAAAAAGTCTGTCTACATGTGTAAGTGTCCATGCATGCATGTGAATGTACACTCACAGATACAAGCATGTGCATGTTATCTTGCTCTGTCACAAGCAACACATGTGAATATTACCACTTTCATCCACTATGCCAAAGTCAGGCAAGAGTGCTTGATCAGAGCTAAAATCAACAGTACTACGTCAACTTCCCCCCCACATAGCTTGGTTCAAGAAAGTTCCTATTTCTTTAGGTTATTATTCAATGAACACACAAACACCCACATTTTGCCTAGTTTTCACTGGCAACAGTCAAAACCAGAGTCACATAGGTGTCTCGGAATGTCTGGAACAACAAAACAGCCTGAGGTCAGCACACATTCAGCCTAAGCTTGCTGAAATACCTGCTTCCAATGAGTCTGACTACTGTAAACTGGTTTGTCTTTCTGGCATTTAGGTAACTTCAAAATATATTAAAAACAATTACTGATAATTTCAACACAGACAGAAAAAACAGTTCAGTTTTAAGTATAAAAACCAAAATAATGCATGTAAAACATACTAGGTTACACCAATACATTACAGAAAACATTTCCTCAGAAGACGCTGTCTTCACGGTGCACATTAAAGACTTGCCCTATCTGGGAGGCCACTGACAGGTTACCTTAGAGGAATTAGTTAGGCTGGACAAAGCAGTTCATAATCAAAGCATCACAGCCTTGATGATGTCCTATCGAGTATTTTTAGCTCATGGTAAAAGGAAGAATACAGCTGCCACTACACTGTAGGAGGCAGAGGCATCAGATACAGCTTGAGGGGCTTCAGCAGAAAAGCAGAGCTATATGTTGGCTCCATTGAAAGAGATTAATTAGCGTGGGTCAGAGTAAAGGCTGTATTCCATTTCATTTCAAGTGTTCCACTATGGGGCCTTGAACTGTTTTTTTCAAACTATGCAGCTGTTGCAGCCAGACTTGGCCAATTGGGTTTTATGTACACACGATGTGCTTGAGAAAAATCCAACATGTTGCATTTGAAGACAGCTTGACCATTTGTCTTCAGATCTCTGATTCTTATAAACGATACTCTCTTGGTTACAACCCCCCCCCCAAATTTCTATGCTGCAGCCAACAGCAACCATGCTCTGGCACAAATTCACGTCCTTTATTCATGTGACAGATACAGCTGGAAACAAATAACTCCATTGTTTTCCACTGGTACAGCCACATCACGGAAGGTCTCAGTGTAGCTGTGAGAATGTGGGTCATTAATTAAGAGCCAATACAGAGCCAATAGGCCTTGCAGGGATCTAAACACTGTTGGTGGCAAGTTTTTCAACTAACCATAACCACAACTGTGGGAAGAATGCCCTGCAAAGCAGAAAACTTTGTCCTCCAACATTTAATTCCCCAAATAATTTTTTTTTTCCTAATTCCAAGTAGGCTAAGCAATTCTCATTACTCCAAGGAAAACTTGTCCCTGCTTCAGGAAACATTGCATTCTTTGACCAAAAGGTGCTTATATCTAACCCAAGCAGCAACTCACTATGAAAGCCAACATCTGGGATGATTAAAGTTAAACCACTCAAGTTTGCAAGCTTTTTAGAGCTGCTTTTGAAAAAGCACTTTAGTGAAAAAATTCATATGTTGTCAACCAGAAAGAAGAACTGCTTTAGGTCTTCTGGCAATTTTTCTTCAAGAAGCAGTTTAAATTATAGTTAACAAAACACTGCTTCTCCTAAAGGCCACATTCACACTATAACAAGAGTGTGTTTACACATAGCCATCACACCTGCATACTCCTTATCAGTCATCACACTGTGTAGATTAAACCTGGAGTCTGTGTCCAGCGTACGTGCTGACATAGACAGTAGCAAAGCACGTTAATTGGGGATTAAGAAATATATAAAATACTCTGGAGTACCTCAGAGTAAATTTTTTGCTTTTTTCATACGATATAACTGGGAACTGAAACTGACATTGCTGAGAAATGTGACCTTTCCAATGGCCACAGCAGTAGGTGCAGGGGTAGTAGGCAAGACACAACTATTGTTTCTTTAAAATATTGCATCGGGGTTACCAGAGCTTTACCCACTTATTTTGCTCTGTCCAGATGTTTGCTCACAACTGTCAAAGACTATTTACATGCACAGTGGAAGCAAAGAAGCTTGATTTCCAGTGAGTTTGTGTCTCGTGGATGAATTTTCAGGTGTGGAATGAGACATGTATTCACCCACATTTGAAATCAAAAGAGGAGGAGAGCCACCAGATCCACACATGGCTGCTTTCAGCATCTACCACGGAGACGCACACACTGTGCCCCCCCATCTCTCAGAGAAGCACAACTGACTCTCCAAAAACAATGGCTCCTGCCTACTCTCACACTTGGATCCCTGGCAGCACAAATCTATCTTCAGAAGAAGCAGAGCTCAGAGACAGCTGAAGCCAGGAGCAGAGCAATTGCTCCACAAAGGTGTCACTCAACAGGTAACTGGGGGCACCCTGTCACTGCAAGAGGGTATCTGCTTGCTTGTGCTAACTTCTGTAAACCTGAAAAGGCAGAGCAAAAACTCCTCCAAGTGCTTTGCTACCCAAGGCAGAAGAGCTCAGTGGTCCCGTAAGGTACTAGCTCTGGGTGAAAGCTGTTCTTGCATGAGGGCCATTTGGTCACAGCCCTCTACACAGAGATGACTTCTCTGCCTACCAAGGGCTATACTCACACTGAAAGCTTTGTGGTAGAAACAAGATACCTTTTCACGTAAGCAAAAAGCTGTCAGAATTTAGTATATTTGAGCCCAAACCTCCTCTGTCAAATTTGGTTGAAGTTGGCTGACAAGGACCAGTGTTATTGAGCAAGGCTGGGCAGGAGGGAGAAGGGACAGAGCAAGGGAAAGCACAACTGCATAATCTCTGTTTTCAGATGAAAACAGACTGTCTAATAAAACAAAACAAAAAAAAAAAAAACCAAAAAACAAACAACCAGGATATTGCTACAACCAGCTCAGGATGTTCCTGAAGTTAGTTTTATTTTAATGCATTTTACTCAAGTGGATTAATTTTATTCTCCCTCACCTCAAAATGAGATTATAATTAACTTTGCACATAGCTAAAAGCCAGAAAAATCCCACATTAAATATGATGTCCTAAATAAAATGCCCCATGATAACATAAGATTTTGTATATCTCATTCAGTGGAGGTATTTCTAACTATCATCTGTTCTTGTCCCAGTCTTGGTGCTATTCCAGTGACTATGCCCATGTCTAATTGCAATGTACAGCAGCCCCTTAGGAGGCTCTAAATGCATTTGGTCATAAAGTTCTCGGGAAAGGGGAGGCCAGAGTCAGATCATGTTGAAACCACAGCACAAGGCCCCATGGGACAGCATCACCAAGACCAAACATTTGTTTTCCTAAAGTCACAGAAATCCTCAAGAACCAAACAGTTAGGCACTAAATATAATTATCTTTACAAACCAAATTGCTATGTCTCTGAGAGCCTTCCCCTGATATTTTCAGCATCTCTATTTAAAATAAAGCTTTGTTTTTTTTTTTTTTTTTCTATTGACACAAGGCTATAAAACATACATATTTGTCACTGCCTTACATTTTTATAGATTTATAATCAAACCTCATTAAAAACAAAACAAAGCTTTGAGTAAAACCTGTGGTCACTTACATGGGCTATCTGCTGTACTCATATATTTCTCAAAGCCAATGATTCAGATTTTCACTAAATTTGAAATGAAGAGGGTACTAGCTTCAAGCTTATTGAAGTGCTTGGATAGAGGATTTATCTAGGATCAAAGAAAAACATGTAGAGATTTTCTTCTTTTGCGACTTATCTGCATACACTGGAGTAGGAATGTAGGTGTTCTGGATTACTTGGTTTCAATTTCTAGTATTGCAAAAAATTTGCATGAGGAGAGCACACGTCTGAAATGGGCTTAAGCAAAAATGTCAAGCACTGTTTCTGCTCTGAGTAGAATAAACACTCATACCTCTAAAAAGCAAAAATGGAATAGAAATTTAGTGGTAAAGTTAAAATAGCATTAGAAAAGGTGGTTCCAGCTTGTAAGGGGATCCAAAGACTCAGGGATGGTACATTGCTGAAGACATCCACAACTTTGTCTTCTTACCCATCACGGGCCAAAAGAATAAATGGAATAATGAAAATTTGAAATGAAGTTCTGACAAAGAAAGGTGTGAGTCTACAGCTGCTGAGAGGCTACAGGATGAAAAAGTCAGTGGCAGTACACTGTCACTGTCTTTATGTATCCCTGGGGAAAACATGAAAGTCAAAACAAGCATCAGAATGGGAATTTTGGTACTGAGCTTTGTGTCAAATGCACCCAAACTACTTGTTAGATACCAAAAGCTCAATCATTATGTTGTATTACTCCTGATAAATTTTCACTAGGACCTGAGAACAAGTAGCTGGACTAGGGACTCTCTGATGAAAGTGCCTCAGTATGGCTCTAACTAGCTACTCATATATTTAAACAACTGTGCAAAGAAATTAGCAACAATGTTAGCAAAGCCAATAACGATGACAAAAATAGTCATGACCAAGCATGCTTACAGGGAAGGAAAATCATTTTGACCAAAGGAAAATCATTTTGATCCTTTTCTAAAGCTTTCAGAAAGGATCACACTCTTCAGAAAAAGTTTCCTTAGCTTCTTCAATCTGCACTTCTCAGGGAAATGACAAAATCTTAGTCTGCTAAAAGACACTGATGAATTCACAGATCTTTAACTATTTGATGCTATTTCTTCTCATAGTTCTTTGAAATATTACTGCAAACATGATCAGACTCTTCCTTGGGTGAACTGGTTGACTGAAATGAAAGATTAATTACCCAGTTTTACAATACTCAAGTCAAACTTTCATGAAGACTGTGATTTTAATAAAAAGTGGTAGCCATGATAACTATCTCGTAATTTGGACTGTAAACAGAAATAAAATTGGCCAGAACATACTCATAGCATCTGCTTTATCTTAGCAAAACTCTATAGCCAGGGAGTAAGTTTCCAAAAATGAACTAGGAGTATCATGGCCTTTGAAGCAGCAATTAATGAGAGAAAACAAGAGCCTGCAGGGGCAAATTCCACCTCCCCAGCACAGAGAGAAAGCACTTGCTCCCAGACTACATCTGGACTAAAATACACAGAATTTCCTACTGGCTTCCCAAACGTGACTTGACTCTGAATCTGGGTACAACCTGCAGCCACGTTCAGGATGGCCAGGGACAGAACAATGATACAAGACCTTGATGAGAATCGCAGTGTATCAGGGGCAAGAGGGAGATCAGGATCCCAGGCTGTGCTGTAGCCAGCCAGGATGTGGTCATGCAGCCCAAAGATCTCCATTTCCTCACAGGTCTTTCTTACACCTTCTAGAGTCCAACACCTGCTCCTCTTATATGGGCACCTCCTAACTTTATCTGGTATTAAATCTTACTCTGGAAAAATAATCTGAGAAAATGCAGCGCCAGGTCCCAGCTTTCCATCAAGCTGCTGACCTTTGCTAGAGTTAAACATTCCCTTTGCAGTCACTACTCACACCTTTCAGAGCATGAGAACAGGTTATCAGGAATGATGCAAAGGCAGCTCATTTCATTCTGGGTCAATCAGATAAACTCATGGTCCTGTCCAAGCTTTCATACTAGGATGCCATGACTGCATTTTCTTCGGGCATTACAGCCTTTGCCTTCAGAAAACATGCTCTTAAGAGGAATCACATGTTTTCAACTTCATTTCATAAAAATGTTTATGGCTTGCTGTTTTTATTTTAACCATCTCTTTTTCTTCACTATATCTGGGGATAAAAGCAACTATAAAGCACTATTCTAAGTTACATAAAATGCCGAATAAAACACAGCCACTGTTGCGTGAATCTGGAAGCACTATAAAACATTTAAAGCTATTAAAATGTATTTTAGTGTGTCTGAAGTTCAGATGTATTTGAGTATCATTTGTTCATAACTGAATGCTTGAAAAAGGACAAATTTTTGCAACTCAGAGGAAAAATGACTCACCTGCTGCCACCAGGCAGCCAAACAGGTCCTGAGAAGCCAGGTCACAAGCACAATCCAGACCTAGCCCGTGTTCTTCTGCTCTCCTGCACGACCCATGGTCAGTATGAAGAAGCACTTCTACTAGATGAAAGAAATCACCTTGGAGTGCTTCACAGTGGCCCAGACAGCTTCCTTCCAGCTGTAGCTCACTGAAAAGGTACTTACCTTTGTAGGAACATGTAGTAGTATTCCTTCTGCGCAGGGATCTAAAACCATGTTGTGATTTTGCCTATAGTGAAAATAAAACTAAATAATAGGTCTTGCATTTCTTTATTTTTAAAGAACATAACAAAGTACATCAACAGCCAGAAAGTACACGTTGCATGAAACAGGTACTGTTCACATATTTTAAAAAATGAAGCAACCATGACAAATAGTATCTAAAACTTGAATGGCATTATCATCATCATTTTTAACCTAACCTCAGAAACCAGAACAAAATCCATCCATATACCTGAAATGAATTAGGAGAGTTGAATTACTAACAAACAAAATTTTATTTAAAAGTTTTTAAAGGTATGAATGACAACAAGTAAATGAAAAACAACACACACACCTGCAAATGCTACATGCTTTATCAACACAAATAAATCTCTGAATTTCCATTAGATCAAAATAGCACGTGGTTTCTGCTGGATCACCTTTTTAGCTGCTCCTAAAAATTCAAACTACTTTAAATTTCTGGATGACTGTCACAGAAGGCAAAGGTAGTGGCTGGGAGAATGAAGAACTATCCACTTGTCCTGGTTTGAGCCCAGAGGGCAACTGAGCACCATGATACCGTTCACCCCTTCCCCCCTCAGGAATGGGGAGAAAATGAAGCAAAAGGCTCAGGGATCGATGTAAGGACAGGGAGGGGTGACTCACCCATTACAGTTAAAATTACCCGTTATGGGCAAAAGACAGACTCATTAGGGGAAGTAAAAGAACATCACTAATTCACAGACTAAAACCAACAGTTAACAGACAGAATAGGACAGTGAGAAGCATTACTACATCTTGAAAATACCTTCTCCCAGCCCCTCCCTTCTTCCTGGGCTCAGCTTTGCTCCTGATCTCCTTACCTCCTCCCACAGCGGTGCAGGGGGCAGGGGATGGGGGCTACAGTCAGTGCTGCCACTTCTTCCTTCTCAGAGGAAAACCTCCCTGACTTCCTCCCCTGCTCCACGTGGCTCCCCTCTCACTGGAAACAGTCCTCCACAAAACTTCTCTGCAGTGAACCCTTCCTACAAGCTGCAGCCATTCCCAAGCTGCTCCAGCGTAGGTCACCCCCACATGTTGCAGTCCTCCCAGCACCAAACTACAACGGTGGGGATTGCTTCTCCCCTCAGAGACCCAGCCTCCTTTGGATGTAATCACCTGCCCCGGTGTGGTCTCCTCCACAGGCTGCGGGTGAATCTTTGCTCCACTGTGGACCTCCATGGGTGGCAGAGTGGGCAGCCTGGCCATTTCACCACAGGATAACAGGGGTCTGCTCTGGCACACCTGGCCCCCTTCCTCCTCTTTTCTTCCACTGACCTCAGTGTTCATATAGGTGTCCTCCTTGCAACTCCTCCTCACAAGTCCTCACCCGCTCCGAGGTTCCCCTTCTTAAATACATGACCAGAGAGGCACAGCCACTGTCGCTAATTGCTTAGACCTTGGCCAGAGGCGGGTCTGACTTGGAGCCAGGGGAGCTTTCGAGAACCTTCTCACAGGGGCCACCACTGTAGCCTCCTCCCCTGCTACCAAAACCCTGCCACAGAAACCCATCACACCACTGTCGGAGGAGGTTAGGTTCAAGACCATCTAAAGAACCTTAAGGTACACAAGTCCACAGGACCTGACAAGATGCATCTGTTGGTCCTGAGGGAACAGGTGCATGAAGTGGCTAAGCCACTATCCATCACATTTGAGAAGTCATGGCAATCTGGTGACATTCCCACTGACTGGAAATGGGGAAACGTAACCCCCATTTTTAAAAAGGGAAAAAAGTAAGGCTCAGGAACTACAGGCCAGTCAGTCTCACCTCTGTGCCCGGCAACATCATGAAGCAGATCCTCCTGAAAACTATGCTAGGGCATCTGGAAAATAAGGAGATGATTGGTGACAGCCAGCATGGCTTCACTAAGGGCAAATCATGCCTGACAAATTTGGTGACCTTCTACAGTGGGGTTACAGCATTGGTAGATACGGGAAGAGCAACTGATGCTATCTATCTGGACTTGACCAAAGTATTTGACACTGACCCGCATGACATCCTTGTCTCTAAGTTGGAGAGACATAGATTTGACAGATGGACCACTTGGTGGATAAGGAGTTGGCTGGATGGTCACACTTAATGAGTTGGGGTGAACAGCTCAATGTCCAAGAGGAGACCAGTGGTGAATGGTGTTCCTCAGGAGTCAGAACTGGGACCAGTGCTGTTCAACATCTTTGTTGGGGACAGAGATAGTGGGACTGAGCGCAGCCTCAGCGAGTTTGCTGACAACACCCAGCTGTGTGGTGCTATCAACATGTTGGAAAGAAGGGACGCCATCCAGAGGGACCGTGACAGGTTCAAGAGATGGGCCCAAGAAAACCTCATGAAGTTGAACAAGGCCAAGTGCAAGGTCCTGTCCATTGGTCGGGGCAATCCCAAGCACAAATACAGGCTGGGCAATGAGTGGATTGAGAGCAGCCCTGCGGAGAAGGACTTGAGGGTATTGGTGGATGGAAAACTGACTATGAGGCAGAAATGTGTGCTCATTGCCCAGAAAGCCAACAATATCCTGGGCTGCATCAAGAGAAGGGTGGCCAGCAGGTTGAAGGAGGTGATTGTCCCCCTCTACTTCACTCTGGTGAGACCCCACCTGCAGTTCTGTGTCCAGCTCTGGGGCCCTCAGCATAAGAAAGACAAGGACCTCCTTGAGCTGGTCCAGATTATGGCCATGAAGATGATCGGGCCATGAAGATGCTGGAGCACCTTCCCTGTAAGGACAGGCTGAGAGAGTTGGGGTTGTTCAGCCTGGAGAAGAGAAGGCTCCAGGAAGACCTTATAGCGGCCTTCCAGTCCTTAAAGGGGGCCTACAAGAATGCTGGAGAGGGACTTTTTACAAGGTCATGTAGTGATAAGACAAGGAGTAATGGCTTTGAACTGAGAAGGTAGATTCAGATTAGATGTAAGGGAAGTTCTTTACTGTGAAGGTGGTGAAGCACTGGCACAGGTTGCCCAGAGAAGCTGTGGATGTTCCCTCCCTAGAAGTGCTCATGGCCAGGTTGGACGGAGCTTTGAGCAACCTGGTCTAGTAGAAGGTGTCCCTGCCCATGGCTAGATGACCTTTAAGGTCTCTTCCAACCCAAGTCATATCATCATAGAATATCTCGAGTTGAAAGGGACCCATGATTCAGTAGATGGGATCACAGAAGAACAATAAGGGAAAAAATAAGGAGTAACTCCTTTAGCTATTTCTCCCCTATGTTTCTAAAAGCAGGTATAAACTATGATGCCACAGCCTTTACTTGGAACATTTTTCCCATATTCTGCACCTTCCTCTGACCTACTCCCCCCCACTGCTAGTTCCCATGCCTGCACACCACTCAGGTCTGCCAGCACAACTGCTTGTCTGGCAACACAACGAACCAGACAGGTCCATTTTAAACACAGATTGCTTTTCCATCCATTCATTTCAGCAGTGTAGCTGAAGTGAGACGAGTTCCCCATTTCCCTTTAATGTCGCTGCTTGCTCATTTTTAGCCTAATCATTCTGCCACATGGCTGCATGAGAGCTAGCTGCAACTCACACAGCAGAGGAGCTAATGTAGGGTGAGAACAAAGAGGTGGGAGTGTAAAGAAGATGGCTGGGACCATTTATATGGCATAGGTACCAGAAGAAATGCCTTCACAGCAACCCCTTCACGCAAGCTGTAGTGTTGAGGGAATTAGGTTGAATAGATTTTAGAAAACACTCCAGTCAAGAAAGTCTGAATCTTTGATCTTTGAGAAGTTATGGCTAATTAAATTTTCATATATCTCTGCATATTCATGTGTATTTGCAGCACATCTAGGAATAGAAGTTCAGAGAGACAGTAGACAAGGGGGACTACACCTTCTGGTCTCAGCAAACCTAGCAGTTGGGTCTGTCTTGTGAGTAAGCTTTTAAAATAGTTCTTAACATGACCCATAGGCTAAAGATACACACTACATCAGAAAGGCTTTAGCAGGAGTTCCACTCTTTAGATTTAGCTCAAGAAAAGAGCCAATCTCATTATTAGGGATAAAACTTCCAAAAGTTGTCAATAATTTCATGCATCCAGGCTAAGTAGTCAGCAACTTAAAAATGGATGGGACTCTTCAGTTTTAATGAGGTTCTCTCTTTCTCTACTTAACCCGAAGAGCACTGACTTCCTCTCTTGCCTTATTTATTGTCTTCCCAGTCACACACATTTTTATTTTTTTTTCAAGGTGGAAGATGTTCTGGGAAGTCATTCCTGCAGCTTGCACATGGTCCTCCATGTTGCAGAAACTCTCAAATAAACAAATAACAATAAAAATAAAATTTCTTTTTCAGCACAATTATTTAACACTCCACAAACGGCAGGTTCAAATGTCTACGAGAGGAGAATGAACTGTCACCACACAAACTCCTAGGGTTTAACGACAACCCAAAACCCTCCATCGCTCACCTAATAAAAGAGGACTCAACCTCAAGAAACTTCTTAGGGCAGCGTCTCAACCCATAGGAAGGCCGAGGAGTTTCCTTGGGCAGCGTCCCAACCCAAGGGGAGAGTCCTTACCTACAGCACTTGGCTCCAGGAGGAACTAGCTCAAAATGGCTCCCCCAGGGGACTCCATTTATACCCAAGCCAAATCTGACCTGTGGTCAGTATCAGCCCCTATTGGCCGAGAACCCCAACTACTGTAAAGCCCTGAGAACAAGGGCACAGGAAAGGCTCAACAGCCAGGGAGCCACATTTGCATCGGGACAGTGCACCTGCCACACTCCAGAAGAATCCAGGTGACCAGCGTCCACTGTCTCACGTCCTGTCATGGTTTGAGCTCAGAGGGCAACTGAGCACCACGCTGGCACTCACTCACCCCTTCCCCTTCAGGAATGGGAAGGAGAAAATAAAGCAAAAGGCTTGGGAATCAAGATAAGGACAGGGAGGGGTGACTCACCTGTTACAGTTAAAATTACCCATTATGGGCAAAAGACAGACTCATTAGGAATAAAAGAATATAAATTTGATTCAGGCACTAACAACACCACCACCACTTAACAGACAGAGTAGGACAGTGAGAAGCGTTACCACATCTTGAAAACACCTTCCCCTCACCCCTCCCTTCTTCAGATTTGCTCCCAGTATCTCTGCATCCTCTCCCCCAGCAGCACAGGGGGCATAGAAAGGCAGGTACAGTCAGTGCTGCTGCTTCTTCCTCCTCCAGGCCGGGCGGGGTGGGGCATTTCTCACATTCTTCCCCTGCTCTAGGGTGGCTCCCCTCTCACAGGAGACAGTCCTTCATGAACTTTGCCTGATGTGGGTCCTTCCCATGGGCCACAGCCCTTCATGAGCTGCTCCAGTATGGATCCCTCCTGCATGTTGCAATCCTCTCGGAACCAAACTACAACAGTGGGGGCTTCTCCTCACATAGTCCTGGTCTTCTTTGGGTGCAGCCGCCTGTTTCAGCATGGAGTCATCCATGGGCTGCGGGTAGGCATCTGTTCCACCATGGACCTCCATGAATGGGGTGTGGGGGGGTAGCCCTAACATCTCGCCACGGACTGCAAGGGAGTCTCTGCTCCAGCACACATCTCTCCCCCACCCCTCCTTCTTGCTTCCACTGACCTGGAGGGGGCCACTGTTGTAGCCCCCTCCTCTGCTACTAAAACCCAGCACACCTGCACCCTCCCATCAGGGAATCCATGAACAGGTCATAGGCTGCAGACTTCCCTTATGGTGAGAACAGTAGTCTATCCACTGCCACCAGTCTCATTTTTGTCCCTCTCCCTGTCCTGCAGCTCTGTCTCCCATGCCTATGCAATTCACCTGGCACTCTTAGAAGGGAGGCTTCTAGGTGAGCGCTGCACCCCTCATCTGAGTTGGCTCAATACTCCCAGACTGCTCTGGCCTTACCGCCCAGGTACAAACAGCACCCACAACAAACCTGCCACACAATGCAGCAAAATGGCCCAACTGCATCCACACAGGTTGGGACAGACAAGCACAGTAATTCCCATTCTATGTGCTGACGGCTTTGAATTGTATTCAGAAGGAAGCTCTCCACATCTCACATGCAGTTTGGGCTCTACACTGTCTGTAAAGCACCTCTACATCAAGGCAAGCTAACTTTTGTCAGAGCTGGTATAGATCATCAAGGAGAATGCTGGAATGTGACACTACTATCTGATGTTTTGCACTATTAAACATGCAAGTGACAGTCTGGACCATCTTGATGAAGAAGTCGGCATATGTGAAAGGATGAGCAAGTGGTTTGGTATCTGTAAGTGTACTGCAGTCTGCCTGCTAGCCCCAGCTCCTATGCACTGTAAAGTTTTGGGCTAGCTCGGGTCAGCCTTTTACTTCTGAGGTACCTTCAGCAGTTCCTAGGTTCACACCCCATAGTGTCTGGGACAACAGAAAATGTGCATAATGAAAACACAGCATGTTGTGTATGTATTGAGACCATCAGGTCTCTAGGAGACGTGGATGTCTTCCCTGAGCTGACTTTGTAACTGCAAAGATAAACAATCAACATGAGACAGACAAAGCACAACACACGTGCCCAATGCCCAAGGCGAGCAAATCAACAGCCATTGCTGCAGCTGGAGCAACAGTTTCTGCTGGATGCAGTTGCTGAACAGCAGAGCACATGTGTATTAGCTACATGTTACTGCATGTTACTACAAGCTACCCATACTGTGTGTTTTTAGTATAACTTAGTCTGTTCATGTGTCAGCATACAAAAGCCACAGAGATTGTCCTTGCTTTCCTTAACACTGCCTGGTATCTGCTGCAGTTAGGCACGGTCAGCCATTTCTTCATTTCACATAGCCAGAGGTGCAGCATCTGATCCCAGCCACCTAAGTAGACAGTGCAGATCCCAAAGAAGACATGAAGTCAGCAGGGAAGATGACCAGACTGGCTGAGTAGAGAGCTTTGGCTGGAACTCAAGAGGAGAAAAAAAAAAAAAAAAAAAAAAAAAAAATTGTTTGTGACCTTTGGAAGAAGGGGCAGGCCACTCAGGAAGGCTACAAGGATGTCATGGGGTTATACAGGGAGAAAATTAGAAGGGCCAAAACCCAACTAGAACTTAATCAGGCTACTGCCATAAAAGACAATAAAAAGTGTTTCTATAAATACATTAGCAACAAAAGGAGGGCTAAGGAGAATCTCCATCCTTCACTGGATTGGGGCGGGTGGAGGGAACATAGTGACAAAGGCTGAGATACTCAATGCCTTCGTCTCAGTCTTTAATGGTAAGATCAGTTGTTCTCTGGGTACCCAGACCCCTGATCTGGAAGACAGGGATGGGGAGCAGAATGAAGCCCCCCCCCATAAACCAAGGGGAAATGGTTAGCAACCTGCTATACCACTTGGACACACACAGGTCTATGGTGCCAGATGGGATCCACCCAAGGGTACTGAGGGAGCTGATGGATGTGCTCACCAAGCCACTTTCCATCATTTATCAGCAGTCCTGGCTAACCAGGATGATCCCAGTTAACTGAGAGTTCGCAAATGTGACACCTATCTATGAGAAAGAACAGAAGGAGGATCTGGGGAGCTACAGGCCTGTCAGCCTGACCTCAGCACCAGGGAAAGTTATGGAGCAGACCATCTTGAGTGCCATCATACAGCAAGTCCAGGACAAGCAGGTGATGAGGCCCAGTCAGCACATGTCTATGAGAGTCCGGTCATGCTTGATTGACCTGATTCCCTGTATGGCAAGGTGACCTGCTTAGTGGATGTAGGAAAGGCTGTGGATGTTGTTTACCTGGACTTCAGTAAAGCCCCTGACACCATTTACCACAGCATTGTCCTGGAGAAAGGGGCTGCTCACAGTTTGCATGGGTGTGCTCTCTGCTGTGTAAAAAAATGGCTGGATGGCCGGGCCCACAGAGTGGTGGTGAATGGAGTTATATCCATTTGGCAGTCACAAGTGGTGCTGCCCAGGGCTCAGTACTGGGGCCAGTTCCATTTTCATCAACCACCTGGATGATGGAATCAAGTGCACCCGCAGCGAGTTTGAAGACAACACTGAGTTGGGTAGGAGTGTTGATCTGCTTGAGGGTAGGAAACCTGTACAGGGGGATCTGGACAGGTTGGATCAATGGGACAAGGCCAACTGAGATGCAACAAGGCTCAGTGCCGGGTCCTGCACTTGGGGCACAACAACCCCAGGCAGACTTACAGGCTTGAGGAAGAGTGGCTGGAAAGCTGCCCAGTGAAAATGACCTGGGGGTGTTGTGGTCAACAGCCTGCTGAATACGAGCCAGCAGTGTGCCCAAGAAGGCCAACAATATCCTGGCTTGTATCAGAAACAGTACAGCCAGCAGGACTGGGGAAGTGATCATCCCCCTGTACTCGGCCCTGGTGAGGCTGCACCTCAAATACCTTGTTCAGTTTTGGGCCCCTCATTGCAAGACAGACATTGGAGAACATCCAAAGAAGGGCAACAAAGCTGGTGAAGGGTCTGGAACACAAGTCCTGTGAGGAACTGGGGTGATTCAGTCTATGAGAAAAGGAGGCTCAGGGGAGACCTTATCACTCACTACAACTCCCTGAAAAGAGGCTGCAGTGAGGTAGGTGTCGGTCTCTTCTCCCAAGTGATAGGACAAGAAGAAATGGCCTCGGGTTGCAGCAGGGGAGGTTCAGATTGGATATTAGGAAAAGTTTCTTCACTGAAACTGTTGTCAAGCACTGGAACAGGCTGCCCAGGGAACTGGCGGAGTCACCATTCCCGGAGGTATTTAAGAGACATGCAGATGTGCCGCTTAGGGACATGGTTTAGTGGTGGACTGGGAAATGTTAGGTTTACAGTTGAACTTGGTCTTAAAGGTCTTTTCCAACCTAAAGGATTCTACGATTCTCTAACTTCATCTCAATTTCTTAAGGCACATGGATGTCTCAAAACCAACTCCAGAAGTTAGAAGCAGATATCTTCCCTTTCCCTAATATTTAACTGTTATATATACGCTAAGAATTTTACAGTGGTAGTATAAATATTCTCCTACATGACAGGTGAAAATTTCAAAACGGATGCTATCCTTTCTAAAAGTAGAAGTCAATGCACGTTCCTTTAATTATTCTGTCACTCTTCATTGGGGTTTTAAACAGTGAACTGTCAAAACCTTGTTTCCTGAGAGACCTCAGTCATCCTTTTACCCCAAATGACTAACCAGTGGTTATAAAACACCTTTGAACACACCTGAGTTACAAGAGATGCCAATCATTAGGAAGTAATTTTCCAGTACGTCCCAGTGTGAAGATTTAAGAGCAGATTCTGGATGATGCACAGAATAAAATAAAAATTTTTAAAAGCAAAACCATCAGTTTTGATAATTAAAGAAAAGTTAAATAGGGAAGTGTTAGATAACATTAGTAGCTACCAGAACAAAAAACGCTCCACATAGGTATATATACTTATCTTTGTTATTCTCATCTACCACAACTATTGTTTTAAAATTCAATTGCCACTTGTCTTTGTATACACAAAGACTACTCACATTAAGATGTTTCTATTATATAGCTATAAAATACTTTTGTCTTTGGGTCATACTAATAGTTCTGCACAGGCAATATGGCGCACTGTGTGTTGCACATTCATCACTGAGATCATGAAACTTATTATCCTCTCGTAACATACCAATGAAGTTGTCATGGCACTTTGAAGTCAGATGAAAGGCCCTATAATGGCTGTAGCAGTGGGCTTTATCTTATTTTAATACATTTGGCAGTTCTGATCAGTCTTCCCAATTCCAGAAGCTGAAGACAGCAAAGATGCCACAGGTGTGCTTCTGCCCTCCACCCTTCATGCTTACAATGACAACCTATGACAGCTAAATCCCACAGTTCTCTTTGCTTTGGGCTTCATGAGGTTTGTATTTGCTTGGGTAATCCATCTAACCTAAATACTCCTTAGTCCGAACAGTTTCCTTCAGCCATCATTTCATTTCCAGCAGTTAAGTTTTTTTCCTCCCAAAATACTTAGAAGCCTTCCTGAAATCTACTCAGTAAAGGAAAAAAAACAACAAAAAAAACCCAACAAACAAACAAACCACCAAACATTTCCAATCTCTTTTCCTTCTGCCTGATATCTGCAGAGAACATGCCAGGCAGTGCAACCGGCACTCCTTTTTGCATGGCCAGATGCGCTCCCCAAATCCCACCCACATCTGTTGTGCTGGCCTGTTTCTGGTTCCTCCTCCTGGCCCATACCTCCACTTTCTTCCCATCTTAATTGCTCTTGGTCCTGCATACTTTCTTTCCATGACACTACACAGGAGTACTACTCAGCATGCTACCAATTACAAAATGCATTTCACCCTCTTTCCTTCCTTTCTACTCTCTCCATTTCCACTTCTGAAGCTCAAGTCCACTAAAATGTATGACTACTGTATAAACTTCTTCACATCTTTCCACTGTTCCCATTCTACATTTCTATATCCTTGCATCCTAAAGCATCCCACATTTCAAAAAGGCACTTCTATGGTGCTCAATGTCATTATTAATCACTCCTACACTTACTTTGCTTGCTACTTCTCTCACTCGTTCCTTCAGCATCTCCTGTAATGATTCCAACTACTCCTTTTTATTCTGTGGGCAAGGTTTGTCAACTTCCTCCTATTACCTTCAGGCAATATCATCTGCAGTCTCCTATTCCTAAATTAAAACAGTAAGTTGAGTACTCTTTTTCACTTGCCCCCTCGTTTCGTTCCCTCCAGCAACCTGTCAACACCTCAAACAGTGAAAATAAAGCAGCAATACCTCCGTTCCCTGTCATGCACACAGGCGCTCTAAAATTACTCTTTATCCTGCCCTCAAAGTCTGTACATAAGACTTTTTCTCTCCTCAAAGTTAAGCCTTCCCCCTTCTTTTTTCCCCAACTACGAAATCCTTTGCTATCACTGTATGTGGGACAGATGTAAATAGTTCTTCTTTCCAGTTAGTTAAAATTTATGTAAATCTCTCCATAATCTTTCAGAAGAGTCGCATTCTTCTTTCATTGTCTGACACTATTAATCTTTCTGAATCATACCCCCAAGTAACTTCTTCAATGTGCCTGTTCTGTTCGTGCCCTTCTCCCTCTCTTCCTTAAACATCCGTGCCAAAGCTTGCATCATTCTTAACGGTTCACTTATTTCTCTTATCTCCTCTATACCACGCAATGAATCACACTGACACCCAAAGCCAACTTGCCACTTCAGCAGAAAAAATAAAATTTATGCTTACATACCTCTGAAAAATTCATATCTACAGTATTCCACAGAAATTATCTTTCTAGGCAAAGATCACTGAAGCTTCAAGTGATCCTCCCCATTGTAAACATCAGTGTGCTGTTCCATACTACAGAGTATCTTATCTGAGCATATAATATATGGGAAATAACTGAATTTATTAGTCAGAGACAGAAAAGATTCTCAATAAAAGGACCATTAAGTACCTTTTTTTTCTTTGTCATCTAACAAACAAAGAGGTACAATGGTAAGCACCGTACCCATCAATTCTGCCATTTTAATACTAAATCCACAATGTATTTAACAATGCAAACACACAAGTAATAATGTGTACCTTTATTTTAACACGTATACTGCACTGATGCAGTAGATACAACACCAGGAGTTTTCTCTTTGCACAAACTATCAAGTTTTTAAATACTACGATCACATTTCCAGGTGGAAGCAGCATTTAGTGCAAAGAATAATTAAGAAAATCCTAATGATAACCATATATTGGGAACTGTTTGCATACACAGTGCAGCAATCTTAGCTATTTCCCAACTGGCCTTAAACATGGAAATCTCATCAGCTATAGCAGTTTGCATTTGAAAATTCTAACACAAAGGGATTTCTTTTCTTTTTAAAAAATCTACACTACAGCAACAAATAAATAAGACTGTGTGTATATATTTGCTCAGAATCAATTCAGTAACTTAAAAAAATATAATGTTCAGTGTTTGCTGAATTGATTTATACTGCATCTATCACTTTAAAAAACCTATGTTAAAAAAAGTTTAAAGAAGAAAAAAATTCCAACTCTACATTGTATCAGTTGAAAAGGAAAGACTTGCAAGCACTGCTGCCTCTCACCTATCAGTGTGTAATTCAGGTCCCCCAGTCATTCCAGGAATCGATTATAGGACACTCCTGCACACCCAACATCTCTGTGCTCAGGCAGCCTTGTGCAGTGATGCTGAAGAAAAGTGCTAGGCTTGGTACACCAAGCCAGCAAGCACATTAAGTCATCTTCCAGTTCACAAGTTTCTTTGCTAATAAACAACCACCCCTACTTGTTGCAACTGATAGCTACATCTACCAAGCTCACTCAGGAACATATATGCTCTAAGCCCCGTCCCAGTGAAAGCCAGCGTGCTTAATTTCACCTACATGAAGAATCACACTAAGAATCAATGGGAATATTCATGCTTGCAAAGTTAAGGATACACGTAACTGTTCATCGGACATCTGCATTCATTTGCAGCTATACAATATACTGATTGCAGTCCCATATCATAAATGAAGGATCACTACTAGTTTATAGGCAATAATATCAAGGTATTTTCTGGGATGAATACAATAGAGCTAAAACACTCAGGGAAATGCAAAACACTTTTCTCCTCTTCACAGGGAGGCTCTGCTCTTTGGGAGTATTTAGGGATGCACAAGCTGTAGGCCATGGAAGAACTGTGCCCCATATATATTAAAGAATTAACATTAACTGCAATAGTTTAAAACAGTAAGACTGAAGACTACTTCTATTTGCTCTCCAAACTGAAAGCGTTTTAACAGCACAACTGTACAATACAAAAATAACTATACACCAAGTGAAGAGCAAATTCTTGCAAGTTTTCTAGTATCACTGGAATTTTACATAGTCTACTCAGATTTCATTAACAGTTTATATAGATGGGACGCAGTAAAATTCTTCTTTATATATGATTTAGGAATACAGATCTTAAGAATGCTTTTGTTGTTTGTTGTATTGTTTTCATTAACGGTATCGGGAGGGGAAAATCAACTCCCTCCAATAAAACTAAAAATGTTGATACTAGGTGTTGAAGGAAAACAACATCATTATGGTTCAGGATTACAGTGTTTAGGGAAATAGTGCACTTTTTATTCTATCTTGGAAATGTACAGAAATGCACAGAATGGTTATATCCTTCCTACCTCCTTTCAAGTGGGATCTTTTAAACACTGAAAGCAAAGTTTAAGTCAATACATATCACATTCTTACAAAAATATAACTTTTCAGACAACATGAGAAACAGTTAAAAGAAAAATGCTTTCTCTTTCAGAACAGAACTACAATGCAACCTAGCTTCCACTGATTTTTACACTGCAAGTGAATCTAATTCAGCAAGAGCCCCACACAACATGGTCTATCTGCAGCAACACGACCAGGACTTACTCTTCTGAAGTATACATACTTGCCTCAAACCATTCAACACTGGTGCACATGAATCTACATCCCACCCACCTTTCTTTGCCCTCTAAAATGACCTTTCCTTCAAGAACCTAGTGCTTCCCATAAGGTTGAGAAGCTTATGCCCATAAGAACCTCATTACACTCAATGTCTTTCACTGTGGTGGGATGGACAACCAGCTTTAGTTTTCATGCTGATAGAGTTCAAAGTGCCTTTATAATCTTTTGTTAAACCCATATCAAAATCCAAATAATCAATATGGCAGCAGCTAAAGAATTCCATGAGGTGAGAGGTCAAAGATTCTTCTCCTGCAGAAGAGGTTACACCAATGATGAATGAAACTAGAGTGAATAAACAAAATTTAAGACTAGCTTTCTTTCCTTTGCAATGGAGGATTTGGGATATCTTTTAATAAGATTTTATCCTTTCCCCCCCCACACTTTTTTTTTTTTTTAAGTTACGTCCTTCTATATGGAAGCATTGTGATGTTCATTAAAACAAAACAAAAAAAAAATCAAAGTAAAACCCCTCAATTTTTAAAAAGCATCACAGTAAAAATCTGGTGGAAAAACAAAAAACCCAAAAGAAACTCCATGGACCACCCTTTGGGGATGAAATGCTAAAGATGTCTTTTTTTAATCAACCAGTTTGTGAAGATCTACAAAAAAAATAAAAAGGATCACATTCTAAAGGTTCAGTGCATTCAGCAGCTATATAGTTTTGCTGCTTATTCATCTTTAAGTTGACTTTCAAAAATAACACCCTAGCTCATCAAAATATACATTTTCCATTTGCTTTTAAATTAAAATAATAATAAAAAACATTTAAAGAATTCACAATCAATAGCATGACTAAGTTTCAGGATCATCTACAGCATATAATTTAAAGGTTCAAGATGCCAATACGCAGCATGTGGCAGGCCTATATGCTCCATGCAGCATGTACGTTTAGGATAATCTCAAACAATCGATGTTCAAATGTCAGTTTGTTTCTTCCAAATAGTGTAGAATACCCATCTGGAGAAAATAAGCAGTTAAGGGAAAAAAAGATACAAAGTTTGTAGTACACAGTTAAAATGGAAGTAGATTTTGATTCTGAAAAGTTCTCGTAGCTCATAAAGACGGGGTAGGCAAAAATCTCAAAAGTGAAATCTCCCTGGATCATCTTTTTTTTTGACTCAGCAGTTCAGAAGAGCATCCCATTTCCACTGAAACAGAAATCCTTTGCAAACCCGTGTTTTCTAACTCCTGCTGCAGACCTTCAGGTGGTGCATTTTTTTACATTGCAACCACTGAACAAACCACAGAAGTAGGTTGGAAAGAGCGATCAAAATTGGGATCAGGAGTTCATCAAGCTGGGATCCCTCTTGCTCATCTTCTCAATTGTAAAATAGCAAGCTTGAATAGGAAAGAGACATCCAGCTACCTAATTTGTGAATTCCTAACACAGACACAAAATTAGTATTAAGATGTTCAGTAGCCAAACACTAGGTGCACAGGTATCTTAGTGGGCAAAGATTTAAATGCCTACTGCCTCTTACCTGACTCAACAGGGGTTCTGTTGAGCATCCACTTAACCGATGCATCTAAATTTTGCCTAGGCTTTTCTCTAAAAGCTTCTGCTTTGCCTTAGGTACCTGAATATTTTTCAGAAAGCAGACCATGTCACCCAGACTGAGACAGGAGCAAATACAGAGCAACTGGCAGCTGTATCAGTGCTCCTTTTGCTGCTCCTCAGTGGGGAGATGGGCCCAGCTTCAGGAGAGTCATACAGAAGCTATGCTCAAACCACAGCTCTGAGGTGCTCCTGGCAGGACAGACAACTGATCCTCAAGAGCTTTCTTGCCATGCTGGGCACGTGAGAGAGGTCAGCTATGAAATTCCACTTGCTTCTGGAGAAGCAGAGAAGAGAATGAGACATGAGCATCACCTTTTTAAGAGCTATAGCAACAGCTGCAGAGTAAGGCACAGATTTCTGGGATTTATAGCTTAGTAAAACCACATAGAGATATACACTCTTCTGTTTACACAGCGAGGTCACACATGCTTCACATGGGAGTCTCCACATTCACTATAAGGTCTTGGTGGAGACCTCAGAGACATATATGCCTTCCTTAAAATAGAGAGCTGGCTTTTATGTCAAGAGCTACTTGAATTTCGGATGACCCCCACAGCAACACTGGTAAACAACAGAATTTCAAATAACAATTACACACAGTAACAATTCTTGAAGTAAGCAAAACCAGTGGCAATTAAAAGTGTAAAGCCAGCTTAGTACTTTGGCTGCATTCAGGTACCCTCAGGTAACTTTTGGTCAGATTACAAACATGAACATGTGTAAGTGAAAATATTTGTTCAATGGCTCAAGAGATTTCAGGCATACGAATGTCATGAAAGTGTCACATTCTTCAGCAAGAAATAAAACCCTAATTTTTGATTACTTGTCAGAATTCTACTCTAAACAATCCCAGTCATCTGTAAAACAGCATTTAGTTATAACCTTCCATTCCTTTCTGTTTCAAAAAAGGCAATAACCTGCAACTGAAATCCAAGTCAAGACCAAATTAAAAGTTAGAGTACTTTGGGCTAATCTGAAGTCATCAAGGCAACTTCTCCATTAACATTCCTGTATCATTAAATCATTGTTAATTCACTCAGAAAAAGCCTACCCCATTTCTCTAAATGTTACTTTCAAGCTCCGTTATACCTATTTAATAGCCAGTTTTAATAAATTTATTGCTAAAAATATTTCATATCTGTTAGCTTACTGGAAACATTTAAATGTGTTTTTCAAAGGAATGAAGTAGCATTTGCTATTCAATTAATTTAGAAACATTTTGCATACTTCCAAACAATGCAATAATATTTAGAAGGCTTTCTGACAATGCGTATTTCAAATAACATACATGTTACATTAAGGCCTGGCAGTTGTAAAGGCAAAAATAACTTAACCAGTTTCTCTGAAATTGAAAGCTACAAGGGCAAATATCTTCATATCCTCTTTCACTCTTTTTTCTCTTGAAAACACTAAGATCAAATCTGAGTTTCACTGGAGAGCTGACAATAATGAGAAACAGGAGGAGCTTGTTACAGTCAGTATGGAGTCCAGAACAGCAGGCTACAGCATTAAACAGCATCAAGATTAGAGACAGAGAGGAGGCAAAATGAACACACAGAACAGAAGAAAGGCTGTGGTAGTTTCACATGCTTAACGTATTATGAATAAGCAGATCCTGGAAAGATCTCTCCTGTCAAGAGAGGGTCTGCCACAGCAGCCATTACCCTGCAGAAACATTTCCTGGGAGATCATACAGGAGTGGCAAACACTCAAGATAAATGCAGCCAGGAAATCACCCTACAGCAGATGAAAATGCCCCCCTAGAGCTAATAGCTTGAGGCCAAAACTTCCAGCTCCTTGTTTAACTTGCTTACCACCCACAAAATGAAGAAATTCTTAAGTATTCCATTCAGGAATGGGATGTTGCCAGGAAATGTGTATACCCCTCTACTTAGAATACTTTTTTGAAGTAACATTAACTAGTAATGATTATTAGGAATCACTTTTTTCCCCCATTAAAAATCCAGTTTGTGCTGTATGTTCAAGAATAGATCTACCAGAATATTTAAAGATCTGGATCAAGCTAATCTGTATGAAGTTAGTTTGGGGTTTTTTGTTAAAGAAAAAAAAGGAGATACAGCCTTGCCAGAACTCCTGGCAGCGTTACCCTCATCATACAGTTTATCCTACATGACATAAACAGTACACTTGTAAGCACTCAAAAACATTAACAAAAAACATAGCTTGATCTTGAAAGGTGCTGATCATTTCACCAGCTGTGAATTTATGGCACCTTTAAAAAATAATTCCTGCAATTATTCTCAAAACAAAACTGCAGCAGTTCATTTACTATGAAAAAACATTAATAGTATTTAAATTAGAACTGCCTTCTTGCACTTGAGTGCATTTAGCTCCAAGCAATCTAGGGTTGCTTGATTTGTATTAATACACACTATCCATTCTTTTTCAGTCTTTAAGGATACAATTCCATGTAGGAGGGAACACACACAGTTTCTTTTGAGAACTCCACAGGACAATAAAGCCTGCTAAGCTGTTCTTCATAGAGAGTCAAGGCATCGGTCAGATTGATACAGTTTCCCTGTAGGAGAAAAAAAAAAAAAAAAAGTCCCCGTTACAATCAAACAAATAAGTAAAATTGCAGATGAATACATACGTTTTGACATTAATGCAAGGCTCCCGCATACTTCAAAACCAAATACATGCTGTTCTTAATATTTAATATTTACAAGGCAAATAGTGAACAGCTTGTCTTCATTCTGCCTACAGCAAACAACAATTTATATCTTTTCAAGAAAGGGTAAGTATGGGAGGATTATCTATCTTCACATTAGCAGAAGCAACCATTACTTTAGGGCTTCCACTTAAAACAGACCACCATGTGTTGTTTACCTCTAACATCTATTCAATAACCATTTTCTTTATGATTGCTTAAATGTATTAGTAAACAGTAGTACAACATCCAGATTTTCACAATTATTTATCATTGCCTAGGTCTTATAACGTTTAAATGCACTATTAAAAAAACCCTCTTAATTTTGAACAGATTCTTCCACATAGCAATATGACAAAATAAATCAGATTATACGGAAGTTCTGTGGCTGCAGCCTACATTGTCTTGAGTTTGTGTATCATGCTTCTGAAAAGGAAGCTATTTCTACACTTTTTCCTTGGATCCATGTCTTATCTAAGAATATTAGTAGTATCCTTTTCTGAACAAAATAAAAATGAGTGCTTAGATGATTTTTCTCTAACAGTGCAACTATGAAATACCAGACACATTGAATTCACAGCATCCCTTCCCAGACAGATAAATATTACCCAAACAAATCATTCTTGGAATACAAACACATCTCAAGGATTACAAATAGTGAGGAATTAAAAAAAAAATAAATGAAATCAAAACAACTCCTAATTACAAGCACAACTTTGTCCAAAGCTAAGTATTAACAAGCAGAAGTTACTGCAACATATACCAGGGATGCCCATATAGAGAAAGCTCTAATTAGAAAACTATCCACATCCATAATTGGTTTGAAGATTTAGCAATAACAGTGAGCCCACAGAACACCAGGCTGAACAAACACAAACTACACAAAGCAATAAAAGTCAGTTGTGCAAATTTAATAAAACTTCTTGTCAAGTTTCCTGCCTTTCTTATATCACTGAGTAAACTAGCTGATACTTTATGATCTTAAATACAGGTTATTCAACTTTGCTCAAATTTAAATTAGCCCAAACATAACCAACCAATGCACTGTCTACAAATTAGTCAGCTTTTGTTTTCCAGGTATGAGACCCTGAATAAAGATGCACCAAATATGAAGGTACTGTTACTGTGGGACAGCATAGAGACAAGACATTATGAGATTCTGGTCAAGGGGGAGATGATGTTAATGGTCCTTGGCACACTAACAGCCAGATTAATTGATTTGTGGCTGCCTACATCCCCCATTTTCATGAGGAACATTCAACTCAACCTACAGGCCCCAAACATGATGCCCAATCATGCTGCACATGACATGAGAACAGTAAGTTAGATAATGATGAACAATCTACCCTGACCACACAGCGTGTGCATATCTGCATATTTAGGGCAGCTATCTTCAGGATACACGTGTCCCCATCCTTCCCTAATGGTTGGGTTTACTAGCTTATAGTATTAATGTCTTTACCTCTCCTAGCACAAAGCCTAAATTTTATGATTTCTGATCAGCAGGAACAAAAGCATTAACTAGCATTTCTCCAGAGTTACTTTCAACATAAAAATTCTCAGCTGTCCCACATAGTTTACCACTTCTAGTGGAGGAATAATGTTTACCACAGAAGACAAAAAAGACAGCAAAAAAGAGAACTTTCGTGTTATTGAATACACAGTTCCTACTAACCTAGGATACAAGCCAAAGTACCCTAAAATGATGGCAAGAGACCCGAAGCACAGAAGACTGTTATTTATCTCAGATGACAAGAACATTAGTCTCGATGATATGAGGATATGCATTAGACAGAAAAAGGGCTGGTTAAATCAAAAAAAACAGGGTAAAAAACAGCCATTTACCAATACAGCCAGCTTGTTGGTTTCTAGACCACTCTTTCTGTTTATAACCAGACAGGCCAAAAGCCTTCCAGCGTAAGCACTTCCATGCAGAGTACTGCTTTTGATCTTTAAAAGCCTTGAACTTTGCAAGAGACAGACACAAGAACAAGCAAGCCTAAAGCAACAGACTTCACCTATGGAATGTCAGTATCTTCCCTCTGCTCAATGATTTCTGAAAATGTTTGTGCGTATACACACAGTTTTAATTTTTTTTTTTCCCCTAATTACTGAATGAGGTCCTTAGATAACATGTGTAACTGGCATCTGACTGTGAAAGAATGCTTAATCGATAATTTAAGACCTCTAACTTGAAATGAAGGTCAAGTTCTATAGGACTCCAGGAACAAAGGATTTATTCAACACTTCCAAAATGTCTGCACTACCTATGTTTCACACATGTGCATTGCTCTGCTAACACACTGAAGATTTTAACTCCAAAGAACAGTCTTAGAAAAAAGCCATGCTTTACTGTTTAACTTCTGCTTTTCAGTGCTCCCAGATTTTTAACAATGGCCTTAAAAATAATTAAGTGTGCAGAAACGCAACTGAGAGTTAATTTTCACAAAGCAAGGAACTAAGATGAGTTTGGCCAACAAATACTACCTGTACTCTTAAAAACAATGTACAATGGGCAGAGGCCGAAACAAGCAGCGATCTTCTTTAAAATCAGTATGTCTAAACAACTCCATCCACACTGCTTTTTCTGTGTAACAATATCAGATAACCATGAAGTGTATATGCACACTCTGACTTTGGGATTTAAATTATTTTTTTTACTTCTTTTTATTGGTAAGATTTTTTTCAGTGTATTTAAATACATTGTATTTACATTTAAATACAATGTATTTCTGTTCCCAGAAAGTGAAAAGACACTTCATACTACTGTTCGTCCTCTGCATTTTTTGCATCATGCTCTATCAATTTTTTGCATTGTGCTCAAGTTTTCACAAGTAGAAAAGAAAACCTCAACTGAAAAAATCGTATACACAGACTCTTCTAAGGAAACATGTTCTTGAAAGCTCTCCTTCAGAAGAACTTGCATAAAACGTGTTTGATTATCTTTTTGATCGTATTCCATGAACAAATGTGTAGTAGTTGATTTGGTAAAGGACAATGGCATGCTTTATATTGAATATATCATATTTGGTTTAGGGTATCAGAAAACAAGATAGGTTTTTAAAAAGGTAAGGAGATGAACATTGAGCACAAATGCACAAAGCACAACAGTGAACAGACTACTGTAGTACTTGTTTAGAAACCTGTTATTATCCAGGGGAGTGTAGCAGTTATTTGGTTCAGCCGCCCTTTACCAAACATATAATTTTGTTTCAACATCTGACTGCATGCAAAAGAAAACTAAAAAACAACCTGTGTGTGTAATTTGAGTCATAAATAGAAAACACTGCTAGGTAATTTATGGAGCATACCACTATTACAGAGGAAGTTTAATAGGATACACGATGAGATAAAAGTATCCACAGTTCCCCAGCCTGTTGCTTCATTATTTCATTCTTTCTCCCTTCTCCAGCAACAGACAAATCACTGCAGACAGCATAGAAAACGATGAAACATGCAAATAAGCAATTTTTACTTTTCAAACCCACAACTCCCCCATTTTCAAATCAAGATCTCAAAAAGTTTCAGACATCCCACCTGGCTGTTCTATTAATCTCTCCTTCCAGAGAGATGCCACAGGTTTTTATAGTTCTGCAAAGTTACAATTTTTTTGTAATTATTTGGCTTTACTCAACAAAAAGATAAGAATTAAAAAAAATAAGCCAGATCTACAAAACTTAGATGAATTTATTTCAATAAATTTATAAAAAAAAAAAAAAAAAAATCACTACTACTAGCACATTTCTGTAAGTAGTGACTAGCTTTATCAACTAAGGCTACGGTGTTGATAATGTCACACTTGGATGTTCCTGTGTCTCTAAAATATGGCACAGGGAACCTAGCCCAGAATGCAGTACAGTGATCAGTCTAATAAACTGTGCTCATTTTAAACACACACACAACCCCTCCCCCCCCGACTAATGAAAATAGTTCTGTGGTAAATACATTTTTCATTCTGAATATCCACCGTATACTCAAACAATAACTTTAAACCTTAATAAGGTTTAAAGCTGATGACTCACCAATTACTTTTTCAAAGGGAAATAAGCAAAATCAGACTTTTTTTTCTCCCACATTGTTCAGTCAATTTTCAACATATACAAAAGCATTCCCCAACTCCTCTGCCCACTCCCCACCCTACTTAATCTTTGTTCCATGTCAAACAATTTGACAGATAAGAAATGGGGGAATGATGAAAATTTTTTTTCTCCTTAACAAGCATCTGACATGAAAGTATTTGAGATAGTTTTAAACTTTGAAATTAACTGATCTGTATTTATAAGTTCTTGTTTAAAACTGTCAATTCCTGAACCGTTTACATTCTGAGTCTGCTCGGTGCTTGCACACACTTCAACAACTCATGCCTGTCTCACAAAAGCCCAGAAGAACGGGTGTTGGAAGACATACACTCTGTATTACCATGGGTTTAGTTTTCAGGTTTCTACAATACAATGCACAACAAATTTAATACATGCAGTTCTAGGCAATTAAAAGCATTCCTTAAAATAAACAGCTTTTTAAAATAATGTTTAAATTAACCCTGTATGTTCCAGTTAACTTTACTCACCTATAAAAGGGGATGTGCCCATTAACTGGTTATAGGCTGAATTCAGGCCACTATGCTTCCTCCAATCTTAGAAAGTAAACTAGTGACTTGAAAGCAGATGGAAGAGTCCCTTTTCCATACCTGCCCCTTTCTTACACATGTTATTCTTACATATTACCCTGTATGTCATTGCCACTGGACATCCTTGTCTGTGACAGTATACTAGATAAGTTTAATTTTTATTTTGAATTTAACATTGTTTTCTATTTTTATTCTGTAATGACAAATGACAGAGTTGGACATGGCCAAGGTTTCTTTTTTTTCCCTTCCCCACTTCAGAGTGACTAAGAAGCAACAAGATACATAGAGCATTAAACAGCATCAAAGCCAGGGTTTGAGATTTGGGCGACAGGGATGGCTTTTAAGAAGATAATGGAGGCAAATTTGACTGGAAGTATCTCCACTGGCCAAATGATCAATTAATTTAAAACTGAACTCTCTAACACAGGAAAATGAAATGTCTGTCCCTTATAGACTCCCAAACTGCCAAGAAATCACACAGGCTCACACAGGGACACACATCTGTTCTTCCAGCCTCCTTTCATGTTGCAGTCAAGGAGAACCCTGCTCCTTCTTTGGAAGTGCTAATTAGAAAACCCACACAGGAGCCAAAAAAAGGAGTGTAACTATGGAGCAACATCAGTGGTATGGACATTTAGAGAGCAGGGTCACACTATTAGAGAGTGGCCAGGAAGCAACAGCTTGGTAAAGGGCCACATGTGTGTGTGGGAGACATGATCCCTTTCAGTGGTTATTGCTGTTTACTGGAAGCCAAACTGGTGAGTGGTCTCAGAACGCTTCTATCCTGCCTGGGACAGATGACCCAGACTAGCAAGGAGCAAATTCCTGTTCAGAGGTATTTTTAAAGGTTCCACTTCATAAACAGGCTGAAAATGATAGCCTGCTCAACCTCAAAGGATTAGATCAGCAGAGTGAAAACTTAGCACAGGAAAAGGCATTTTCCTAGCTACATGTAATCTACTGGCATAGAGAGCCCACCTTGCAATCAGTCTCTGCCTACAGAGCATAGTTTCACAGCTGTTCGGACAATCCTCAAGTGCTACTTGGAAGGCACAGGATGGTGACGGTTCAGAAAAACACACACACAAACATATCACACTAGTATCTACAAGTACACATACTCCACTGAAGTTGGAAAAAAAAAAACCCACTGCGGCAGCTTAAAAATCATACTGGCTTTTAAGAAAGTCCAATAGCATAAAAATACTTAACACATTCAGAAACAAGTCAATGGGAGGGTCCATTAGAGATTAAACTAGACCTTGAGATATGCCAAGTTCTTACAGCTTCAATGGCTCCCACTTCTCTCCCCTGTGATGGTTGGAAACCTGCACCTATAACTGGCTCCTCTTGGAGAAGGCAACATTGACAACCTCAAAGACCTGGACACATATTATACCACTAAACACTTCAAAGCACCAGCTTCAGAAGAGGGAAGAATCAGAAATATAGCAAGCCATATGACCCCTAAGCATCAGAGTAGTAGGATTATGTTCAACAATAAGTTTTCACAAACAAGCCTCAAGTCTTAAACTTAGAGACAGGGCTGCAAGTTCCACAGCCAAAGGGCCTTAAAGCTCATCTCCCTCTGTCCCAGGTTCTCTGTAGGCTGCAAGACTCTCAATAGGGATGATGCAGAAGAAAAAAAAAAAAAAAAAAAAAAAAAAAAAAATCAATGACATGAAAAGCAAGGCTGCCAGTTGTACAAGTAACTTTTTGTTGTCGTTGCGATTACTAGTTTTGGATGCATAGAGCAAGTATGGAGGTGTTTTTCCCCGACGATATGCCTGAGCACAGACTTACAGCAGCAGAGAATGAGATCCAGAAACTGCCCTTTCTATCTTTCCAGAGCTGAAACATGCAAAAAGTCCCTCCTTAATCCTAAAATTGGCCACAGATGTTCTTACATCCCCTAGGAATATGAATAGTCTGAAAAACCTTTCACAGGCAGAATCTCTCTATAAATGTTAATAAACTGCCAAGCAATATTAGTTCTCAGTCTCCACCTAGTGGTGAAAGGATATTCTGCATTAGCACTGAGACTGCTGTGAGGGTCACCATGGCATGCCAGGGGAACAACCAGGTGCGTTAAGAGTAGCATGCCAAAAAAAAAATTATTTTTATAATCTCAGATAAATTATATCTAGAGTTAGACAGCTCTAGACCCTGCATGCTGACAATTCATGTGCTGAAGATATCATTTTCCAAAACTTGTGCAGAGCTTAATGAAGAGGTGATGGGCATTAGTCAGGCAGCAATATACTATTTGAAAGGCCAGCATTCTGTGAGCAGAATTCTACTTTTGGGTGAAGCATTTCTTGAGCACAGAAATCAGTGACATTCTAACAAGATGGCACAAGGTAACCCCTGGAATCAGAACTTTCAGAGGACAGACTACAAACTACAGGGCACAGAAGTTTCAAACCTTACTACAACCTAATGCAAAGGCAGAAGCAGCAACTACAGCTTCTGGCCATTAGCTGCAAAAGGGTCACTGTCCTGTTGGCATCTTTCCTATGACACATTTCCTCCTCATAGCAAAGGTCAGGCTCTAACAAATAGGTGGACATTCCCCCAGCCACTCATCTTGATACTATTTAACATGTCACATTTTAGAGAACCAAAACACACTACAAGGGAGCCTGGAGGTGGGATGGCACACGAAGTCCTGATTTAAAAAACACAGCTGCCTTAGAAGGCATGTGATTCCTTCAGCAAGTAACATACAGCCTGCTACCAAGCTTCTTCCCAGAGTCCTTCTGCAGAGTCAGCTGTGTATGTTCTAATCAAGTCAGCTAGGCTCACTGTGTAGGCTACAAGTATGAATAACTGCAACACAGATGTCCAAAAGATGCAGTGTCCTTTCAATATCAAAGTCTGTCAAAAATATTTCCATTATTAACAGAACAGAAAAGCCATTAAGATTTACAGTGATACAACCGTGTTAGTCCTACCTTATATTTTAATCACATGAAAATTTACCTTGTCCATACAAACACAGCATTTTAAAATAAAACAGTACTTTAAAGTTGCCAAAAACATCATTCCGAGTTTGGCATTTCTTTATAAACCTGTCCAATTTTACAGTTCTTTTACCTCAGAAATTGTATGCTGATAGGAATCGAGTTCTCATGCCTAATTTTAGCTAGTTGGTTTTTTTTTTTTAGGATGCTCCAACTCAGAAGACTTGTTAAGGTCTGGGCATGACCGAAGAAACACAACTTCAGAGACTTACACCTCACTCAATCTGCTGGGTCTTGTCACATTTTTATATCATAGTGCACAGCTTTGTGGCATTCCGCATTCAGGATTGCATGCGGAAAGTATCTTCAGATGAAAGCTATATTGTAATTATATTATCCATGAGGTGGCTATACTGTAGCAAGTATACAAATTATTTTTTTTTTAAATAGAGTTGCTTTAAAATCTTCATACACGAGGACAGAATCTTATTTATGTTTATATAAAATACTTCACAGAATGCCAAGCACTGTAACATACATATCTAAATGTTCAAAATCCATTTTGCAGAAGTAAAACCAGTGACTTGCATTAGGAGTGGATAGAAAGCAAAAATGGTATTTACTCCTCAAATGACAATTTTTCTCATCCCACTGCACCTTATGTCAAATTCTTACACCTTTAGGGATGACAAATTTTCATGTCTTATACTGTACAACTGGAGACATTAGCTTAAAAACCATGTATCTGTTTATAAAGTATATCTGTTCTGATTTTTCAAGAATTGCTTACAGCTAAAATATTCTGTAGCATGCCTAGCTGATTCTTGAAAGTATGCTTTTAAATTCAAAGACAAGTGCTACAAATTCAGCTGAAATAATGAAAAAAGACAAGTCCGTTAGCAAAGCCCAAATTCCATGCAAAAATCTCTAATGAGTCATTACAAGGAAAAAAACACCTTACTATAGATTTTTAGTTAGTTGGTTTGGTTTTGTCCCCTACCTTTTTTTTCCACTTGAAAAATGCAGACTGCAATACATATACAGCAAAGCTTTTTTACATCCAGATATCATACCTGTGTAAAGTATTTTCCATCTTGTTTCAGAACTTTCATGGAAAGGTCAAGAATCAATCGCAGAAATTCCCATGTAGAATCTGCATGTAGAATAGGATTTAAAAACAGAACAGCACATTACTGTCTTGTTCACTACCACATATTCAAGACTTGCAACATTATCTACTATTTAAAAAGTAGCTATCCTATACCTTTAAAAAAAGAAGCCAACAAAGAAACCCAGTAAAGCACCCCCTCAACCCATACAAATGGCAATAAAGGTGGAAGTATCTCTATTTTTCCTCACAGTGATTTGAGACATTTCCAATAAACTAGCGTGAGGGAGAATTTACTGGAGTGTGAACTCTCCAAATAACTTTCTCAAGAATTACATGAGTTCATATTATTCTGGTATAAGAATACAGTTAAGAATCCTAGTTACTTGCTCATTTTTTCTAACATTCAACAAAAAATCAAAAGGAACAGATGTGTTATTATCATTCTTTGCCTCTCAAATTTGCTATTAAAAAGGCAAGCATTTTTGTTGCAAACTGCCATCTATTATGCACCGGTGGGGCAGAAACACGGAAAATACTCAGAAGTTTAGGAAAATAAATTAGAAGATTAACCTTCTTCCGGAGATGTGGAGATTGGAACAGCTGTCAGATCATTAATTACATAATCAAACATCCTTCCTTCTTTGGCATACCTCTTCAGTACAGGAATACAGTCTTCAATTAAAACCTGTAAGAAGTAAATACTGTAGCTAGTCCTCAAAATACCCTAAAACTGACCAGGTAAGAGAAAGAAATGTGTATTCACAGGAAGTAAGAGGAATAGAAAAGTACAAAGTTAAATATGCATTTAATTTTAGGCTTCGCTTTCAGCTTTTTACATCATATATAAAGGAAGAACAGTTGTAACAATTATGACAATGACAACATAGGCACTACAGGACTGAATTACCTAGCTCTGTCATTGATTGCTGGGTGACCACTGTTCTACCTACCAAATGGTAACAACAGTCAGTAGTCCCACAAAGTACAAGCAAAATAAGGTACTTGTATGAAGGGCCACTGACTCATGCAATGGGGCATGTGACTTCTGTTAATCTTTTTTGCATGCCGTTTAGCTCACACCTGTAAACCAGTATCTGTGAGAACCTTAAAGAGCAGTAATGAAGACAGAAATAAAAGATTTCCAGTGAGTATGTCAGATAACACCTGGGCTAGGTTGTAAACTGTCAGATGTAGCACAAAAACCTTAACTGCAAGGATGCATGAACTTTTTTTTTTTAATGTACTAGCAGTGTAATGGTAAGAGATTTTGCCTGCAAACTAAAGTGTGTATTACAAATTCAGACCAATAGTACAGGACAACTAAAATACACATTCCTTCTATCTTTTCATCAATTTAAGGAATGAAGTTTAATATTGCATCCTTACTGTTATTTCCTCTTTATTTGTAAGCTATGTCAATAATCATTCTCCTATTTCACATTCCTAAAAAGCTATATATAGTTATTTTTGAAAGAGTTTGAAGAGGGAGACTTAAAATATTTTGACACTAATCTATACTTCCCACTACCAGCTATTAAAATTTAGAAGGGTCATAAAAAAGGGAAAAATCCTTCCCAAAATTAAGAAAAATCAGAAGATTTTTCAACAAAACTTTGCCGTAGTAGTTTTCCAGGATAGGTATGATTGTGTTTGAAATATTACTTCTCATGAAAAAAAAAAAAAAAAAAAAAGCAAGAAGTTACCTGATAGCACTCTCCTTTCAGATTGTCTAAGACATCTCCGCATGTTTTACGCATGTATTTTTTACACCCGTCGATCACCATTTGGTCAATGTTTGAAGCTGGTTAAGGCATTCTACATTCCAGAAATACACGTAACAGTTTCTATTTCTTCAGAAAGAAATTCTCAAAAAAGGTGATATACACAAAGGAATAGTAAAGGTGTGTATCTTAGTATACATATTGCAATAGCCAACCTTATGTATTTGCCTCCAGGTTCAGTTGGAGGTTTAGGAAATGCCTTTTTTTTTTGTTTTTATCCAGTATTTCTGGTACCTTAGGTTACCATTACTGTGAAAGCTTGAAGTGTGAAGAATGTATTTAACCCCATGAAGCCAAACTAGATTAAAGACATTAACTTATATTTCTAAAACAATTATTTTTAGTTTCTAGCAAGGGGGTCCCAAAACCTAGGATGATCAACATTTCATATGGCTAACAGTGGCTCACATTACAAGCTATCTGAACTACTGAATGTTGAAAACTTGATTTGTATCAGTATTTTTAAGACAGGGCAAGAGTTGGTCATTCTGCCACCAACACAATCCATGAAATTCCAATATTCCTATTGATTAAACTTTTTTGTTTCTAGGGATTATTTTTTTCTAGATCTCTTTAGAAAAAGAGAACCTGAGCCATCAGATCTCAGCCCAATCCGCAGACTTGACAGACCCGTCTTCTGTTATCAGAGAAGGTATCAGTCTGATGACAGAAGGGTTCATTTCCAGTTCTACGTAAATTGCTACTTACTAATTAGAGTTATAGTATAGATTGGGAATTTGAAAGCATGTGGTACATAATGATGTACAAATATGTAGTCACTGGGTCTCTCTAAGCTGACAGAAAGAAATCTAATTTTAGACCCAATCTTCTCATGCAAATCAGAGCATTGAACACAATTAATGATCAGGCTAAGACATCAGCCGAAAACACAGGCTGAAAAATGTTGAAACAAATGATCAGTCATCTGTCAAAGGATATCTCTACCATAGTAACCATCTTTGGCTTCAGTTTGACTATCTCATATAGTATACCTCCATCACCACCTCCTAGGATTAGCACTTCTTTCCCAGTGTAGTCTTCCTTTCCACTGCCCATTATGGCTTGAGTATATGCCAGGTCACTCTCTGCCAGATCTGAATGGAAGGAAAAGAAAGAGTTGGACAGAATCATTACATCTTTAATTCCTCTCATTAACTGATATTAATCCAAAGGTGATATAATACAGACCAAAGCAAGAGCATCTATAGAAACAACCTAGCTCTGAGATAGTCCAGGTAACAGGAAGCTCGTGATTTACCAAAGCTAATGAGATTCTCCTCAGCATCCCACACAGGATTCCTCTAGCTCAGCCAGCAATGGCAACCTCAGCATTAGGAAGTACTGTGTGCCACGAGAAGCAAAGCTGAAAAGCAAAACTGTCAGCACTTAGGACTTGATGTCCACACTTGATACCTTCAGTGAGTTTTTACCTCAGGCTAGTGCTGCAAGAGACAGATCAGGAGATTTTTAAAATCACACTCTGGAGCCCAAACTAAAAAAAAAGCAACCTAGATGAACCTTTGTGGATCCCTGCACAGAAGCATGACCGTTAACACTTAACTGCTGAAGGGCCCTGAAGCATGCCTTCTGCTGACTTGTTCACCATTAGCTTCAGAGAGCAATAACATTCCTAAGCTGTAACAACATCTGAGCTACAAGGGCAGAGCTGTGTGCAGCAACACATCATGGCATATCCTATCATTCTGCCTGGCAATCAGCACTTCGCTTATAAGTGTGCAATAACAAAATGACACAAAGCAGCATTCTAAAATCCCACGCAAGGTAAATAAGTAATGGCATGCTTCCCTTTCTATGAGGCTTCTTGTGACAACATTCAAACAAAACCTCATGTCCATATGAAACTCTGATGAACATTTCTGGCTACAAGTATGGAATAACTAATCTGGTGATTTCAAATACAATTTTAACTGAAGTAGAATATACATTGCTAATGAATTCAAGAAAAACACTTTTCAGCTGCCATTTGCACAGAAGTCCCCCTGACAGTTGCAGAAAACTAATTGTATGGTTAGAGGTATTTCTGGTGATTTCAAAAAGCTAATAGTCAAATTTCTTAATTACTCTGCCATTAGACTGAAAGTAGGTATTCCAGCCCTAGACAGAAACATCTCGTTTACATTGAATAATACTGACTGAGGTAAGTACTGAGAAGCATACTCCTCGATGCCTAGATTTTCTACTAAACAGCATTCTTATCCAGCTTAAAACAACAGTAGCCCATCTTCTTCCAAGTTCCCTTTCAAAAATATGAAGATCAGCAGGCACAGAGTACCACATATAAAGACCCTCCCATAAAGGTTGGGTCACTTCTGATAGAGTTCAACTGAGCATTTTGAAGAAGACTGAGTCAAAAGATGTTCACCAACAAAGCAGCTAAATGGCTTAAGATACAGCTGTCCCGTATTTCACCAAGCAGGTAATTGTCTTAGAGAATCAAGGGAGCAGTAGTATTATTCACACACACCAGCTCCTACTTCATATTTCTTTAGAATTCCACTGCATTTTGAAGACCAACAAAGTAGCTTGTTTTAATGTCAAAGAGAAGCTCTCAAGAGGTTGCAATAAATGGGCAAAGGCTCTTATGAAAGAAAGGAGTAAAGTAAGCTCTGTTAGAGAACACCAACTTCTATTCTGTTGCCATCTTTCACAGCAAAGATGACTTTGGAAAAAGAAGAAATCTTTTTTTGTACTCATGGATTTCACACTGGTCAGCCTTTCTGATTAAAATGCTTTATATATAAGATCGGATATATGTGTAAATGCATACATGTAGCTTCTAGCATCAGAACCATGACCCTTAGCAATCTATTAGAACTGGTCCATAGCTAGATAGAAAACAACACTTCTTACAGCTTCACACAAAAAAAAAATCCTTAAATGAGATGATACTTACTAACATCCCCACTGAGAATAAGAATATTCCCAAACTGTTTTGAATGCAGAATTTTAATATTCTGAAAAGGTGAATCTTCATCATAAACGACTTCATCTATGTCATACTCCACCAGGCGCCCATCAGCTGTGGGCCAGTATCTATCAATGACACCTCCTCTCAAAATGGCTGGCAATCTAGAAAGAAATAATCAGAAGAAAAGATTATAAAACATTTGAGAATGTTTATTTTCTTAAAAACTTCCCTCTATATATCTTATGGATTCACTACAATAAATAATATTTACAAGAGGGAACTGGGAAAGCTTGCAAAATTTAACACTCAGGTATAAGAAACCTATCAGTCATGTTAAACATACACAACTTGTTAAGGCACAGATGAAATATAAATGGTGGTTCTTTACGTACAGCTTCTATGATGTGAATGTGATCATTTCTCCTCTAAGAGGGGATTTATATAACATACCAGCCTCTTCAGAAGAATTGGTTCATGACTAGAAAGATACAAAAGCAGAATGCAGACAAAAAAACATGACAAAACCTCTGCCCACCTTCAGCTTAGCTAAGAATGCCGTTTCTTTGAGATCAGTGGATCTTGCCCTTCTGAAGTTGTAGCGAGACACATTTTAAATACATACCCAAACACAAAAAGTGAACTATTATAGTGTTTCAAACTGAGCCATGTCACCCTATTGTGTGTAAGCACAATCCTTGGTATCAGCTGACAGTTTGCATTACTTTTAAAAAAAGTGTTTCAAGCATCTGCATAGCTTTGGTTTTGGTTTTTTTTTTTGTTTTTTATTTCCATATATAAGTATCTTGGTTCAAATCAGTATTTCACCTATAAAGACAAACGATTTTCAAAATAGAAGTGAATGACCAAACTGATTGCATTCTATTTTAAGCAATACATGCAGACACAGAGTTCACCAGATTTCCCACACAACACACACTTCAGAGCTAAGGGTTTTTCTTTTCCAGAGGAAGGTGTAGCAAAAGACTATAGACAAGCTGCTTCTAAATTCACTAGTGACTCTCAATAAACACTTCAGAAGTATTTTCTACCCTCAGTGAGCCACAAGATGGCAGCACACAGTGAGAGCGAGGGCATCTAGTCACTGCACCAAGACAACAAAAACCCAGAAACATCTTCAGCAGCATTAATTCTAGTGGAGCTGCATGTGTGAAGCTAATGCCAGAAGGATGCAAAGCAAATTTAAAAAAATAAATAAGAAAAACAGAGGGCTGCATAACAAGATCCATACCAGATCCATTGTTCTGGGATGTTCATCTTTCTATATAATCTAGATCATTTCAGGCAGACTTTTTCCTGATCCATTTTTAATAAGTTCCTACCATATCGATTCCACAAACTCCCAATATAATATTTCAGTATTAAAATATCCTCAAAGAGGGAGCTTCTCCCCCATATGTACATGCACAAGATTATCTACATTTGCACACTGTGCACCAGGTGAGGCTTTACCAGGACAAAGTAAAGCAAGATAACTACCTGTGTTTTACATACAGCTGTTAAATACAAAAAAAATATTCAAGGTATAAAACACTTTTCAAATCACTACCACTTATGGTCTTGTACAGCCTTCAGATTACTTTGTTACATATTGTACTGGTTAGCTGTTTTCCCACTTTACAGTTTGCACCTTGGCTTTACTGAGTATCTTGTTGATTTTACACTGCTTTGTACTTTTCTTAAGCCATTTCCACTTCTGATTATGTTTTTTAAAGCACCCACTGCACCTTCCTGCAAGTGCACACCTGCAGTAAGTGCTCCCTGGCTTGGAGGTGACAGTCACTGCCAGAGCACCGCCAGGAAGGCACCAACATGAGCTGTGTCCTTCCAGATCCCTGGGGAACTCCAGCATGAAAGCTGTTTCAGCACCAGGCAATGAATACAGTTAGCATCCCTATAGTTTAATATATAACCTCATATTTAAACCAAAATGACAGAAGGCCTGCAAAGCCTCCCTCCTTCAGTTTTCAGTTATATTACTAAAATTTACTACAAAGCATTTCTATATTCTTGTCAGGGCCCTAAGCATGCAGGTTCCCCTGGGGTTTTTGCCATACATGGCCCAGTTTGTACCCTGGCCTATTCCCCTGCCACCTTTGGCTCCCCAGCCCTTCCAGTGCATTCTGTTCTTGCTTCCTGGGTGCTTCCTGGCGTTCTTACTCCCACCATTTAATGCAATCATCGCAGCAAATTGAAGTGGTAATTCTTGCCCAAAGTAACAATACCTAAGATTAATCTTAACAAAATGACAAGCCTCACAGTGCCTTCAACTCTGCAATAAAACAATTTCAAAACACTGGGGGAAACACACATGCATAAATTCATACTCTGGGCTATTCACTACAGTACAGCAAAGCGTAATTTGCTTATTTTCTTTAGCAACTATGCAGACTAGCCACATACCAAAGCAGATGTATGAACTTACCTTTTCACCCTTTTTATATTACCATGAAACAATTCTTTCATTCTTTCTTCTACTTTGTTTAGAAGCTGAAAAAATAGCAAAGGAGAGGAGGAATTTATAGGTGATCACTCAAAGTAAAATACCTTTTAAATTAGGCTATTTGGAAGGTAATAAAAAGTAGCACCTTCACTGAAAGACTTTGAAATGTAACATTAGAAGCCTATGAATAACTAGCCGGTCACCTTAGCTTCCTTACTAGCAAGAATGTGCATATTGTAGCAGCTGTCATCACTGCATTTAGCTGTCCTGTAGGATAATATAGGCAGACCTTTCAGGCACAGCCAAAGAGGGAACACAAGAACCCTGTAGGGTTTCATTCCTGCCAAAGCAGTGTCCTATTCCCCTGCAATATCTAATTGCTGGAGCCTTTATATAGAGGAAGATGAAATTATTTTTCTCTGTGGGGTAAAAGTTTTGAATATAGAGGTTCCCCATCTCTCAGATTAGAGAAGGAAGAAAAGTCACACACAGTTACACCAGGTTGCAGGTTGAGCATCACTTCTCCCTCACTGCCCTGGGTACCTGAAGTGACCTGAGCCCTAACCAAGGCTGCTATGTCTTTACAACTTCTACAGCAAAGATTATGAAGCTCAGGACACACAAAAGTGTGTGTGCGCGCACGCACTCATATGTATGCAACTACAACAGGTATTACTAGTCATCTGTAAGCATTCAAGTTTGAACTAACTTTGATATTTAAAAGTCTTCTACCAAGATACACTGAAGAAAAGGTGTTCTCCAAGCAGTTTGATAAGCCTACTAAGGTAAGCACCACTCATACCTGATCAACTTCCTCTCTTCCTTTCATGTGATCATTGTAGCTCTGCAGATCCACCAACACTAATCCATGAGGGTGAATTCTCAAATTGGCAAAGCTACAAAATAAAGAGAGAGACAGTGATGATGATTTTATTATCAGTGAGTGAGGAAAGTCTGAAACAAGTTATATTAAATTCAGAATGCACATTTCTTTTTCCTGCCATCTGTAACTGTTGGCAGTGCCAGCTCCAGTCTTTCTCTGGAAGTCAATAAGCAGCAAAGTTGCAAGAGCGTGCCAGTCACTACATAACTAAAAATCAGCAGGCAGCAAGGCAGTGAGAAACAGGGTGTTTAAACCAGAACAACTATGGTGCAAGGGTAAAACACACTACCTACTGGTCTCAGCTCTTTAAATAAGACCAACAGGTATGTTGTTGGTTTTGTTTGGTTTTGGTTTTTAATTAAAATCAAGTCTCAAGGAAACTGGACACTTTCATTCCCCTAATATCTTCCTTCGCACTTCTTGGGAGGATGTTTGTTGTTTTTTTAGGGATTTTTTTGTTTGTTTTTAAAACTTTATAGCAAGTTTTCACAGAGGCAGTATTCACATTCAAACCTGAATACAAATCTGTAATTGAGAAACAGTAAGTGTCCTGGAGCAAACCATGGTTTTGACTGGCAAAAAAATTATAGCAGAAAACTCTCATTGATGACTACAGATGCAAGATAGACAAAATTCCTACTGTATATTGTATTTATTACAGGAGCATTCAAAGACTGAAAATCAAGGCTTCACCACACTAGGTGTTGGGTGGACAAGTAGAGGACCTTCAAGAACTTGCATCTAACCAAACCGGAAGATAAGGACTATGTGGAAGGACACAACAAAAAAACAAAAGTAGCAGAGGTGGTATCTGTACTGGGGGAGGGAAAAGACAAAAAGAAACAGAAAGGCTACAAGGGGATTACATAAAGGAAGGGAGGGGAAGCATACAATGAAAGAAGAGGGTAGAGGAGGGGATGAGAACAGGAACCTTGGAAAAAAGAAAGAAGGGTATTCAAGGTTGGAAGTTCATTAGTACAACACAGAGAAACCTCAGGTAAAGCTGTATACAGTTCTCTGAATGCCCCTTTCTTTGTCTGCTCTTATCACTCCACTCAGTCTCAAAGGCAAAACACAAACCAACTCTTGCTGAGACAAAAAGTTTAGGTGACCTCCCATCTCCTCACCACTCCCACCTTCTTTTGCCCCTTTCAGAGATCCTTTCCTAAACTGTCAGCCTTGATATGAACACCACCTCTCCTGTGGTGGTGGGAACTTTGGCCAGCACACACCTGTAGATGAAGTCAGAGAGAAAATCCTGAATATTCTCTAAGTGTTATCTGAAGATTATAGTTTTTGGTAACTGTAAAATGATCAAGTGATGAAACTGACTGAAGTGATTCAAGAATAAAAACACTTGCTGGCTTTGGACAGCAATGATGTGTTTACAGTTGACCAAGAAATCAGAGTGTCACTCACTTCGCTTCAAAAGATGAGCCTGGGAGGTCTCAGACTTTCCTGAAGAACTTATGTACAGATCTTACCTTCAGGAAGAAATGCGTTTCTATATAAACCCACCGTGTTTCCCCCTCCTAAGTACCTGCAGGCTGTCGCACTTTCAGTGACCCCCCCCAAACCCCAGCCAGTGCCCACTGGGTGTCCTCCTGACAAGCATGTGAAGGGGGACCAGAACTTGGCTCTACTCCCTGTGGACATGAAGCAAAACCACAGAATAGCCTTAAAAATATGCATTCCCCCCACACCAGGAAATTACTCCTACATAAAATATAACACAGTTTTATCCCAATGAAAGGATGAACAGAAAACAGTTAAGGAGTAAACTAAGATGCCTTTTTTTTTTTCCCCTTTTTAACTACCAGATAGAGTGCTACCACTTAAGAGACCAGGTTTATGAGCTAATTAGAAGAGTATTATCAGCATTCAAGACATTTCTAAGGCAGCCTTTTGATTCTCTCATACAAGCTATATAAGAAAGTGTTTAGAGAGAACCAGCCAACTCATTCTACTATACTCCTGCCAAAATCAAAGCAAAGGAGAGGAAGCTGTTCTGAACTTCAGCAGGTAAACACTTTATCAGCGTGTTTTAGGATGCCCCACTCACTGATGACAGACACAGTTCATTATTTCTTTGATACGTGGGCCACTTCATACTTTGTATAGTGGCCACTTCATCTTATAGCTTAAGTTGATGTTTCTATCAGTACCACTCTAAGACACAAGTAGGACCACTAAATAATAATAATAAAAAAAAAAAAAAGAGGAAGAGGGCAGTACAGGCATACCATCCTACTCCCTCACGCCCAGTCTCTATGGGGCTTTAGAGTTTTTAAAACATTTCTCCCTGTGACCTTACAACCCCTTGAACCAAAGGGACTCAAATAGTTGTGTGCATCTCCTAGAGTCATCCTAGAGTCTCTTGGTACTCAGCATAGAGGGAACAGCTACTGCAGAGGACAGCTCTGGAAAAAATCCTACCAGCATTCTGTTTATATTATTTTCATGTTAACAAGGCTTTATTTTGTAATGTACCTAACATGAGAGAAAAAAAAGTAGTCAGGCATAAGTGTAAGAACAAACAGCTTTATCACAAGACTCCAGGAGGTTTTTAGTTTGTTTTTTTGTTTGTTGGTTTTGTTTGTTTTTTTTTGGGGGCGGGGGGGGGGAGATGGTGGTGGTGGGTAGTCCTAGTGGGGTTTTTTTTGTTTGTTTGCTTTTTGTTGGTTTTCTTTTTTTTAAGGAGGAAGACAAAAGAGCAGACCTCACTATATAGAAGTACCGGTCACCCCAGCAGGTTTTGGACACAACCAGAGTGAAAAGGGACAATTCTGGGGAAGTTAACAGACCTGCTCCAGGCCCTCAGAGCTGCAACACTACAGACAGAAATGAGTATTTGCAGTTCATGAGGGAGGACTGTTATTAAGTTCTCTGAAATCTGGTACAGTGCCAGAAATATCTGCATTGTTTGAAAAAGGTTTTAGCAGTTTATTCCCATCTTCCAAGGGTTGCTATTTACACAAATAAGCAACAGATTGATTGTCCCATGACTTGAGTTCCCTTTTAAATTCCTTTCCTACAAAAAAATCACATAGCTGTCCCAAGATTTGACAGCTGACATCGTCTTCACTTCCCCTGTGACTACATGAAATATTTCCTCAGTACATGATGTTAACTACCTTTGCTTTGAGGTATTTTTTTTAGGCAAGAGGCAAAGCGAGGCAGAAGGTTGCTCTGAAACAACCACACAACTTCAGATTTATCATAAGTGATATGACAGCACTAGAATACAGAGACAGTAACACTGCAAAACCATCATTCATTTCATCAAATTGTTACCTCTACTGGAATAGCAGGGTCCTGACACCTGAAGGGGAGAGGTAAAAGGCAGGCACCAGGCTGGTACAGTGCAGTGGAACAAAAATTCAAGTTTTGAGTGCCTGATTGATAATCTCTGACAGTTAATTTATGGTAAACAACCCTGAATTAAATTCAAAATTCTCAAAGAAACCAATACAGATCCAGGTTGCTTACAACTTGGTTAGAAGTCACCTGAGTTGGAAATGAACACCTAAAATAAGCTAAAATGCCTGTAAAGATGCAAACACATGGCAAGCAGTACAAGTATACATTCAGAAAAGCCACCAATCTCATAGCATTAAGGCAATAGCAGCAGGCCAAGGCTGAACCCACAAAAGACCTACTAGCAGAGAGCAAAGGCTATGTTGGCTTCTGTTACTTTACACTCATCTGCTTGACAGAACACATGTGAATGCAACTTTTCAGCAGCAGCAACTCTTAATATTTAGAGGAGGAATTTTAAGAACCATGATAATACATCTTCTACTTTCTACCTATGAAAATATAGCAAAGATTACTTTACAAACCAAATGAGGGGAAAAACTAAGTTTTCTTCAAAAGTCTTCTCCTGCATCTTGTCCTACTGCAAAATTTAATTCCTGTTTTCAAAATAAAACACCTGCCACACCTTTGGTGTGCACTTTCATACACTTTCATAAAAGCAGTGAGAAAAAAAAAGCTCAGTGAGGAGAGATCCCTTCCTTCCCATTAGGCAAAAAAAATCTGCATGTGAAAAGCAGCCCCCATTGCAACAAGGCCCCACTTGTTGCTGCACCTGCAGACCTGCCACATCATCTAGGGCAGTACTCAAGTTTGTTGTGCTTACAAACCACTCACAACTACAGAAACAATTCTGTTGAGTGCAGCATCTTCAGTGCTGCATCTTGCCACATGAACAACGGGAGCACAAGATGTTACAAAACAAATTCTAATTGCACAAATCAAAAAGTAACTTTGAGAAAGGCTTTGGATGAGCATCCTCTTTAACTAAAAAGAATCAGAAGCAGAAAAATCAACACATTCTAAGACAACATGTAGACCCTACCTTAGTCACTTGTAGTGAGAAGTAAGAAACTTTGAAATCCTATGTATTTTACAAAGGTTCTCCCACCACTACCCTGCCCAGAGAATAAAACTGGATAGACAGACAGGTACCCACAAACCCCTCTTCACCCACCAAAGCTTTTATCCCCTAACAGACTAACCTTGAGTAGTTCTAGAATAGGCATAATAATTCAAGTATTTGAAAAATAACTTGCCAATAAAAGCATCACCTTTCAAATTCCTCATAATGAGGGAGGAAATTAAAACCTAATTGTAAGGGAAAGAATGTTGTTTTCAAATAGCAAGCCTGATAATAACAGGAGCGATTAATAAGAGCAATTCCCAACCCTTTAAGTCCCTAGCCTACTGCTAGAAGATAAGTGGTCTTTTTGTCAACTGTGATGACCCAGTACTCGGAACTGGTTTTAGGTGGATGGAGATATGGAAAAGCTTGGGGAACCCAAACTTTCAAATTTTTCATTTTAGTACACTTGCATGATGAGCTCATGCATATTAACTTCACTGCCCTGGAGAGAGGCAACGTTCATTTCCATGAACATGCAACATCTGAACACATACTTGAAGGGGTGTGTCAGTAGATGGCTTGGGAAGTCTGTACACCTTGTAGTATGCAGCCAATGAGGAATCAGGGGAGAGAACCTGCAGTTGGGAGAAAGGAATATAAACCATTGCAGGATGGCTCTTAGGCATGTCCACCTTGTGGGGTGCCCGGTCTTGCAAGAACGTAATAAAGAATGCTTCACAATGTGTCCTGTCTGACCTGCTGATCACTGGCATTTTCTCACATGCTTATACTAAGAAATCCCAGAATAAGAAAAAAAAGTCACGACATTCAGTAAAGCATGCTCTATTTTAAAAATGCTCTTCATCTTAGAGTACTTAAAGGACCTTAAGGAGTTAAGCAACCAGTTTTTCACTATAAGCCAATGAAAGCTACCACAGTTCTAAACTGTTGCTGATTCCTAGCAACTGATTCCACTCCTTCAGTCCATTTTTGTACTCTTGGTAACTCCATGAATAAGCTATCTGAAACAAAGAGCTGAGGAACGTTCATCCTGCTCCTTTAAAATATGCTGACTACCATATAATGGTTAGCAAAAGACTAACACAGCAAAGAACACTCACGCCTCCCTTCGTGCTGTTAACATTATTCATCATCATCTCAGTGACATTCAAACCAACTTCAAATGGGTAAACCTTGAACTATTGTGAACAGTAAAGTCAAATGCCAGTAGGATTACACTTCTCTAAAGAGTTCAGACACAAAACAGAAACTAAAAGTAGATGTGTGTCTAGGGGAGGCCAAAGCTTTTCTGAAAGACAGTCTTCTACTGTAGAAGCAGTGACTAAGTTTCAGGTTTTGTGGGTGTTTTAGAGAACTTTCAGGTGAAACATGACAAGACAGAGCATTGATACATGAAGGACAAGGAAAAACCTTGGTAGTTATACACAGTACATAACAGAAGAGTACTTGTAGTTAAGAAGATACTGAACAACTCCCAAGGATTAGCTTTAATTATTTTCTCTTTACCCTAGATTTAATAACTTTTGAAAATCTGTTATATACTAGTCCCTATGACTGTACAAAGTACTATATACATTAAATGAGATTAAAAAAAGTTAGGAATGTGAAGTCTTTAACTGTCCAGTCTAAGCTATAGAATAAGTGACACTTCAGTAAAACATGCTGCTTAGGGTGACTCTGAAAACATTCTGGAAGTGATATGAAAACACATAGCTCAGGAAAACAAGACTGCTGGGGCTCCAACACTTGGAGTACTCCTGTACTGCCACTGTTCCCCAACTGGAGCTTGGGCAAAGGGGCTGGAAAAGTGAAGAAGGGCAGCCATCCCCACCACCACAGACAGGGACGTGGCGGGGGCTCAAGCAAGCCGCTTCCCACACAGCTCTAGAGCCTTGGGTTGACAACCCCATTAGTAAATGTTTTCAGCCAAACTTCCCTCGATTAGATCCTTTGTCAGAATAAATCACAAAGTAAATGGACCAGGTAGAGTTGTCACATGTGACTTTTGCTTGCTTAGCTTCAGACAAAGGAGAACAGCGATCTGTTGCTTTGGTAATGACAAAAGGAAAGCAAGGCTTAATCCCCAAATCAGCCACAATTCGTTTAACAACCACAGCCCTCCACTGGTCTGTTCACACGGTATCTTTGTCAGAGACAGTTTTGTCAACAGCAGTGCCCACAATTCAACAATCTGTTATCTCTGCAGACTTCGAAGCGTAGACACTGTTTAGCAACATATTACTATCTCATCTCAAGCATTTTTTCCTGGGATTAGTACCCAGCTTGTTACATCAGCTGGGCACCTTTGTCTTGCAATAGTTCAGTCACCTTTGGCTGGTTAGAAAGGTGTTTGTATGCACATACTCCAACCCCCTACTCCCAAGACAGCACCAACTCATGCAGCTTTCATCCTGGGCAACTTTGTGGGCAGTAAGACTCAGTTATCCTCACAGGAAACTGCTTGTGACATACCTATCTCTCCATTACAATTGTTTTTCTGCTTTTTATAACAAGCTACTTGTTACAATGTACAAACAATTGTACAATGGTTTACCCTGGCTAATTTCTTTCTAGTTCTGTCATACTTTAATGTAAAAACCTTCATATTTTAGGTCTCTAAAGTAAAATGGAGACATAAAATCACTAGTATTAAAATAAAGCCTATTCAGTTAGTATCAAATCCTCTCACCACTGTTTGTGTTTTGCAGGATTTTTTAGCTGTCCAGTCTATTGGTTAAGTGTTCACACCCTCTCATCAGTTAACAAACTATATTAACTGACATTAACAGAAATATGCTGTTTAAGGCTGCCTTAGAAAAGTATATGCAGCTTCTTTAAGTGACCTGAAAACTCAGGAAGACAAAACTGCCAAGGTTCCAAAACTCACAGAAAGTTCTCCTGTACATGCTACTGATCCCTAATTCAGTTTAATGGGGATGGCAAAGCACAGAAAAGTACTTTAAAAAACACCACTACAGACAATAAGTTGTCTAACTAAAGTAAGTAATTTCCAGGGAAGACAAATCCAGTATGCACTGGAGTTCAGATGACAGTGAGTATACCAGGAAGAAGCACTAACCATTCTTTATTAATTTGCATTTAACACTGTATCAGAAAAAAATAGCCACTTGCAAAGTGAACATTCCCCTCAACATTCAGCTCTTCCATGCGCTCTCATTCTTCAGTTTTAAGGCTGTATCAAATTGCAATTCCCCATTATGTTTAGGATGCTCTCCTGGATAGCTTCTCTTCAAAGCTCAAGTATTTCCAGACCTGTATTATGAAATAAATTCTCAAAATTTTGATATAAGGATTAAGAGTCTTTATTAGCAAATTAATTTTGAACTGACAACACTCATACACAATTTAACATCAAGCTGACAACAGTATTTTTAGATTAAAACCAAAGCTCAGCTAAAACTTTGACAGTTGAACACATTTCTGTTGGGGAGCCCATTTCATGGTTGGATTAGTGAGGCAGACGGTGAAGCATGTTACACATAGGGGAACAAGGAAAGCAATGTTCTGGCACTTGTTTACAGAGAGAAGGGGAGACTTCCACACCTGACTTCTAAAAAGCATGTCAAATGGAGAGTGATAGAGCAAGTCAATCAGCCTATGCAAACCAGGAAAGGCAAAAAAGGTGCTGCAGTAGTAGAAAGCCCACTCATCTCTTACTTGGATGCCTCAGTATTTAGAGCACCTTTAAGTCCACATTTTCTTCCTGAAACATAATATTCTATCATATTTCTCAACAAATTTAAAAGGTGAACACTGCTATTCTAAAAAATGTCTAGCATGTGGTGCTACTAAACAGATGAGAACCAATACTTCACTGAACTTTTGCATTCAGCATAGATGGCTCAAGAGGCTGCACATCCCCTGAGACCCAGCAGGCCACATCCCTGTTTACATCACTTAATCCCAGCTCTCCCTGTGGCACACATGGTATTCCTGTGGTGCCAAGACAGTGACGTTTCTCCCTCAACCCACCAACTGCCATATCAAAGCCTCTAAAGCAACAGGAGGGCTCTGTTGCAGTTACCAGGGAAGTATTTTACATCAAGCTGATCATTTGCATTGCATGTCCTGGAGCATAGCATGAGGGTTGTACATGAGCAAAGTAAGGCTACTTGATACAACTGCAGGTGTCCAGGGTTTGAGTGAGTGGTGGGGGTTTTGGTGGGGGGGGGAAGGGGCTACAGCGGTGGACCCTGTGAGAAACTCCTTGAAGCTCTCTCATCCCCAAGTCAGACCCACCTCTGCACCAAGACCAAGCCAACCAGCTGCACCTCTGCAATAACATATTCAAGAAGGGACCTGGGAGGAAGAGTTTGAGTTGTGAGGCAGAGTTGCAACATCTACTTGAACACTGAGGTCAGTAGAAAAATGGAGGAGGAAAGGGGGGTGGGGGATATGCCAGAGCAGAGACCCCTCCCTGTATCCTGTGGTGAGACAGCAGGGCAGCCCCACCACCATCCATGGAGATCTACAGTGGAGCAGACACGGACATACATCTCAGGTAACTGCACTCAAAGGAGGCAGGGAGTCTGTGGGAAGAAGCAGCCCCCACTGTTGTAGTTTAGCACTGGGAGGATGGCAGCACACAAGGGTGTCCCACACCAGGGCAGCTCCAGAAGTGCTGTGGCCCATGGGAGGGACTCAAGTTGGAGAAAAGTTGCAGAGGACTCTCTTCTATGAGAAGGAGACCACGCTGGAGCAGGAAGAACAAGTTCCAGAAGTTCGTGCGTGCTCCCCTCCCCCCCCCCAAAGATGGAAGTGTCAGTACTGACTACACCCCCTGTTCCCTGCTCCTGTGCCACTGGGGGGAAGAGGTAGAGATATTGGGAGCAGAGCTGAGCCTGGGAAGAAGGGAGGGGTGGGGGAAGGTGTTCTCTAGATGTGATAACACTTCTCACTGTCCTACTCTGTCAAGTGGTGGTGGTGTTGATGTCTTTTTTTTTTTTTCTTCCCCTATAAATAGTCTGTCTTGCCTGTGACCTCAATGAGTGATTCATTCCTCCCTGTCCTTCCTCAAATCCCAAACCTTTGCTTATTTTCTCCTTCTCAGCACTGAGGGGGGAGGGGGAGTGAGCAGCTGCATGGTGCTCAGTTGCCCTCTGAGCTGAAACCACGACAGCAGAAACAGCCCAAACCATGTAGCCTCACCGACACTGTCTTTTGGGTGAAGATGCTGGAATAAACCAACTCAGGACCTCACCAGCTGACAAACTGCTGGTGTAGCCCTAAAGAAGAAATCCAGGAAGCAAGCTGGCAGTCTGCTGCAATGTGTATGTCTGAGTGACTGCCCTTGCTCCCCTTGCAGCATAGTGAAAAGCTGGATAATTCAAAGTGTCATGCTGCTGAAAAGCACAAGATCAACAACAGTAAAACAGAACGGAAAAAAAACATTTAGAATCAGTATGAATGCTCAGCCATTGCCAAAGCTCATCTACTACACATGGCTTTCAGGAAACAACATCCTGTTCTCCCCTACCATGCTATCTACTTGAGGACAGTTCTGAAAAGCATAAAAAAAACTGACTGGAGGTAGGTTTTATTTATTTATAGTTCTACAATATATTGAATTACAAGCCTATACTCAAAGCAACAAGGATATCCCTGCATGGGCTCTGCTTTACTGCAGAAACTGGCAACTTGACCAACTTTATTCTGTTACGAGTACACAGGTTTGTCTCTCCCATTAATTCCTCCCCAATTCTACAGACATGCCAACTTTCACATCCTCTCTTCCCCCTTCAAACATTCGTTAGTATTACACTCTAGCACTTAAGGAAGACAGTGGAATTTGCAGCAACAAGTATTTTCAGTTGGCAGTGTAGTAAGAGAAATTGGGTCATATACTTTAAATTAAGAGTTTTATAAGGACCTTACTCAGAGACGATTCTAGCTGCCAGTTTAGTTATGTCCTGGAAAAGTTATACAACAGAAAAAAGTTTTCCAGGAAGTTCCTGGAACATGCCAAAAGACAGGTAATTTAACTCTGGAAACCGTTCCTTTAGAAGAGGCTGTCTTAAGGGTAAAGCCAGTTTGTAAACTGACATCTCCTGCCACCTTCAGACTCCAAGAAATGCAGAAAAGCAAACCGAAGCCATGTAACCAAAGAAAGCCAGCCTTTAAATCTTTTAAGTTATTTCTGCTTTTAGATATTTACCTTCTAATTATTCAGAGTTGCTAGATCCTTGATACTATATTTTTAAGGGAACTAAATACGAGCTTAACACAATCCAGAGGAAGGATAGCACCAGAGTAGTAAATTACCAACTTGGCAAGCTTTTCACTGACCTTGGAAACAAAGGCTATCCCAAACTGCTATCTTTATCAAATTATTCAGGAAGAACATAGAAGCACAAGTAACTAAAACCAGAGTAAGACACACTGTACAAAACCAGGAGACAAGTAACAGTTTTTTCTAGTCATATCAAGTATAAAAAAATTTTTAATGAGAAAAAGCCAGGGTCACGTTTGAAAAGCTGACTGAAACATATTAAGAACTTCATAGAGCATGATTGGGAAAGATATAAATATAGGACTACTCATGCAAGCTTGTTACCTTAAGTCAGGCCCCAAGCTTACCAGTGTAGTTGGCCTATACTTCTTTTATATACAAAATACATAAATACAGAGCAGTACATACAAATATGTTTAGAGTCAAACACAAATTCCTACAGGAATCCACATAGGATCTGATTTTCCTACTAAGTATGTCAGTTTTCTCTCTATAATGAGAGAGAGAACACTGATATAGCTTAAAAATCCTTAGGCAATTCTCATATATGTTAGGAGTATGGCCAACTGAGCTGCTTAACAGGACACCCAGTAGACGAGAGCCAACAAATGAAAACTTATTTGTTTAACTTCAATCCTGAAGAACATCAAAGTGAGTAGAGACTTCAGAAAGAGTAAAAGCAGCAACTGCCACAATGAATGTCAAAAACTAGCAATTGAATAACTGGAAACAAATGAAAGCCATTCAGTGAAGGAAATAAATAGGCCAGAAAAATATATACAGTAATTAACTAACCCTGACACTGTAGAGCAGCTTCAGAAAAAGTGAATGTGGTTTTACTAGTTTTTCCCCAGTAGATTCTGCATATGTGTCACTAATGACACCAAACATCTTTTGTCATGCTGTTACTTCAGTAGCTGCTTGAGAATTTGAAGCATGAAGTATTTGAAAGCATGTACAATAAGACAGACTGAAAATTTTTATCATTTGTATGGTTAAGTTAGACTAGAACGTATTTTGACATATTAAATTGTCACAAAAATTACAAATACATTTAAGCAACTTGAGCTGTCCTGCATCTGGAAGGACTGGCCCTGAGATCAAGACATCATACAATGTTACTGCATCAATACAGCCCAGACTGACCAATTCAGCTGTTCTGATATCCAAACTGCAAGATGATACAGACAAGATTATCAACAGCATTCCACTTTTTGACAGTTCATACACAAGGCTAGTAAAAGAACAGTTTGCCTTGCCTGCATTCCAGAAGATCTAATACAGGTAGAAATAAGTATTTATAAGGGAGAACAGGGAGGACAGTCTACAGGAAGGAAAAGAAAATTTACTCACCTGCCATTTTTTACATAGGTTGCTAAATAACCATGGTCTTCCCAGTTATGAACTGTTTCTGTCATTCCCTGCTCCTGAAAAATGGGCTGTAGAGCTTTAAGAACGGCATTGCAATCAGCTGTAAGATTAAGAAAAAAATAATCAGTAAGGATTTTCCACTCAAATCAGTTGTGGGGGTTTTTAAGGCCGAACCGTTTCTGCTGACAGCCTGGAGTACTTTTTCTTTGAATTTCATTTGAACCATAGCTTTCATGTACCTTCTCCCCTCTCTGCTCCATCCCCAGAGATATTCCTCAGTGCATGGGGATCCAAACAATTTTATTTAAATCAGGCTTTATCCCTGAGCAAAAGTATTTATCCACAATAGATGTAATAAGAGTACTTTTATTATGGCTACTATTGGTCACCTAACATATCACTCTATCCAGGCAAGTCCTTACTCACATAATTATTTTTTAAATCACTTAAAAATACACAAACAACAATCCCAGAAAGAAACCACAGCACTGACAAGAAACTTAGTAGTTCTCCTGTCTTAAAGCTCAACATTTTTTCAAAGGCACTGAAAACTAGACAGGACAAACTAGTCTATCTACTCTGCCCAACAGAAACATCCTTTTGCTAACATCTAAGACAGAGCAAGCCCCCAACTGAAATCTTCATGATGCTATGGAGAAGACCTCTGCCTCATAAGAGCACATAAAAATTAACCTGGAAATAATGAAGTTACTCTAGTAATTATCTTCAAAAGCAAGCTCATGATTTGTCCATAAAGGTGGTACTTCAGTCAGAATGTGCTTGTTTCAGAAGCCTCATGTTTGCTGTACACATTAGTTCTGTGGGGTGTTTTTTTTACAATAATCTTCACTGCAACACTTTTAGATGCTGCATTCAAACAAGTGTCCCAAAAACAAGCTGCAAGTTTTGTCAGTTGGTTTTGGAATTGATGAGGCAAGTTAGTGGAGGATGCTGGTAAAGTTGCACCTACCAGAACAGGAACAGAACCAGAAAAACTATCATACTGGTGTGTCAGTGAGACACCTATACAATATTAATCTACAGGCTGTCCCAGTGAGGCAAGTATCATCATTTTTGCCTCACAAACACAAACCTAAGCACCTATGGTCATGCAACATGCCAATAATATAACCAGGATTTTGAGTGTATCATAAAAATCACCTGACAGTCAAATTAGAGGCACAGTTTATAACCAAATGCTTCAATACTGACACATTGTTCCCCCTACCCCAACCCATTAAAGAGTTATTTCCAAGGTAATTATTTTGTTTTACTCCCTGTACCCATACACATATCATATACCTTAAACCAGCAAGTATAGCCCTGCAGACATAATCAGCTCTAGTTTCCAGGATGTTACCTATTTGTACAAGCTTCAAATGAACAAAAAAAAACATTATACCAAATCACAAAGTTCAGCTCATCTATCATGTCTACACAGCTCCACAGTGGACTGAACTGAAAGCCCTATTACTTGAAACCTGTTTGCCTGTCTGTAAATCCTCTGCTCTATTATCCCTGCATGTTTTAACCACAGACCAAAATAACACATAAAACATTTACTTTAATTTTCTTCTACACAAAGTCAAGAGCAAGCCAACTCCCCAATACCTTGCCAAGGATACTTCACAGAAGTGGAAAGGCCCTGATTCTTACTGCATATACTATCTGATCTTGAATGCATGTTCTGAGATAAATATTTTTCACCTTCTACACCTCATTCATTATCTCCTCATGTTGCAAATTACAGGGAAATAGAACCAACAAAAAATAAGTTTTGTGAGACAGTGAATGTTTTAACTGCTGGCTCTCTCAGTATCACCTTTGATGATTTTTACCCTCATTGATGAAAGACCCCATACAGTCCACTATTACCTATGAAGCTTTCTTCCTTCCCTACCCTCCTGTCAAAATCTGCACCATTTGAACCAGTAAGTTTTTATGCTTCCTATACAGCATCAGTCAGGTACCACCATGGCGCAGGCAATAATTAAGGCTCAGAATACACAGTTTATCTGCCCAGTAACCGTGGTTACAGCAGTAATAAGGGAGCCAACAATCAAGCCAACATGTTTTTGGATCAAAAGCATAAGGGAAATAGGGACATAGTGCTACAGTTTAGGAACTGGTTCCAGTCTCTGCAGTTTTGCACTGGGAAGGGAACTTTGCATTGCTTGCTTTAAACTTACAGCTTCTGGCATGCATCAGCACTCCTTTTGAGGAGGATAGGAACAGCTGCTCCAAAGCCAATAAGTACATTTATAACAATTTTTATCACTTTAGACATGTGGTCCCCTCTCCTTGCTTGGCATTTACTTCCTTGCCCCACTCCTTTACCTTCTGCCTCAGCTTTTACAAAACCCATGTTTATTTCCTCCCTTACTTCTTATGTCACCACCACCACAACATTAAACAAGAACTCAGTTTAATAATGCATGCCATACCCTTCCAGGCCAGCAAAGTAGCACAAACCCCAAACTGAACCGGTATGCAACTAGCCCCCAGACCACTTCACCTCCACAGCTCCTGCAAGCTACTGAAGTAGTACAGTGGAGAAAACAGACTCTGGAAGAACTGAAGTGCTCATATCATTTAGCCCATCTGCTTTCAACAGCTTCAAGGAATCCTGCTAGGTGCGTCTTGGCAGAGACTGTAGAACAAATCATCACAGATATTTTTCTCCTCCATGAACATACTAATCCCTCAGAAGCTCCCCATCATTCAGCAGCAGATTTCTTTGCTAAGCAGCCAGGCACAAGCTTCACAGAGTTCTTCCTATTATGCGATTAACTTCAGGAAATTAAAACAACAACATGCTCTTTCATCAGGTCTCCTTTTGGTTATACCACACAAGATTTGACTCAGAGGACTAATTAATTCTCCAAAGTTGGAGACTCCTCTTTAAAGTGTTTGAGGCATCAGTGGTTGCTTGAAGGCACCAGGAAGTTTCAGGAATCTCAGGATCTGTCACCCAATCCACTTGCCACCACCTCACTCCAACTTAAGATACACTATATCAAGCATTGACAAACAAGAACAATGGTGATTAGAACAGCAGGAACACCTTAAAATCTACATCAAAATGCTGAACTCAAGTAGTCATTTTATTTTTGCTATTCAGGAACAAGGAAGAAAACACTGGCTACCAAGCATGAAATACTGCTGTAACTATTTGGTAATTATTTGCCAGAAGGAATGAAAATGACCCAGAGTTTCAACTCTGCAGAACAGAAACAAAAACCCTGTCTACAAGATGAGAGAGATACATTTCTTAAGGGAGTTAATGCCCAGTTAAGCCAGACAGTTTTGGAATCCCAGTATACTTAAAGAGATGATTTGCAGCAGTTGCAGACGTTCTTCTGAAATTTTAGGAGCCAAGAAACCATTATTTGACATTGACCTGTGACCATGAGCACAGCTCAAAGTCCAGAGTTACTGTAAGCATCCAGTCTGGCCTCATGCATAACACTGGCTAGTTTCACCCAGATACTCCAACACTGAGCTCAGTAATCTGCTATGAGCCAGACTATCTCTAAAAATATCCTGGTTTAAGACCTCCTCATACTAGAGGATTGACAAGATCTTAGTAAGCTATGGGAACAGATTAGCTCTCATTTGAAAATATTCACCCCATTTCTGACTTCAAATTTTTCTTAGCCTGACTTTGAACCATTTCCTCTAGGAAGCAAGAATGTAACATAGCCAAAACAATAGACACAAAGCATTTATGTATTCCACATCTGATTTATTTTTTTCTTGGTAGCTACATTTTCAACAGAGAAAGGTAAAAAAAAAGTGAACTGCTTCATTAAAAATACATTAAAGAGTTAGTGTATGTTAGGAGCCAAAATGCAGAATGCGCTAGTAGCAAACAATCTGAATGACTGGCATATTGTTTCAGTTCAGAGCTGTGTAAATTAATCGTTTAAATTTATTAAGTCATTGTGTTGCACAAGTCTGAAATTCTCAGAAGTAGGCACTCTGTCAACTCCAATTCTTTAAAAACAGGAAAAGGAAATGTGCAGAGACATGGTGGGAGGGTGTCAGCTACAAGTGATGAAGGGAGCACACCTAAGAAGAGTTATTAATTTCTAGCCCAGTGAGGTGCCAGGGGCAGTTAAAGAGGAGGGCAACAGGAGGCTGGTCCTTCAACCTGCTGCAGCAGCACACCTGACTGCTCTGGCACCAAATCCACTAGAGTCAAGTCAGGCCACACACAGTGCCTCCCTCCACCACCTCTTAATGGTAATACAGTAGCCAGGCTTACAGGTATACATTCATAGACTGATCTGAGGCATTTTTCCAATGCCAATATTTTATCCCAATCTTAATTATGAAAAAACTTGCAAATTAGGAGTGTGCTGTAGAAATGCTTAGTGATCAAAATGTTCATAAACTTTAAAATCCAGAGCTGAGGAAAAACTTTAGGCTTCCATGACTGCATTTCACATGTCCTAGATTTCCTTTTAGGAACTAAAACAAATGGAGAAATAACTGAAGAGACAAAAAGGCACTACAGTTTATGGAAAGCCAACAGCCTCATCCTACCAGCTCCCTCCCTCTGATACACATGAGAGCAGTGCATAATAATTTGCAGATAGCAGGTTATGATTTAGTCACCAACTCCTCCACAGCAATCTTTTTCTTAAAACTTAAGAATTACACTCCTTTTGTCTTGGTTAAAAGCAACTGCCTGCATTGAAAATCAGTGTGCAGGGCGTACTCACAACAAACTATCTCTGGATAGTTTCAAACACTATCCAGCAAAGTTTCCACAGAAATATCACAGGCTCAACTAAGAATTCAGAATGAAAATATAGTTGCCTAAACTGACCCTCTTCCTTCAACAACTACAAAATAAACCCATGCCTCACAAGAAAGAAAGGACCCCCTCCAAGCACACCCCAAAAACCATTTTCATTACTCCCCAGGACAAAGGAGCTAGCTTTTGCCTGACACTAACAGATGCACATGAGAAACAACTGGCTTTAGCAACACACACCTCCCGGGTACTAAGTTTGGAAGTCTCCTGTCAGCACACTCCATGCACACCCCCAGGAAGAATCCTTTGTTTCATCCTTGCCAGCTCTGTGAAAGCAGGAAACAGCAGTAAGTAGAAATCTATACCAAAATTATTCCTTTCAATCAATTTGCACCTGTGAGAATCAACCTATTCATGTTGTCTTATACACAGAAGTGAAATCATGCATGGCATGAGGCTTAAAAAAAGAGGCAGCAAGAGGAAACAGTCATCTACTATTCACTCATCCATGAGAAAACAGATCATCAAGTTTCCCTGTGCATTTACTCCATTTCATTATTTTGTATTACAGAAACTTAAGAGTAGAAGGCTGCTTTTTTCTCAAAGTTTCCACAGAACATCCCCCACACTCCTATTCTGAAGACTACGCAGTGAATGCAGACAAATCAAGCTATGCTGTCCCACAACTGCAAGTGCATGAACTTACTGGCACATCCATGTAATCACCACAGTCAATACTAGGTCACACAGTGCATCCAAGTGTCCTTTTGGAAATTACAGGTAAAACAGGGATGAATCAGAATGAGCTCTCAAAGTATGAGATACCCAACTACCAACAGAATTCAAATCCCATTCTTCCCCTCCACTACCATCACCTTTACATTAGTTCAGAACGAAAAGAGGTATACACACAAAACACACCCATGTGAGATAACAAATCTCTCTGCTAGACTCTAGAAGTCCTTAACGCAGTATTTGTATTCAGGAGCACAACAGTTTTAACCCCTATGTCCAGCTAAATACTATGCATTCCTCTTGCAGTGGTCACCTCTCCTCTCTTCCAGTGTTCTGCACAAGCTAATCGCAACTCACCTCTTCCCTGCCCACACACGCTCCACAGCTACCAGCCACCTGCTCCCCAAAGCATCCAGCTGACTTGGGACTGAACTCCAGATGTTTTCCATGTTGGCCAATACCAAGCTGAAACTCCACTGTCACCAAACAGAGCACTCCCACCCTCTCTCCTGTCCCTTTATACTCACGCACCAGACTCAACTAGGAAGGGCAAGGGGGTGGTGCGGGAAGCATCCAAAACCAACTCACAACATGTATTTTTAAGAGCTAGTGCTGACATAAAAAGGAGCGGGAACAGTGAAAAAGTGCTTAAACCAATGACGTGACCATACCCCCTGAGCAAGCCTGTAGTTCACCTGAGGTCTCATTTTTCTACATAAAGCCAATTCTGTGTACATCCCTCTGGCACAGCCAGGTCAGCTATCTACCACAGAACACCAGAGGTTGGAAGGGACCTCTGGAAAGTGTCTCATCCAACCCCCTGCTCAGAGCAGGCTCAATGACAGCTGGCTGCTTAGGGCTACAAGCAGTCAGGTTTTTGCTTCCTCCACAGATTGAGACTCCACTGCCTCTGGGGTAAAATTTGTCTCTGTGTTCAACCACTCTCACAATGAACAGTGTTTTCTTATGTTCAGATCAGGCTTCATGTGTTTTAATTTCTGCCCACTGCCTCCTGTTCTGTCACACTGGGAACCACTGAGCGAAGTCCAGCTCTACCTTCTCTACTCCTCCCACCAGCGTTTGTTTGACATGGTGTTTAGGGACATGTTTTAGTGGTGGACTTGGTAGTGTCTGGTTAATGGTTGGTCTCGATCTTAAGGGTCTTTTCTAACCTAAAAGATCAGCCTCCCCCCCCACCTTCTTTACTCCAGGCTGAGTAGTCCAGCTCATCCATCCTCTCTGTATGACACATGCTCCAGTACTTTAATCATGCTCATGGCCTGACATTGGACTTACTCCAATATGACCAACTCCCTCTTGTACAGAGGATCCCAGCACTGGATCCAAAACTCCAGATATGACTCAGCAGGCCTGAGTTGAGGGGAAGGATCACTAAGCTGAAAGCAGAGCTGTTACCAGCCTGTACTTGTATATAGGATCATTATTCCCAGGTACAAGATTCTGCATTCCCCTTGGTTGAACTTTATTGGGTTTCTATAGGCCAGGAGTGCCTACAGTGCATCAAATCACTCCTCCCAGTTTTGTGTCATCTGCAAGCTTGCTGAGGATGCACTCTGTCCCAATGTCCAGGTCATTAATGAAGATAAAGTGCATTGGCCCCACTTTCCACCCCTCCCAGAGTAGACAACCACTGACTGGCATACAGGTGGTCTTTTTGTTGCTGCTCACCTTTTGGAGCCAGCAGTTCAGTTTTAGATCCACTTCCCTGTGGATTTCTCTACCCTGTATTCCCACCATTTTGTCAATGAAGATGTTAGTGTGGAAAGCCATACTAAGGTTTAGAAAAAACAGCAACCATTGCTCTTCCAGCAAGCTAGTCTTTTGACCACAGAATGCTATCAAGTGGATTAGGCATGATCTCCCCTTTCTAAATCCATGTCAGCTACACCTGAACACTTTTTAGTCCTCAACAGGTTTGGAAATAGTTTCCAAGATTTACTCCATCACCTCCCCAGGTATCAATATAAAGTTGACCAGTCTGTAGTTCCCTGGAAATTCCTTCTTGCTCTTCTGGAGATAGGAGTGATACGTATTTTCTTTTAGTCCTGGATTCTTCTCTCAGATGCACCAAGAGAATTATTGCAGGGTCACATGTCTACAAGGAACCTGGTCCTGGGTAAAGAGTACCACACACCTTCCACAATCTACACCTACCTTAATCCCTCACCTTCCCTGCATGCAGAAGTCTCCCAAAGTTGACTTGTCTTTCCTCTGCCACTCACCAGGTCTGTGGAAGCACAGCTTCAGACAAAGAAAAGCAAGGGGAAAAAGAAAAGCTATTTCAACTTTCCTAAGACCACCTATGAAAAGCTGAACTTTTCCTTGTAGTTTCAAAAAAACACTACTATAACTTTAGTAATAATAGTAACCAAAGTAACACAAAATATATACAATCTTTCAGATGGCACTAGCACACAAACATTTTTCTAAGATAGCTCACAGTGATGTATCACCTTTACGGAATAAGGAATACCTTAAATCTTTGTCCAAGTCTCCAGTGTTAAAGAGGACAGAGCTACACTGCCTCTTTTCCCCAGCCCTTCCTACACAACAATAAAAATTAAAGTTCAGGGTACACAACCAGCAAGTCATTACTTCTAAAACGCTAATCAAGAGTTCAGCCAAAAGCGACTGTATGACAGTGAACAAGAATGGCTGTGCTTCTACTCCTGCAAGCAGTGCAAAGTGCACATGAATACAAAAAACAAAAACATCATTCCTAGAGATGCAGTCTCAGTAACATAAGATCATGTTTTCCCACTTCCTCCTCTGAGCTCTGATAAAGATTTTTCTTTTTCAGTTCTTTCACAAAAGTAGGGTAAGATTCCCTAATCACCTTTAAGGGAAAAATCTACACAAAACATTAAGTTTCCAGCAACTATAGGTCTATCAGCTCCATGTACTTCCATAATGGAAAATACATTAAAGTTAATCCTTCACCCTTCTTTTCAATTTCTTGTATTAGGACAACCAAAAACTTAATTTACTGTACACATAAATCCAGAAGTGATCTTTTATATTGAATATCCCATGCTGTTTTGTGAATCTGAAGTTCCTGAAGTTTTCTGTAACCTCAGCTGCAATAAAAATACATTCCAACATCAGTGATGTTTAAGCCTTAATGTCTGTGCTTCAAGGGGACATTAAATTCTAGTTACTGGATTACAATATTAAAAACATCTATTATCAATTTGCAGAATAATGGTACCATCACACCTCAAAGTGCCACCATCAGGCACATACAGAGTGAGACTAATCTGAAAGTGTTACACACAACAGCCATGATCTTACCTATAAGGTCATTCTTGTAAAGTATTTTATAATTTTGAATTCAACACATGCAAACAGCAGGTTTGGCTCCACATTCAAATAGAAGTGATGCAGCAGAATGCTTTCACTGGCAGCATTTAAAAGGCAATATTCCATTTCCATCTAATCTTTAAGACAAAAACTTCCTTTTGGAAAGGTTAAACAGCGAGCTTCTGCTACAAGAACAGATAATACAGTTACAAGAATTGATTATTTCAGTACATTCAATCACAAAACACCACAACATGGAGTTTAATTAAATCAGTGAGAGCAGAACATAAGGTTTACTAGACTATATCACAGCATTCCCACTCTTTATCTCAGTTTCCCATGAATTTTCAGTCAAACACATCATTCAAATGAGGAAGTAAAGAATGCTGATGAAGTTGGACAGTTTTATTCCTCATCATATAGGATCTCTGGTACAAATGCTTTCTTAGAGACAATAATCCTTGTACCAAGGAGCTTTTTTCTAACATGACCTTGTATCAAGGAGCTTACTCTAACCTGACCTCTGCTGCACACCAAACCAGCAGCAGAAGCTGAGCACCATTACCACAAAAGGGATTCAAGTATAAAACTACTTTTCGTCATTCTTTCTCTATGACTAACACATTACTGGCAGCATTGGTGATTGTACATCTATTTAATGGTGTGGTGTTAACCGTGCTGTTCAGTGTTTCTGGAATACAGCAGAGGAATGCAACCTAGGTAGCAGGTAAAGCAGTGAGAAGAGCTGAGTAAAGGGGCAGAATGAAGGAACACCACAGATTGTACCAGTTGCATAAAACCCTTTCCTGTTTTACCCTCCTCCCCTTACTAGGATAGCAACCCTTCAGGTAAGACGAACTGCAAAGTAAAGTATCAAGATAAAATTATGTTCTCATGCTTTAATGTAAAGTTAGTCACTAAGCCAATATAGGTATCACCTGAACAAGTAATTTTCTTGCTTGAATAAAGCAAGCACATAGCACATATAGAAGTAGGCAAACTAGCAAGTCTTTTCAAGCACAAATGAGGACTCATCACTGCAACACACACATTGAAAGAACCAGAAGAAAGCATTTGCTACCAGTTTAGAGCTCATTCACACTTTAAGACAATCTTAAGATTAGTTGGGAAGATGAAAGCACTTTTATTAATAAAAGTTTTATAACCAGGGGCCACTTTTTTTTTCTTTCAGCCCACAGACTGATTTCCCAGTTACTATATTCTTGACTTCTGGGAGAAGATCAGAGCCTTACTGGAGGCGTTTTGCATTTTAAGAGCATTCCGGAAGGATAAATCCTACTGACCAGCTGAGGACTTAAGTCTACCTTGGGGCCCTTACACGTAGACAAACACTTGTGTACAGTTTACTGACTTAAAGAAGGCTTAAAACCCATCATTTAAGTGAAACAGCTCAGCTTTGTTATTAAACTTTTATTGCATGCAGTAGTAAATGTATTTACTAGCCTTCAGAATTCTGCCACCCAGAATCTCTACCCACTCATTAGACAAGGAACACCAGCCAAAGTTCAGGACAGCAGGTATATGTGGCCTCTGCATTATTCTGTGGTCCTGCAGAGATAACCTGTAGGAGCCAGGATGCATCATCCGCATAAGTATCTCTGAAAATCTGTACCAGTGCAAAGATATAAGCAATCAAACATAGACACTGGCCTACAGGAGATCTCAATTATTATGAGATCATCAACAAAATACCCAGAGATAGGAAAATAAACCTTTCACTGGAACAGTGGGTGGCTACAGCAGAGCCAGCAAAGTCAAGGTTAAAATATTTGTAGCATGCCTGAATCTGAAGCTACTTGAAAGAAAAGAATTAAGACAATGAATCACTTTCCAGAATCTACCTCGATTTTATTTGCATAAGTATTTGATCATCATCTGACACAACTGAGTTACTTGGGAAATCAATTTGCTTGTTTACTGCACAAATACAGGGTTCCTGCTTACAGACTCATCAGCATCACAAGACTCACTCCTAAAGACTCCTGCATCACAACACACTAGCAAAGTTTAGAAAGAACACACCACAGGGACCTAAAGAGGGGGTTTTCCTTGTTCACTTTTGGCAAAACTTTTAGAAGCCCCTCATTGCTGCTGGAAGCACTTGAGGGACCATTTTCAGCTGGCTCTTAAAAGGATATTTTCTGGTTAGGTAGGCCAAGTCGTCCAAGAACATTCAAGACCAAAAAAAGTAAGCTTAAGACACCAAGCATGCCAGATTCTGACAGCCAGGAAAACTCTAAAAACTATTTAAGTACTACCCCTTCAAAAACAAAGTCAGAAAAAGAGAAAAGCAGCAAAGAACTGCCAGATTACTACATCTTTACCAGTAATAGCATGTGGAGTTAAGTAACATTTAACAAGTCTCTCCCATTCGCTTTGACACTCAGTTATCTCTATTTGATACAATATATGCTTTAGAAGTAGCTGTCCTACACCTAGCATCTAACTTCAAATAGTTGATATTATTCCTATTATGGTTAACAACAACTTTTTAAATGTAGATCAGTCCCACCATTCTCTGATAACTCTGGAAGTCATTTAAAGGTCTCCACAAGTAACAGTGGTTGGCATTCTGTAAGTCACATTGCTGTTTAATAATCACACAAAACTTTAGTTAAGAAAAAAGCTTTGAATTTTTTTTCTTTTCCTAACTGCTGCTTTATCCTGTAAGATTCTTACAGGTTTCTCCTATGTCATACAAATTCACTGTTCTTTAATATAGAAGTAACATTTGCTTATCCAGCAACAGACATGAAACTTATCACACTCTTCTGGACAATCCACAAACAGTATCTTTTACCTTTTAAACACCCAAGTCTCACACCAGACTCTTCCAGACTTGCTGCTCAGTCAAGTTTAATTTTGCTATGGAGAGACAGTAGTTCATTAAACTTCTTCTACCACTTCACCCTAGCATATTATCAGAACTGAGCAGTAGTCAAAGAGGTAAGACAAAGGCATTTGCAAGCCAACATTCTCATACATAAATTTGGCATACCACCTTCACACAGAGTATTTATGCACTCAGAAGACTTACTTCATGTGGTAAATAGCTTAAACCTTAACATCAACAAATAGGGCTTCGATGACTCGGTTCCACTAACTTCATTTGTCTCTCCCAGTAATGCATAAACTGAAGTCCATCAACTGGCGTATAAAGACTGTTCACATTTTAAACATTATCTGTTGAAATATCTGTAGCCCTTCCATCCAAAAAAGCAGTAAAAGAAAAGGTACTTGGTAACAGAACTTCACCATGCCCAAACAGTACCAGCTCTCCTGTTCACTTACGTCTCTTAAGCTACTTTCATCACCTGATACCTGACCATCTTCTAGCAATGTATTAAGCAAAGTGATTAGTACTTGTATGTACTACTCTCTCCTTCCAAGGATTTTGCTATTAAAAAGGTATGGTCAGAAAAGTTTACCTGAAATGGGAAATACTGAGGTATCAAAAGCAGCCTTTATTTCCTGCAGGAATTTGTTCTACAGCCTCAAACCAGACCCTCATGGAAAACATCTCCCATGCTGTTAAACCTTCACCTTTGTAGGCAACAGGTCCTTCATGTTTGAGCAAGCAGCCATTAAGTACTTGACATCATGCTGGAGAATCAGATAATTTTATTTTCAGAGTTCCATTCATACAGCATTTTAATCTTCAAAACTGGAAACCAACAAAAGGAAGGAATGAGTTCACAGAAGTCCTTAATGCTAAAAATGGAAAGCTATTAATTCCTGTATTAACACCTCCTGACAAGCCCTATTTGTGCTCTGACACACAGCAGGCCAGTTCTTAGTCTAGGCCTGTCAGAACTAGACTGTGGAGACCTGCAGGGCTCAGATCAAAACAGCCCAGCCAAGAGCACAGGCAGAGCCCACACCACTCACAGAGGCTGCTAAGGGAGCAGAACTAGACACACCCACCCTTGAACTGCAACTGCAAGAACTGCAAGCACACCTTTAGCCAGGGCTGATAAGAGTTGCAACCTCCAGAGGCATTTACTTGAGTCTTGTTTAATCTTTATTTAACAAGGTCTTCACATACAGATCACAGTCAAGGAGTCAGCAAATGTTGATAACATACAATAAATCAATATCATCTGCATGTTATCACTGTAATCAGATGTTTCAGCACTTCAGACAACCTAATACTTGATGGAACCAGTGAAATTTAGCTACAAGGCTCAGAGATGCCATTCCCCCCGCAATATGTTCAAATACACTTAATGTGTTTTTACTGCTAACTGCAGCCAGCTCCAGTCATAGAAGTAGAACTTGCCTCAAAAACAAAGCCCTAGCATCTTTAGTACATTAGGCAACAAAAACACCCATTAAAGAGAATATTAAATTAAAAATAACTCTATATACAGCCAAGTGCTCAAAGGTTTTGTTGATGAGTTTTTAATTTATAATCTTAGAAACTGCCAAGTATTCAGTATTAATTTAAGCCTCTTTCATACACAAGATTATCACTTGCATGGAAAAACTCTGCAAGAGACACCAAGTTTTCAATGCCAGTCACCTCTTCCTTCTTTCCCTGGTATTTCCACACTTAGTGCAGGATGAACCATGACTCAGCAGCTAGAACTGCTGATTATCTGCTTATTAAACCAAACCAGCACCAATTTCAAGTTGTCTTTGCTACACCAGGATACACTACACATACAAGCAGCTGAACTTAAGAGTTTTCACAATTAGAGGTTTCAGAGATGGTAGAGAGGAAGAGCCAATACAGCGCCCCCTCCTCATCATTTGCTTCTCTTTGACACTCCTGTTTCTGGTACACTGTCTCCTCAGAAAGGCTTTTTTTTTTTTTAATTAGTCCTTAAAGTGAGGAAACTCAACTACTAGGCTCCACAGGGATGCAGAACTACAAGTCTTGTCAACTCTTGCCCCCCTCCAAAAGTTTAGATCAGCACAGCCAAGAACAAGCATGTAAAGTTGTGGTCCTGCTCTATGAAGAACATTACAACTCCAATCAAAACAAAGACAAGAATGAAAACATTAGCTTAACTGCATACCATTCAAATATTTAACAATCTGACAGCCTAAGTAAAAATTTCAATACTGAAAGAACATTTAGTAGAGTAACTCAGAACATCTTATAATCAAGATTCTTTCAGAACACACTATGTACAACCAGTTATTATACTTAAGGATGTCAAACATGGATAATACTTCATGATATATTCCAAACAGCCGTAAAAACACAAAAAAAGGATGTAAGGGTTATTTAAATCTTTATACCCTTGACTGCATACTAAAGCTTTACCTGACAGCATTCCTGTCTGCTTAAAAATAGGCCAAAAGCCTAAGATACTGGATTGCCAGGAGAGTTAGAGGCACTTTCTCACACTGTAATGGGTGCTTCAGACGAGAGATTTTATGTATTTTTAATTAACTAGTAAAGCAGTTAGTGCCTCCCCTTGAAAAAAAAAAAAAAAAAACGTAAGATTCTGTAAATCAAGTTTGTCCCCAGTAAGTGCAGTTATGCAGCAAAACACTAACCAAAGTATAAAAGTTTTTGCAAGTCAAATCCAATATACATGATTGCAGTTAAGATCCTTTTGCACAATTTATTAGTAAAGACTACCTTTTAATATGTTGTCTACATCCAACAACATTTAGATATAAGTACTGCAGCCATTAGCTATTTTTTATTTACATGTATTCCTGACAGGCTTGATTTTCTCACCAAGTTTTTCCCCACACACAGTGTCAGAATTGAGCAGTGGATCCTGCTGACAAGAACAAAGCCACTGACAGAGGGCCTAAAGAGGAAGCTCAGCCCACAAAAGGTCACTCCTATCCCCATGAAAACATTCATTTGAAGAAAAACAGACCATGTGCGCACACATGTCCACTTATCCTTTTTCTTAAAAACCCAAGCATTGGCTTACCTGCACTACAGCCCTGGCATTCCCATTATGTACTAATTCACACAGGATTTTTATAATAATTTAATTAACTGTGTCAGCTCAGGTAATCACTGCTCTCCTCCACCAGCTCACTCATCTGTGCCCTGGCCCTGAATGCTGTTGGTACAACTGTTTGTGCAGCTGTACTGTAAACTGCATAATTCCCCCAGCAATAATCCCAAACCGTAGACTTTAAGACAGTTCAAACTGATTTTCCAACGAATTCTTACCCTTTCAAAGTAACTTTGTGAAGCAAATTAAAAAAAAAAAAATCTCAAGAGAGCCTCCATAGTATCTTCCTCTCCCCTCATTAAAGAAACTTGAGCATTAAGCATTTCAATATCCAACAACCAAGAAAACTAAGCTTATATGGCACATTCATGCATGGATGGAAACAGTCCCATGTATGAGCAGATTTACAACATACAATAATCTAAAAATCAATTCTGAAAAGGTATACAGAATCAAGCATATACATACTTTCATAATAGTCCCTAGGAGTCTCAAATTCCTCATTTCTGACTAACAAAAATGTCATTAGCCCAGAAGCAAAAGGCATGACTAAAGCCTTCTATGCCCCAATTAAGGAAGGCATGTTATCTGTGTCTATTTTCAGAAATGTTAAAAGCACTCTTGTATTTTAGGATAGGCAACACTGCTGTTTGCCTACTGAAGTTGTCTGCTTATCTTGGGGGCCACAGGTAAGATACTTCTGCTCAAATGACCGAGCTCTACAGTTAGTACTTTAATCAGCTCTTGAGGAAATCATCACAGAAAGTGCAGGTTGTGTTATCCAGCTATCAAAGCTTCAGCCCTGCTCATATCCAACTGCCCTTTATTAAAAACTGATGGGATGCATAATTAGAGGAGGTATCGTTCTGAAAACACACAAAAGGGCCTTTTTTCTTTTGAATAATTTGTAGATCTTCTAGTACATAAACAAAATTTATTGAGGAGTTTGAAGAAAATTGACAGCTTTTAGTAGAGGTACATGGCTTCATTCATCTCATGAAGCCCCACTCCCAAGATAGTGTTGTGTTCGCCTGCAGTTCAAACATAAGAGGGCTTGTTTTCTCTTCTTTAACTCCCTACACCTATGTTTTCATTGACGTTGCTGGCATCTCTCAATACCTCCAACCACTACCAAACTTTACAGAACTGATGATGGTAAATACTGAGAAATGCCTACTATTCCAGTTTCTCATGATCCTTATTGAGTACACATTTCAATCCTGAAAAATGTATGTGACATGCACCACAGTGCAATATCCCAAGAGAACAGAACTGCATGAAGAAACAGGGCTGCTATTGAAAGGTTTCGGCACATGCCAAGTCAGCCAGCCAGTGGGAATGACCCACCAGAATCTAAATCACTCTGCAGTGCGAGCAGTTGCTAGCTAATAGCTGCGCAAGTATTAACATGTGACAAAATCCCATCTTCTTAACACAGAACTGTGTCCTCCAGATCCTTTCTCTGACATACAAGGACAACCTCCCTCCTTTACTCCCCAAGAACCTCAAAAGAGTAAGGATGAAGACAAGCCACACACAACAGAGCACAAAGAAACAAATCCCAGAAGAATGTTAACACCTCAGAAACACCATCCCAGCCTTTACAGTCATGTTCAGTCCTGATGCTGGACAGTAACAGTGAAGCCTTTCTTCCCTTCAGGATTAGGGGAATATTAGGTAGCTAGTGTGCAAGCACTGAGAGCCATATTCAAATGATTTCATCAACTACACATAACAACTCTCATATATAAGCAGATTCTTAAAGAAACAGACTCCATAACCATGCACAGTTATTGCAAGGTCCAATACAATGAAACACCGAACTACCAACAAACTTGCTTTCACAGACTAAAATCTTGCCTTCCTACAAGCTGGGAAATTTAACAGCTATATTAATACCTACCAAAAATATGTATTTGCCAAAACCTAAGGGCGCCACTAATGTTTTGCGGAATAAGGAGTGTGCACTTACCAAAAAGTTAACAGATTCTGCATTCTCCAGAAAACAAAGATGCAACAACTTCAGCTGAGATGTACAGATAACATATTATCCTCATGAGATCAGAAGGTCCAAACACACACATCTCATTTTACTAAATGCCATTTCATGGCATTCCAGACCATTCAGAAGTTTTACTGTCCATGGAACTTACAATAAAAACCTCAATTAGTTGATGACCCATGATTCAGCATTAAACTAACAAACTACAGACATACATTCCTCATTTTTTTGTCTATAGATAACTCTGTGCTTTGGGCCATAAGCACTAGGGAAGTGGGAAAACTCTACATGAAAAGTACAAGACAACTTCAGAGCTGTCATGGGTGGAAGAAAGTTCTTCACATCTCACTAAAGATGTTTGTTCTGCTGAAACAAGCATAAAGGAAAAAGGCTTCTTCCCTCCTTTGATCTACACAGCAACACTTCTACAGTTGGTCTGTTCCCCCCAACCATCATTTAAGTACATCCATCTAGACTGGAGAAAGATCCAAACATTGCCTTCAAAAGTAAAGGGAAATGGAATAGAAAACTTACCTGAAAGCAAGACAATACTTAGACAGTTACCACACTATTTAATTAATGGCATAATTTTTATATCATAGAGCAGCTAATGTAAGTGCTGATTATTTTCAATATACCTAGCCCTACTCTTTTCCCCGGCAACTCTGACTCTTCTGCAGAAGCCAGTTACTGATGTAACCCTTGAATCCATGATAGTTCAGGGAACTAAACAAGTAAAGAGGTCATTGCAGAGGCTGGGTGGTAGCCAAGAAAATTTGCTTTTAGACTGGTGTAGCTTCCCAATTCTGCTCATGCTAGATAAATCGAGCACAGGATGCAAGGAAAATGGCAGGACTATCTCATTCACCATTAGAGTGGCTAAACTGCACTAGAAAAATCTCACAGTAAAATGGAAACTGGAAGACTTTCACTATGAAGCACTGAAGAATATATTACAGTGACTCCTCGAATACTTTCCCCCTCTCTGAAGTGCAAATGCAGCAACGCCCAGCACGTGCCCCGGGGTCAGGAACTTCTCTCTCAAATCAAGGTATGGCCAGATTTTTATCTGCAGATGCGGTGAACTGCTTTCAACACCTCTTCCCTCCTCCCCCCCGCCCCCCCCCCCCCCAAAAAAAAAAAAAAAAAAAAAAAAAAAAAGGGAAGCGAAAAGAAAAGGGCACGACACAGGAGGCCGGAGCCCGGAAGCTCGCCGGCCCCGGAAAGTGCCTGCCCGGGGGAGGTGGGGGCAGCCCAGCCGGCGGCCCTTCCGCAGCCGCCGCCCGGGGCAGCTCCCCCCCGATTCAACCTTGTCGCCCATCTTGGCCGTTGAGAAACGTGGTGGCTGCCTCGGCTTCTGGCTCGAACGTGCCCCCTACAGCTCACTGCGAAGTAAAGCTTTGAAATCGCCGGCGGCTCAGCCATCTCCAGCCCCTTCCCTCGCGCCTTCGCGACGAGGTTAAGCGAAACACCCCAAGTGACAAGACAAGACGCTGGCGGGTTGTACCCGCGCCCCCGTTTCACCGCCCCCACCTGCAGCGCGGTGCAAGGGCTGCCCTAACCGAGGAAGGCTCGGCTCGGGGGAGGACGGGACACCCCGGCCCGGCCGCTCCCGCCCCTCAGGCCCGCGGCGCCTCACCTCCCGCCCGCCCGCCCGCTTCCCCCTGCCGCCGGCGGGGAAAGCCCGCCCTGGTCGCCGCCCGCCGCCGTGACCGGGGGCACCTGCGCCCGATTTCCCCCATCCCCCCCCCAAACACCCGCCAGTCCCCGCCCCGAGGCGCGCTGCCCGCTGAGCGGGGCGGCCGCGCGGCACGGCGGGCTGAGGGCAGGAGGCCGCAGCGGGCCAGCCGCCTGCCCGGGGCGGGGGGACGCGGCGGCCCCGGGGGCACCTGCCCGCCGGCGGAGGCGGGCCCCGGAGGCGCGCGCGGCCGGACGGCGGCGCGGGGTGGTGGAGGAGTTGAGGGGGAGGCGCCCGCGCGGGGCCTGGCGGGCGGGAGCGGCGTTTCCTCAGCGGCGGAGGGAGGCGGGGAGGCACACACCGCCGGGCGGGCGCGGCCCCCCCCCACCCGCGACCGCCGTCTCTCTCCCCTCTCCCGACGCGGCGGTTACCTGTGGCGCCGAGCAGGAAGTCGAGGGTGCTGTGCCGCGCTGCTGCTGCCATAGTGAGGTAGAGCCCTGTGCCATGCCTGGAGGAGGCGGCGGCGGCGGCGCGGGGAGTGCGGCGGCGGAGCCTATATGCGCGCGCGGGGGCTGCGGCGGCGCCGCCGGGGGGCTGAGCGCGCGCCGCGCGGGGCGGGGCCGTGGCCGGCGGGGCGGGGCGGGCAGCGGAGCGGCGGCCGTTGGCGGCTGCGGCGGCGCGCGCGGGAGGGCGGGAGCGCCTCGGGGCGGCGATCGCGGCCGCTGCGGCGCAGCCGCCCGGCCCCGATGGCTGCGTGTGACGGCGCCCGCCTCCAGCCTCCGGGGCTGGGGCTGGGGCTGGGGCTGGGGCTGGCCTGCAGGTCCGAGGGCTGCCCGCCGGAGCCCGGATCTTCCCGGGGGTCCGCCTCACGCGCCCCCCGCCCCGGGAAATCCCTCAGGGGTGTCCCAGGGCTGCCCGTCACCCCCTGCCCTTGCTGAGCGGGGAGGGGGCTCTCTTCTCCCCTGGGTTCACCAGAGAATCTTTAAAGCCCTTCATTTAATGTCATTGTTCCTTACATAGGGGATAACTGTAGAATAGCGTGCTGAAACCACAAATGACATAAGCCACGTGTAGTTACAAACCCAGTAAAATACCGTCTAGAAGGAGTTAATGGTAGGACTGACGGTTAACTTTGTTGGTTACTACGAGTTCTGCCAATTCTTGGTTCCTTTAATTTCTTTGCAGGATTGAGGTCAAATTCGCACAGTATCATGGCATCGGTGATTTCATGTGATTCCACAAGAGGTTTGCAAGCGATCATTGTGTAATCTAATGGCTGTAATCTAATGGGCTACCATGATGTATGTCACAATAATGTTTTTTCAACGCAAACTTACAGTATCCTTGTTTTAAACAGTATAGTGCCACACATACATCCCGAGCAAAGCAAAAACCTTCACTGGAGATACGCATCAAAAGAGGCACAGATGTCTGCAGATCTGTAATAACGACACTGTCATTAGCTGGTGTTCATTTGACACAGCTGATCCAGGAGGGGCACTTTATTTTTTATGATTAATTAGCTAAAATACAGGGCTTTGGCAGATTTCCCATTCAACATTTTAGATCCAATCCTGGATGTTACAGGGGATTACATAGTCCTGTTTGGGTGGATTGGGTATCCTTGTCAACAGTTTACCAGGAATTCTGCTTTTCCTTACTGCCATGCCTTTTTGTTTTGTTTTGTTTTTTTTTTTAACCAAAATCAGTGCTGCCTTGCTGCTGTCTGACCTCTCTGCTGTTTTTTGTTTTTGTTTTGTTTTGTTTTTTTTTTTCAGACATGCAGCTGCTACGAGACAGCCAGGAAAATCCCTGTACTTTAGGATTTCTTGCATCTCACCTTTACTTGTGGTGGCTGCAGTTGTTTCAGTTACCTCACTACATAAAGGAGCTTACTGAAATGTTTTTTGCTGTCTTAAACTTCAGTGGCAGCAAGGAACTAACCAATGCCTTTTGTTCAGTTTAACCTATTACATTATCTTTCCATTGTGGAGTAGTTGGAAGAAAGTACTAGTGATGTTGTCACCTAAGTACCATCAAATGTATTTGTTCATACGTGCCAGGTGCCCAGCTAAATTATGCCCTTATATACACATGAGCAGCTCTGCTGGGTTTGCAGGGGAAAAAAGAACACCGATTTGTCACGCAACTCTTTTCCTGGCATTAATTTTGCTACTTAAGGCTGACCATTCCAGACTGGCACTTGAAGAAGAATGGAACATCATCTTTTTAATTACATTTGCTATGAAAAAAAGAAGCAGAACAGCCATCTTACCATGTCCCCTTTCATGGGAATTTTATGGACTAGTAGTGGGCTTCAGCTGAGGAGCTACAAAGATTAATGAATTATTTTGGAGAACAGTATGAAGTTTTTCTTTCTTAAACTTTGACTTAAAGGACAGTTACTAGCCATAAATGGCTTTCACAGCTGTTCATTAGGCTAGGTAGAGCTGGGAAAGCTGGCAAAACAGCATGAACAAATTCAGAAAAGGAATATGGGTGGAAAAGAAGAGGTTCATCTTGGAAACATTGGTATAGATGTAGGAAAACATTCAACAAGGGGAAGAAATCTGCAATATCAACATGTAGGAGTGAAAGTGGACAGTAAATTACATATGGTCTTACAGAACAGCATAACAAAGCCCACGGAATTTAAGCCTCCGTGTGAAGGATCCCATCTCTGAGGAAGGAACTAATAGACTTTCTCTTCCGCTTCTTTGGCATGACTACCCTGTGCATACTGCTTAACTAGGTCATGCCTGGGATATTTTTGGGAATCTTCCTGTTAGAAAATTACACTGAAGGGAATTTAAAGAAGAGCAATTAAAATAATTAAAGAGATGGAGGGATTGATTTATGAGACAAGATCAAAAGATCTGGAATATTAAAACATGTTTCACAAATGCTGCAGAGTTTGGATGACATCATACTGTTAAGATTAGCACAGACTATATGGAAAGAGTTTATTCAGTGTAAGATTACATGCATACTTTTAAAACAGTGGAGACTGCAAAAGTGGGTGCAATGGGGAAAAAAGGTTGAGACAACGGTGTTTGCCAAGTTACGGAAAGCTTTGTGCTGAAAAGAAAGGGCAGAGGCCCTACCCTCTACAGGTAGATCGGACAGATTAGGTAAAAGACATAGGCTGAAGGGAACAATCTTGCACTGGAAAACTGTTGGGACAGAGGCCTTGCATGGTGACCTGCACTAGAGGTGCGTTTTAGCCTACATCACCACTGTTCTCCATACAGGACCATGGTGGGCTGAAATACCAAGTGTTTCAATTCTCAGGGTTTTTAAGCAGAGTGTAATAGGGCTTTTAACCACAGGCTCCTGGTTCATCATCCCTGGTTACATCCATCTGTGTTCATTAGTCTGAAAATATTTCACCTACAACCACCACAATCCAAAGTTCACCTCAGGAATTAAAGTTAAAATCAACTTTTTTTTTTTTTTTAGAGACAGCTAAGAAATATCCCGTAACAAAAAGATTTTCTCCTCATGTTAATGACCTGTTCAGAAATTCATTAATCTCAGGTCCTTCTGAGGCCTACCTGGGGTCCGCGAGGATCCCTTGACATCAGTAGACTTTTTTTTCCTGAATGGCTAAACGAGTTCCTAAAGTGATGACACATTTGAGACCGTAGTTCCCAAAAGTTGTGTTAGCGCTTGTATAGGAACACCTGTGTATCTCATGTCTTTGTCACTCACGAATAATGTGGTCATGTCACAATAGTAATTAAAACCTTGGAATCAAACATAACTATTTAAAATATATGCCCACACAGAGGTTTTCCCCCCATGCCTGATTCTGTCTATTCAAAGTATTGTTAGACATAATCAATTTATGCTAAGCAGAGGCATTAATACAGTACAATTAAATAAGCAGCATAACATGTGCAAACATGTAGCCCCATGCTGAAGTGACTGCTAGAAGGTAGTACCAAAATGGTAAAAGTAGGGGCTGCAAACAAAAGAGGGTTAGAGTTTGATGCAAACATCTGGAAGTACTTTCATCACCTTCACTGTTTATTCATCGTACTAGGTCAGTTTTTTTCCCAGGCATTTTTTTTTTTTTTAATGCAGCTTTAGTCCTTTAATATTTGCTTAAAATTGATAAAAGTCATGATAAATTTTGAGGGGTAGGAGAGAGAAGATGATACTTCATTTCAGAAAAGAATTACAAGTTCTTGTAAGTTAATGGTTGTTCTTAGAAAATTATTGGAGGTAAGAATGTGGTGCCACAATTATGACCAAAGATGAAATTCACCTCTTTTCAAAACAGTGTTATTATATAAGACAAATTAATGTTTTTTAGAGGTGAACATCTGTTTAATACTGCTAAGAAAACTAGAACTCAGTTTTCTAATGAATTTACTTCTTTCATTCTTATTTCTCCTTTTGTGTCTGAGCATGTTACTGTTTACTAAAACAAATAGAATTTATCTCCCCCTTCTTGGAGGCTCAGAATCAAATATGTAGACTTGCTGGGGCATTGCTCTGGAGACTTAAAAAAAAAAAGACAGCAATCTCCTTCAAATTAAATTTAGGAAGTGTGGAGCCTACATCTTACTGGAAACCGTGAAAAAAAAATCTCTTAACTTTTAAAAACAAGCATATTGAGTTGAACAAGGAAACACATTCAAGTAGATTAAAAGATGAGTGAAGATTATTATTTTTTTTTAAGTTCTGCAAACAAGGACCCTGGAGAGTCAAATTATATCACAGGATGTAAGACTTCTCACAGAACAAGAGAACAATTTCAGGAAGTTTTAGTGAACTCAGATAATATTTAATTGCTTAAATAAGTGCTACCATAAATTATAGCAGCTATTATACTCTGCTTTTTGAGATCCCTCTGCTGGATTTCAGCCAGAGTGCTGTGTTTGAACCCTTATGATGGGATTTCCTCTGATCCGGATAGACTCCAGTCTGTCTCTTTTGGGCAGAGGTTATTTACCACACAGGTGAGACTTCAAGTCCAGTGGCCCCAGGATCCTGGTCGCCCTGCACACCTTCTTCAGGGACACCCTACTTGTGTTAGCATGCTCACTAATCGGGTTTCAAGCTTGTCAAAAACATAACAAATTATTTTGATAGCACTGAGAAGTAGCCACGAAAACCACTGACAGACCATTCCTTACCCTTGCCTCCCCACCAGCATCCTCTAAGCTTAGCCCAGGGTCATACCGCTAACCTGCATGTAGTGAGGGGCTTAGGAGTTGTTTTTTTGCTGTGCCAAAATGCCACAGGCCTGACAGAGTTTCTTTTGGTGTTTGTCTATAGATAGATGTTTGACCATACAGCAGAATCCCAGCTAATATTTCCAGACACCCAGACCAATTACAAGGAAAGGCTAGATGAACACTGCTTTTCCACCCCAACCACAGTCTTGCCCTTGAACCCATCACATGACACAGCAAAATGGGGTCAGGCTTTTCCTTAACATCTCTGTCATTTCTCAGAACAGCTACATCCTATAAGCAGTCCCTTCTGGTGTTTGAAAATAGCCCCTGAGAAACCTTTTTATAACCTCTGTCAGATGACCTCCCCCACTCCCCCTTCATCCCCGGTCATCATCTGATCCCATGTCCAGCTCATCAGGTGATTCCCAATCCCAAATCAGATGGTCATTATCTTGGATAGCAACCAAAGGGCTTGCCTGGCTTGTCCACCTTCTTTATCATGCCTGTCACGTAGTCCGGATATACCTCTTCAAACATGGATGGGGCCTGCTAGTACTAGTCTTCCTTTATGACCTAAGCTATAGAAGTTATGTTTGATAGCTGCATCGGCTTGTTAGAATATCTTAACCACTCCCAAGTGGTGACTTACAGACCCAGCTACAGGACAGGACCTGTGGTTCACCATCAAAAAGAACATAACAGAGAAAATTGGATTCTGATGCCTTGTTTCCACGTATTCAATGCAGAATGACAGCAAGCTGGGGTGAGGTCAGAAGCCCAGTGCTGGGAGTGGCTATGTGTGATACAGTTGGGACTTTAAGATAACCCTCTCCTTGTTTCCATCAGCAATAGAAGAGAGTCACTTTTCTGTTACCATAAGCTAGGTTTTTTTCTGTTCTTCTGTTTTTCCTTCTGTTTCCTAATAATTACAGTCACAAAACCAGTAATGCACGGGTTTTCCCAATCCAGCCAAGTCACAACATCTTATCAGTTGATTGATCGTTTTCCGTGTTATACAGGTGACTTGAGAAAGAGGTTAGCCCCTGGATATCAGAAACCCACACTGAACAAGTAAATCCTCTGTTTTTCATCACAGCACCCTGTAACCAGTGGACAACATTCTCCTTTCTTTTGATCAAGATTAGCAGTTACAGTTGAAATAATGTAGAAATGAAATCAGACCAATGAAATCTTAAAAACAAAACAAAACAAAAACACAAACAAAAACAACAACAACAACAACAACAAATTGGTCAGGGAGAGAGAATTTATTTTTATACCTTTAAAAACTATGTATATTAGGGGAAAAATACACATGGGTTGATAATTTGTAACCCTAGCCTCACATAACATTAAGGAAATACTATTGTTTCTGATCAAAGTCTTCATAGGGAGGGAGGGAAGTCCTGCACAGAGGTAAATGGATGGTAAACTGATTAAAATTGGAAATATTAATTCATCCAGGCAGTATCAGGAGGCAGTAAAACAGATGACCAAAAGAGAGGGAGTATACAAAAAGGCAATGGAAAAGATGTTTTGCCTGAAGTAGAGACCAGTAATACTTACCTTACTTTATACGAATGTTGTAAAATACTGTTTCTCATAAAGTAGTTCCTTTTAGTTATCTTTTATAATTCCTTTTTGAGTGGCAACGCCTCAGTGTATACTTTGTGAGAAATGCTGGTAAAGGATAATGTGAAAATTTTTCTCATCTCTGTATCATGCACTGGATTCAGTGCTTCTTACATGAAAAGCCATTGCCACCAAAGTCAAAGACAGACTTACTGCTGACTTCAAGGAAGGCAGAATTTCAGTCTTTGTCTGGTGCACTGCAAACAAGATTAGACTAATACTCTGTTTGCTACATGGTCATTTGAATTCCCAGGCAGAACTGTATATAACTGCATTCAAAATGTAAAACCAGGGAGAATTAATAAAATGCTTAAATACATGTCGATAAATCATACTAGCTACAGCTAAGTCATAATCACACTGTCGTAACTCTATGAGGGGTATCAGTTTATGTTCACTAGGTCAGCTTTTTTATTATGAGACCAGGTATTACCTTCTTGCCTGTCATGAGTGAACCTTTTGATTACAAGTGCAATACAAATTCCAAGTAAAAAGACGGTCTCTTCCTCAAAGGGATTTCCTGATAAAATAAAGGTGCCTGTTTAAAAGGTCAAAGTGTCAGTACAGAAGAGCTGTTCCACATCAGGGTCTCCTGTAAGCCCTGTGCACGAAGCTCATCTCATCTAACTTCAGGTGCCTACAATCCAGAAGCCTGCATTTGATCTGATTGCCTTGACTGCATTTACAACCAGCAGAGAGCCATTTCTAAGATGCGAATCATCTCACCCTGCAGTAGATGTCTAAACCAGGTCAGATAAAACATGCTCAGCTTCTGTCTGTTGACTGTGAAGCGTTCAGGTGAATTCCACATCAGTGGAGTATTTTGCACAGATTAAATTAATTACCTTCTATTCAGAGGCACTCTCAACATGAAATAAGAGTTACTGTGGGGTGGGTTAGAGCCATGATTACTTTTTAAAAGTTTTCTCCATAGCGGAAACTTTTTCACAAAATTCTCTGTTCATTTTCTGTTGTAAATAAGAAACAACATGTGCTTAGAAAAGAAAGACGAGTAAATTTCTCTTGTGAACAATGTATTTGATATTCTACATAAATTTTCCATCATGCTTCTTTAGTACTTGTCTTACATTATCTGAGTAATTCTTCAGACAGTTGTTATTGTGTTATTGTATTTTCCAGTTATTTAACCATTAGATTAAGAATTTTTTTTTTTCTATGTTTTTCTTCATTATTCTGGTAGTTAATTTTGAACTGAAAGAACTTATGATGAACGCAAAATGATATGTGTAGCTGCTGTTAATGCTCAAGCAGTTGTTCAAAAGATAACAAGTAGTTTGATTAGCGGCTTTGGCTGCAACACTTATAGAATTACTTCTAGTGCCAGCAATGCTAACCTAGAATACAAGAAAATCAGGAAATTAATCAGATAGATAGGAATACTTACCATATGCAGAGTTCAAATGCAACTTTTTTTTTTCATCCCAGCATCAAAATTCTGGAAGGTTTTATTCAAACAGATGAGAGGTGAAAATCTTGAGAGGCAAGATTGTCAAACACTTAAAGGGGTTTCTGATAGAAACTGCACCTGCATTGTACTGGTGACACCTGAGTAAAATTTTCAAAGGCAGGACTTTTGAGTACCATTTCTATTTTGACTTTTAGGCTGAAAATGGTAAAAGAAATTCAGACTTCCAAAAAGAGACAGAGCAAAACAATTTCTTATACAAAAATCAAAACATTACTCATTTCCTCTGTCCAGACAAAATTGTAAGAAAAAAACTTCCTTGATGAGTTATATCAAAGCATAAGCAATGAAGATGCCAGTTGCTTTGATAAACAAAGTTTTAAGATTGCTCAGCTACATAAAGGAAGGCTATTCATACAGGGTTCTGTAATTTAAGGACTTCAAATGTATTATGCAATATAGCAAGCAATTGTATTTTCTTTTTGGAAGTTTATTAATTCAGTCTTACTTCTGTGAGTGTATGAATCCTGAAAAGAGCAAGTAGCTATTCTATTTCCCGTAATTCCCCAATCACAACTTTACTAGCATGACATGCAAAATTGATAATCTACATGAATAGGTAGTCTCCTTAGAATTTCTGGTGTGGAAACATTTTAATTTTTCAATTAAATCTTGATAGAAAGATTACTTTTATGACCTAAAGCAAATGGTGGGTAATTTAGTTTGATCTGGCTCCTATGCTTTCAGTGTTTTGTTGGAATTGTTACTATGCAGAGGTTCAGTTCTAAGAAGAAAAGAATGTATCATCATACCTGCGGGGTATTAGAAATCACAGTTAGGTTTCTCTTCTGATCTAGGCAGTGATATGGTGGCATTGAGTTTGTACTCTGATGAATTCAAGCAACAAGCTGCTCTGTTCTGAGTGCTCTCCTCTTTGTTACTTCTTTTTCTGTTTTGACCTGTTTTCAAGGGCTACATCTATCATAGTCTACAACAGGGTGTCTCATTATGCCAAAAGTGCTCAAGTTGGTGTCTTGCTAATGTCAAGAGACATTGACTCAAAATGACATTTGAGAATACCGAAATGAAACTTCTGGATTGTATTTTTTTCTTGATTCCTGTTTTAAAGTATACACTATTGTATTTCTCTTCATCACATACTCAGACTAACATAGCCCCATGGGACAATAAACAATACTGAACTGCCAGCCTTTAACTTTTACTGTTTGCTTAGGAAGTGTGCGAGAGCTAATGGGAAAGCATATTAATTCATTTTTTGACCAACATATGATGAATAACAGATTTTGCAATAAAAATGGTTCAGGGAAAGAAAAGATACATTTTCTGTGTGACAACCACTTTTTACTAAGTCAAACAAACCCATAAAACTTAACTTTAGCCAATATGTCATGTAGACCTTTTGGAACAAAATTATGCAGTTGCCTGATCCCATTCTTTCAGAAATTTTTTCCACAGATTTTGTTGCGCTCCGACATGGTTATACTATGCCACTGAGAGCTGCTGAGACAAGGAGCCCAGGGCTTTCCTGGCGGATGAGACCAATTGTCCTTTGTGTGGTGGGCAGTTACACACAGCCAGACTTACCCCATGGAGCCTTTGCTGGCTCCAGTCCTGCGAGAGTGCAGAAGCAGTGTACAGCTCTGCTTTCCCACACACTGTCCTGCATTGAAACTATTCATCTGGTTTAGAAGACTTGGCCCTAAGAGATAAAAGTTTATCCTGCCATAAAACCAGAGCACCTCGCGCCTGTCTGGTCTGCAGAAATGTTATCTGCTGCAGCGCTTTCTGATGGTATTGAAACAAGCTCCGTCGCAGCGTGCTGGGAGGAGCCGCAATAGAGTTGCAGGAGAAAGCCAAGATGGTTGGAGGAAATACTATTAAGAACCTTAATCTTTAAGTACTCAGCTTCCCTGAAAATGTGTTCTTATCAGCATTCCCTACTGTTCGATCCCTCCTTCCAGTTTTGAGACCATATGATTATGATTTTGTGCAGTAAACCTAAGGGACTCTTTTAAAAGTTTCTTACATTTCTTGACAAGAGAGCAAGTCAATTATTACTATGCATGTAGCACTGTTTAGACAACTGACCGCTTGGCAACAAATTGGCTTTACTCTCAATAAGTTTTATTTTCCTATTTTTTTCTTTCTCATTCAGGGATAATACCATGCTAAAAATACATTATACATTTATTTTTGCATATGTCTTGTTTAAAATGAAAACAGTACTTTTTGAAAGGAAAGGGACTGTAGTTTTCTGCTTTTAGGTAACATTTCTAGTCAAATTACATGTCAGTGGCATTAGCTTTAGGCATACTTCTGTTAGTGAGCCTCACTTCTACCTTCATAATAATTCATGGAGCCTAACTTTAAGGGATAGTTCATGTGTTATTAGCAGACTACTATTCATATGAGATACATCATGCATGGCATGTTTCATTGCCTGAATTATATGCAGTCTGTCTGAATGGTGACTCCAAGTAACACATTTACAGTATATCCTTCTGCAGAACACAGCTGTTCAGAACTCTGTTTATAAACAGTTTAGGAGTTAAATGTATTGTAAATGTTCCTGTCCATAAAAGCAACAGTTCCCACTTCCAGTGTATTAGTGAAATACACACATTTATTCGCAAATCAGTCTCTGGGCTGGTTTTATCAATTCTAAACCCCAGCTAAATCAATGGAATTTTCTCTCTTCAGCTGGCTTTCAGTCAAGCCCACAATCACTTTCACTGTGTGCCTTGAATGTTTAATTGGTAAACACTGCAGGGAAATATTTAACTACAAACAAAAATCTATCATCACTGCTATGTCATAAACACATAGGGAAATTCCTGTTTAATCTTCTGAAATTGCTTGCTTACAGCACTAATATGTGGGATTAAACTGACTTTAAGAAAATGCAAACTGAGAAGCAATAAGATGCTTTTGGCCCTATGCTACTTCTGTAGGCTCTGCAAAGATGCTATCATGCAGCATTTCAGTCATGGCAGGAATGAACTGGAAGTTGCTTGAGAAGAGGTGGTAGGTAGGTAAAAGGTTGCTGTAAAACCTTAAACCTCCCCTAAGGTCACATTGCAAGCTGCTTGAAATAACAAATGTTAAAAACAAGTAATGCAACTGTGGTGTAAATACAAAAGTGCTGTCTAACTAACAAGACAGGGAGATAAAAAGGCAAAAAAGATGAGGAACCTCTCAATGAAGGAGAAGCAATGGCAATCTGTATAACCTTTCCTTAACCCTTGCATCCCTTTTGCAGTTTCAAGCCCCAGTCATCTCTCCCATGGCCCCGCTGAACATTCCATCTTCTCAGTTCCACTCTTTCTTCTTTCTTTTGTGTGATCATCACCTAGTGTCTTCACTGACTGGAGGTCTTCTTTAATGCTTCCCCAATTATTTCCCCTCCATCAGCTTGGTTTTTTGTTTGCCATGTGCTACTCCAGTCCTGCTCCTGTCTGTAGTGCCTTGATACCTAAATCACCTTATTATCTTTCATTCATTTTAGCATCTTTATCTGTTATTTAGAAATCAGTGGAGCTTCCTCTGTCTTCCCATTCAAACTGCACAGCCACTTGCCCAGCCTGTTCTGAACGAAGCACTGTTTGTTCTCAGATCTTTCTTCATTTCTTTTCCTAAGCCATACTTTATTCTGTTTGATACTATTCATTTGCATCCCTGCCGGCTGCGAGTCTGTTGTATGATGTTCGTTCCATCAGTTTCTGATTTCTCTGCTGTTTACAACCTCTTTTTCTTGCTCTGCCTGCACTGTTGCTGACTTCTTGACTGAATTAGTTTTCAAAGTGCATGCTGCTGTTTGGGTTTGGACTGTGTGACAGACATCATGTTTAAGAGCTAGTATCTCTTTTCTGGAAGACAGTCTTTTTGGTGTACACTACTCCCAAAACATCTTTGTATCAATACCTGGAGGCCCCCCTCTCCAAACTGAGTTACATCCTCACATCACTGCACTCAGAAAAAGGAGTTTCTACTGAGAGAATTTATTATCCAAATACTGAAAATAAAAGGGATCAGCAAAACATCAACACAGTATTGCTCTTGTTTCACGGTGGCTGAGCTAAGAGTTTAATTCAGGCCTTGTAAAACTTAGTCCAGTTTGTTAATGGTGGAAATATTATGAAACTTGGATTAGCATCTCCCTTGTTCTCCTAGAAGCCAAACCAAGCCTGGGCAGATGTGGGGATTTTCTCAGCATCTGCTGTAATTACTCGGTGTCACAATTAAGGTGCTGCTGATTTTGATGACAGTTGTATTGCAGAATTTACCGTGAAGTGCCATCAACCACTAGAAACTGGTTCAAGGGCACTAAAACAGGCGGCTATTATTTCAGCTGTGCGGGAAATTATGTGATTAAAAAAATGCAATTGTGTGTAACAATATGGTCAGTGTCCTTACAGGCAACTGTCTTCTGTTTTTCCAACCTTTTTTCTTTTAGTGAGAACTAAATCACAAAGATTCACATGTATAAATACAAATGTTAATGTGTCATAAGCAATGTTTCTAATGTGCAAGTTGACTTGTTTTAAATGACTTGATTTTCTGCTCTGTTGCATTGGAAAAGTAAATCCTTTAGAATGGGAATCTTAAAAACGTACCCAGATTCAGTAGTCATTTTCCAGAATCTTAGCCATGTCCTTATATGATGCATGTAATTCTTATTCACTGTGAAAAACTCTTTCTTCCAAAAGCAAATTACCCTTCAACATGAATCCAGGTTTTACCCTAACATCTCTAATGCCCTCAAGGGAGATAAAGCATTAAGCAATGGATTGTATGAAAGTATCCAACCTGGTGTATATATAAGCTGCTAATAATCCCCAACCAGAAGTGCACCCTTTCAAATAGATGCCAGAGCTGGCAAACCGAACATAATAAGGTCATACTTCTGTAAACAGTCATTCTCAATCATATCACCACAGTAATTTCTTTTAAAGAGATGTGAAGAACAGAAAGGTTGACAAATATATTTGCTAATTAAGTCCTCAGCTAAATCAAGAGTAACACACACAGATGCCTTCCTCCTCCTTTATCTTCCTCCTGCTTGCATAGGAATGGCTTGCTGAGAAATTCTCTTTTTCATTTAAAAACCATGTTTTTACTGACAAAACAAAGGCAGGCAGATACTAATAACTCTGCAAAGTGTTTCCGGATTTGTTAGTGAGAAGCTGAAGTCAAGATGGAGATGTGGGGGATGTGATGGGAAAGGCAGAAAGTAGAAATACAGGTTGTGAATTCAGTGTCAGACTGGTAATGAATGTGGTTATCAGTGCTAACAGGGAAGACATATTTCTAACTGGCTTTCCAATCTTCAGTCTTGATCTTGGCAGTAAGACAGAGAAAAGGCTAGTGAACCATCCAATAGATAAAAACATAATTATTTACAACAACGGCAGAGATGTACAGTGTAGAAGGTGGAACGGGGACATTTGAGGCCACACGTATAATTGCGAACCCCTGCCTTTAAGTATACGTTGGGCTTATTTTTAAGCCTATCCCAGCTAGGTTGATTTCTAAACCAGTTTTCATCATCAATATTTTTAGGCATTATTGTCTATTTTTCTGACTAAATTTATTGCAATTTTTACTTTAAAAACAAGAAGAGATTGATAATGCCAGATACCTAGAAATTACAAGTCGTTCATCATCGTGTTTCAGTGATCTTAATGACACATGTATATATATGAAGTGGTATTTCGTTACTAGACTAAAATTTTAATATCAGGAATGATTCAGACCAATACTTACAGTGTTTAGAACCCTTTCTAAAACATTCTTTAGAGGAATGTGATGTGCATGAATAAAGACCTTTTGAGTAAGGTAATCAGCCACAAACTAATGTTTATTCATGCAAAGCTTTTTATTCATTAACGTGCTATGGACCAAAGAAAGAAAGAAAAAATAAGGCAGTGTAATACTCATTGGTTTCAAGTTACTTACATGTTTTTTGTGGGGTACTGTTTTATCCTGTTACACTATATACTGCCTGTTTAGGTGCTCTAAGCAATCCTATTTATTAATGTAGTCCTTCTTCAACATAACTGTGGAGCAGGCTGTACCTAGACTGTGTACCTAGCCTGTGGCTATAGTATGCTGGGTGAGAAGCAGCCCCACAGTGTGGTCACTCCTCAGATGGCTATCTGTGGTGGTACTTCTTTCTTTATTGACTGCAGAGAGAGGAAAAGATGGCTATCCAAATGCCTAAAGCAAGTGACTCAAGTTAGGTGTGGTTGAATCCCTGAATTCTTCCCATCATAGCAGCACCCTGTTCAATCCACCAGCAGCCTTGAAAGCTTGTTACAGTCCAAAGCAGAGAAGAGTTCCAAATTCCATTTGATTGCTACATCCTTACACTTCAAGACAAAATAACTTTTAAAAGATGTGCTTAGAAGAATAGCCCTATGTCTTACTCTATGCAAGTAAAGAGCTTTGCAAAATGCATTAACAAGCAAAACCCCTTGTTTCATTCTATAGGTTGAAGAAACTAGGCAAAGAAACTGTTTTCCTACCTCAGCAGGTCCAGTTCTGTCACTGTTCTTTGTCTTACATGCCATCTTATTCTACTATTACTTTAATACTTGATATTCCACTCCATATAGGGGCAGGATGTTTCCCACTGACATCAGTGTAGCCAGATCACATCTGTGGTGATTAAGGATGGAAGAGAGGAGTCCTTTATATTTTCATATTGATAACAGCCTTATTACTCATGCATAATTTGGCTCTGTTTTCATGTGAATATCATATTCAGGGCTTACTTCATGGACTGTTTAATCTGGACCAACAATTTTCTGGTATCAGGTCTAATTGCCTTGCTGCAGTGTTAGATTTCATAGGATAGCATTCCAAAACCTGGGATGCACCAGCAGAAATTTCTAATTTCAGATGCCCGACTAATAATTTAAGCTGTTCTTAAGACAGATGACTTTCCTTACAGCTGGAGGACAGCAAGCTTTTATCAGCAATAAGGTTGCCACAGTTTCTTCTCAATGATACATCAAGGGCAAATATTTGAAGCAGCTGAAAAGGATACAGCCCGTTTCAAAGCTCCTTTGTTCATAAGCTTCCATGGCCAAAGCTGTACGCTTCCTTGGCTGTGAAAAAGGTTAGATTTATGGCTTTTTAAAGATAGAAAAGGTATTTCAGCAAATAGTGTAGAAAAGCAGAACAGCTATTCAAATATTAAAGCACTTCTGTTCTTTAAAATAATAGTATTTTTTTTCCCCAAAGCTTAATATTGACATTATCTCTTTAAAATTCCTCTCTAACAAGAAAACACCTCATTCTTATGTGGTTTGTATGCATCTGTAGAGGAAGCATCCCCACACAGACTGCTGCATGATATTAATGACCCTGGATACCAAACTCCTTACGCTCCAAAACAAATACAGCAAAGGTTAAAAAAAAACAACTAAAAGACACACTCTAAAACATTCCTGGAAACATCATGGCTCTGTCCCAGAGACTGTAAGTAGTTTCTGGCCCAGACCTCAAATTCACCTACAGTATTATATAAACAGTCTGGTCAGTGGTTCACCAAACAGACATTGCACTGTAACCAGACTGTTTCCCATCTGCTGTATCCTGCTCCCAGCCGTGCACACAGCATTTTCAAAGATAGAACTAACCCCGTGCTGCATTTTGTGGGATGCTCGATTTAAAACTTCCACGCTGAGAATAAGTGCTTGACTGAGCCTCTCGGGCAAGAGGAACGGCCACGTCGCTGCCAGGCCCCGGCCTGGACATGGTGTGTGAGCCCTTCAGCTACAGCGGGGCTGGGCAGGTGCAGAAGAGGACTTCAGGGCTGCTTTGAGTCAAACTCTGAGCTAGTTCCAGAGGCCTGTTGACCTCAGGGTAAGCAAGGTCCTAGCTGTAGAGCTGAGTGAGCTCCGCTGGCCTAAGTCCCTCCTTGGGACTGCGGGCGCCGGGCCCTGCCAGGCCGCTGCCCGGCGGGGACGGTGCAGCGCAGCGGCCGGCGGTCCCACTGGGAGCTGCTGAACCGCTTCTCCGAACCAAAGCTACAGCCTGTGTGTTTCACAGCTTTCTAAAGCCACTAACAATCATTGTTTTTATCTAAACTGTTGATAGTTCAGGTCAGCGGAAGTTAACCAAGTGCTTCGCAAATTAGCATCTGTGTGTACACACAAGCCCCTGGCAGAAGAAAAGAGGTTTATTTTGCATTTCAAAGCACCTTTTTGATCTAGAAGAGTGTGTTCATTTAAGGGGCATTTTTTTCAAGTTATTTACTTATTTATTTGTAATTAATAATAAAAATTATTATTTTTAAAACCTGCATGACCATTAATTTTCTGGACTCTTTTGCTATTTTACATCAGAGTATGACAAGTTTGGTTTCATGATTCCATAATCAGCTACATTCAATATCTGGACTTTTTTTCCCTTGTCACTGTGATGAACTAAGTTCAACAAACCTGGACTCCTGGTTTGGCTGCAACCTGAATGTCTTCAGGTACACTGTACAGCTGTAGAAGCTCATGCAAATAATCTGCATTGCACTTGCATTTGACTTACTATAGAGCATGAGAAACTAATTGGAGAATCACATATATGAGAACAGAGCGATATATCACCATCAGTTTCACACTTAATACCATGTTGTTAAATGATAGTTTAATTTTTACACTATTATTTGCACATGCTAAAAGCGAGCCCTTCCAAGTAACCCTGTAAGTGAAAGATGACATGTTTTCTTTGGAATTGCTTTTGGTATTTTGTTGTCAAGATAAAAAATAAAGGTTAAAAAAATTGTGCAGTTCCCAGCTACCTGAAGTCTCAAGTGAACAATAGGTTTCTGCATGTTTATGAAAAAATACTGTCTGATAATATGCTAAAGTTTTCACAACTATTTCAGCAATATTTTAACTTCTGGTTCAGTTACATTTAATTGCAGTTAAAATGATATGCAGAGGCCAGTTAGGTTAACTACTGAAGTGTTTTCCTTAGGAGTAACTTTGAAGATAAATGCTAGAAAAATAATCAGGGCTTTAATATATGACAAAATAATAACTTATCTGCACTGTTTCAGTAAATGAAACAGTGAATTTTGTTTAGTAAAAAGCATATTATACAAGTTTTATTTTGCCCATTTTTTCCTTCAGCACTGCAGCATGTTGCAAGTGCCTTGCAGAACATTTTCAGGGAATAAATTCAACCATCTAATAAAGAGCAGTAAACAGTTGCAGTCAAAAAAAACCCAAAAACAAACCAAGCCCCAAAAGTTTGTTGGTATAACCAGTGGTAAGTACCCAGGAATTTGTGGTTCATAAAGCACGTTCATTATCTGGCTTTGTTGATTTTGCAGCGATGATAAAGATACAGGTGGTTTGGCCTAGTTTCTGCTAGTTATTCAAATAGCTGCATGAATGAAAACAAAGCCAAGGGGCAAAACATTATAAAAATGGATTGATTAATTTTTCTTAATAACTGCATGAGGTCAACTCTTGCTGAAGGAGGAATGTGAAAACAGGAGAAAAGTTCTGAATTTGCATCCAGACTAACTGAAAGCAAGATCAGGTCCAATCCTTAAATGGGGAGAGGGACACAACTCTGAGGTCTAAGTGCCCTGAAATGCTATCTAGGACAGGCTTTTATTGCACCTCTGATCTTACTACATGGGATGTTTCTACCAGTGATGGAAGTTTGTCAGTTTTATTTGCAAGTCAACTCTATAAATGCTTCAAGGGGGAAAAAAAAAAAAAAAAGTAGTAAAAATTCCTATCATGGAGTTACTAAACAGCACTTACATCTCCACTTGTAAAGTATACATACTCTTTTTCTGATTCAAAGATTCTGTAAAAGAACAAACTACCTCTTTCTATCTTGCCCCTTCCCTGATTTTATCCCATTCCTAATTGTAAGTCTCACCACTTCTTTTCTCCTACAAGGAAAAAAAAAGTACACAATTGTGGCAGTTGGCCAAGATGATCACAGTCCCTTCACACAGCCTTGTCTCCACCTGGTGCCTCTTCATCACTTCCTGTAAATCTGCACACTGCTGCTACCACCACTCCACATCTGGAGACAGATGGTATTTTCCTTATAAAATAAGCCTTCCTTTTTCTTGCTGTAGATAAGGCAGCAATACTCATTTCTCCTGCTTCCAGACCTAAGATCCAGAGCAGGAGGAGAACGCATATATTCTGCTAGCCTAACTTGTATAAAATAGCCTGTATGGCACTCTTATGCACAAACAGAAAAGCTTAGATCCATTTTTATGTCCAACAAAACTCACTCAAAAAGCCTCATTATTCCACTTTAATTCATGAGTCAAAAAGAAATGCAAGGAAAGAAAAGGAGTCAATCTCGATTGATTTGTTGCCCACATATAAGCATCTAGCATTATAAAAAAAAATGCCCTCGAGTACCCTTCCTAGTACCCAGCTGCTGGTCCAGAGTATCTTTGATCTCCTACAGGGCTTCACCCGTATCTGCCAGGCCCATGCGTAGGTCTTAGAAAACCTAAGACCTAAGCCAATAGGAGACAAAAGGAGACAAGTGGAGGGATGAGTTTCAAAACATTGTTCCAAGTCAGGTTATTATCCTAAGAACACCGTAGGTTATCTCAGACCACAACAGATGCCTATGTGGGTAAATGAATCAAATTCAGTGGGCTTAGAGGAATTTACACTTTAAAAAATATCTAGTAGTATTTTAATAGATCCTCAGAGCTGTGAAAGGGAAAAAAGATACAGAGACTTTTATAACACAATAGCAAATAAAAAGGATGACATTTAACAAAAAGAAAAGAAAAAAAGAAGTGTTTCTTTTTAGTTTGAAAGATTCCTTTCAAGGGAAATGAAAAAGGATGTACAACCATCTGTTTTCAAGACTGTCAGAAGTGGCAGTTACATAGTATTCAGCCACTACAATATTTGCGAAGAACTGAAAAGAGGTAGAATTAATGAGAAACATAGAGAATAAAATACATAATTAGTAAAAACATCCAATTCTACTTCAACAATACTGGAGCCTTAAAGGCATCAAAGTAAACACCAGACCCACATCTGTCTGTGGTAAGAAAAGGGGAAAAAAGTTAGTAGAAGTCTAGGTGACTGCTGCTTAGACCTCATGAATGTTGTGGATTCCCCCAGTTTACTACCATAAGATTAGAATCAAACCTCAAATTGTATTTCATTGGGTAGCTCATATCAAAAGCTCATAAAAATCTTAAAAAATATTTAAGTGAGTTCAATGCATACAGATCTCCTAAAGATGTTTAGGAATGCTTCTGCTTGGTGATTCAAACTGGTATGATCAGAGGAAGAATTATATTAAGTCTTCTTTATAAAGTTACCAGCAGTAAGACTCATAGATACAGTATTTCCTTATAAATCTTATCCTGAAATTATATTAGTGATTAAGGAACATTGCTCAAGATGACATTAAGACATCACTGATTTTATTCTAGACTACAGACCATACATAATCAGAAGGATAACTTTCATAATTTTTCAAACTGAAAAATGTCAGGACCCTTGCTTCAGAAAGAATAAACTGTTGTCTCTACCTTTAACACGAGGAAGAAAAGTGCCATTTCCTCATGCAAATATTCAGAAAATTGCATAGCAACCTATCTGGGAAATCCTACCAATGTGTCTGATCTGTGCTTTGTGCTTTTTTCTCATGGTAATCTTTTATCTGGGAACAAAGCCATGCTTGCTGAAACAGCTCTGCTTGTACAAAGTAACAGCTTGTCCAGGGAGCAACAAAGGACAATTTAATTCTCAGTACAGATAACCTGGTTAACTCTAGACAAGCTTGCTCAAGAAACAGAGCAATAAAGCTTCATTCTCAAATAAAGATAAACCACCTGGTTTCACCATGCTAACGCAGCCCCAGACAGCATCTGGATACCTAAGTAAACTTGTTCAGAACTAGACAGGGTATGTGCACAGCTCTGGGCTGGCCTGTATATACAAATCAAAGGTTGTGATACATAACATCACCTCAGTGTCATTTGAAGATCTGACTTGTCAAGTTCTTCACATAGGACTGGCCCTAACACCCAGAGAAGTGGCTTCACTTATCTTGACTGTGGCATGCTGTGTCAAATATTTCCCTACAAACCAAGCAAAGAGAAGTTCGTAACTCTGTAAGAGAAGATTTACAGAGGAACTAAGCCAAGAGAAAGGCATGTGCCCCTATAAGGCAGTCACTACGTACCTTGGTCACATTAAAATGAAGCTAGCTTTACTCCAGTACAACGTGTCTGTCTGGATGTACTTCTGTCGTAACTCAAACTATTAGTGTGATAAGCTGATAAATAAGGGAAAGAAAAGTGATAGTTATTATTCATTTTAGATGGTGGTCACATACTGAAAAGGATAGTGGTACCTCCTAGTACCTTGTCAGTAGAGAGAGAGAGAATGTATGTTATGTATGAAGAGTATGAGAATATGGTAATTGCCACAAATAAGGAATTATGTCACTCTTACCTTATTTTCAAAACAGATTTAAGCACATTAACAATCAAACAATGAATTTATTTGCAGGATACATCTATCATACATAGAAAACAATACTTATTGTTTGCTTGATTACAGAGAGAAAAAAAAAGCAAAACAAAAACAATACCTTATTCAAAGTGTTCTATATATTTGTTAGCTGACATTTTCAAAATGAAGCTTTCTTTTTTAAAAAAAAAAAAAAAACCAACATGATCATGAACAATGCATAGTAGGAACAAAGGGTCTAGAAATCTAACATTCCACAGCTGTGAGTCAGTGTGAAAAATAAGGCTATCTAGAGAAAAAAAACCCACAATGAATTTCAAAACAATACATATTCCATTGACAGGCTTCAGATAAGATTATCTGAGCATATGAAATATAAAAGCAAAGTTATGTAAGGAAAATAGGAATTTAAAATGTTAACAACGAACTTGGGAATGAAGAAACTAGATTTCTCAAGTGATGGCCTCCAAACATTCAAATTAGTATCAAGTGAAGATCAATTACCAACCCAAGATCAACATCCAGAGGTGAGAAATAACCAAGTCCATTTTACTAAATAAGCTACAACTACTCATAGCACTTATTCAGCACATATTTATCAATGGAATGACAAAGTGGTTTTTAACCAAAAATAAAAAAAGTTTGATCACCAGTCACTGAATGATTCAGTGAAAGACTGGAAAACATATCTGCATGCTCTGAAATGTTAATTACAAGTTCTTTTCACGTTTCATGCCAATGTAAATGGAATGAATGGAATTGCAGTGTCATATCCTGCGCTTTGTTCCTGTCCTTTCACACTGGGTCAGCAGCGTGAAGGTTTCATACAGCTGCCATAAACTGAGGTTCTTCACTGCCCCCAGTCACTGCCATCTGCTCTTCACATGATCGTAGTGGATGAGTCCAAGGAATAAGAGTCACAGAGCTGCTGTTTTCCAGCAGTCCCTAGCACAATGCTTCCCAAGTGCTGCATTAATACAGGATATGTACCACAGATAACTCAGCCACACTAAATAACTAGTCTCTACACAGTGTTACATTAAATTCAGGATAAAGAGGATACAAAATAACTGCTAATATTGGCTCTTACCTGAGTTAGATTCAGCTTCCTTACTCACAAGGTCACAAGCACAACGCTGAGGCAAGACTAGTTGCGGGAATTTGAATGTGGGTGTATAGAATGCATATTTTACAAATAACTATTTATTTCTAAAGTTTAACTAATATGTTTTTAAAACAAATAAATACAGATTAGGCTACATACACCTTTATAACCTTTTTCATCTGTCATAAATGATATCCAGATACAAATGCAGATCTTTCAGATAGAAGACATACAGAATTTATTTAAAAAAATATTTGCTACAGATCACCCTTTGCCATCATGCAAAATGTATAGGGAACTATTGGGAAAACTTGTATTGTTGATGTTCTAAACTGAACAAAAATATATCCTTATTTTAAGAAAGCTGAAACACCCTGACTGCCATGGGAAGTCTGTCCTGAAAAACATTTCTTCTGTATACTCTACGCAGTCTCACTCATCCCAGTTATCATTCAGAACAGCAAACTGCAGTATTTAGAGGGTAATGAATACTAAGGTTGACCTCTTTTAGCTGCCCTGAAAAATCTGTCTTTGCCATGCTTGTAGCTGAGGCCTCACAGAAAGCAAGAAATATATTTTAAACATCAGCTGAACAAAAGTCATGCAGCTGTAGCTACATTATGTCCATCACTTGTCTTATATTAATAAAGAAGTTAGATCAGTTATGGGAGAAAAACATAGTTGCAATTTTAAAATCCAGAGAAAGATATGGAATTCATAGGGAGAAGGAAAAAGAACAAAAAGCCTACATCACAGAGTACAGGGGACTGCTGTAAGTTATCCCTAAAAAAGCAGCAATACAGACTGTGGCTGTGTATGTATCTATTATATACGTGTATGTATACACATATACACAAATGCAGAATCATCATCACTGAAAAGTAACTGTCAATACAGCTGCTTGTTCTAAATAAAAAGGATGAGTTAACAGATTTTCTACTGTGGCTCATAAATTTGGGCTGACTAATCTGTAAGTCTGACTATACTTTTTCTAGTGAAGTCTCTTTCATTTAACTTGTACGGAAGCAAGCTGGTTTTAATTTCTTAAGTTTGCAAAAAGCGTGTAACATCCCATGTGCTAAAAAGTTAGGCATTTTCATGTCATATCATGCATTATCAGAACATGCTATGGAAGCCTTTGCTGATATGAAAAAATTCTCATAAAAACTTAATCAGAACAATGATTATAATTATGGAATTCTTCTGGTAGTTTTCAAGTAAAAGCTGTGTATAACACTTCCCAATGTTAGACATTACTTTTTCCATCTGATACAGATTTAAAATGCATAGTATATACATAAATAGTAGTATCCATCCAATCTTTAAGAGTGTTCTGTTCTATACTCCAGTCAATATGCGCTATAATTATATTGATGGATTCTGTATTAAAGAATAAGTTACATTTTGAAGGGCTAATAAGAATGAGAAGTAGAAAAATTTAGTTTTAAGGAAAGGCTTCCTTTCAATTTTTACAAAAACAGAAATAGAAGAAACATAGCAAATACTCCAGAGTAAAAATCCAACACAAAAAAAAAAAAAAATTGTGTCCTTCTGTGTTCTCTCTTGCGAAACAAACAAACAATAAATTTGTGTATGGCACTTGCTTATCAGAATGTAATCCATATGTTAGGATTCCAGGAGAATGAAATGGATCCACTGAACAACTTCTTCTTCAGAGAGGTTCAATTTAACTATTACCTTTGTCCACAGGTAATCTAAGATGTGCTGGGTCACCATTCATACCCAGTTTGCTTAAAGTCTTGACTCAAAGCACGTGTGCATACCTAAAATAAACCCTTATTCAATAGAATTTCAGCACATAGAGAAATGGACCCTTGAATTATTTTTAAACGCTTCTAGTACTATCTCTCCCATATAAGATAACCAGGGTCTGTAGAGTGTACTAGTGTGTCCGTTTCGCTTAAAACTGTGACTCATGTCTTCACCCTCTTTTTAATTATGAGGTCAAACACAGACTGAAGTTCTACTTAGTATAACTGTGGCTTTCAGTGATTGTGTAAAGTAAAATCAAATGGATTTAATTTTCTTTGATAAAACATCGTATTTTGGTAACACATTAAATAATGAGGAACAACCTGCCAGCCTCATTACAGCAGATGTAACTTGTGTAAGTTAATTCAGAAACTTTGGTTTTTTTAAATCTCTTGCCTATATCTTCAGGAGGAGTACTATGTTAAAAGATTGTCCCAAGCACCTGTAGTCAACATGAATATATAAAGTATCAAACCTGAAATATTTTTCACAGAATATTTTGAAATCACCATAGATGCATTTGTTGTTGCTTTAGATAAGACAGCACTGCAACTCTGATACATAAACAGTAACCATCTAGAAAAGTATATATCCTGCGGCATTAAAACTCTGAAGTGCAAATTAATTTTGTGCACTGTAGGTTGGACGAGACACAGAGACAGAGGAAAGTGGCACAGAGCCACTGAAAGGAAGAACTCAGATTAGTAAGCAGCCACTTGGGTGAGTGAGCAAGCTTCTGGAACACAGCCTTGGAGCCAGGCCTTGTGCAAGATCCAGGCTGCTCCTATCCCTCCTGTCCACAGAGAGATGGCAGTGGCCGATCAGAACCACCACTCTAAAGCCTCTATATGTTTCCAGGAGTGATGATGAGTTAGACTTTCAGGGTGTCTCCAGAATAAAGAGAAGCCTGCTGGCAGTTTCTGATTGTTTTTCCTCTCTTGGACTTTGTGTGACTTCTAACAGGCTCCAAAGGGACTGACTTGCACTGGATTGACTGGAGGATTTACTCTCTTTTACTGGGATCTGTGCCTACATGCCTGGGCTGAAATGATTGAAAATGAGAGGCATGGGCCCGCCACCCCACAGAGGCGAACTTCAAGAGGCCCACCCAGCCTGTGACAGCACTGGAGGGGTAAGTAAACTAACACAACAACAAATAAACAAACACGCTCTCTCATTACTGCCTGCGTCATCTTAAAAAAAGAATACATCTTCAGTAAGTGTGAAGGCTACTGTGCAAAAATACAGTAACAAATCAGCAGGCAAATGCAAACATCATAGTTACGAATCCATGAAATAGCACCAGATTTTGGGCTCAACCCCACTTTTAAAATTACCCAGGCTTTTACCTCTACTGCCAAGAGAATCTATGTTAGCTGGTCATTAATGCTTCCATACTCCCTGAAGGCCAGTATCCATGAGCTTAGCTTCCACTTCAGCTCCTGATGGAAAGGCCATTTCTGTAAAGGAACTCTTGAGCTGCAGCAGCTCCTGTGGGGAGCCCTGCACAGGCCAGAAGTTGCAGGGTATTTTTCAAAATTTTCCTGTTTCAAATATTTAGACTGTCAAACCAGAAGGGGTTTTTTTGGGGTTTGTTTGGGTTTTTTTTTTTTTTTTTGTTTGTTTGTTTGGTTTTTTGTTTTGTTTTTTTTTGTTTTTTTTTTGAGTATCAGCCTATACTGAGTCTCTGATGGAATCTGATTTATATAAACTAGGCAATATTTTATGTAAACTGGGCAATATTTCACAGGTGGACGTGACAGTCAATATATAATCTTAATGCATACAAAATATTACAGACTTAGAGCTTCAAAGTATGTCAGATATACTTCAGTCAGCAAAACACTGACTGTTCTTCCACTGCTCATTTAAGAACAAGGATATGGTCTGTATTCATTTCAGAAAGCAAAGCCAAATGTTTAAATAGTTCAATTCACAATCATATTCTTCCTCTAAACAATTCTGATTCAAGACCAACTTCATCTAAACATCTTTGTTAGCTATCTTTGAATAGAATGAATCCTAGCAAAGGAAAACAATGCTTAGAAAGACAGAAAACCATCAGCGAGTTACTGTACATATTACATGCATAGCATCAAAAGAGAGACACCATAAAAACAACAGATTTCACTTTTAACTGTAAACAGGTATAATATAGTATTTTCTGAGTAAAACAACACAAACATTACTTATCATTAAGGAATAATTGTACACAGCATACTTCAGCACTCAGAAACTAAATTTCAGTTATTTTGTAGCTATTGCTGACAAATATTGCCTTTAAAAAGTCTTCAGCTGAGTATGATAATATACAACTCAGTGTGTAAGAAACACAGACATGTGGGCTTTGTTATCCTCCCACATGCCTCATTCTTAACAGACATTGGCACTTCTCATCTACATCCTGAGGACAAGCTTCCAGTCATATTGGCCAGCTGAAAAGGAAAGATACTAACCCATATGGCCTCTCTCTCCTCATTAACACGCGGTAAGCATTTACTTAGCATTTCACCATTCTGAGATCAGACTTTAGGGCTTCTTAGAGCCCAGTTTGGTAGAATACCAGATTAAATAAACAAAACAAGACACTCAAGACTATGCTGACTGAGAAATGATCAAAGCCCACACAGATTTTATGACAGTTATTCAAATTATAAAATAAAAGCTAAGTGTTTTTTTTTCTCCCATTTTACAAATGTTTGAGGCCAAATAATTCCATTATTTTAAGATCTAAATTAATGAGGTCTTAGGTTTTTTCCTGTGAAACTTTACAATGCAATTTCTCCAAAATCAGTACAGTGCTTAAAGAGTATATAAAAACGTTCCTACTTCTATTAGATTTCCCATGACTACAGGCACAATGTTGTACAGTTTTAAATTAAAACAGCAGCCACTAGTGATTTTTCTTTCAGTGTCATTTTAAGGGAATTATTTCAATCTCAGTACTGAATAAGTTTTAAAAGGCAATGGATTCATTATTTCTGTGTACTTTGAGAACTGATAGAAGTATATCCAATGTTCTATCGTGCTGTCACCATCCAAAGTCCTAGTGCAACATTGGCAGCCAAAAGTGCACTACCAGCAAGTAAAATTAAAAAGCCAACAAGCTCTCTGTTTTGTTTTTCTACAACCAGGGAGCTCAGAGTGGCTTCCAGGAATGAATTTAATATCCACTGACCATCCAAAGCAAAGCAGGGTACAGCATTGATAACTGCCAGTGCTCCTGACAGTGAAATTAGGTACCTGGTTGACATTAGTTAAGGTTCATGAATAATATCCAAGAAAATGTAAAAAAAATTAATACAGAACATATTTTTTTACTTCTAGTATGCAGGGAGAAACATAGGAGAGGTATCTTTTTTTAGCTACTATTCTGTTTCAAATAAATTATATGAGTTTTACGCCATAACATACCAGCTCAGACAACTGCCTTTATAGATTAATTTGTTTTTAAGCACTCGGTTTGGATACTTAAACAACCTGCATGCTTTATAACTCAGATAAAAGCAAGAGACAGCAAACCCACACTTAATATTGCCCATCTTCCTCCCTTGTTTTGTGTGGTTTTGAAGGAAGGTTACAGCACTGACACCATGCCTGAAGTAAGAAAGTATTCTAGACCTATGACCTAAGTATGAAATAATGATTAGGAATATTTTCCAAAACACACCCTCACTGGAGTAAGTCAATTGCTAGAATATAATTGGAAATCTGGCCTCTCTCTCCTACTTACCTGTTAGCCAGAAAAATTGAGCGGATTTCTGTACATGCATGTGCATGTGAGAATAAGGCAAGGGTAGATCATTTTTATTGTTGGTAGAGGCTTGCTAACTGTAATACCTACCTCCATCCTATAATGGCTAGACAAGAAAACATATGACTTAGAAATCATCTGGGTCAGCGTTGGTGTGTTCCCAGAAAAGGGGAACTTATATAGTATCTTTACTCTAGTTTTATGGACTACACGGACCTACACTGTTTAACTGTTCTATAGCCATGCATAAATATTTCCGTTTCTAAAGCTAAGGGTTCTTAGATTAGACATATTCATGCCTACTAACCTTTATGAGTATATGTATCCCATTCATTAATAAGCATTCATTAATGACAATTTAATAAATGAAATAATTCACTTTAACTGAATTATAATCCTGCTTTTTGAGTAGGCTAAGTTTTCTTTTCTGTTGAAGAAAAAAAACAAAAAACAAAAAAAAACAACCATACCCTGTTACTTAGTTCAGTATAATGACTCAAAAATTATAAAACTCTGACATACCAAATCTAGCCATAACATCTCATTTGTCCTGCTGTAAATTCAGGCTTACTCTGACTTTCTTGTCAGAGCTGTTAAGACTCACCCTCAAGAAAGAGATAAAAAAAATCACTGACCAAAAATATGCTGCTAAGCACAAGAAAGTGAGAGATTTCATTCTGAGCTTGGCACATGGACAATAATCAATGCAGAGATGTGATAAAGATGTCAAAACTCTACAGAAATGTTTCAGAGCATCCTGTCTAAAATGATATCCAACTGAAATTTTGCTGGGTCACCAAATGCTAAACAGTTCGCTTCTTGCCTTAAAAGAACAAACATACTTCAAAGGATACTTGCAGAATGTCTCTATCACCACAGGCAGATCAATGCTTAGAAAGTTTTGTCGTGGTACAAAACTGCTGAGACTTACTGAAATAGAAATATAAAGATACACAAAACATGAACAGTCAATTTCAAGATCATAACATTATTAAATTTAGATTATAATCTTGCAGAAAAATCGGATCTGAAATGACATTTCTTCAAGGATGAATAACCCATCCAAATACGGTTTTGCTCGAGTTTTGTTTTTAAGAGTGCAGCCATTAAATCTTTCTTAAACATGGTCACTATCATAGTAAAATCACTCCACAAAATACAGTTAGTGTGATTTCAGTAAAAGTCGATCTAAGATACATATTTTCAGAGGCAACTGGACATCTGTAGTCATAAAGACCTCATTGTGTAATTTAAATCCATTTCAAAGAGAAACATATAAAAAGAGATTATGGTTACCAGACTTTTTCAACATATGCAGCCCACATGTGTACATTCATACTGTGGGTGCACATGTGTACTTTCTCTGAAGGCCAGAAAATTATTCTCTTGCAGTACCTGAAGATCCCCCCAACCCGAGGCTGAGCTCATGGTATACAGGAGTGAGGCAAACAGGGAGCAGAGTTCTGCAGTCACTCTGAGAATGCAAAGGCTAGCAGATGATGCACAGCTGCATTACACATCTTAACACCAGTCAGTCAGTACATAAGTAGCTTCTTTTTCTGTCTTCAAGTAATACTGTGACTCCACGATATAACTTGTTATTACTTAAAAACTTGGGAGGAGGGACTCAGCATCCTATAAATAGTGACTGGAAAACTGCACTGTCGAGCACTACATGACCTTGAAACACTTCTTTAGTACTGTAACTTCTTTGAAGGTATACAGGAAGCTTCAGCTGACTACATGTCAAATGTTTATGAGAGACTCCTCAAAGAAAACTGAGGTAGCTTGAGACGTCCCAGAGTGTACTCTCCCAGTACAGTGATTTCTTTCCTTTCCTACTAGAAGGCTCCACTCATAGCATAGCAGAGCCTTATCTCCAGAAGGAAGAGGTTTAGGTAAATTAAGGCAGAATGTGAAAATCACCTTAAGAATGAGCTTGCACAGTATCAAAAACAGTCACTCTGTCCCTAAAGAATGACTTTGGACGAGAGTTGAGGCCAGCCACAATAGCCTGAATTTTCCCTGCCAACCTGGGTAAAAGTTATAGCTGTAAAAAATACCATGTCCACAGACATGTGAAAGCAGGAGTTCAAATCCCACTCAGCACAAGCATCCCTTAAGAAAAGAACAATTTAACCCACCATTTGAGAAATTTTAAAACCATAGGCTAAAAGAACACTGGGAATCTCACAGCACTAGTACATTACATATCAAAAGTGCTGCTAACTATATCTTAGTTAAGACAAAGATGAGATTCCTTCAGGTTCAATAAACAATTCAAGGACACCGGAACAAAGACTATGGGAAAGCAGTTCCAAAGGCATATGAGGCAGCGAACTGGTCCGTTCAGTCACATATACACTTTTTTTTTCTGTTAATAGAGGCCCTTCTCATGAGTCAGAAACAGTAATCAGTCCAACCAGCAAGCACACCATGGGATGGAGAGATTTGGACAGCAAGGAGTCCCAAAAAAAAGAATGGCTTTGGTGTGGCAACAGAGAACTTTCCAATACCAAAACTGCCACAGCTGTGCCAAGACAGCTTGAAAATCATGTTCTCTCTTACCTTAGCTTAAGACCTTTGATTTAGAGGAACTGAGAGAAAATAAATCAGTCTGTTGGACTACTGAGTGAAGAACATAACAGACAGAAATCCTGGACACCACCCAGCTCATAAAGTCAGAGGCATCCAAGTCAAGTGATATCCAAAGCAAACAACTCGTCAAGCTGAAAGCTGGTATCAGAACATCTGATCAGACCTCTTGTTCATGAGCCAAAATAGCAAAATGGCTGAGGCAATCAGTGTATTCAAAGGTTTCAAAAGACACACACTGCTTGCCTGCCTCTTGACAAACACCTACTGGCCACTAACAAGTCACCATCCTGAACCTGAAGTTGTGCCTACACTGAAAATGGATCACTTATCTCCTTTCCTCTCTGTTGCAACAAACTGTTGTCCCTGACAGCCCCTAGACATGGATCTAAACTCCAAACCTTGCTGCTGAAGCAATCTCAGATAGACAAAGAAACTCTTCAGGAAGTTGCTGCATTGAGCTATAGACAATGAAATATGAGGCAATGAATTTAGTGGCTGTAATGGATCAAATCTAATGGCAGCAGGCAAATCTGTCCTTCGAGGAACAAAAGAATTACAGAAATAATGTTATCCAGGCTTGTCTTCAAAAGACACTGCTGTGAAGAGCTGAACAGCAATGAGGCCGAGTGAGAGAAAACAGTCATTGTTTTCCCACTCTAATTAAACAATTCTTTGACCTGGAATTATCATTTCTTTTGTTGGCTAATGCTAGATGGTGTTGGCAAATATTGAGAAGAATGCACAACGGACACAATTTTAATTAGAAGTGATTTGGAGACTAGGTTGACCAAAGAGCTTTTCAAAACCTCTTCATGGAGGAAAGGGCATGTATGCTGTGGAGGAGAGGAACAGTATGGCATGAGATATTTCTGTGTAGTCTCCAGAAGAACTATACATGTAACCCTTTAAATATGGGTTGAAAACAAAGAAGGCTCCTCCTCAGCTATAAAGAGAAACAACCATGGAAATACTGAGAAACCAAACTGTACTAGATAGACCTTCATCAGGGATTATGGCTGTTGCCCAAAAAACTTGCCAAGGCTAGGAAATGGCTTTTTTTTTCAGAAGACTTGGATGCAACAGAGTAGGAGACCGGTCCAGTTTGGGTAAATTATTTTCTAGGCAAGTTCCATCTTCTTTCATGAAGGAAATCTTGCAGATTTTGATCCCTGACGGGTGATGCAGACACAGTAACGTTCAGGGATATGATCTTCCCTCAAGCAGTGTGAATTCCAAATGTGAATGTCAGTCACCAGATCCTTCCCAACCAACAAGGGCCAGAGAAGGAAGCCAAGATTTTGCAATACCAGAAATGACACAAAGGAATAAAAAGCCCCATACAAAATAAAGAAGAAACACTGCAAAGTTACATGGCAATAATGTCAGGGCTCTCCATTTCAACCTTACATATCATCTGTCCGACATGGGGAGCGCCTCTGGAGCATCATTGGCCTGCTGTAAGAAAAGTCTAAAAGTCTTGAGTAATACCACATAAATTAAACCAATGGTATGAATTTATAGTAAATTTCATTAGATATGTTTTACAGAGAGAATGCTAATTAAAAGGATTAATCAATGTGTCCATCCTAGACAACATGCATTCCTAATCATTCCTTCTGTTTTAGTTTTGGCCAACTCTCCAGCACTGTAAGTTCATTTAGGATTACGATCTTTTACAGGTTTTTTTTAATATGAAAACAAGAGCTATATATAGCATCCGTATCAACAAAAAATATTTTTTCTAGGACATTTTACTTTGAGGAATCAGAAGCGTTTTATAGAAGCTGTATAGCCTATTTCTTGTAAGCAGCTAATATGGATATAAATTTTAAAAAATACTCTATCTATTAAATAATTACTGCTTTTCCATAGATCAGAACTATCATGACCATAATACAAGCCAAAATAAAAAATAATACATGCATAATCTCAGCATGTTTTTGAACATTACTTTAGTGATATTTCTAGAGAAAGTAAAGTCATAGTACATACTAGTGCAACTTCCATACCAGGTTGTTTGTTAAATGTAGTACTACTCTAAAAAATAATGTTTCCTGCAGGCAGAAAGATCACACTAGAGAATGAGGCATTTCACTAAAATATATTCATATGTCAAAATCCACACAGTAGAGGAAAAAATTATTTTCCTTTCCTAACTGTAAAAAAATGGTTACCACATTCTGATGAATCACATTAAAAAGAAAAAAAAAAAAAAAAAATCAAACCTGTTGCCCCTAAGCCAGTATTGTACAGTGCAAAGTTAAGCCTGAAATATTTAGAAGTTGTTTCACTGGAATGCATGGAGCTGTATGATGGTACAGTAGAGTACCTGCTGCCTAAGCCACGATCTTGTAATTTTACCTCTGGTGTTTTTTTAAAGGGAGCATAGAGCACAGGTTGCATTTGCAGCAAATTTTGTAATAAAGTCAAGCCTTTAGCTTTCAAATGAACACGTTCAATGTGCAATTCCCATGGTACAGTAAACCACTTCAGAATTATATTCCTGTAAATACACTGTATATTGTATTTTCACACAGTAACTTCTTAAAGTAAAACTACCTATTTAGATGCAATAACATTCTTTTCTGACTTCTGAAAGTCTGATAGGTTCGACTGTTTTGCAGAACTACTGTTCAGTAGGAAACACTGACTAAAACACCATTACTCTAACATATTGGAAAAGAGAACAGTATCAACTGTTCTAGAGTAACTACAGGTGGCACTGTTAGTGACCAAGAAAGGGAACTTAAATAATTATCAAACTCTATTCTTAAAATTTGTTGCTGCATTTGGAATAGATGTCCACAAATATAGAACTGTTGATATCACACAGGTGAACAATGTTGTCCTCCTAAATGGCAAGATGGCAGAAGTAACAAGTGAAGTGACCATATTTTGGGCTTAAATAAGGGTATAGTGTAAACAAGTAGAAATAAATAATTTGTCTTGGAGTATCAAAATATGATGAGCACAGAAAGATGAAGACTAACAAATTAACTAAAAATATGTTTATGCAAGAATGCTAACAAATTTACACTATGAGATTTCATCACTGTTTCTGAAGCTGTTTTGTACCTAATTCCAGTGCTTATTCAGAAAAGTACAATACCTTGCTAAGGAGGTACTACAAGATGTAAAATCTACCCCCTCAAGGTATAGCTGTCTGTCTGTTCCAGACAGGTTCCTCACAGGAAGGGACAGTAGTTTAACACTTCATACCCTTTTAAGCCCATCTGAAGCTAATTTCACCATGCCACTCAAACTCCTAGGCAGGGATGTTGATAAATTTGTTCATTCTTTCCATACTTGCTCCAAAAGCAGAATTACTTTTTGCTTGTATACCTGGCTCAAGGATATAAGCTTGCCTAAAGGAGAGCCACAGTCCATTTCAAAGTAAGGAACTAAACTGTTATGTGTTATTTAACTTAGGGCACTCAAATAAATTAAAAAAACATGTTGTGATTGTACTTGTGGCTCAGTAGCCATGGGAATCTGTCACAGATGCTTGGATATTAGGTACAATTTAGGCAGTCATGCTAATATTCCAGGCAAGGTGTTAGAGCAACATGCCCTAGAGATTTTACAATAGCATTTTGAGAAGTTTATGTGCTGGGAAAATGCAGGTGTCTGGTTCCCATTACTAATCTGAGTGAGATCTGTTATAGAAATAACCCTTTCATACTTTTCTGAAAAAACAACCATCTCGCATCACATATGGTTTCTATTACCTTTGTAACTCATTGCACTGTGCACATTTCATTTTAGGCCTGAGAGGTCCATGTCTCTCCACTGGCTGCAACAAGAAATGGATTCTGCATTAAACAAGTTAACTGACAAGTGCTCCAAGATCTTGTTCAAGCAGCCAGGCAAAGTAAACCATATTAGAAATCTTTTTTGTTAAACTGTTTTAATAAATAATACCAACCTGTGTACTGAAGATGCATGGGGTGTCCTACATACAGCATGTCAATATGGGGTGGATGTTTTACCCGGATTAGCCTTGTTTGGTTCTCTAAAGAAGGAGTCACACAAAAGCTTGGAATAAATTCCTTCTGGCAGTCCATGTTGGTCCGACAAACTTTGCTGGCCTCAATAACTTTTCGTGCTGGCAGACAGGCATACTGCAAAGGGCATTTAAAATGATTATAAAATTTAAAGGTATTTTCCAACAGATCAGAATAAAAGGTACTACATACTCCTTTTTAAAGCAAAGGAAGTGCCTCACTGATACATTACTGGCCTATGAAGAGCTGAAATCTGATTTTGCAGGGTTTTTTGTCAAATCCTGCAGAACCTGTACCTGATAGATATTCAACCTGTTGTTCCATTTTTGGTGGAATGTGGAAGAGAGGGTGTGCACATGTACCAAAATAAAAGCGAACTGTTTTTAAAAAGGTACACACGTGCACAACAAAAAATCAAGGCATCTCTATGTATGTCAGTGATTCCTAATGAACAGAGCCTGCATCAACACACTAGTGACTTACCTGTTTAAGAAGTTTTAGTCTTCACTGATCTAACATCTCATTTGGCTAAGTAAAACCTTATGTTCAGCAAACAAACCAACAAACCTACCGGCTGTGTGGTAGCTAAGAAACCATTCTCAACTATGATGAACACAGACTTAATACAGTGCTGTTTCCCAAGTCCTACCTATAACACTCTTTCACTCAGCAGTCTGAAAGACCAGATCGTTCTTGCTCCCCACAGGCCAAAGAGAATACAGCAGAAAGGAACAGGAAATTGGTTTTCCCCGTCATGTCTCTCGTAAAAGCTCAGTGATAATTTTCCTTTTGTTCTTAAACACAAGCAAGGAAAGTTCTTCATCTACTGTTTGCCTTAGAGAAAAAAAAAAAAAAGAAAAAAAGGATTTTCTTGCTTCTTAGCCTGATAGTTACACTCCCCATAGATGTATGAGTGTTTGACACTCTCCATTAACTTCAATACAAGCTCTTTCTATTCTAATGAGGGGGAGGGGGCACACTTTCAAATACTGCTGCATAGCACTGCAAAGACTACTTAAAATAACTGTTCAAAAACTCACAGCAAGTCTAAGGACACTTGAAGGTCACAGGCTTCTGGATGCTTTTATTTCTTCTCTGTTCCTAAGTAGCTGCTATGAGCTTAAGAATGTCAAAGCTCAGTGGGGTAGTGATTTATCAAATCTTGCTGAACTCCAGGACGTTACCAGCCACTGTCATATTTCAAATGAACTGCTGGTCTGTGCTCAATTCTTAGTGGTTAAATACCACAAAAACACCCTGGAGTGGGAAGTTTACCATCAAAGGAACTGTAAACATAGCAGATGTAGGAACAGAGTTATTTCCATTTCTTTCGGTATTTATCACTAGAGGTCAGAACAATAACAAACTGGTATGTGTAGACAAGTTTATGCAGTTGGTACTTGTGCTTTTGTAAAGAGAACTGCTAGAAATATTGTACCACTGGATCATGTACTTTAGCAAACATTTCTGTATTTTGAAGAGACTAAGTCAAAACCCTACCAAGAAACTTTGTTTCCATGCATTAAAAGAAAATCAACATGGTGAAAAAGGAACCACATAGAGGCTCTGATTTTGAGAAACTGGGAAATCTCTAGGACTTTCTCTTGCATGTTTCTAGTTTAACCTAGTGAGCAGCACTGCTGGCTTTAGACAAAATAACTGAACAGATAATCCAGTGCTTTGCTTTGCCTGTAGTACCTTTAAAGGCTGAAGCACCAAAAATAAGCAATTTCATCTTGTTTTCATAAGTTGTTTTTCTCACCAATATTCTCATCAAGTGGTGAAAATGGGGGAGGTGTCTTTCTGCCTAAAGGAATGAGAGTTATAAGATCTTTTCTGGTTCTTCCAGAGACTCCCTGACTGATCATGGGAAAAGTCGTAACTAACACTTTGGGTTTTGAAGCTGTAAATGAGGAGAATAACATACACATGCACCTTTATTAAAAACTGTAGGTATTCTTAAGCACTTGAGTATGCTGCATAAATCTTAGTAAATATTACTAAACTAATTTAAATAATTTCAGATTTACGAAACAGAATTAGTAGTTTAAGTAACTTACCAGGTGGTTGTCCATGTTATTGCTATATGAAAAGCAGATATCTGTGAGGCTGTTGTTACTACAACATTCAACTGTGCCATCGAGTCTTCTATAGACTAAAGAACATAGGCATAGAGGAAAGGATCAGTGTTACAGTAACTTCCTGAAAACAGGTTAGTCTCTGAATAAAGTAAACCAATAATTCTGTAGCCTTCAAGAATTATAGTAATTCACAGACCCTAGCTGCGGTTCAATTACAACTAAAAATAAGGTTTACCACTTTAACAATGTCACCTGATTTCAATCATGTCACGTACAGATTTTTTCATCTTAATATATCTCCTTGACATACGGGGGATCCACCACTGCAATGCTCTGATCATTACAAGTTACAAAATACTTTTATCCATTGCCCCCAACTTGCATTAAGGTTTGGCATAGAAATTTGTTACCTGCTACTGTACTGATTTCACTGGCTGGCTATGAAAATGATGAGGACTGAAAAGATCCTCTTTAAAATGTGAAAGCCTTGACAAGATTCAGATTTTGAAATCTTTCCAAGCCTTGAAGGCTGCAGCAGTGAATAAAGGATGTTTTAAACTGTGATTTAAAGAGTCTGGTATAGAATCTTTGTTCGGATGTTCTTTAAATGAATTAAACCTAACTTCCTCTACAATAACAGTTTTTAAAAAAAAACACAAAAGAACAGTCACTGTAAGGATCTGTGTCACAGCAACCCTGCAGTACCTTCCTTAGGTAGATCCAGACAGCGATACTGGTTGCTGATTTATCACTGCATAACCTGCAGTCCACTAACATGGAGCTTTACACCTGGGGCTTACAGGTGCAAGCACTGTACCATACAATCCTTTTTTCAAGTACCCTGAGGCTAAGCAACTACATATAGTTTTGAATAGTGAATGACCATGAAATTAGTTCCTTTATAAACTACATTGAAAACACTTCTTTTTTTCTTTTTTAAATTTCAAGAAGGTCCTTGGGGCATTGTTTTCTGTCTAGCTTCATACTCAAATAGTTTACTCTCCATTTGTTTTATGGTCAAGTAGATAGGGTCCATTTGCTAGATACATTTTTATTGATATTCTGTATTTATGTCAAGTTGTGAACTGTCAAGATTTTGACAAATGACAGCTGCTGGAGACCGAACAGAGTTCATTTAATTTCAGAGGAATATTTCTCACTGCTGGAGGCTTATGGCTCTGAAAATGCAGACAGACTGGTCTGATTAGAATGCAGGAGTGGGACAATGGGCTGCTAACACAATACAGCAACCAAGCTTGGAAGCAATATTGAGTCTCTAGTATTAAGTCTCTAGTATTTCAATCTAAATAGGACTGGTTCAGTTGCAAAATATGCAGTTTTATTATCCATGACTCTGAAACTGCATTTCAGAAAACAGCAGAATCTGAGCATAAATACCTACAGCATTTAGGAATTGGTTCTTACTTGCCATCCCTGCCCAGCTGAAAGCATGTGACAAAGTTTCCCTCCTCTTCAGAGGGATAATCCAAACTGTTAGGTCTCTAAAAGCAGGGTCTTACCCATTCTCTGCTGGTTTCCAGTTTAAATATTTATCTTAGTGCCAGCTGTAAGACTACTTTCCTCATATATGAAAAAAATAAAAAATTACCTTTTCTGTCTCACAAGAGAACTATAACGCATCAGAAAAACATGGGTAGTCAAGCTGCCTGGCCTCCTGTTTACATCCAATATGATGGAAAAATGCAGTGACAATTTTAAAGCTCTGAATAGCATCATATAGGTTTTGCTTGGCAGCAGCCCCTTACCTTTGGAACTCAGTCTCCATGGATGCTGGCATGAAACAAACTCTAGAGAGCTTTAGGGCATGTCACAAGACATTCAGCCAATTTAACTTGACTGTTCTTTTTTGTTCTACTTAATTTTTGTTTATTGTTCTAGTTTAGTTCCGTTCACATTTTTTTGTTTCTCAGGGGTAAGGCTTTACAGCAACAAGCGCTCTAATGTATAAATGAAAACAGAAGGAAATAGACTGACTTCTAGAAGCAGTATGTGCAATCCAGACAAAACTGAGTTTATGGGCAATGACTGAGGGTGAAGAAACAAATGAAACATAAAACCCATGTAGTGAGATACATCAGAAGAAGTGGCCATAATAAAGCACATCATTGGGTTAAGCCATACAATTTGTAATGTCATGTTGATCAAAGCAGTAAGATAATGTGTAGAATTTACATCTGCAAAAGATCACTGAATTGATCCATATAACTGAACTAAAAATACGAGGTAATTGTATTACTGCTAATAACCAAGTTATGCAATATCCTGAAGAAGCAAATTTCATTACTCAGATAATACAGGATATTCGTATAGGATGACTGGAAGACCAGAGAATTCTTCTACTCTTCTGTCTACCTCTTCCTCATTTTCAGATTTTAGATATGCCAAAATGAATGGCATATTGGTCACTGCTTAAAACAGATTAGCAGTTTCAACTTAGGAGAAAATTGTCCCCACCAACAAATCCTAAATCCAAAACAGTCTTGAAGACCTGATAAAATTAAAATAGCGAACAGAGCACCTAAAGTCATACCTCTAGCTGGAAAACTTAATTGCTGTAGGTTGGCTGCACTTACACAGTAGCCAACCTGTGACTTCTCTGAAATGTCTCCCAGACAGGAATTCCAGTCTTCCACATTATAAACTGGGCAGTCTTGTAGGTTAGTGACAAGGTCTCCCACAAAAAGACCTCTTGGTCCATTGGCAGGAGAATCCTGAGAAGAAACAGTGAAATCAGTCATGTTGTTATAGTTAAAACTACAAGGATTTGTTTACAGTTCTGCCAAATAGCCATGAAATCTTTAGATTAAGACACTATTTCCAGAGAAACAGAAAATCACAGGCGCCACTAGAACTGATTATTTCAACTTACGATAGAGCATTACAAAACCAACATCCTGTACAAAGAACAACTTATTTATTGCAAAGAAAAAGAAAAGAAAAAGAAGAGAAAATAAAAATAAAAATTAAAATTAAAAGAAAAATTAAAAAGAAAAAGAAAAAAAGGAAAAGGAAAAGGAAAAGGAAAAGGAAAAGGAAAAGGAAAAGGAAAAGGAAAAGGAAAAGGAAAAGGAAAAGGAAAAGGAAAAAAGGAGAAAAGAAAAAGAAAAGAAAAGAAAAAGAAAAGGGCAAGTCTCCAAGTGTTCCAGGAGACCTCTTCAATTTTGAGTAATTATTTTCATACAAGTTAATAAGTTGTAGGTTTTTGTACCATTTTAAGTTCAAGAAGCTTAAATTAATCTTTCAACAAAGCAGGGTGTACCTATACTTTCGAAGGTATAAAGCATAATAAATGTCACTCTCCTCCTGAGTTACATCAGTTCACTTTTAGATCCAAGACAGACTGATTCCTTTCAGCTCTGCTGGTTCAACTGTGCTGTATTTAATTAAGTCAGAAAAAAATCAGTCCGTTCCAGAAACTCAGCAGTCTATCTCTACTTTGCTTCCAGCTGACCAAAGCATCAATGAAATAAGCTCAAAATAATCTTTAACATTAAAACCAGATAGCGATAACTAAAGTGATAATGCAGTTTCCAGCGGATCTACTTAGTGCCAATATTGAAAAAAGTTAACGGCCCCCCACCCCAAAATAAGCCTGCAAACTCATCTCAAAAGTCTAAACAGTTTTATAGCATGCTGAATACTCTATAATTATTCATGCCATGTTCCTTCACTTACTAATAATAAAAAACTTGTGACTAAGAATGAAACTTCACGCAGACAAAAAGTGCAATGTATTAGATTCTGCAGAGTGCTGCACTGACCAAATCTGACTCTGATAATGAGAGACATAGGTACATTTCAGGTCACAAAGAATATAATATGAAAATAGTAAAGATCTTTTCTTACCTCTGCGACCTCAGTGACGAGTGCCCCAACACCCGTGTAATAGAAAGGGAAAAGAATGGCTGGCAGCAGAAACAAACCCATGAAACTTGCAACACCAAGAACAAAATTATGCCACACTCCTAAAAAGAAGGAAAAAAAAAATCACATTTCTAAATAAACACTAATAACAAAAAGGTGGTTTTGAAATGCAAGATTTTACAGTTATCTTCTAATTAACTTTCCTGAAATAATTACTCTAAGAATGGATGAAAAGTTAATTTGGAATACGTATATTACCTTACAAACTTAAGTTTCTATGATGTTACTTTGCAGGGGAGTTTTAGAGAAGCCTCTGAAACCCTGAGAATTATACTATCAGAAAAGTCCAATTTTAAGGTTTCATTCTACCACATTGATATTTCATCACATAATACTACTTTCCTATGTAGTATGTAGTGGGCAGAGTAACCAGAAGAAAAACTGGGCTTCTGAATGAATTCTTAAACTACAGTTTCTATCTACATAGTTGTCATCAATCATAAATATTAAAAAAATAGTGGAATGATACGTATTACTTGTCGCCTTCTATCACAAACTATTGAATTTCAAAATCTTTATCAATTGGCTTATGTGTGAATAAATACTGTTTGTCTGAGTCAGCAAGATGGATGAAATTTAGATGCAATTCAGTATTTTTCATCGTTATCTCCACTGTATCAATGAAAATAATTACATATATATGTGCCAAACAAGTTCAGAAAATTATTTGAAAAAAGGCTTATTTTACATGAAAATCTGGACCCAAAACCACATCAAGAAAATAAGTTGTGCAATCAGCATTTTCTGACACATTATTTTGGGCAACATATTTTCAACTGCTGTCTTTATAGTATGCTGTTCCCCACAGAAATAAATTAATTGCTATCATAAGACACACTTGGCTTCCTTCAACATCCAGTACTACACAAATTTTCTCGTTTCATTTGTGTTCTTGGACAAACGTTTTGTATGACCAATGCAGGAAAACTTCTGAACGTTGAAGACTCAATTCCCTTCTTACAGGAAGCTTCATCTTGGTGAGAGGGGTTTGATTCAATTCTGAATTTACAGTATAGTTACAGGACAGGAACTGAAGTAAACATATTTAAAAACATATTAAATCCATCTTTCTTGCACTGTTTATAACACAGGAATCATAACATAACTCTTATTTCCCCTGGCTATCTCTACATGTCACCTGGTCTTATTTTACAGTGTTCCTGATGCTGCAGAAATGAGGGACATTTCTGGAGTACTTTAAATAAGTGTTCGTTGTCATTTCCACTAGTAGGTGCTTCTTAAAGTGTTTTCTCTTTCTGTAAGTTTTTAATCATCTCATTGAAAGGCAATCAGATAGATGAAATGTTTCAGCAGTTAGCTTTATCTCACACATATACCTATATGCATACACACACACACAAGTGCAACAAAACCAAAAGTACTAAATAAATATTTCAATTTAATTGTTTGACCCTTTTTATCTTAAAAATAAACTTTTTTCCCCCCCCCCCCAGTTTAAGACAGAACCATAATTTCTCTGTAACAGTGTGGCAGCTAGAGAGAGTAAACTGGAGAGACAAAAAAAAAAAAAGGTCACAGAACTACTGGAGGGTGACAAGGAATACTTTCAAACAGTTAGGAAAACATGAGCCTTAATACCATAATCTACACAGTTTGCTCTGTGGAATACAGCAGAAAATCCTAAAATAGAAAGGCTTCAAATTAATCCCAGGCAATCCATAGAAAAACAGGCTCAAAATGAGAAAACCTGTAGAGGCACACTGCTGAGTATGCCTCATCAATTTCATTTTGTTAAAAGAGCCTCATCCTTGCATACCTAGTTCCTTATATTTTTAAAAAAAAAAGACACTTTACACAACCCTTAAAAGACCTTAAAATAATGTTTTGAAAATCGTTAACTCCTTTTTTCTGTTAAAGATAACACAAATGTATTAAAATTGATCTCCAAAATAATACAAGTATTTGAACTAATTATAAGAAAGTACTGCACAGAAGCACTTTCATCTACTAGGCATAGAATTAATGCTAAAAATATCACAAGTCTTACAAGAACGCTCATTCACTATTCTTGAACTCATGATGCCATCTGCTGTACAACAAACAGACTCTTTATTCTCCAGAGTATAGGTGGGCTACAAAAGGAATATTCGGTGTCATTCTCTACTCTAGCTCTTTTACTTAGCTGCCATACAAAAATCTGAAAGCATGTCTCTAAACTCAGATCTTCGGAACACCGAGAATAGGTTCATCCAGCTGCTCTGACAATTAAGAAAAACTAAGTCAAGTTTACTATCACTTTTTTTCCTTATCAAACATCCTAGTTCTGAAACATACATATCATCAGCTGTAAAAAAATTCATATATTTGTTATGCCTAACTGATAACAATCCATTGATGCTAACCAGCCTTGCAACATGCCTGTTCCTACCCTGTATTCCTCTATCTCAGGTTTTCCAAGAAACTTGAAAAATTTTTCAAGTTTCAAGTGTTTGCTTTTAATTAAAAACATGCAAGCAATAATTTTCTATTACAGTTCATAATCTTATTTTTCTAGATGATTTCTCAGAAATGTATGTGAGTAATCCATTTTGAAAATCAGCATGTCTTCTCTTTCAGTTCTGTTCACAGTAGCTGGAAATGGAAATTGATTAATTTGAGAAACAGGGCTTCATAAAAGCATATTGTCATGAATGACTTTCGTATCTGGAAGATAGATATATTTACTTACCTATCACTTATCATAATTTACTTGATTTATGAAAGCTTGAAAAAATGCTTTGCTAAAGGCTTCTGTATGCCCAGTCTAAAACCCTCTATAAAATGTTTTAGTTACAATATTCAAGAAACAATGTTGATATCTAAACATTACAACAAGCTGGCTGCTATCTTACTGCCCCCTGCAATAGCAAATAATTAGTATCAAGAACTAAACCAAGATGCTAACTTTTCTACCTTTATTTCAGTAGTTTGGGAACCACCTTTGTCTCTAGAAATCAATAATACAAGTGGTTTAGGTTGCATTACACAGACTCAGTCTAACTTGCCACAGCAACAGGGCTCTACTTCCCCGTAGCCAGAGACTTCAAAAACCAACAAATCAAAAACATTTGGAGCCATAGCTGTGATTCTCTTTGGATGTTTGTGTTTTAGCTTTTACTTCCTCTTGATGGCAACATCAAAACAGTGACCTGCACAATACCATAACTCACACTTCACTGAAAATCACGCACAATACTATTGAAAAATCATCTAATAGATTGCTCCTACTGCAGAAAATGGTAGTGAGTCGCTCAAGGGTGTTCGTTCACCTGTGACAGTAAGTCGTGTTCTCAAACCACCAGTCCTCTGGATGTGTATTTTCCAGCCTGTGTGCTCCAAGGTTTTGCTACTTAGGCCATATAATATGCAAAAAAAAAAAAAAACCAAAACCAAACCAAAACAAACCCAAACCAAACAACAAAAGGAACTTCTGAACCTGAGGTGGCGTAAGAGCTTTTTCTAATGAGAGACGAAGGTCAGAAACAACATTTTTTACCCAACTACACAACTGGAATTTCTTATGCACAACTATTCTGAATCAGGTCTGGGTTAATATAATAATGTTTTTCATGACAGGAAATTGGTACTCCTTTAAGCTCTTAGAAACCTACATCTCTCCTCCAGAACAGCACAATATGGGCAGTAATGATCAAATGATTTTTCTGAAATCACAATTTAGGTTCAGAACAGAAGGATCACCTTCAGGCACAGGGAAGCTTTTGTACTTCTTCATCTGAAACCTTCAATTCTCCATCAAGGATTCATAAATTATGCCTGCAGAATAAGTAACTGTGCTAAGCAAAGATTTAATAAAAAAGCATAAACTATTACCTGCACAAAATATCCTTAATTGTTGGACTGGAGATATCAGTTGCAAGTGGGTTGTAAAGAGGTCAACAAATGCTCCAGGATAGACAATGAAGATAAAAATCCCAAATCCATTAAATCGTACTTGTTCTCTGCAAAAGAGGAGAAGAAAAATTATTAAGTAGTGTTACTGTAAACAAACAAATGAAAGAGAGATTCTACATAGCACACATTTGACAATAAGAATAATTAAAATTATAATTATAAAACTAACTTATTTTTCATAATACAAAGAATTAAACTAAAGGCTGTTTTCTGCAGTAGTTGCCACTTCTAAGCAGCACACATTTGTAAGCCTGGTAAAAACCAAAAGGTTAAGTTCAACATATTTTCTGTCTCCTGGTAACAGTAACACATAAAATGCTTTAAAAAAACCCCAATACTTTCAAGTCAACATATATTTTAACATCTAGGGGATTTTTTTTAAGTAAAAAAATGGCAGCCTGTAGGATGCAGTTTCAAACTAATCTATGAAAAATTATCTGGAAGAAGCAATCACTTTCCTTTTAAAGAAATAGTTATAGATTTCTGGAATTTATCATTTCTCTGTTTCTCCTAAATGAAATCTAGAGTAAATTGTAAACTAAAAAAAATGAGGGAAATCTCATCTGAAAAAATTAAAACAAGTCAAGACGTTAAAAGGATAAATTCAGTTTAAATATATTAGTAGTTGATACTATCATACAGGTTATGTTGTTTTGGTTTTTGTGTTGGTTTTTTTTTTCAGAGGTTTTACAATTGCTTTTAAATAGCACATTTTGGAATAACTAAGTGAAGGTTTTATGAAGCTAGAAATTTCATAAGGGACTCAAAGAGGCATGACAATCATGTTCCAAGACAATGACATTCCAATTATTATTCCAAAACAAACCAGGCACAGATCAGCTAATCCCATATCTTTATTGAAACAGTACACAGGCACAGTATTTTATTTATTCACATTTATTTATTGTGTATATACAACAAAAGAAGACACAGAATTATACAAAATTAATCAGAATAAAGTAATATATTAATTCCCTGGAGTTAACTCATCAGACCTACCCTTCCTACCAATTAGTAACAGGCAGTCTAATGCCTATACATGATTTAATGACTTGGGTACAAGTTACAGAAGAAAGAAGAAAAAGGCTTTTTTGACACAAGCCTTGACTAAACTAAGGCTCAAATATTTTAAGATCTTGTAGTTCGCAGCCAATACTACCCTGAAGTTGACAAAATTGTATTAGATTTCCGGGAGTCAAAGCGATTTGCCAGAATAATAAAATTTGCCCACAGCACAGCTATTTAGTAAAGCCTAAACCTTGAGGATTGACTCAATCAAGGGTCAATCCTCATTTGAGGATGAGGATAAGCAAGAGCAAGAGCTTCATCCTCCATGGAAAAATCCCTGTGAATATTAAGGGAAAAAAGCTGAAAGACAAACAGAGCATGAGAAACAAAGAGGGTCCCTAACCACCCCTTTAATTGAGAACTTTTGGGGTTATGAAAAAAGGTAGTAATGGGTTAAGATACAGTCACGACTCCCTACGCTCAGGAGAATCATTGAAACAATTTAGGATTTTATGCTCATGGGACAGATAATGATGATGTCCAGGATAAATGTGGAGGACACCTGAATATCAGTCCCATTAACCAACACTTAACCCTCTTATGCTAGAGTGTCATTTAACAGTAATGACTAACTATGTCAAATAACTTTTTTTTTTTTAAGTAATCATCATAGTTATGTGACATTAAAAATATAATCTTTGATCAAAATTAACACATCGCTGAGATTAATAAGGGCAAATCACATTTGACTGAGTTACTACTTCAGCCTGTTGGTATGCTATTTTGCAAGCTATGTTTAAAGAAATCAATTTAAATTCTATTTGAAGTGCCATTGTGCAATAGTGCATGGGTTCTCTTCAAGTGCCACAGCAGCCAAAATGCAATTCCTGCGTGAAAAATAAGATCACTTAAAATAAGTATTATTTTAAACCTAATGCAGTATGGTGTATTTGCAAAGCACAAGTCTTTTCTCATGATCTGTAGAATAGACACTGTATTAAAACTCTATCCTTAATTGCACACCTTTCTAAACTTAAAATCTAAGGAAGTAATGAAATACAGAATGAACAGACTCTCTAGATAAATCGAAGCAGTGCTAACGACATCCACCTGTAAGTAAATGCTATGGAATGTTAGGCTTTGTTGGCACATGGTAAGAGAAAAGTAATTTGTATTACCGAATAGCTGCCACCCCGTGGCCGACTTCATGTATCACACCACTGATGAGGATTGCAGAGAAGAAATAAGTCAGCTGGCTGACAGGCAAATTTACCCCAGGCACCTGTTGTTGTAGGCATGACAACAAAATAAAACACAGGAAGAAACCAAGAGGCACAAAGACAAATCATTCTGCCCCTAAACTTGCTCCTCTCACTCAGCTTCCTCAGACCCATAACAGAAACAGGGGCCGTTCTCATGCAGTGCTATCAGTTTGCACCTCTTCTCCCAGCTGATTCAATGTATTTTAAAATATATTAAATATATATTCTTTTGTTGAAGGTTGAAAAGCTCTCCAGGTGCAGAAGCCTTCTCCCTGCCCTACTTATTCCCCACAGCCCTGACCAAATGTATCCTACTCTATATTAAGCTCAAGAAGCTTATAAAAACAGACACAGACTCCCACTCAAATGAAACAGGCTTGGCAACTGTGAGCATTAGTCTACAATTTCCTGCAGCCAACCATGTAAAAAAGATTTTATGGTACTTAAAACATTATGAGCCCTATAAGTTAAAAAAATGAGCCTACAACTGGAACTGTTAGCCTCCCTTCTTCCTGCCTATGCAAATCAGAAGACTATCCAAAATTTACAAGGTCAAAAAAAGGCTAACTTTTGTCTATTGTTCAAGTTTTGGCAGTCATACAATTCAATCTGTTTTTTAAAAAAAGCACTGAAGTATACTATTTTAATTTATGTAAGACATAATATGCAGGCCTCTTGCATTCCTCCCGTTGCTGTGGATTCCCACCACTCCCCAAGTCCTTCATTACACTAGTCATGAGACACCAAGTGCTTCCAGACAGTCTTCAAAGCAGTCACGAGTCAGAAAATGAGGAACCATCCCCTCCTTCCTCCTGATGGACTTTCCTCCTGCTCGGTTCCCATCCCAGCTCCCCTGCCATGCTGCAGTGGGACGGTAAGGCCACTTATGCTGCTTGCTCCAAGACAGTTCTCCTGGCTGCTCCACAGCTCTCCCTGCTCAGGGCAGGGCACACTCCACTACAGTCACTGACAGCTGATGTGAACACAACTTGAATTGCAATCCACTGGCAGAAAAAAGATGCTATGGCAAAAATCCCTGGCCTGTCTATAGGACTCTCGAAAAACTACCCTTGTGGGACACAAAAGGCTGCAGATCCCATCTGATTCTAACTTCATTCAGTCCTGCACATTCCTCAATTATACGCATTCGCCTACCCATGCAGCAGAACTCTACAATAGGTTGGTGAGACAATGTGGCTAAAAGAAATCCTTCAAAAGACTATTTTCATTAATGTTAAACCGAATCATTTCACAAATTCCATCCAGAGTGTGATCATGACCAAGATATTTATCTTAACTGGCACAACTACGGTACCTCACTGTATGAAGACAGCTGCTCTTCATTCGTTAAGCATCCACTGCTTGTGTTACAGCATCAGCTGGTGGCACTGATGCATCAGTTAGCTGGCCTTGCCAGTGGCCCTCTGCTCTGGGCACATGGGAGGACAGACAGCAATAGCAAGAGTTTAATACCACTATGACTGTAGCCTGTTAGAACACAGCACTGGATGCTTTCAGACCCCACATCCAAGAAGCCAGTTTAAGATCCACCTAAAAGGGAAGCTAGCTCTCATGAAGGGTTCTGAAATCAATAGCAGTATTTTGTTAATAAGCAGTGTCATATTTTACGGTCTTCTGGAAATGCCCTTAGTAAAAGGAGATCCCCTGCTAGTAACTATTTGCTTCTTTCCCACTTTTGTCAATAGGCAACCAGCACAAGAGGGGGCAGCTAAAGAAAAACAGCCCACTTACCTACAAATAGGTATTTTAAATAAAGTACCTGACTGAACAAAAGAGGAAGGGAACAAACACCCTAATCAATAAAACATAAGCAGAACTGTACCTTCCTCTGTCCACAGCCAAAGGTTAAAGGCTAAACAGATTTATGCCACAGGCTAAAGTTGAGTTAAAAAATAAGGTTTTTTTAAAAACCTCACTCACTCTCCTCCAGAATGTACTCGAGAATGTAATGGACATATATGCTTAGGATAGAACCTGTTGGCATGTAAATTAAAAATTTTCTGTCTCATGCTCAACTTGTGCTCTACTGGACGCACAGACTGCCCACTCCTGTCTGCTTCTGGAGATAATTCAGGAGCAGGCTGTGGACTGGGTGACTGCAGTGCCAGTACCAGAAGATCTCTCCCAGGTCTCGTTGCCTGCTTTTGTCAACATACTGTATTCGCAATATTCACCTTGCACGTGTGAAACAGACCCAAACCATCCCAAAGGCACTGAGTTTACGGCATATGCTAATGATCACGTGCTCCCTGCACTCATGCAATTTTTTAAGTCTAGCTGCACGCAGTCAGTTTAGCACTTAGGTGAAGGCCTATCACGGCAGCAAACAATTCCCAGCTTCTGTTCACTAGACTAGCTGAGTACTTAAATCGACTAAAATCATTGGGCATCCCTGCTCTAAGCCATGCAGCAAAAGACAGAGCAGTCTCTTAGGACTTTCTGCATTTCTGGAAAATGACCATTCATGCTGGCCTGATAGCACTCCTGGGGAAATGAGACTGACTAGGAATCCTTCCAGATTAAAACTGCTGTAAGGCAGTCAGTTCTTCCATTACTGCCTTGTGTGGAGATAAAAAAGACAGTATTTGAAACCTCTCCCATTCTGTGAAATACATTCCTTTCTAAAACCATACAATATACTGTTCAGCATCAGAAATCCATAAAACAAATAAATACATAGTTATTAAGCCTTTGACTAGATAATGCCAGAAACTACACTTTCAATTTCAGACTGTAAATTAGGGCATAAGTCCTTGAACAATCAGAAAATATGCCATCTCTTCACTAATGAATCATTGCTTACACTATCACACAAAACTCCTTACATTTCTTTCATTTTCCACTGATGTTTTGTATCATAATAAATGAAATAGAACTCCTCTCTTCTTGTGCATTATGGATGTGCTCTGCAAACTTTAAGGCCACCAGTGCCTCCACATTACACAGTTCAGAGGAGGCAAATTCTTAGCTGTTTAGTATTCTTAGTACTGTGATAACTTGTGCTGTTTCAAAATTACTAGCCAATTCTCACTCCTGAGATTTTTTGAATATAAACTCTTCCACATGTTTGCCTTCATTTGTCTTCCCCTCTTTTACTACCTCCACTCCCTATTTTTAAGACAGTTAACAAACCAGCAAATTTTTACCTAGATTAATATCAAGCGTTAAGTTATTCTTGCATGGGAGGATTTAAGCATCACATACCCCATTAAAGAAGCTGGTTAAGTTCACAACTCTCAAATAAAGACCTGAAGAGAGAACACTTACCACAACTTGCAGCATACGATCATTCTGGGCTTTCGGTGCCTCGGTGAGCATCTGTGTCAGCGTTTGCATCAGTGTCTTTCCGAGAAGAATAACAGAGCCAAACATGGCAACTATACCAAACACCATTCCTATGCTGAACCTACAAAGAAAACCAAATAGTCTAGCAATGCATAGCTGCAAGAAGATAAGGTATATTTTCTGAATATGTAACTGCTTTAGCACAACTTAGCACACCAAATTCACAGGGCAAAACTTACCTGATGCTATTACTATTGATCTATCAACAATCCAGTATAAAAAGATTAGCTAGAGGAAACTAGTAACAATAATAACGTATACTAATGCCATTGACTAATAACATACAATATTTTTCTTGTTTAATAAATGTTTTACATCCAAACCACATCATGATTAATTTTCAAATATTTTATGTTGTTCTTACACATTCTAGATTTTATTCAGTTACTCAAAGCATGTAACTTGCCATTAGCTACAAATATGAAAACATAACTAACAATGTAAAATTTACCGTGTTGCACTACACCATCACATATTTAGAAACATGGATCAAATGATGGGGTAGTATTCATATTTATTTATATAGGCTTTTTCAGTAAAGTTTGCATCTTCCTCACAAAAAATAAAAAATGCTAAAGAACAATAAATGAGACTCAACCTTTCTAAAAGAAGAACAACTAAAAGGTACAAGTGCAAGACCAGATTAAAATCAATTACTTAAAACACATTGTTCTTCTCACCAATTTATTTTTCACTAAAATCAGTGTTGAAAATAATTTCAATTTACATCAGTCCACCTAGTGGTGAATTTGTATTCAGCATTATTTTTACTATTTTACACTGTCCAATAGCTGAAGGATGTGATAAAGTCTGTTTTATAGCTAAAACACTTAAATTCACTACTAGTCCTTCCACTCACAATGTTCTCTTACCATCCTTAATGAAGCTCACTGGGAATTAACAGATTTATTTTAAGCAACATGTAATTGTAATGTTAATTAAAGAGACTGATGGAAACATTATCCTGTAATAAATTATATGCATTGAAAAATTGTGATTGATATAGAACTATTTCAGACCAAAATAGTAAAATCATTACATACGAAACCAATATGAAGCATCTCTCTCTTTTATTACTATCTCACTGAGGGTAGCAATACAGGAAAGGAAAAGAAATTCAGACCTTATTTATTTCGTATTTTCAGAGCAGATATAAACTAATGCTAGGAAGGCAACCAAGCAATAGCTTTCTAAACCAGTCCAGGAACACCCATACTAACCACCCTGCTTATTCACCCATTCCCAGCAGTCTGTGCAATCTCAGGAGGGAACGGTGCAGGCAGACAAAAGACAGAAGGTGAGCAATGTGCTTCTGAGCAGGTATAGTTGCTGAATGTTGGCGCAATGATTGACAACAGGGGCAGAACTGTCTGAATACTTTGTAAACTCTAGTGATCAGGGGAGAGCTCAGTGGACAGTGATGGACAGATCTAGATATGAGAAGATGCTTTCAGACCTATTTCTGTTTGCAGTATTACATGTAATAGCAGTACTCTTAAAAACTATATAGTCCAAACCAATGTAAAAATAGTTTACAGATTTCTAGTTTAATAGCATCTCCATATGAAACCTATATTACACCTATTTATTTTTTAGCAGAGGAGAAAGACTTATACTGGAACAGTACAATTATGGCAACCACACTAGTTTTGTTTTATCATTAGCCTAGTGAAATAGCCATGTCTATCCATTGCACTCTTAAGGCTGAGTGGCACATATGTGGTTAAATTGCCGACTCTGTATTTAGCAGAAGTAAGAAAATCCTGAATTTATACCATAAATACAGAAATCTGGGTTTCCATCTCCCCCAGTTGTAGAACTGGCGGTTGAAGAGAGCTGTTTGCCATCGCATGTGAAAAGGAGAGATGCTCAAGCCATATGTCAGCAGCCAGTCTTCATAAGATGCCTTCAGAGAGTTGGATGACTGCAAAACAATGGAAAATTAGTTTGACCAAAAACTTCTAGGAAGATTTTGTGTTATGTGAGCAAGCAGTAGATGTGATCCGTCTATATAAAAACAGATGTGTAACTTCAGGTAAATGTCCTGCACGCTATTTGTATTTTGACATATAGATAGGTATGACATGTAATATGAAAAAATTATGCCATTGTTTTCATGTAAATTGCAACAGTTCTATGATTGCGAGGGATCAGGTATCCAGTGTTGTTTGACAAACAAGATTTTATACCATATTTCCTAATGTTAAATCACTTTCAGAAGTTTTTTACTTTCTGTTTAGAAGGCTAAAGACTGAACTGTTTATGGTATTTTTGCAATGTGCAATTATATTCCAGTAAACATTTTTAAAACTACAGTAAAGAAAAATGCTTATTTTGGCTTCAGCTGAAAAAACTTGTTTCTAGTATTGGTGAGATATCAGTCGGTACTGTGGATACCCTTTAGTAAGGGGTAAAAGTTAGCTCTGCTTTCCAAACACAAAGATTATGCCCAAAGAGACTCTGAAATATTTGATCATACTAACAAAAAGCCAGAAGGAATTTAAAATTATCAAACTGTACTGTAACAGTGATTTCACTATGATAACTTCCCAGCATTTCAAGATACTGCTAGAATGCCTTCCTAGTAGTTCCAAAGATTTCTCTTTATGAGAAATGTGACCTATAAACTATATGATTAACACTTATCTGCAGTATTATCTGATACTATAGACTGATAGACATAGTTATGCGATTGCTACTTTATATTATACAGTGCTTGTATTCTCAATAGGTTTTACTCAGCCTGCTTCATGGAAGCTAGTATCAGAAACCCAATGAAGGAATGCTTTCCTTGGAGGTGAAAGAGGAGCTCGCAGCTCAGAAAAAGCACACCAGAGCTTTGAGCCTCCTGACTTCGGGCAGGTCCCAAGGCAGAAGTGTGTCTGACATAATCCAGACAAGTCTTCGGAGCTGTCTGAATTGGAGCATTGTTCCCAAGCTTCCCAATGAGCAGCAGCACCTACTGAGGGCATCAGGAATATGTAGTTCACCACAGGCTCTCCCCCAGGAGGAACCTCACAAGTTTCTGGATGTTGCCCATCATTCTTTAAACAAATGTAGAACTTGCCAAGATCCTTGTATTCCTCCTGTCCTGGTGCATCGGGGTGGTGGGGAGCAAGGGTCTCATCTTGCACAGCTCTATTCATAGCTTTTCTTATTTTGCCGAATTAATTCAAATTTGAACACTAAAAATTTATTTCAAGTAACAATTTTCATAAGACGTGAGACCTATTTATCAGGTCACTGTTCATGTATCACCTATTACCCCATTTATCCTTTCTGCCTATATATTTCTGTGTCATTTCCTTCTTCTTCACCCTACTGATTTTAGCTACATTTTTGTTCAGCCAGCTGAGGGCACCGACAGAAATCCTCATGGTACTGTATTCCCTAATCAACCCTAGCCACTCCCTATGACACCACTAAGTTTAGTGTCCACAATCAAATCAGCATTTGCTACCCCAGCATTTGTTAACTTTAACAGAAGAGACCACAGAGTTGATTACAATTGCACAATTAATAATACATAAGCCAAAGAAACAAAGAAAAATATCTCCTGACAAAAGCTACCAGATAATTAGTAACAAAAATACCTATGACACTAAGTACCTCTGATATAAGAAACTGTCTTTTGGGAATTAAGTAAACATCCTGTTCATTCCCAGAGTCCAAAAAACCCCAACCAACCACGTATTATTATAATAAAGCTAATTGGATATATTGATTTGGCACTTAAAAAATGTATTCCTTTTATCATGTGCAAAAACCACTTTTTTCCCTGGAAATGCCACAAATTCATCCCTTCAGATTCATTTCAATCACACCACAGCCCCACTGTACTATCAAGGCATAAATAAATATGAAGTTTTCCATGAGAAATATGGGATTACTGACCATACATTTGCCAAATGCATGGGGGGAAAGGGGGGAAGGTACCAAAATTCATTTTCCTTTCGCATCTACCTCACAAGTTGTGTAAATTGTTTTTAAGATCACTAAATGACTGCATCCATTTGCAAAACATATTAAAAAGCTCTATGCAAACTTTTTCTCCTTCTGTCCTGAGCCCAGCAGGATTGCCATGTTACTGCCCTCACGCCCTGATACAAGGTCTGTTGACACCCTATGCTTCATTTCAAACTTCACACAGGCCTTGGCTCTGCTTATTGAGTTCTAAGTGATCTTTGTTATATTCATTTTACTACAAAAGCGATACCTTTTTTATTTATGCAAGCCTTCAAAATAATGAACATCTGCTGAATACTCCAGGAGCTCCATAAATATCTGCCAGTAAGCAGCAGTCCTTAACATTCTTGTTTGCTGACAAAATCTGTTCAAGAGCTCTGAACCATTTCAGCTTCCTGACCTTAAAAGCTGAAGGCTAACCTTGGCTGAATGTGTCTAATGCATCCTTTATTTCTCATAGCAGAAGGAGGGACAACCTCCTACCCTTTGCTCATTCCTGATCCTTCAGGCAGAATGAAATGAGATGATTTAGGATGCTGGGGAGCAGGAATTTAGGGGTCTGCCTGAGTGATTCCCTTTTGTAGGATCCAAGCTTCAATGGAAACTTTTATGCCAGTGGTTCAGTGAAGAGCAACAAGAGGAACTTAAAATTTCAACTCCCAGCTTTATTTGACATACTTTCAGTTTGGTAACACAAATGTATCTTTTACTATCACTCTAGCAATATTATGTGAATTTATTTGTGCAATAATGCATTTATACACACAGTTGTGCCTCCTATATTGTAAACTTTCTAAGGGTCAGACTGCCTAACAACCTGTTTGAGATCTGAACAAACTGAACAAGAGACACTGCACATTGAGCAAGCTTACAGAATAAACATCAACTACAAGTTACAGCACACATTCTTCTCTTGCCAAAAATATCAACAGGATCATGCATGGAAAAGTACTCCTGTATTATTTTTCACTCATGCTCTGTATGTCCTTTTGGAGTAATTAAATTATAAGTGATTTGAGGTTTAAACAGTGACTGCCTTTCGCTGTGGTTGCTAGCAGCCTCAGGTTATGAATGTGGTGGGAGATTTACAGTACCAGCAATAAAACAACCAATGCTGAGTTTCCTAATTATAGAAATCTGGTTATTTAATCCAAATTCTATTTTGGCTGTGGTGCTCATAGTGAAATTTACCATTGAGATGTACACACATGACATGTACCAGTAAGTTTACTGAAACCCAAGAGCTTCCACATACTTCCTGGCAATTAATAACCTTTGTCAACTTCTAGTTAAAAGATCAAAGTTAAAATTTAACTCTTGGAATCTCCTGCTACAGCATCCTAAGCATTCTCCCTCCTTTTTCAACATAAATCAGGCACTCAGTTGGCTCAAAACAATGCGGGGTTTTCTTTCTCCCTTGCTGCTACTAAGCTCTACCAGAGGTTGTAGAGAGAAAGTAAGTGGCTCTTCTTACTTACGAAAGAGAATGATTTTAAGGTGTAATGCTGAAAGAGATCTTCAGAATCTCAGAGATACAAATGGGTCTCAGCATTGTGGCCCAACAGGTCTGCTACCTGAAGTCAGCGCTTGCTTTACACTCTGAGATTCTTCATCACACACAAAGGTACTGTCAAAAGAAACCCAGCCTGTTGGCTGACCTTTCCAGTGGGTTTTGGTGTGTCTTGCCAGTCAGGACCACGTTTTTCTGGTATCCAGACAATTTCTAACCTGTTTCAAAACAATGCCACATTTGCTTCCAAATACCTCATATCAACTTAATGCAATAAAATTCGAAAAATCTTCAGAGAAATTACTGTTTCTTTTGGTGTCATTATGTACAGGCTAATATTTGGTAATCAACAGCTCTCACAATTTACTGAGCTGCATTTGCTCTCCAAAGATTAGCAGCAGGGGGAGCCACTTATTTTTCCAAGTTTTCTCATCACCTAGTTTCTTGTATTTCTTCCTGCATTTTACAGGAGTGACAAAATGAACATTTTTTTACTTTGAAATCGCTAGCCCTATCTGCACTTGGCAGAAACAAGTGCAACTCCTGGACTGTAACATTGACGTAAAAAAAGAAAGAGAACTACAAATCAAACCTTTTATCTTTCCTCATATTTAACCAACATACATCCTATTTTGCATATATACTTTGCAATTTCAACAACCTCTTAGAAATCATACCTCTTGAGCTTTAAAACAAAAAACCACCTTAATGAAATTTGTGCAATGTACAAATGCATCCTTAGATAGAATGAACGATGTCTTGTTGCTGTATTTTCTTTTCAAATGTTCCCCTCTCCATCAGGATGAAAGTCTTACAATACTCTGAAACTTAAAGTTTATTTCTTTACAAAGTATTTGTATTGAGTTCTGTCTCAACTTACTTTTCTCAGTAAAACTAAGGACATTCAGAAGAAAAAAAAAAGCGCATGTTAGGTTTTTACATGCAGTAATTTCAGAATAATCATTACAAAACACATAGTTTACATAGAAAACTTATAAATTATGGCTGGGTTTTTTTTTAAAAAAAAAATACTATAGTACCATTTTAAGCTCCAGAAATAACATTAAAATGCTACAGAATGTTTAAGCAGCAGCAGAGAAGCTGCCTTCCCTAACGCTCTACAGCTTTGGTCCTTTAGCACAGCCCCGAAATCCCCACACCCGCCTGGGAGGCGCTTCCAATCCCGGAGATGGGCGGGAGCAACAGCACCCCCGCACCCCCCCGCGGGGGCCGCCGCTGGGCCGTGCGGGGCTGCAGCGACCCGTTTTTAGGCCGCAGCACCGGCAAGGCCGAGGGGCCGGTGGCGACCCCAGACACCGCCCCGGGTGGGGTGGGGTGGGGTGGGGCTGCCGGTGCCGCCCTCCCGGCCGCGGCGGGGTGCGGGGGGTTGGGGGGGGTGTGAAGCGGCGCTCCTGCCCCGGCGTGCGGCCGAGGGCTCCCGTCCGCAGCCCTCACCTTGAGCAGCGTATCCACCAGGTAGACGGCGCACCAGCCCCCCAGCACGCACACCACCACCGGGATCGGGATCATCGTCGCAGCCGAGGCGGCGGCAGCGGCCGCGGTTCATGCGGAGGAGCCCCCGGAACTAAACCTGCCCCGGAACCTTTCTCCATCAGCCGTCCTGCCCAGTCGGACGCTTCCGGGCACCGCGTTGAGCGAGAGGGCATGTGCCGGAGTGACGTCGGGGGCTACCGAGTGACGTCACGGCGCCGGGGGGGAGGGGGGCGCCGGTAGTTCCCGCGGCGCGCGTGCGCAGTGAGCCGGGCGGGGGGGCGGGGCGAGGGCAGTTCCTCCTCCTGGTGCTGAAGTTGCGTCAGCTGTTTGCGGTTTGTGTGGGTGTAGAGGTGTGACGGCGTGCGCGCGCGCGTTTTGCGTGTCACTTGTTCAATGACAGGGGCCCCCCCTTCCTCCCCCACCTTCAGCCAGGCTCGCCAGCTTCGCGCCCTGTGAGGGGCTGTGCTGGGAGTGGCCGGGAGAACAGGCGGGAGAGGAAAAGTCGCCTGCAGTGGTGAGATGACAGTGGGTTGTGGAAGCGCTTCAGCGGTGAGGGAGTATTACGACTCCCAGACATTCTCCCAGAAGTTTAACACCGACTCCATGACAAAACAAAATCGTTTCATGAGGCTTGGTGTGAGGGTGACTTGCAGGCAAGCAGTGCCTGTTGTTTTGTTCTCAGATGCAGAGACGTCTTCCTTTTGAGGATACTGCATGGTGGCCAGCAGGGTTCAGTAGGCATGGGCCAGGCCCCAGCATGTTGCAATGATCTGAGTCTCTCTTGAGGTGTCAGGATGACAGCACACCTTTTCTAAATATTTTACTAATTTCTCAGGATCCCGCACTTGTTCAGGGGTCAAGTTCCAAAACATTGGAGGTCCCCACTGTCCTAGTTACTTGCCTATGCTACCCCACACTCACAACCACTCATAACTCTGCAACCCTGGGGTAGACCTCTGGGTGGTATTCAGAAACAGTTGCTTAACCCAAAACAGAACCTGAACCACATTCAGGAACACTACAGCTTCCAGAAACAAGACGACGACGTTAATATGAGCATTCCATGGATATTCAAAGTTCTCAGCATTCTGAAGTATACTTGTAAGTAGCTTGGAGAAGGGGAAGATGGAAAAAGGTATCTCCCCCTTGGGTGGGCTTTCCGAGGAGAAAAGGTGGAGGGTGTAGTTACTAACCCATTCCAGTAGGTGCCCCACAACTCCCAGGACCAAAGCTTTTATCATGCCATAGAGTTACATACTACAGCAAGGCAAAAATCTTAATCCAATTCCCACGGGTAATAAGCAGCAGCATGGGGACTACATATGTTAAGTAATATGATGTATAACACAACTGCAGCAACAAAAACCACGATTTTAGGAGCCAAGCAAATGACATTATAACAGGATGGTCAGTCAGCATTATAACAAACTTGACAGTACACACAGATCAAATCTGTTATTATCTCAACCCTTTGTGCCCCACGTTGGGCGCCAAAAAGGACTGTTGTGGTTTGAGCCTACTCAGCAGCTAAATGCCAAACAGTCTCTCACCCACCCTCCCCCCACTCGGGAATGGGGAGGGAACCGGAGAGGCAAAGGGAGACTCCCGGGTTGAGATAAAAACAGTTTAATAACAGTAACAGAACAATACACTGACAGCAGTATCAACAGGTAATGTACAATACAGCTGCTCACCACACACCTGCTCCCAGCTGGTGATCCCAAACACAAAGGCCCCACAGCCACACTCCCAAAAGTGAGGGCCCCTCCCAGGCCACTCCTGCCTTTATATAGTGAGCACAATGTCACATGACACAGACTATCGGCCAATCGGGGCCCAGCCCTCCAGCTGTGCTCCCCCCGCCCCCGCACACAGGTGAGGGCACTGGGCCCTGGGGAGCCCCTGGGGTCTCAGGGTGCTGCAGCTCCTCCCGCTGCCAGACCCACGGGAGCTCTGGGCCAGCCCCAACCAAGACTGCTTTCTGGACTGCGGTGTTTCCTTCCCAGTCCACTACCACGCTAATTCTCTGACTGTGTGCCTCTCCCCATCTCTACCACTCATCTCTGGCATGTTTTTTGCCATTGGTAGAGGCAGAATGTGCCATGAGGTCACTAATCTTCAGGGCCTTTCTTAGTTTAAAAACTGTCAGTTGAACACTAAAAGCAAGCAAGTACGAGATTTGGGAAAGGTTAAGGGAAAGTATTTGTTTACACAAACTGTGCAGATTGAACTTCCCCTCCACCTGTGAAAAAGATGCACTATCATGTCCTCACTTTTCTCATTATTTCTAAAGATTTTTCAGGAGTCAAGACAAGCAGTGGCAACAGCCTTCTGCAGTTTGTGGCTTCCAGTCCACCTTTTCCTCTATGCTCCAGATAAACTTTCCTTGGCCTTGGATTGCAAGGAATTACTCAGAAGGGCACCTCTCTCCTGAAAATGCTTATTCCATCCATCCTCCAGCTCTGATGTGTTAGTGTGTGGGTTCGCAGACCATTCTGTGGAAGAGCTGGGACTGCTATTAGGAGAATGGTTCACAAAACCAACCACAGCCTGTATTTCCCCCACAGAAAGCTTTGCAGAAGTTGCGTTTTTAAAAGAGATATACTACTGTCTGTCCTTTGAATCAAAAAATGCATCAAGCTCTCCCTTTCCTAGAATTTAAGTGTTTTTAATGCTTTCTTTCAGTCACATTTTCAGATTTTTTGGGCTCTTTCTTTGTTCCGTATATGCATCTTCATCCTGTCCTTCCCAAAACAGATGCGGCAAGCTTTCCTTATGCTACCAGCAGAAAGAACACTTCAGCTCTAAACTTCTTGGCTCTTTTCAGCTCCCTTTCTTTTCACTGAGAACATGGCACTGCTGAGAGGGAGTAAGGGCCTGTACCCCAGCAGATGGTTAGATCATCAAACAAGTAAGGGGAGGAAGCCCTGGCCATTGGCCATTGTGGGGGCAGAGGAGGAGGGGAGAGCTGGGAATGCATGCCTGCTTTCACTTGTTCTCTGTTAGGTGAATTTCTTTGTCCTTTATCTCCAGTCAGGGATGTTTTTCCCGCAAGTTTAGATTTTCCATCATCCTTAAAACCCTTCCCTTTGGTGGGTGCTGTTCAAGTTGACTGACGCCTTATGAGAACTTTGGAAATAATTTCGTTCCCACATAAAAGCTGAAGAATTACAGGAATTGTATCCAGCCCTGCATGCAACCAAATTGGAGTTTGTGCACTGACATAGACAACTTTGAGACGTCCCCACCATCTAAAAAAAGAAATATATGTATATAAAGAACATCCCAGAATAATCAGATCTGGTTATGATTTTTTTGCAGTGGTTCCCAGTTTAACAAGTTCAATTGCAGATCGCTCAGAAATGATGCAAATATGGTTAATTCTATACCTTATTGGTTGAAAGCTGCAGTTGTTCCATAGACCAACATGAATTTAATATAAATATAGAAAATTTATTCCAGTGGTGGCCTTTGGAAGCAATGGAGGGGAATCGTATTCAAACAGTTAAGAACACAAATATGTTTACTAGTGGCATAGCCTCACTAAAAGCAAGCATAGTGAAATAGGCGTGTTTGAATGAGCCAGTCAATAAACAGCTTTTGTAACATTATTGTATTTTTTTTTCTATGTTCACTTAGTATGCTGCATAAAAGACAGACCTGAATTTTATTGACTTGGCATAGAAATTGGCAGTGCCACTAAAAAGGAATGTGTCTAAAATACAGTCTGTATTCTATTGCTAGAAAGTTTATCACAAGAAAACAAAATTGAGAATTTTCTAGAATATGGAAGATAGATAGATAGATAGATAGATAGATAGATAGATAGATAGATAGATAGATAGATAGATAGATAGATAGATAGATAGATAGATAGATAGATAGATAGATAGATATTCTGAGTGAACTGCCAGCACCACTGTTTTTACTTGCATAATTTGAGCAGGTATTTTGCCCCTGGCAGAAATGCAAAATTAATCCTTGCTCCTATGGAATTAAACCGTTGAAGTGTTATAGGGTGAGATTGCATTTTGAAAGGTAAAGTATTCAGGATTAAGGATTTTCACTTTAAAAAGGTTCAGGAGGTAGCACAGATATTGATGCACTCTTTACTGCTGCTTGATTTTCCTTACAGCCACATATTAAGCTAAAACATGGACCAAATGAAAATGCCATGCAGTATCCATACATTGTTACAAAGCAGTGTAACTATCAGAGTTTTAGAAGTCACAGCTGAGGTGTGCATTAATGCAAGAGCATGGGTGTACCTCCAAAGGGCAAGTATGGAAGAATGATAGAAAAGGATATATATCAGTCATAATGCAAGAGTATCTAAGTCCATGCAAACAGTTAAACCAGAAAAGAATAGTCTCATAAGCGTAATAATACTGATTAAATGTAATTTGGCAACTAAATACCGAACAGAATGTGTTAATAATACATTAATTAAGGTATTATCAAATTCAGTTAGCAACTGAATATCAGTCATCTTTTTCTAGACATAGTAAATATGTTTAGCTTAAAATTAATTATCAGCATGTCTAATAATCTCTTCAATTTTGATCTGTTATTGAAGTATATATGTGATTATTCAGATACTACCATAGAAGACATATTGCAAAAGAAAAGCAAAACCATTCTTAACACTTTCCAAAGCTCTGATGTTAGAGGGGTGTGCAGGGCTTCAGGGACATTGTACTTGATCACAGTTCATTTTGGCAGGGAGAGGTGGTGAATTTTTCCAGTTTGAAGACAATACAATCAGAACAAGACTTGATTGGATAAGTGTTTGAGCCTTGAAGAGAACACATGGGTTTTAGGTATGTTCTGAGTAGTATTTGTCACTAGATTGCTGGGCATTGGGACAAGCTAAACAGAGGAAAGGAAGGTGGAATAACATCTGATTCTGCAAATGTTTATGTGCCAGCATAACTTGTAGGGATGCTGGCATGGAGTATGTGAATGTTCGCAGAATGACTGCCCAAGTCTAGCTAAGAATTTAAAGTACAGACAAGTATGTATGAAAGAAGAAATAGATGGTCCATTCTGCACTTAGGTTAGGAGATTGCTTCTGGAGGGAATAAAAAGAACAGAGTAAAGAAGAAATCTGAGACACAAGAGGGAGGGACACAGAGACTGACACACTACAGAGGTGTATATGTCATTGGTTGCAAATGTTCGAAGGACAAATAAGTTTTAATTTACCTTACTAATATTACTATGTAAAAATCTCAGTATATGGGAGAAATTCAGGTAATGAGAATTATGGAGACATGTAATATGTGTGATCTTTTGAACTGAAACCCAAACAAGGAAAAAAAAAACAAAACAACTTTCATTCTTGCTGTGCCTAGAAAAGAGCAGAATGTTACACATTTTTCTTGATAGTTGTTAATGATCCAGTTACAGTACAAACCAGTATTGCTTTATTTAAATAGAAATGAGGTCAAAATGTTCTGTTAAGGTTCAGGATTCGTTTGGAGTATTTAACCTGGTTACCAAAAATACGTGCTGGAAAGGTGGGATTTTGACTTTTAAAACAACTAAAATTTGTTCTTAAGTCACTATTCATATGAAAAATGTAAGTAAAGGAAAAGCAGAAGTGCTCACAGAAACATGACTTTACTAGGTTAATCTGCTACAAAGAGTAGTTACACATGCTTTTTCACCATTTGTTAATTGCTAGTTGTGAACTGTAAAAAACCGAATGACAGGTTTTTCTTATTTGCAGAATTTACCCATCTGTTGTAATTCTGTTGGGCACATCACAACTGGAGTTACATCTAAAAGAAGGTCCTCCAAAGCTGTTGCACTCTGAGCAGAAATGGGTGTCAAACTAAAGAAAAACAAAGGAAAAGGAGAAACTTGAGAGATGTGGCTCAAATATTATTCTAGAACACATTTATGTAAGAATATTAGTTCGGGGCTTCAGCTACTGATTTTAGCTGATAGGCTTGCTCACTCACCTGTTGGCCTTTGCATCCTCCACAATTGTTTACAAGTTACACGTGAGAAAAAGCATGGAATATCTACTGCAGAGTAGCTATTCAGCATTAGCTCCTATGTTACAATCCCTTTATTACTTTAAAAGTCTGTCCTTGAAAATGGGTTTACCTAAACTTCAGGAAAAAAGGCCTCTGTCAGTGAAGGAGGAGAGCACACAAGGGAAGCTAGTGCCAAACAGTTGTGGGGGTTTTATTTATTTTTGCTTTAAATTACCTGTAAAGTCCCTATGTACATGATCCCCTATCCTACTGCAGATTGCAAATACATTTCATAAATTTAGTAAATAAGTTTCAGTCTAACAGGTGTTGTTTCATGCTTACTGTAACCTGAAGTAAATGCACAGGACAGCATTAGACCTATTAAGTTTGAACCCCAAAACCTGTAGGGCAACCTTGAACCCTAGGGAAAAAAGTGCACTTAGCTTGAGTAAGTCAAAGTGAGATAACACTCTGGTGAAGACAAAGTAGCTTGTATTTAATCATTTAACAGACTGTTAAAGCCTGTAGCATTTCTGTTCACCTATGCATATATGGTATTTAACTGTTCTGAATAATAGAAATGCCTTGCACAGGAGGAACTGATGAGGATATCACCATGACTGTCTGCCTGGACTGTACAGATGATTGAAGTAGCTCCTGAATTGCTTCATCATACAGCACAGAGCTGGGTTAAACCAGCACTGATTTTGTTCTGTCTCAAGGGCCAGGCTGTAAGGAGCTGCTTCATGGTCACACAGCCCTCCATCCAGTGGATAAAATATAATCTTGACGGGTATCCCAGTAACACAAATCCCCTCTGCCCCTTGTCAGCCAGAGCACCTGTGAACTATCTGTGACAGAACAGTCATTTTCCTTACATAGATCAGCTTATGTTAGGAACCTGAGCTAAGAACATTTTATTTCTTCCTAATAATCAGTTTGAGAGTTGGCTGCAATAAAGCTGTGAACATCTTCATGGATACGCTAGTCAGAGTATAAAGATTATGGCCTGCCACCTCAGCTGTAGTTGGTGGGCACAAGAAACACAAAGCAGTCCGCAGTTGTTGAAAGTAATTTCTGGGGCGGGTGATTTTCAAGCACCGCTTCAAGCTCCAGATCTTGAGAACTGAACTGTACTTCAAAGGGCTGCCCCCTGTGTTGCACAGCCTCATGTGACTGAATAAAGCAGCTTAATATTTATAGTTTATTTTTTCAGTTTTGGTTTGGTTTTTGGTTTTTTTTTTTTTTTTTGGATATAAGATATTGCCAGTGCACAACCCTACTTCATATGGGTGTAAAGTCAGTTGTGAATATTTAAAAACTACTAATTTCCTAAGAGTATCTGTTTATACTATGTTTAATACTTGAGATTTGACATTGTGTTAGGAAACATAATTTAGAAATTAGCAGCTGGAGGACTTTACTGGTCTTTCTGTGCCAACACTTAGTACTTTCAGCAATTTCTCTCTGAACAGGTACAATATTTGTATGGCAGGAGACCACAGATGGTTGAGAAATGTTCCTCTAGCAGATGTGATTCAATAAAAGTGAGGTTTGATATAGATCATGTTTGACTACTTGATAGATAGGTATGACTAGTAGATTTATTCATATCTTCACCATGGAAAGCATTCATTCTTAATTGTCTTATTTTTCAGAATATTGGAGATATGAGAAGCTAAGGATTTTTTTTTTCCTTATGACTCATGGGAGCCAAGATAAGTGTCCTGATATTGATTCAAACTTCAAAAATTGTTACACCCACAGTTTATCAATCTTCATCTTTTATTTTCTGTTCAGCAGATGCAAACCAAAGATAGCAACTGATCAATCACATATGATTCAGCAGGTTGGTGCAGTTGTCCTTGAATCTGGTCATTTTTTTATCTGAAGGCATTCATTTTTTTACAATGTCCTTGATATTCAGCTTCCTCCAGCCCATTGCCTCATCACCCTTGTTCTGTGTGTACCTTTCTACCAGGCAGATTTTTCATGTCTCAACCATGTCTTTATTCATGTTATGCCATTTAGATGAGAAATCATCAGGAATTAGTGTGTGTTCTGTTAGCAGATGCTCTCACAGTGGGATCATAGCTCTGTGTGAGCTGATTACCTACACAGCTGCAATTTTGCTTCATGCTTTATTACAAGAGATAAGTATGTTGCTTTGTATGGTGCTGAGTGCCCAAGTCCTCTGGTATATCTGTACCTAGTTCTTGTACATCTCTGGGTCAGATGGGTGCAACAGCAAGATTCCTTACTGTACATGAGGTGATGTCTTAATCTGACCATTGAAGACAAGAGCTAATAGTGTTCAGCAGAGGTAATCAGATGATAGGGATGGCCTTCACCAAAAGAAGTCTGTTATGGAATTTAAAAAGTTAATAGATGCCTATTCAAGCTATCCTGATTTGTGAAAACGATGAGTAGTCCTTGTGTTGAAAATTTCACCAATGATTCAGGTGGTTCCTATTTTGTCAAACTTGTTTGCCCAGAACAATATCTGATGGTGCAATGTCATGTTTTTTGTTTCTTTTCCAAATGTTGCTGGATCGTTATTGCAGACAGGATGTTTAGAAAATCAGCATGTCATTTAAAATTCATATTCCCTTCAAAGTTTTGTGGCATTAGCTTTGCCAGGTATAGTGGCTAAAATTTCCCAGGAGAAGAGTGGAAACAAATTTGTTCCTTCTACGTCATCATCACATTTCAGTTACTCAAAATATTATGGTAAGTAACAATTTTACAGAATACAAAGCAACGGAGAATATGGCTTTTGGGTAATTCATTGGTCAAAGCTATGATGTTCTAGCATTTGTGCGGGTTATACTTATAATGCAGCTTTTAGAACTTAATACAAATTCTTAGATGATGGTAACAACACTATTAAAAGATGCTGGAACTCTGAAATTTAGAACAAGGTCACTGGCAGCCTCTAATGAGGCCTCTTCTTAATACAAGGCTAATTATTTCTTGGTGGAACAGTGTGTGATAATAATCATCATGCTTTTATATGGAAAAGAAAGCATGCAGGAGTTGAATTAATATTTAGCAGCTCAGAAATGTAACAGAAACAAAATCAGCTAATTTAGATATGTTTGTTCATTTCCTGTCCACTAGATAATAGCAAACATTTTTGCATGCTATTTTATGTCATTCATTATTTAAATAGTCTGATGTTATTGTTGTTGGCATAGCTGTATGAGTAGACACTCAAGAGAAATTGCTTGATTTTTTCTTGATATTAAGAAATATATAGATTGGGGAAAACTGGGAGAAACAATTGAACAGTAGACGATACTTCCTCAAACAACTTTTGTTTTGACAAAGCAGCTGAGGTCTGATATTCTTTCTGCAATCTAGGATTCAAAATGATTCTAAGTTTAAAGCAAGAGTAAGAATGGGGTTAGATGCCTGGTAATTGCTAGCTCCACTGTATTTTAAATTTTTGTAGTTCTGTCCAGCCTCTTATGACTGAGTACCATAACTAAAAGTCTCCGTGACTTTTAGTTATGTTTAAATTTTAAAGTTTAGTTAAAATTTTTGAAAAAAAAAATTTCCCTTTAAAATCTACTCAGATCTACATTTTCTGGTATTAGTGATTAAATTTGGGTTTACTCCTTTTATCGCCACAATTTAATACAGTTCAAGTGTGATAGTTTATGGGTGTTAGGTATGTGACAGAGGTAGATTCTTTTCCTGTTTACACATCACTAAGACTATCTAATAAATTACTTCTCACTTCTATGAAAATTTGTTGAAGGAAACAGTGTTGAGCTGGTGTTTCTTATGCATATTTGCAAGATGATGGGATTATAAAATGTAAGCAATGGCCTACCTTTGCTAAATTAATGACACATGGAAGAAAGAACTGTGCATTCCAGAGCTGGTTTGTAATATAACTATTGTAATGTAAATTGAAATAAATTCATGTACCAGACTATGTTAGAAAAATATATTGCTTCTTTCATCGCCTTCTAATAATTTTGTTGTAAATACGAACCTTCACAAGGAGGTATGTAAAGTCATTTATCTGACTCCAGCTTTGCTTTAACATGGTTTCAACCAGCTGGAAGGCAGGATCTTGGACTCTAACAGCAGACTTTTCCATTCTAGGCAAAAGACAGGTCTGTGCACCCTGTTGTGAGCTCTGCCATGTTTCCAGTGCAATAGTCTTCTCATGCCTCAAAATGTTTGACAACAGCCGTGCCCAGCCTCTCTGAGGAATAGGACAAGGGGTCACCTGGGAACGAGCTGACTGCTATCTGTACCTCCGTCCGTCTTGACCTAACACAAACGCATGGGCTTGTTGCATGCTTAGTTGTGTACCCACCTTGTCATGGTTTCTTGGGAAGGGCTCGGCTATGAATAGTCTGCAAACTGCTAGAGCAAATCATCAGCTTTATCAGCTGCTTCCAGATGACAGAACTTTTGGGAAGGAGAGCAGCAGAGAGTGAGTCACAGGCTGAGTGAGGTGATCTGTGTGGTCATCTTCCTCTTAGAGATACTTGAAATGAAAAGAGTGATTGCTCAAATAAGTTAAAGTCAGGGGAAATCCTCTCTGAAACCACTACCTCAACCACTAGTTGTTCCAAATGTCTTTGACACTAATTTTGAAAACTGTCCATCTTCTCCTAAAAGTTGCAAGTAGCAGCAGCAAGTGGCCAGAGCAGTGTTGTCCATAATGACACTGCTGTTGTCACGGTGGGCGTTGTGGGTCGGGTGGGGAACAGGTGTGGCAGAGGAGCAACGAAGAGGGAAGTTCACTCTTGTGAAGACGCAGTGAGCAGGAGGCTGCGCTTCTGGGAGCGGAAACACAAGGCTGTGCCCCACGCACAACTTGCTGCGGCAGATCTCCTTTGGTCGCCTTCCCTGTAGACCGTACTCCAGCCAGCACGAGCACGGCTGTGCGATAACGTTTCACTTCCCTCATGAGCGACAGGGCAGCTCCTCCCCACACTCTTGCCACAGCCTGTCTCCACCCACGTGCCCTCAGGCCCGGCAGCTGCCCGCTGTGGCCTGGCACGGTCCGGAGGCCTCGTCCCCGTGGACACGGCTGTCCTGCGCGCAGGAACGCCACGCCGAGACCCCGAGGCAGCTGCTGGGCAGGTTCGCTCCCAGCCTGGCAGCGATACAGCTGTGTTGGCATGGCATTCACCTCCCCTAGTTAGTTCTGCCGAGGCGAGTTCTTCGCAGTTATGTCTCCATAATTATTTCCTTCTCTGGTGTGGCAGCAGGGACCACACGCTGCCCCGAACACCACGGGAGGAGCTGTGTGTTACCTTCTGCTGCCGTATGCCTGGCCCTTATGAAAAGCCCAGAACGACAGGGAGAGGGAGGGCAGGAAAAGGACCCAAAGGTGTGTTCCTTCAACACCTCCTGCTTGACACTTGAGCCCTGGTTTCATGATGGTCAGGTGTCACAGGGGACCAAGTTACAGGGTGAATCAAACTCTATATTTAGGAAGAACAACTGGAAGCTATGACAGGAATTCTCTTTTACACTTTGCTTCTCAGCCGAGTCCCACTCCAGCCTGGAGCAGCTCTCAGCGCCGTCCAGGCTGAAAGCATCGGAGCTATTTCAGACACATTAAAAGGATCGCAGTCAATACCTCAGCTGGTAGAAGAAGGTACCTCTTTCAGCATCAAAAGGAGGTGCACATACTCACTTGACGGTTTGGAGCTTTTCTTATATCAGTAAATAAGTAAGCTAATCTTGAAGGGGTCAGTTAAAACCTTGAAATACCCTTATGAAAACTCTTTAATAACTGCTGTGATGTGACTACACTAGTTGTAGGTTTCTGCTTATCTTAATGTCTTGTGCAGCATATTAGCATATTCAGAGCAGATTGTTATAGTTATTGCTTCATAGTCTGTGGGGGATCTGTAAAGATTTAAAACAGAAAGTCACTAGTGATTCATAAGAAGTGTAACTGTGTATTAGCTTGGATACTGTATTATATAGGTACATGTTTATTTTTTTCTACATGTTTGTTATAGCTAGTGAAATATTACATGGGAGTTTTGATTGTAAGAGAGATGTTTTTCACTGTAAGCTTAACAGGTAACTGTAACGGAGTCACTGCATTACAGAAAATATGATTGCGTTTGCCTAGAGCATGTAGTAAGTTTTTGTGTAACAGGCTGGAAGCTACAAAGTGGGGGTTTCTCTTCTTTATTTGTACTAGCTGGATCTCGCAGTAGTGTAGTTCCTGTCAAAGCCTTTTATTAAGATAATACACTGCAGTTCTGTGTCCAAAATAGCCGTTGTGCTTGATGCCATGAGTGCGGCAGGGGGGAAGGACGGCTTCCAGCTGGGGCAGGGGGAGGGCTCTTTCTGTTGTCTGTGTGCTACTGTACATCTCTTGTGCATATTACAAAAGATGGCATTATGATATCACATCGTATTTGAAGAAAATTGAATAAATCAGCTTATTATCTTGCTGCAACCATGTCAGAAATTATTTTTAGCAGAGGAACAGAAGATAGGTCCTTTGTTTCATGAAGTTTCTTTTCAAAACACTGATTGATTTCACTGTGGTAGTCCTGTGTTTCACGAGTAGTCCTGTTCATGAGTACTTTCACTGTGAAGCAAGGGAATTTGCAGGGGAAGTCTGGCATAAAACAGCTCCAAACTGAACTGACGTTGCCATTGCTTTCTAAGTTTGGCTCAGCATGCAGCCCATAAAAGGTAAAAGGTAAGGTGTGGGGAGGCCAAAAAGGCACCGGGGAATATAGGCTGCGTGCGTCTGCGTTTCTCTGGCTGTGTACATGTGAAATCCTGCCATGGAAATGAGGGTGAAGAGTGATTTTTTTCAAGTTTGCAGAGCTGATTGGAATGCCAGAAATAACCTAATACAATCAGTGCATCACTCTTCACTCTCTCTCTGAGTCACGTGGCAAAAGAACAAAGGAATTTATAAAAATGAACTAATCACTTCAGTAATAGATGCATCTGTAATCTAAGGTTTATTTTTCCTGTGGTTGATGGTCAGTATTGCTCTGAAGGGGAACTCAGGGAAGGGAGGGAAGGGGAGAGAGCCAGAGAAGATTGTCTATTTTTACTCAGTAGCATGCTGTTGTCCTGATTTCTCTGGCGGTAATGAGGACATCACGAACTGGTAGGAGAATCACCTCCTCCAAAAACAGTCCTACACAATTGTATCATGCATCCGTCTTTAGGAACTGGTGTCTGATTGCAATCATTTCAAATGCAGACTTCTCATGAACCTCACTGAGGAGCACTATCACTGGGTTTGTTTTAGAGTTGGGATTCCATGTGAATCCTTGCTCATTTATCTCTAGGTGGCCCAAGAAGTGTGTACTGGTGTTTTTGCAATGCACAGCCATGCAAGATGGAGAAGCACAACTTAGCATGAATTTCTTTGTGACAGTATTTAGAAAGTAGGTCCATGGTGGTTTAAAATGTTTTATGTTAATTTCCTGTGCTTTTGTTTTCATTTTTCATTCTGATTAGAAAGAGAAGAAGACAATAAGAAAAATTAATTAAACTTTTCTGATTTACTAATTTAGTGGAAGCAATTTAAACCAGAAGCAACCTATGAAGGTGACGTCCTCTGACTTAACGCTGTGTTGGTTTGGACAGCACTCTTGACAGCTGAGAGTGCGATCAGAGGGAGACCTCTAATGGCAAGCCATTTTTACTTTAAGTTCTGCTTAGCATTGTACACAGATTTAAAGCCAATGTGAGAACATGCAAGTCTTCCATGCAGCTCCAGTGATGCAATTTCAGGCTGATATTCCAGACTGAAGCCAACCTACAACCCATCTATACTTTTCTTTGATACCACCTCCGTGTGACAGTTATACTCTTTGGAGTACCAAAGCCTTTGTCCCACTTTTGATTTCTCAGTATATTTTTACTGCTCTCTCCTATGTCATTTATTACTTTCCTCAATATTTTCCTTCTCATGTCAGGTTAAATATAGTAGCAAAAATGTTCTCTAGTTTGGTTGTGATCAGTGAGTTCGCTGGTGAAATCATTTCTCACCTTTTAGTATTACTACCTTATTTTGTATTATAATGGTTAACTAACCAGTCTTTGATGAAGGTCTAGTCCAGTTAAAATCTTAATTCTCTGTGAAAGAATAAAAGGCCGAGGTGATATTTCAATTAATCTGATAATAAAATTTATTGTGTTTTTAAAAAAAATCTACAGAATATTTTGACTTTTCTGTATTTCCCTTTGTTATTGTATATTAATACTGTATCAGTCCATATTTCTTCACCTGCATAAAATTATATTGAAAATTCTGTTCTTTTTTACCTTATTGCTAAGGAAAACCGATGAATCTATATGATCAAAAACCTTGAAGAGAAGCTACTTTGTCCCCTAGCAATTTTCAAAGACAACTTTACAGTTTGACCACCTTGATCATTTTCAGTCTATAGGTATTAAAGATTTGCAAGGATTTGTGAGTCAGAAAATGGTTATTTCTGCATTTATCAATGTTTTGTAGCAAGTTGTGCTGTATTTGAAAGAAGGTTTAAGATGAGAATTCTAATAGTTCCCATGTACGTACCGTGACAGAGATAATCATACATTGTTTATCCTCAAATGCTTCATTTAATTCTTACTCATTTTACAATGCCGTTAAGGTTCAAGAGATTCCTTATCTCTACTCATTATTGTTTTTAATGTGAAAGAGATAGCTCCATTTGTGGTTATGAAAGATTAATTGGAGAAGCTCAAGTGTTCTGTCTCCTGATATTCAGAAAGAATAACTAAGCAACTCTGAAACTGAGATGGAAACAGGAGCTGGGCAGATGAAATGGATGCCTGTCAAGAGGCAGCATGGGTTAAGTTCTAGCTTATCTCCCTTAGCTATCAGAATGTCAGAGCCTGTAACACTTTCCCATTTTGCTTGCAGGGATAAGCCTCTGTCTTAAAAATGTCAAAACAACCAGCGTCACATGTCAAAGCCATTCAGGTAAGAGACAGTATTTATGCTTCTAATATAATAAAATAATAAGTCTCAACCTCCATTGCTTGGCAAACTGCATTTTTGCTCAGACAAAACACTACAGAAATGCTAACTAGGGATTATTCTTTCAAAGTTAAAAGCTTGGTAGATATTAAAGCACTGAAAAAGTTTGGCCTGAAGAGCATCTTATGATCTGAGCTGATAAAAATCTGGATCAGATAGGTTCGTTGATTGCTTGCTTGCTTGCTTGCATGGTCTTTCCAGTGTTAGGTTATGCCTGTTGGTAGATCAGCTAAGCAGAACACGGTGTTACATCTGCATAACTGATCAGCATTATGAGCAAAACTAACTCTTGCAACTATTAGATTTTCCACAGAATTAATATAATGCTGGAAGAATTATAGGCTAAAAAGGTGATGGCATAGGTATTGGAAGTTTTTCATGTCTGCATTCCTGTAGGAAAAAAACCCACAATTTCCAAAATTTTTTTAAGAATAGTTTTATTTAAAAGCCAAAGTAAAATGAGAGAAATGTTGATGTTTTCATTTAAAAAATTATTGTATGTCACATACCTCCTCAAATGGCATATGCTTATAAGGGTAATGTTGGTTGTTACATACTTGTAAAAGAAACATCTGGGGAATTACCCTGTCATCATGAAGTAGCATCATGAAGAATGTATTTAACTCATGCTATCATTGATTCTTGTCAAAAGGCCAAATACCTCCTGAACTGCAGGACTTTACAGAATTTTCATGTATTTTGTAAAATGCACTTGCAATGAAATTTTACCATAAGTTCAGGTTCCCTTGAAATTACGCAAGAAGCACAAAATGGAGTTTCTAAAGACTCATCTGTCCTCTGTTTCTTCAAGATAATACTAACTCAGTGGATTGGAGTATCAAGAAGATTAAATTCTTTTCATCATCATCAAGTCTACTGGAACAGGCATGCAAACTCTAACTCATTGTACTCTAATTCAGTTGAAATTAGCAGAAGTTTGTCACTGATTTAACTCAGTTCAAATTTTCATCCCTCTTTTACAGTGACAATGGAAATATTTGTATGATTAATGAAAATATGTAGATAATTTATAGCTCAGAAGTATATAAATTTTACAATTAAACTCCATAGGCACATACAACTCTATAGGCGTGTACAAACATTTTTAAGGAATGAATTTGGTTTACTTTTTTCCTTAAAGAAGTAATTATAAACTTCTTTTTATTTTTATGATGACTTTCCAACTTCTAAATGTAAAGAAATGCTTCTAGTTTGTCCATTGAAAAAGTTCATTAAGTTTCAGCACTAAATTTAATATTTTAATAAACTTAACTTTTTGCAAAGGTAATTTGAATCATGAGAAAATTACAGCAAAAACTTTAAAATAAATCTATTAAGCATTGCATTAAAGGTTGCTCCAGCAGGGAGATATGCACTTGAATTCATGTCTATTACACTTTGAGCACTCTGAGAACCATGACTCAAAATGTTACGTTACTTTTATATGTTCTGATTCATATATTATGATACTTTGCTATTATGTGCTATTATAGTAGGACTGACATCCCCTGGAGAATATACATCATGGTGCAGCGATGGAAATGTAATGACACTTTACTAACTGAACGATTTCATGGTACTCCATGTCAGAAGTGGCTTCTTTCTGACCGTATGAGATGTACGCTGAAATCTTCACTTGCCAACAGCCACTAAATACAGGTGTGGGATAGTTAGAGGTAGCAGCCTGCTCCCAAGAGTAGTTCGGGGCAATAGAGGACCAAAGTACTGTTAATTCCTGGTGACGTTCATTGCTGGCCTTCCCCTCAGTGTGTAAAAGGCTGTGTACAGCTCTGGCTGAAAATTATTCTACTTACACCACCACTCTTGGCTTTCCCCAGAGGTAAGGGTGAGGGGTTTCCTACTTTTTTTCTGAATTACATTCGGTTTTCTCTGTAGTTCCTTTATTATTTTTTTAAATTGAATATGTTTATACTGAAGTGGCTTTCCAGTTTATTCAGTCATCCTTCTGGACAGCTAGGAATGCCTGTGACGTTGTGAAGAGTTTATCCATAATTGTCCTCAACTCATGCATGGCTGCATGAGTTTTATCCTAATCTGAATAACCTGTCTCTATTAAGCAAAAAGAACAACACAAAGAAATCTCTAAATAACAGTTTAATTGAGTCAAACCAGCAATATATGTTGTGTGTCATGCTTACATATATTTTCCCTTCAGTCTGTTTAGGAAGACCTTGGTAAAGTACATCAGTACGCATACCTACTCATTATGAAATCTTCAGTGACATCCAAAATATGGTAGGCACTTTCCAAAAAACAAAGGAAGATGCAAACCCAATAGTTTTAATAATTAATATGATTAAAAATAATAATCACACCAGAAAGTCTGCCTAAAGCAATTATAACAGGTTTTCAGGAGTTTGGAACAAAAAATTTCCTGCTTAGCATTTTCCTGGATGGGGAGCAGGCAAAGAAGAGGAGATCACTGAGGCTCATATCTCCATCCCAGCAGACAGGTGACAAGAGCCTTGAAACATGTTTTGAAAACAAAATGGCAAACTTGTGCTGATCGCAGCACAACAGAGTCCTTGCAGAGCTACAATGGCGTACGGAATTCGGTCCACCCATTACACAGCGGCTCATCTTCAGGAGGAAACAAGCACTGGATTAAGAGGGAGATTTAGAGCTCAGGACTCTGGTATCTCTGGCCAGGAACTGCTCAGAAATCAGTCATATTTTCATGTCATACTATAAATATTTTAATTTATAGTATATGTTTTCAGATCCAGACAGTGTTAAACTATGTCTTAAAGGCTGCTCGTTTTACCAAGTTAATATTTCATGCCTGCGTACATCTTGTCTAAACTCTGATGTGAATGCTCTTATTTCAAATAAAATAGTACAAACTGCTTTTGTGTGACACAGATTATGGTGACAATGCTGAAGCAGACCAAAGAGCATTTTATTTAATTTAATTAGCAGTCTGGCACTTAGTAGTTAATTTTTGTTTCCTGAAATATTTTTAGCCACAGTTGGTCTGTCAGTCACAGTAGGAAATGCAAGGGCTGGGTATCAGAATTACCATGCTGTGGTATGCCCTGGGTGGCCGTGGGAGGCTGCCTCTGCTTTGATTGACCCCAAGGGCAAGTAATGCCTGGGTTCAAAATGAGCATCAAGAGGAGAGATAACTCTTAATGTTTCAACTCTGCAAACCTGTATGACCATGCTAGCTGTAAAGTGCAAAGAAGTTTCATATTCCAAAAAAAGAAGCTTCCTGGAGGTACCAGAGCCTGGCAGGGGAGATGCTTAAAATTAAAAATAGCAAAGCTGTTTTTTTCCACTCCTGTATGAAATAATGGGTTAAGTAGAGTGAGGCTGAAAATGCCCTGTCTCCTGGGCACCTAGGAAGTGCAGATGAAAGGTTTCACAATATCCAAACTAATGCTCGGTGAAAAAGCATTATGAAATAAATACCCAGTTGTCTATAAACTACGTAGCCCTACAGACATTTGCCAGCCCCACTGAAATGGCAGCATCACCTTGCCTAAATAAAATAATAGGAAATAGATAAATAGAACAAAGGGAAAGTTGCTTATTTTTTAACATATGTATTCTTAATTTGCTCAGCATTTGATTACAGCTGTCAGAACAGTTGTCACTGAAAACAGTGGGCTGTTTTCCTCTGGTTGTCCAACCTGGGGCACGATCTGCAAGACCGCGATTTGAGCAGAAGGATGGGATTATTCATCTTCGTATAATGCAAATCAGTCAGATGGTAAACTACAATAACACAGCTCCCTGTTGGAAGGTTCTCCGCTTCCGCTCCGTAACATTACCGATTCACCCCCTGGTTTTACCAGTGGGAGTCATGATATTTTGATGACATTTCCTAGCAGCAGCTTCTCTTCTGAGATCACAAGATAAGAATAGGTATAAATTGTGCATTTAGTTGATCATGCTATTTGACTTTTAAAATAATCCAGGCTGGGCCACATTGGGAAATAGGTACATTTTAGCTTTCTTTCCTAAGCAACATTTTCTACCATTCTTTTCTCAGAAATCTTTACTTTTAAGGTATCTATTATCAGCCCCATTTATGTTATGGCTACTGGCTTTCTGCCACAGATAAAAAGCCAGATTGTTGCAGTCATGTGGGTACCATTCTGGAGAGAGTTTGCTGAAGCTGGGGGCTAGCCGGCTCCAACTGGTGAGCCCCCACTGCAGATGGGGCTGGGGTAGCTGTGCAAAACCCAGCAGGGGCTGGAGGGTCAAAAAGCCTTCCTGCATTTTCCCACAGGTCCTCTTTGCAACCGAGGTGTATTTCTAAGACTAAGGCATTACATTTGCAGTTTGTAGCACCCATGGGTAAATTCTGTCAGTAAAATCACATTTTAAACACTCATGGCTTAAGTTGGCTCAGGGCAGGCTTTCCTTCTTAACTACCTGTGATTAAATAAGGTGAGAACTGGTGTCACTGGGGGAGGGAGAGTGCTCCAGTGGTTTGGGTGTTATTGTAGGATTTGGGTGATTTACACTTAAATGCTGATTCTGGCACTCACTTTCTGTTTGACCTTGACCAAATCAAAGCAGGCCCAGATGCCTAAAGACACTTTGGTGTCTAGTACTCATTTTTCCAGTGAAATCGGGGAGCATTAGACTAAAATACAGAACTTCAAAAGCTTTCTGAGTAGCTTTGTGTTTTTACTTTCCGTCTTTAAAATGGAGATGAAAGCACTTCTCTTTCCCACGGGAGTGGTGTAATGATGCATACATTGAAGTCATAAGTGCTCGGAAACCACAATAATGTCTATACGCTTGTCCCACCACTTTTGAGTTTTGCCATTTACCAACTGTATGTTTAGTTATCAGTCACTTTTATATGCATCATAATTTCCTTCTCACAGGCTAATATTAACATACCAATGGGAGCATTTCGACCTGGGGCAGGCCACCCTCATAAAAGAAAAGAATTTACACCTGAAGAAGTGGAGGAGGTAAGAAAAAAAGGGGGGATTGATTTTTTTTCTTTCAGAAGAATCCCTGCCATTGATGGAAGAAAGCCTTTTAATCAATCTTATAGCACTACATACCAGTCTTGGGTATCAGAGCCAAACATGCACTGATCATTCATGGAAATAACTGGCCACCTACTAAACACTTCATATATACATTGTTCTGGTTTTGATGCCAAGTCACTTATAGGAATTTAAACTGTTTCAGAGGTCCATAGCTCTGCTTCAACAGCAGGATGATATCTGCTGTCAGGAAAGAGAGCCAGGATTTCACCAGCAGTATTTATCTAGGTAGGAGTTGATGGGATACATTGGGGAAAATTATAGGAAGGCTTTGGAAGAATATGCTACTACCTGCTGCCCTGCGGTGGGATTTATTGTTACAGCTTAACAATATTGGATCAGGTTTTCAAACCTGACATTTTTTGGAATATTTATCAAGAAGGAGAAATTGAATACGGAGACTATACACTTGCAAATTAAAACCAGAAATTGTGAACCCATTCACCTGCATGGGGTAAAAATATTCAATTTTACATTGAATTCTGTGTTTGCGTGCCTGTATTTTACAGGGAGTATTTAATACTAAGTTTTGAATATGAAGTCAGATTTATACCTTAACCAACCAACACTGATCACAAAGGTTATGATTAAACACAGGTATCATATTTCTGGATGATATTAAAGCACCTTATTTACCATGACATTTTATAATAAGTAAGAACTAAAACCAATGGTGGAGGAAAAGGTAGTGAGATACTCCAAACAAGAAAAGAAATCAACTAAAGATGGGTACTTATGGCTTCCTGGACAGCTGGCTAAGCTTGGTCTTATCGTCCCCACCTGGGAACTGGTCCTGCTGGGCCAGAGCTGCGGATGCTGCCCTGAGCCAAGGGTGGGAAAGGCTCATCTTAGCCCCACGCAGCCGGGCTGCCGCTGGCAGGACCCAGCCGGGTGGGCTTGCTGCCACGCGGGACAATCAAAGCTTCTGCTTCGTGGCTGGAGGGAGCCTTGCCCTCACACGGAGCTGAGCTGAGCTGAGCTGAGCCGTGAGGACTGGGAAGGAGGTGGGTAGCCACTTCTCCCCAGGCATGCAGCAGCACTGCTGGTGGTTCAGCCCCAAACAAGAAGCACCCAGTTTAGTTTTGGACAAATCATCAGCTGCTTCTGGCACAGGCACTTAGAATGGTCAGGTTCAGTTATGTAAGAGATAATCCTTCATGTCCTGTCTAAATCAGATTTATTTTTTTTTCCTGAATGTTGACATATTTGATATAAATAGTGCTCTGTTTACAGAGAACTTTCATGAAGAAATCAAACCCAGGCTGACTTAACTCTTAAGATTTTAAAAAAACAAAACCAAACATACAATGTGACCTTGAACTCATATCGTGGCTTTCTCCCCTGGAAAGAAATCAAAGCATATTCTCTCCACAGTAATTAAACTGGTGAAGGAATGCATGTTATTAAGCAGAAACTAATATAGCATGTGTGAATTTTGGTAGTATTTGAGAAATAAAATAAATGACTAGTGCTGATAATTAGATTTGGTTGGGTAATTGGATATTGCTTTGCTTCTCAGTTATGTGAATACTATATATGAGACAGGCATTAGAGAATGAAAGTTCTTGGCCCTGGTTTTATATCCAATATGCAATGAAAGCAATGGGAGTAAAGACTACAGAAACATCTTGTAACAGGAATAGAATAAAAATGCTACCAGTGAACTTATCTTTTTAGCTTTCTCATCTTGTTAAGTTTTGCAATACAGCTTATGATTCTTTAGATCAGCTTTAGACAACCACAACTTTTGCTAACAGTACTTAGTATGTTTCACTATATTTTAAAACCTTGGCAGAGGAGATGAGGAAAATACAGGTCTTACTGTAAGGGATGGTGGATTCAGAGGAAACACGTATTTTTGAAGGTCATTAGAGCAGACATGTTAACATGCAAAAGAAATGGGGGGTGGGAATTTCAGAAAATAACTGTTCTTCAGTCAGAGCATTTCCATGCAAGTATTTGTTAACTCTTGTCATATATCTATGTCACTCTGTTAGACTTCTTCAATAAAACTGAAGGCCAAGGTCTGATCTCAGTTGTGCATTGCACACAGAGTGGGTGATATGAGGGGGTGCAGTCATAAATAGCACACACCTGAGATTAGAAGGGAAAGCTAACATCAATTTATGGAGCACAAAGTCTCCAAAACATGGTCAAAGTTTGCACTGTTTGTTCTACGAGAAGGAATGGTACAGTATATAACTTGAAACAGTATTTTTAACACAGTATCTGCTATGGGGGCTTGGGGAATGGTAGTTTTTCCTGATTATTCAGATTAGCTAGCTGTGTAAGATAACTGTCAAATGAAACAATATAAGATCATGGATTAAAGATCAGATAGGAAGAGAATGTTAGTTTTCTAAATTTTCTTGTTTATTTGCCACTCGGCATTGCAAAAAGTCTGCTTCCTCATTAGCACAGGGTTCATTAGTGCTAAAAAAGAGGGGTTTGCTGACCAATATGTGACAGATAACTTTGTAATTTTAAAAATTAAGTAAGATATTAAGAATTGACTGTTCAAGATCCATACACCTTTCAAAAAAGGGTGGCTAACAAATCTAAATACTGAATTAACTCCAAAAAAGCCAGCCCAAAAGGACATTCACAGAGTAATCAAAAAAGAAAAAATAATTTTACTGTGAAATTATTTGTAGTAAAATATTAATTAATCTCTAAATTTACATGATTCCACCTCTATGCCAGATTTATAAAATACAGAATAGGCTGGATGAACCTTAAACTCCTTACTGGAAAGCTACTCTTTCAAAACATTGTTCAGTCTAGAATAGAAATTGTCTAAAATAAGTGCTCTACCTCACCTAGGAGCAATAGTACAGCTGAGGAAGTACCAAGGGCTGAAATAGCGTGGTCCATTGGGAAATTAGCTGAGATGCTTGCTATTGTGTAAGTGCTGTTATTTAGCCTGAATTTTTACAGTGTCAGCAAAATAGCTGTCAGGCACTACCCTAATTCAAACATAAAATGACAAAAACCCTTCTGATCTTACAACTGAGGTTAAGTAAAATTAAACATAACTTGAACTCAGCTTGGATGGAGGTCCATAACCTACTATACTAATTTTGTTATTAATTCTAAGTCCTATCTACTATACTAAGTTTGGGGTCCATAACCTACTATCATAGATTTTCTAAAGAGCTGCAGAAGTGCATGATTGTTTCCTCTCCAACTGGCCAGCAACTATGAGACTTTGAAAGAAATTATATGATAAAAATGGTTCTGCTTTTTTCCCTAAAATATGAGGGACCTGAGAGTTGCCTTTAATGCTCCACTCAGTTAATTTTCCACTAATGGTCTGACACTGTCAATTCTTACTCATTTGCCAAAAGATCCATATTTCCCTGCACTGAACACCTTAAAACTATTTTTTGCGGAGCCGCGAACGAACGACACGCCGAGACGGGTTCAGTGTGGGTGATAGAGCATCAATCAACGTGTGTCTTTATTGGTCCAGGGTACATATATTTATACAGACAATGATAATTATTATGCCTACTAGTCACTAGCTGATTGGCTTAAGCTCTAAGGGTCGTATTCGCACGGTCCACCTACTTGCAGTTAGCTTACAGCACAAGCTTCTCATAACACTAAGTTTCTCATGCTACTATTTCTGATTCCTGTTGACTTGTTTTCGATACACGACAGTACCGTAACACAATGTTTCTCAGACCACCATTACCATAACACTAGGTTTCTCAGACCACTATTCCTAATTCCCCTTAACCTGTTTTCGACACACCACGGTACACAGGGCTGAAGCATCCTTGACATTCCTCCTGTATCAGCAGCTGCGAGCAGCTGCAGGCAAACCCTAGTGAGGCCCAGCATCAGCAGCTAGAGCAGGCTCTGATCATACAATTGCTCGGTGGGCTCAGGACCCTTGTCTCTGAGCCATTCTCCAACAATTCCCCCTTTTCCTTTTTGTATGAGCAGAGCCTGCGCTAACGTTCATTCAAAGATTTTCTTAATACATGACAAGGCACAACTTAGGCATGCAGGCTTACAATCTACTGGCTAAAGGCACAGGACCCTTGTCTCTGAGCCATTCTCCAACAATTTTTTTTTTCAGAAAGTTTTTAGACATTTTAGACAACAACCAACAAAATAACCTATCTCTTCCTGCCCTCCCCCTTGCCCCCCACTAGCTTACATTGAGATTGTATTTATTATCAGAACATACTTTCCTGATTCTCAAATAACTGACCTGTGCTCATGCTTGAGAGATTGATATTGCAGCAGTAAGGTCACTGGTATCCTTTTGTGCAGAGTGTTCCTGCTTTGACAGAGGAGGAGAAACACAAGAAACATCTCCCAGGAGCTAAGAAACTTCCAGGCCCTGCTGTCAACTTGTCAGAGATTCAGAACATAAAGAGTGAGCTGAAATTTGTCCCCAAAGCTGAACAGTAGCTGGAACAAGCAGGTGAGTAAGAGAGGTTTGTTGCATGGCTCTAGAAAAGCAGGCTGATCCAGAAACCTCTTTATGTCAAAAGATGGCTTTCCAATTACTTCAAAGGACCCAGAATTACACCCTGTATTTCAAAGACAAGATAGAAGAAAAGGTCATAGACATTAAAATTTTCTGTTATTTCAAACATGGAGCATATAGGAGACTATATCTGATGATGTATGGCACCCATCAACAGGCTTAACAAGAAGTATATTCAGCTGTTAGGAATATTGAAGCCAGCTTAAAAATACCAGCTTCTTGTTTCACAAGCACAAGGTCCAGTTTTACAGAATATAGGACTTGTATTTGTACACTCTAACTACAGTGTTACTACACTCTAAATACATGTTTTACAATGCAAATAAATTTATTGCAGTGATGAACAAGTAGATCAGTATTTTTAAAAAGTGCCTTTGGGACATTAGATACTTGATCTTATTTCTGTAATTCAAAACGGACATGCTAATGGCTCCACGTATTTGATCAAACAAATATATCCAATGCCACTTGTGGCAGCCAAGGACTTGTTATATATCTATGCAGGGCTTGGAAATATGTTATAGGACCTTGGGGAGATCTGTGCTCCTCCGGAGTGGCAGCTGGAGAGCAGGTAGGGATCCTTAGGCACTGCAGACGGCACCAGACACCTATGGGTTGAGCCACTGGTCTATGACTATCACCACAGCAAATACTTCATCTTAATTTGCTCAATGTCCTGATGGAGATCAGTGATGAGTGGTGCTCCTCAGGGGTTTGTAGTGGGACCTGTACTGTTTAATATCTCTATCATTGACATAGTGGGATTGAGTGCACCCTCCACAAGTTCACAGATGACACCAAGCTGAGTGGTGCAGTTGACACACCTGAGGAACCTTGACAAGCTCGAGAAGTGGACCCATGTGAACCTAATGAAGCCCAACAAGGCCAAATTCAAGGTCCTGCACCTGGGTCAAGGCAAACCCCTGGTATCAATACAGGCTGGGGGATGAAGGGATTGAGAGCAGCCCTGTGGAGAAAGATTTTGGGGGTGAAAAGCTGGATATGAGCCAGCAATGTGCACTCACAGCCCAGAAAGCCAACTGTATCCTGGCCTGCTTCAAAAGAAGCTCCGCCAGCAGGTAGAGGGAGGGGATTCTACCGCTCTACTCCGCGCTGGTGAGACCCGACCTGGAGTGCTGTGCCCAGCTCTGGAGTCCTCAGCACAGGAAAGGCATGGACCTGTTGGGGTGGGTCTAGAGAAGGCCACTAAAATGGTCAGAGAGGTTGAGCACCACCCCGTATGAGGACAGGCTGGCAGAGTTGAGGTTGTTCAGCCTGGAGAAGAGAAAGCTCTGGGGAGATGTTACAGCCTTTCAGTATTTAAAGGGGGACTACAAGATAGAGAAGGACAGATTTTTTAATAGGTCTTGTAGTGACAGGACAAGGGGTAATGGTTTTAAACTGAAGGAGGGTAGATCCAGATTAGATATAAGGAAGACATTTTTTATGATGAGGATGATTAAACACTGGAACAGGTTGCCCAGTGAGGTGGTAGATGCCCTAGAAACATTCAAGATCAGGTTGGATGGGGCTCTGAGCAACCTGCTCTAGTGGAAGGTGTCCCTGCCCAAGGCAGGGGGGCTGGACTAGAAGATCTTTAAAGGTCCCTTCCAACTCAAACCATTCTATGATTCTATGATTATTTTATTTAATAGGAAAAATTCAGCACTTCAACAGTGATTTCAGAATAATTTCCAACTGATTTCAAGCGAGGCCCATAAGTGTCTGTTGTTCTACATTCTGAGCCCTAAAGTAATTAACAATGATTTCTGTCCATGAAATTATTCTCTGATTTTCTTTGAAAACCCTGAGTCAGTAAAGATGCATCAGGCAGTTACAAAGAAAATTCACATCTACTGACAAGTTTCAATACAAAAAGCCCTGGCTATGGTTAGAAAAAAGATAGCTGTGTCACATAGGAGTCACCTGAATTGCCAATTGTGACTGTTGGAACAAGACCATTTTATCGTGAAGAGAGGCAGAGCAGCTAAGCTGAGTAGAAGAACAACATCTGGAATTTACTGCACAGAGACATAAATGAAGAACAAAAGAAAACAGCAGTGCAAAAGGCTCTGGGAATGCAGAAGTGCTATGGAAAGAAATGGTATATAATCTGAGTGAATTGCCCCAATACACACTGCAACATAAACTTATTTTTTACGTACAGCATAAATATGCCATTTAGAAGGAAAGAGTGTTTAGTTTTTTCTTGCTTTCACCCTGCTGTGTCATAATGTTCCTGTTATTTTAAAGAAACAACAGAGTCTTTCTCTTCAGAAAACTTGGGAAAAGGAAAATTAACATTTTGTAAAATGCAACATTGTAGTCATCACACTAAAGCAGTGCCCAGAGAAATATGAATTTTTAATGTGAGTCTTTAAAGAGGTTTTTCTCTGTAAGAAATATTTAGACATAAATTTAACCACATATTTATTCTCAGATGATTGTTATTTTCAACATTTAAAACAGTTTTTTAATAATTAGCTTACTGAGAGTCTGACTGAAACATTTAAGACATGCACAGAGATTCACTCTAAAGAAAAGATTTCTAAAGAAAGATCATCAAAGTAAAGGGCATCTTGAAAGCTGTGAAGTCATTATGAAGTCACTTCTGTCTCCATCCTTCTTTTGATATTGTATTGGTTATCAGGTTCTGACAGCGACATGGGTTTCTAGGTTTTGGATAGCAGGCACATATTTTATCTGAAAACTTAGTTTCTGGAAGAGCTGCAGGCACAGTACTCACCGGTGACTAGGAGTTTGGGTTTGGTTGCAGTGGAGAACTAAGCATGTGCATAAATTCTACATAAAATTGAGATGTAAATCAATCACTCGCCACATCCAGCAGACTTGAATGCTACTAAATCTAAGGGTTGTCCATTATAGAGGACAATTCTTCAATTCAGTTGTTTTAGGCATGACCTACAGCTTTGTATAAAATGTGATATAGTCACAGAATTGTTTTATGACTGACCCTGCCAAGCCAGTGAAGATTATCTTTATTTGCAAGAAATCCAAGTTTGCCAGATTTTTTGCTTCATCTCAGAGAAGGGGTTACTGATCATCCTTTGGATATGATGCTCTCTAAAGAATGGTAACCTGACTGGTCAATAGAATATGCCTGTGCAGATTGCATACTGATAAATGAGGGTGTTCTTTGGTTTTCACAGTTTGGAAATGAATTCTCTCTCACGTCACTACAATAAACTTTTCAGATATTAATTGTGAAGGGATTTCCCTTTGATAGTATTTTTATATTTCTAGTGGTACTCTGTAGGAAATACTCACTGAACCTGGTAGAATAACTCCAAATTCTCTGGATAATTTCCATTATGCTGTGATCTATAACATGATACCATAAAAATATCAAAAATAATCATAAATATGTCAAAAAATACCAAATGTTTTACAACTACAGCAGTTATTTTTAACGCTTCCTCCTAGTAGTGTCATTTTTCATTGGATAGTTTCAGTAAATTGCAAGTCAACATGATCAATTTTGTTTTAATTTTGTTCCATGTTTTCTTGCTCAGTTTTACAGAGTGCAAACCCACCAGCAAAAATAAGGAACCTGCAAAACAGTAGGTTGGATCATTATTTACAAACTCATTCCTACAAAATTTGCACTTTACAGTAACTTCGGTTAAATATATTTGGTCTTGCTCTTTCATCGAATTAGAAAACATGAATAGACTTGCTAAGATCATAGTTGTGAATTTGTGGAAGGGATGTAATTAGTGAGATATCATGAAGCTGGATACACTGAAGGTAATAAACTGCTTATCAGTTAAGAAATTCCTGTAGTCATCTCCTGATGCTGGTCTATTATTTATAATTAACTAATTAGCATACTATTCGTTGTTATAGAGAATTTTTTTCTTCCACAGACCTGTAGATGATGTGTTTGTTGCAGCTAGTTTTAATATACAACATGAGTTATGATTCATTTTCATTTTCTCCATCTACAATTTTTTTGTGCTGATCCTTTCCCATGTGCACATTTCTACATACAAAGTGGCACACACTAATCAGCTAAATATATGTCCTGTTGAATAAGTAATGGTAGGAAGCATTTCATTTGTGACAAATGGAGCCTGCTATGGCTGGGATTTACTGATTATTGTTGTGATATCTCATGTGATAACTAGTATGGTGATTGTACCTGAAAATGGGACTGAGCACAAACTGTCATTTCACCTGAGAATATATAACTGCAGCCAGTTACTGCTGCAACTCATGTTCATTCTTCATTCTGTATTCCTTCACATTTTGTGTCCTGAAGTGTAGGGGTTTGTGTAACAAGATGTTTTACGTTGTGCCATGAAGGGCTGTGGAGTATAAATGCTGGACTTCAGTTTTAAAGGACCTAAACCTTCAGCCAGGGTGGCCTAGTCTTTTACTCTTGAAGGAGACTTTCATACTTACTGAAGGAACTTCTCAAAAGGCAAAAAGGGAAATTTACTGTCTTGAATTTACAAAAAAGTCTGTCATGGGCATACAGGCAGCACTCCTGGCACTGTGTTCTGGTCGTGCTTGGAGGAAGATGAGATGGCTTCTGAAGGTGTGAGGAATCATGCAGTTGGTACTTGTAGATAAACTGTTGTCTTTACCCAGAACTCTACTGGAGAGGGTGGTTTAATTTCAGAAGATAGTTCTGTTGTCAGATGACAGAAGCAAGGGGGTTGTCTTTTGAGGGCAGAAGAACAAACAGCTAGCAAAAGCTTCCCAGGGCACCTTAGCCTTGGCATTGCTTGCAACATCACCTCCTCTATAACATGTTGGGAATCCTGCCCTGCATAAAATGAGGAATCTTGTCAGCAGAACAGGCTCTGAGATGGGCATCACTTGGGGAAGAAAAAGAGAGAAAGGGGGAAAAAAAAAAAAAGTCCCTTAGGTAATAGAGCTCATATCTGTTCCTACAAGTTGTTCCTTGGTGTTGCTGTTAATTATTTACAAAAAAATGTCAATTACCCTGGGCTAAAAATCCACATTATAACTTTGTCCACTGAGTACTGTGGTTTGTAATTACAGTTTCATGCTATAGACTGCTCTTAAACTGCATCTCAGTTAACAGTAGCCATCTGCCTCTCCCAGTGTCACTGCTCTGACACACAGTTCAACAATTGTTTCTTATTCCTGTGGTCAGGTGGACTAGAGGGATACAGTTAAACTGCAACTGTACAGTTACAAGCAAGGTTATTGCCATTTTCTCCAGAAACACACCCAGTGCTTTGCTAGTAGAAGGACTCTGACGTGCTATGAGCTCTTGAAACAGTCCCACAATTTTAAGAAAATGTGTTCATTTGATTAAGCCCAAGAAGCCAGCCCTTGTGTGAGAGAAGGGCATCCTGCATCCAGAGGATGCCAAGGTAGGTCAGGAGCTCAGATCTCCTTAGCTGGAGTGGGAACAATGGGGTGAAGAAGGAGGTTGTGCTGCAAGAATTTCTGCAAGACCCTTCAGCCAAAGTCAGAGGAGGCTTGGAGAGATCTCACCAATGTGTACAAGCACCTGAAGGGATGGTGCAAAGAGGACAGAGCCAGGCTCTCTGCAGTGATGCCCAGTGATCGGCCATCCCTGGACCCACTCACTGTTTGGCCCATGTTAATTTTAAAGTACTTGTGTTTTTCTGTCCCTGGTTTCCTGCCATCCTGATGTCTTTGGTTCAGAACTTCCCAAATTACAGCACTTGAGGGTTTCATGGCCAGACATAAATTTTGCCAGATCACATCTGTTTGTAAAATTGTCCTAAGAAACTGGGTAGTTGAGGGTTTTTAGGATATTTTAACAGCATGTGTAAGGTTCTTTTGGTTTGACTTCCAGGTTTTTTGAGTCTACTTATGTTATGCTTTCAGACTTTAAAACAGAAGAGCTAGAAATTTATTTTCAAAGAGAAAACTGGAATCTCCAGGATGTAATTTAATATCAGAGGAACCTTTGGAATCATGTTATCTCCTCAAGCAAAAAAAGTTATTCGTATTTTGTTTCCCAGAGTATCGGTGTTCAGAAGTAAAAATTTAGTTCATTGTCTCTAACGTGGCCTGTAGCTGTCTGTCATGAACTCAGAATCTCCTCTGTGCCACTGACACAGTGCTGTGGTAAGCCCCCAGCGTGTCATTCCTCAGGCCTCTGCAAGTCAAGGAGAGGTTTCCTTCTCATTCTCTTGTTGAATGGTGAAAGTGAGGAGGAAAGCAGACTGGAGAGACTCTGCTTTCTAGTTGCCTAAGAAAGCTTGAAGGTATGTGTTAGGAGGTTGATTTTACTGAGTAAAGAACAGGGCATGTTCTTATGAACAGCAAATGCTTCTACATATAGAGACCCCTAGGTTTCCATCAGTGCTGTTCACAACAGGTTTTTGTATGAACTAAACTTTTCAGTTAATTCCCTGAGTGTGATGCAATTTCTGGGGTGACATCCCTCAAATGAAGCTCAGAAAGACAGGAGGCCTCCTGAAGATAGCAGGCGTGGAGGGATTGGTGAAGTGTGAAGGTGGGATACGGTCAGCAGGCTTTCTTCTTGTTTATCTCTGCTATATGTATTAAGAGGCGGTATGAATGAACTGCAGCACTGAACAGTAAGTACCACTGGAATGTATTCCTCTTGGAAATCTCAGAACAGGATATCAGGAATCCCTAAAACATCAGCTATTTGCTGTGTGAACAGATCCTGGCATTTAGAGAAGGTCCTGTGACTTAAATGACGCTTACCCCGAGGCACACGCATGTAAACCTATGCAGAACTAATTGTAACCAGGGAACCACAGGTAATTAGAAACTGTTTGGAGAGCAGAAGAGGGATCATACTGACCACTATTAAAGTGTGATGAGTGAGAAGAGAGTGATGCTGTTTCTCTGTACCTGGGAACTGTCCCGACAGTGTTAGGTATGCCTGGAGCACTCAGACACTGTAAAGACAGGCATCATCAGAAACCCCAAATAATAAGCGATTCTAGTCTCTCTACATAGTTCAAAATGTATTCAGCACAAAGGTTTTCAAGTGCCTACATCAGAGTAAAAAGGCTAAATTCTTTCGAATACATGAAGTGTAACTTCCTATGTTATTAACAGCTCAGATAGTTTTATCAAATCTACATAAATTGCAGCCAATTAAACTGACAGTATGATCTGAAATATCACAGCTCTGATGTGATAATCAAATGAATTTTCTTCTAAATTTAGTGCCTCATCATTTTGTTTTATAGTTTTTATTCGTTTCATCAGATAAAAGACTACCTAATTATGTTTTCACAGCCTTGTGTTCAAGAACCACATAAATTACTGCGTCACTGTACTTCGTCATCTCTTGCAAAGATGGCTCGATATTGCATGACCCTTGTGACCCCTGTCTGGGAGCAGGCCATCTACAAGTGTCAGGAACCCTGCTCTGTGCTTAAGATTACGCCTGCTTCAGCCATCGAATTGCTCCTTGTGTGCCTTGTTTTGAAAAGTGCAGCTCTTTTTAGTGCCAAGGCTACCTCTATTCCACACTGGGTTGCAAATTCTGAGAATAAATAACATCTTATAATAGTAGAGCTCACCGTATATAGGTAGAACACTGTATATAGGTAGAGCTCACGATTACAGTGATCCCAACATCTGTTGCCCAGTCAGCAACACTATTGAAGAAATATTATGCTGCAGATGTTTTTGCTGTCCCTATCTGCTGCTGTTTTAACTTCCTAATTCTCCTTTGACTTGAAGCAGCAGGTCTCGAATACATTGTATTCCCATGCACTAAGAGAACAAAGTACACAGCATAAATGAGCATTACCTAAGGGAATATGTATTGGTTTTACTCCCACTGTTGGTCATACTTTATTTTTCACATTTGATTTGCTGCAGCTTGTAGCTAGTTGAAAGGAAACTCAGCTGAACTAACCTTTACTTGAACTTGGGAACAAGTATAAAGTCTGTTTTTCTCTCCCTCCATTTAGTGGTTATATTAGTGTGGCTGTATTTGTTTCTGACTGCAAATGGCTGAGCTCCATGTACAGACATGGATTCAATAAAAGCAGAATAAAACCCTCAGACTTGGTCTTCGGCACTTACTCCCCCACTTTGGTAAAGTTGCCATAATATTGCTTTTAATATAATAATTCAGGTATTCAACTGATAAAAAAAATAAATTGAGTCCTTCAGCTTTTATCTCTCCTGGGTCTTTGTTCCTGTTTGTTGCCTTGGAGCGAACCTCATCTTAAAATTGCTGTTACTCCTGCACGGCCTTACAGGGCCTTTCACGGTACAGAAATGTAATCTCAGAGCAAACAATAGCTGCGGCCGTGAATGCGCTTAGGGAAGAAGAGGGCAATGGCCATACTTGCCCTGCTTCCTAGCAAATGGACCACGGGAGAAGCAGGATAACTGGCCCACGTCTGCTGTTGTGTTAGTGCATTTTAACAGCGGTGGTAGCAGCAATACTGGTGCGCACAGGGAGAGAGCAGGACTGGCAAAATTGCTTTTACTGAGGAAACATCAAAGAACAAAAAACTTCCCCCAAAGGCAAACTGCTCCTCTTCTGAGGGAAGGATGATGACAATAACTAGATGGTGTTATTTCAAGGCTTTGAAAGGTGCTGCTTTTATATATAGGATGAAACCAACACAAAGTGTGTACTGAAATGGAAGAAAAAACAGACCCAAAGACTTGAAACCAAATATTTGAGCTGAAATAGGCAGAATACAAGGAAAAGAAAACCTCCGTTTTTTTCTGTGCTTGCAAATCATGCTGTTCTTGAGTGCAGTATCCTTCACAAAGATTGTCAAAGACCAGGGTAGAGTATGGCCTCTGTTGTAATTTAGGATCCCAGACCTTAATTAAGCATTTAATTAAGGATCTCAGACCTTTTACTTTTGAATTTCTTGATTTCTTGGTTTTGTGGTTTTGTCTGAAAATAGTTGAGTTGACCTGTCTTCCACTCTCCAGAGTTTGAATGGAAGCATTTATTTCAGAAAAAAATTGTAATCTTTCTCCCTTTTAGTTCTCAAGACAAGAGGTCTCTCTGTGAAGATAAGAGGCATTTTCCAGTCCATTTTGCTGAAAGTAAAGTGAATTCAGATGGGTATATCTCACACGTACCCTTTTTTTTTTAGCTTAAGCCCTTTATTCAAAATGTACCAAATTAGGCAGTGATATAGTATTGCAGTCCTTTCCACTCTTTATATGCTTTTCTTATTTTTATTCTTAAGTCTGGCATGGAATAAATTTGGTATTATATATTTGAACCATTACTTCTGGGGCAAATGAGTTCTCCTTATTTAAGAAGCAGCTGAGTGTTTTCTGTCATGTTACTGCAGTTTAACACATTAGTAGACAACACCTGAGTCACTGTTGAGCATGTTCATGCTTCAAAGTCTCTGACAAACCAGTAGAAATCTCAGTGAAGATGTTAATGTCCTGCTTCACACATGTAGAGAATAAGAGGTTGAACCTGGCCAGATGCCACAGCTCAGCTGACAAGCAGTTGCTTGCTGGCTCATGGGGCAACTTGGTCACATGTCCAAGTGTGACGTTATTTGCAGTTTCTTTAAAATTACATAAATCCATTTCCCTAAGGCAGGATGAGAAACAGAGCAATTAGCTCCAACTTCTTCAATGCCTTACTTTAACAGACACATAGAAGTGACTGGAGACTGGCTCCCAGAGAAGCTAAAGGCCTGATTTTTGAGCAGAAGATTGACCAGTCTTCAGCAAAGTCAAGTCCTTGAGAACCCACCTGCAGTGAGAGTTTGGGCATCTAATCATTTCCATCAAGGCAAGCTCGCAGTATGAAAATCAGGTGCAATGGCATTAGAGTGCCTTGAGCCAGTGGTGTGTTCCTTCATCTCCCTCACCAGTGTGTAGGGCTTTATTAACAGTCCAGAGATCAGACACGTTTTTGGCAGAATGATGCAGGCAGCTGTTTCTGGTAGCCGTGGAGGACGAGAACACATTGCACCTCTGAGCACTCATTTGCCTCAGAGAGGCACTACAAGCTCTCTGTCTCCCAAGGTTTCTCTTTACCATGGAGGTGATCCTCTTGCATGATCTACCAGTGGATACAACTGCCTGGACTCTACTCTCTGTTAAACACCTACTGCCTGGCTGGCTACACCGTTAAAGAGGGGAGCTGAAGTCTGGGGGGAGGCAGATAGGAGTGGAGAAGAGATAGCTCAGAGCCTGTGGCACCACCTTCTGCCTTGATTGCTGTGTCTCAAGGGCTGGATGAAGGCCAACATTGTCTTCCCCTGCCAGGGTGCACTAGGATTGCTCAGAGACAAGTCCTGGTCCCACCCAAGGGGAAACTGGCTGTAAGAAGACATACAAGGTTACAGAGAGAAGAAAGAGGTATGGAGACCCCTGTCTCACCCATAGCCCTCAGTGTCTCTGATTACACAGGTCCATCCAGAAACCTTCTGCCCTGCAGAAACCTGCTCTTCTGCCATCTCAAGAAGATGGCACTGCATAGGCTATTAAGAAACCCTGAGCCACTTCTGCAAACAGCATCATGAAGCTTGTGTGGAGAGCTGTTTAGATACAGCTAATAGAAAAATCTGAAAATGATCAGATTGTCTTCTCTGGGGCTTCAGCAATGTCCTGAGTAGAGGCAGGAGTGATTTCCGCTCACACCGGATTTACAGTGTGAACTGTCTCCTCCGGATTTGCACCTGAGTACTTTTGAAAACAAGAACAACAATTTGAAAACATGCAAGAGAAGAAATGTGCTGGTGGCCCCTCCCTTCTGCCTTGGCTCAGCAATTATCACACATACCCAGCCAGGATGCATGAATGCAGCAGGTCAATTCCTTCTTCTCCTCAGAAGGATTAAAACCCACAGTTTTTGCCTCCCTGGAGACTGCAGACTATCTTGGCAGGGGGGACCCTTTCTAGACTTTGAGGTAAAGCTAGGCTGCTGTGCAGAAATGAATTAAAATTAATCTGTAGACAAGTGAGCCTGATGGCAGCTTAGCAATGTGTAGCTCAGCTGGCAGTAGGGAAACCTGCTTCCATGTGCCTTAGCCTGTGGATTGCTGTGTACCTTGTTTAAAGGCTAATCTGTGTAGCAAGTTTCCTCAAGCTGTGCCTTGAAAGAAACCAGGGTAGCTGCTGCTGTGTTTCTGCACAAAGCCTGATGCAATTAGGTAAGTGCTGAGGAGGGAGGTCTCTGTGGAAACCCACCAAGTTTCTGTGCGCTGCTCAGGGTTACATGTCTCCCTGGTACTGAGCTGAGCATGTTTATCAAGACTCAGGTAATTGTAGATGGGCATGAGCACAGTGTGAGTTTACGGTGTAGTTGGACCACAGTTCCGAGGATTGCGGTTTTGGAGTTAAGTGCCTACGTCCCATTTCCACCTTAGGCACCTAAGGACTCCGTCCCCCAGTAGTAAGGAGTACAGTCCCATTGTCACGCAGTGGGAACTGTGCTCCTAAATCACTTAAGTGCTTCTCAAAATCCCACTCCGAATTTGAATATGCAAATTGCATATTGTTCATTGTTGAGAGTGAATGGGCCTCTGTGTCTTTCTGCAGTCAGATCCAGGACTCGTACTGACAGAGCTGTGTGAGTGCTCCAGCAGGAACTGCTGCGTGTATGTTCTGAGAAGAGCCTTTCTGCAGAGCTGAGCAAAAGCGATCTTTTCTACAGAAACTATATAACATGTTGGTGAAAATTCAAAACCAAAAAACAACTGGTCTTGGATGCATGTGTTTTTAACAGCAGGTGATTCCTCTCACCTTTCCCTTCTGTTTCTCAGTGGAAAACATACTTTTTTTTTTTTTTTTTCAGTTTGTTTAGTCAAAAAACAATTTTGTGTTGTGAAATAGGGTGTAATGGGAAAGTTTAGTTCTCCCATGTATCTTCCACTCAATCCTAATACCTAATTTCTAAATGCTCACCTGTCACAGATTGCAAAATCAAGTATTAACAGTACAATCTTGTACAGACAACATACTGTAATACCTTTGGTTATGTTTTGAAGAAATCTATTCCATGGGAAAAAATGGGCTTACATTTGAAGCTCTAATAAATGGCAAAACCCTACAAACACAACTTATGTGTGTGTATATATATATATATATATATATCAGTTACTGATGTGAAAGAACTTCATGTACACTGTAGCTGTATGTATCAAATATTAAACAACTTGACAGTGAGCTTTCCAGAGAAGAGACAATTACGACACTACATGCAGTAGCTTTGAAGAACTAAGATAACGTGAGGAATTAAGCTTATCCTGCATGGACCAGATGTCAGAATATGCAGTTTTCTAATACAGTCAGTAACATCAAGTTAAATTAGCAGCCTGAGTATGATGTCTTGCCTTCATGCTTATCCATCTCTGAAGAGATCCTCTGGGTTATGCACAAGACTGCTGTCAAATTTCCTGAGCTGATTAAGACCTCTCGCTTTTCCATGGCAAGGAGGCCACGAAATCCAGGACAAGAGTGTTAAATATTCAGAAGAGGCAGCAGAGAATGTGGGTTAAGGAAAAACTATGCTGGGTTTTGACAGTTAGCAATCACTTTATTGCCACCCTTCCTTTTCCTCACATTTGCTGCATTTTTAAAATGCATTTTGCTTCATATGAAGCACTAAGAATTTCAGAAAAGGTATTTGCAAAGTGCACAGAGACCTCTCAGTCTCAATTTGAATATTTTGAAAATAAAACCATAGCCAACTTCCATCTCTTCTGTAACTATATTTGCAGGGATGTGGCCATTGTCTCAGGCCCTCTCTTCTTATTGCACATGCCAGGGTTACATTGAAAGAAAACAGGTAAATGAATACTGCGACAATTAATCATGGTTCAATCCTGCTATGATATTATCTGTAGGCATATCAGATATACATTATATTTATAGGGAACAACACTCACCCATACTTTACAAATTCTGTTGAGAAGCCATATGACCAGGAGAAAGCAGCATTTTTAGAAACTATAACTAGCTCAGAGAGTCAAATGCAGGCTATTTGCAGTACAGCCTGAGTAAGGTGGCAGAAGAGGCAGAATTCATGACGAATAAATTGGATATCACTGTCCAAATAGAGACAGCTGAGATTTCTGTTTTCTTGATTGGAGAGGAGCCCTTTCTCAGTGTCTCCAAGACCACAGAGCTTGCTGCTAATGCATTAAAAGCAAAGAAATCAATCCGGAGGAGCTCAAGGGGTGGGTATTGCTCCAGCAGTGGCACCACTTGGCTTGCCCCAACCTCATCACCCCGACTCCCCATCCCTGTCCCTTGCTGCAATACTGAAGCGGTGAGCCCCATGGCCCCACACCAGCCTCGCAGCTGGGGAAACATAACCCCCTCCCCCCAACATCACAGCCCGGCGGGGACCACTAAGCATCCCCTCAGCCGACCGGGATCTCTGGGCACACCTTCCCTTCTTGCTGAGGAGCAGCAGTTTGCCTTGCAGAGCTGCCAACTGCCCGAGTGCCCGTGGAACCCCTGAGAAACCCTGACAGAGCCGCGTCCCCCCAGCTGACCCGCTGTTCAGACAAACCCCCAGTCCCAGCGAGGCCCCTGCTCAGGTTTGGCTCTCGGCATCTTCCCACGCCAAGTGGGACCATGCTCCTCACACCTTTAATTGCAGTTTAGGTTCAAAGCGGTGAGCGCGGCCGGACCGGTGTTTGTGGGATGGCCTGTCCCCCCCACCCCGTGCCGGGGGCAGGCTGGGGGGTCGGCGGGAAAGTAGCCCCGGGCTGGGCAAGGATTTCTTGGGTTTTGAAGTGCCAAGGAGCCTTTTGTCTTTACCGGCAAAGGCATCAGGGCATCCTCTCCCTTCATACAAATCGGCTGTGGTTAAGCCGCTGTGGTTTTCCCCTTTCACTGGAATAGCAGAAGCAGGCACTCCATGCTGATGCCCTTCTGGGTTTCCCTGCCCACCACACAAGTGGGCTTTTTTACTTCCCCCCACCCTCTTCTCAACAGCAGCAAAGGAACCCTGTGTCCTGCAGCTCCTTCAGCATGAGAAGTGCTAAAATCCAAAAGGCTATTTTCTGACAGTCATTTCTCTTCTTGTGCTCACTGCGTTTATCATTAGTAAAGGAGCGCTTTTTTTTTTTTTTTTCTCCCCCCCCCCCCCCCCCAAAGCATTAGTTTTCAAATGAAATTGTGGTTTTGTCAACCCTACTTGTATCATGAGTCCAGTACAGAACATTGCCTAAAGGGTTAATGCTGAATCTAGCTTTACACTGTGGGTTGTTGGTAGGGTTTGGGGGGGTTTGGGGTTTTTTTGGTGGAAAAGAAAAGCAAATAATTGTTATAGTGAGATAAATCACAGTCAAAACATACGTTAATGCGGCATCATGACAGTAACTCTTAAGGGAAACTAGAGGGCAGACTTCTAAAATACTTCAAGCTCTCTAAAGAGGCAGATAAGTACCTCATGGGCTTCCAAAAAAAAAAATAATCGTCAACTCCTAGGGGTTTTGCATGATTAACCAGCTAAATGCTTTCAAAATACTGTCCTGAGATGGTTCGGGAAGCCTGTTGTATAAAAATAAGAGCCGTTGCTGTGTGTCAGCAGCCAAGCAGCTCCTATTGTAAGTCTGCTAATTATTATACCCAATATAACCAATTTGCCATTTCCTTATCCCTCCCTTTGTCTTAAAGTTGTTGTGTCATGAATTGTTCCTTTACTGTGTAATAGAAATCACTTTGGACTGGAGGGGTTTTTTTTGTTATTACATGTGTGACTATTGCTTAGCATCTGCAAGGGACTTGGCTTCTGACCCATTCATTCATTGTGGGAGGTTTACAAAGATCCTTGCAGTGGCAGAGAAAAATGGAAAGTGAACCTTCGTGGTCAAATTACCAAAAAGGAAATTAAATTAATAGAAAATTTATTTGGATTTTTTTTTTTTTTTTGTAAACTTCTCATGATTAATTCTTCAAGTCTGGGGAAGATTGGGCGTGCAGTATAACTTCTGGGGCTTGGAGTTGTCAAAATGAATCTTGAAGGGCAGCATTAAAATGTTTGGCATCACACACCTGAATGAAGGCAGAGGTCAATGAAGCAGGAGAGTGAGACAAGGCAGAGGCTGTGGAACCAGTTGGATATGCCAATTTTATGTTACACTGCAGAGCTGGGTCCTGCCTGCAGTTGGACCACAGTGATGCAAGAATAACCATATTATTTAGATTTTTAAAATCAGAAAAGTTCTCCACTGATTTGAGATATTAACCGTCTCCAGCAGCTTCTGGTCATTAGCAGTATTGAGCAGGAATTAGGGTTTCCAAGTCTGACAGACGTGAAATTGTTGGCCCTTGGAAATCCCTGTCAAAGAGCTGCACCAGGCTCTTGGCAGGCTGCCGGGGAGCCAGCATGGGGACTGATAAGAAACTGCCCAGATCAGTCATGCTCAATGTTCCACGTTGCATCAGGAGAATTGCTGAAAGCAAGATGTTACCATAAAAAGTTACACTTTCAAAGCATAAACCTTTCCCAGTGGAGAAATGTTCCATCAGAAAATGTTGGACCAGTTTGATTCTTGGCATACACTAAGGTACAAAACCTCATTGCATTTTAAATAAATTTCAGCAGCCTCAGCCCGTGCCAACTCTCAAACAACAAATCAAGCAAACTTGTCTTTTTCTCCCATAATTATCCAACCTAATAATTCTCTTGTCATTTTCCCCTTTTGCTTCACTGAAGGAAGAAAGGTTATGTTTGCAGTACACGAAGATGTTGTTTGCTTCTAGTTTCATTGCCCAGGAATTTGAAATTCATAAACAGTCATGAGATACATATATATAGCTTTAATCCCAAATTATGTATGTACAAACGGCACCAAAATTCAATTACCTTCCGGACACACATGATTGGACTTTGTTTTATAAAACATTTTTTTGACATAGTCCTTTCTAAAACCAGCATGAAATGCACATTTTCTTCAGGGACAAATGAAAGACAACGTCTGCCTTGCCAGGGTTTGAACACACAGCTTTTGAAAGTCTAACAAGTTAACACCAAATGCTGAGACCTTTCCCCTAAAAAACATTGAAGTTGCATGAGAGATGGAGAGTATTTGCAATGAAAAATGAATGGCAGAGCTAGCATCCAGGAGGATATGTAGGTTCTGAAGAATAATGAAATAAAAACGTTCAGACAATGTTAAAGTCTGGTAGGAACTGAAAAATCAGGCAATATGGAAGCTAGAGGGGAGCTTTTCTGTGTTCGCTGGTGCAGATGAATTAACATACTGTGCAGCCTGCCTTATATTGTGTTACCTTGAAACTATGATTTATAACAATTTTCCCCTAACCATCTCTTATCTGCAAATTTATGTGTGGTTACAAAACTAATACAGTAATTCCGACTCATGTTTTGTACATACCAGTACATCTCTGAAGTAACTTACCTCACTTTAAGTACAGGGGAAAGAAAATTTGATACCTATATCTTAACTTTTGGATATGAATAATCACTGTTAGGCTATGTGTTCAGTCTTAACTGTTTAACTGATTCTTGTGTGAGGCATTTATCAACTTAATACCATTTCAATATGTGCTTTTTATCATTCAGTTCCTCAAATTCTCTTGAAGAGGAAAAAGCCATTGATTCCATAAATGTGAGTAGGCAACAAAGACCAATGGCACTTTAGAAATGCCATTCGTGAGGGCACGCACTTGTGGACTCCACAGGAATCAACAGTGTGCCAAATACTTAATTTAGTGCAGCCTTTGCCCCTGCAACTCTACCATCTCCTGCAAAATAAAAATTAAGAATCTTTTGCTTACAATTTTTTATTTTAAAAATACAAATAATATTTTTGACCCTTCCCAGTATGTGAAAACCATGCAGATACCAAGCAGTGTTTCTTACTACTGGGCATGTGTCTCTGGAGAAAATGCAGGCGTATCAGGAGTGTTAAGTGGCAGCCAGTATGACAATAACAAAAGACATGAGCATTCAAGTGTGAAATCAGAGAATGTTTCCAGCAGCAGCATTTTGCTGTGTGACATGTTGCATTCAGATTTGTGAGAAAGTTTTCTACACAATTTAGAGTAAAACTTTAATAATAGATAGGAGAGCTAGCACCAAATGAAGTGCCAGTGTACAGTGTCCAAGGCAAGTGCCTTCCTCCAGAATATCTTCCGTGTAGTCAAACAACTTACTTGAAAATCATTGTTCATCATTTACTTATGTAGCACAGTTATGCATTTTAGAGTTCATATGTCATGAAACAGTATGATCTTGAGGGTGATAGACCACTCCTACAAAGTCTTTTATTGCAGTGTTTGAGGGACTACAATAAGACTGCTGAAAGGATTCAACCTGAAGAGTCTCTACCCTACCATAAAAGTGTCAGGAAAAACAAAGTCACCTTTCTCCAAATTTCAGCCTCCCAACATCAACTGTTTTTCTAGAAAAACAAAAGTGAGCGGCCTGAATTTTCACAGAAAAGCACAGAACATCTGGGGATTTTCAATTTCCTAAGAAAGAATCAAAAATTTTAAACTAAATCAGGTGCTTCTTGCGAGAAGCTTTGTTTTGTCAGATTTCCAGCTTCCTGCCCATCTCAAATAACAAATGCCATTTCTAAGCACTCCTAACACCCACTGTTCAGCAACTTTAGACCCCTGACACTGCTTACAGGTCTGGTGCAGACAGACCATTGAGATTGCTGCAAAACGTTTTATATTGTATAGGATTTACAAGGCTGCGAGAGGCCGCACCGAATGTCGTCCTTTGCTGCTGGGCACAGCTGCTGGTAGTGGTTGGCCCACGCAGGGGTCTGTAGGTTGCTCTGAGCTGAGTGCCTGGCCAAGGCAAGGCTGGTGGGATGAAGCTTCCAACCCGAGGGAATGGGATTGCCGTGACAGCCGGCAGCGAGGTTTTGGGAAGTGCAAAATGCCTTTGGCTCCCCTGCTTGTGCCGCCTTCCATGGGACACGAGGGTTTGACTTTTTGGAGCTGTAGTGCTTGTGGTGTGTTAGCTCATGAACCAACCCGGAGGTTGTGGGCCCCACACTCATAAGTCACTTTTGAAACAATCCAGGAATTCTGGTTTTTTAGCTTTATAATAGTTTGACTGTGTTTAATCCAGGTTACACAACACAATACCTGTCATTGTATTCTTGCCCCTTGTTCTTTAGCCGCAGACACCTGTGAGGCATTCCACCCCCCCTGCCCAGAGTTACCTCTGTGATGGGCTACCAAGAGCTGACTGTAGGGAGTCTCTGTGGCAAAAAGCACTCACCACCATATACATTTTCTCCTAGCTGGAAACCTGGCTTTCAGAGACACATCCTGGTTGAGAAACCCCGGTCATGCAATTAACTCTCAGCAGGTGCATTTCATATTGCATCAATGAGTGCCTCCTTACAGAGCCTTCATCACTTTCAGTACAACAAAGATGTCCGGCTGTTTCAAATGTCACAGGTTTTTTGGACTTTTTCTTTTAGTAGTTGACTTTTATTCTGCTTTTTTTTTCTGTACTGAATATCTTATGAATCATTATTTTATTTCTAGTAGTGCTTAGCCTGGCCTCTCCTACCCATATCTTTGTCTTGTAGACATCACAGTTACCAGTCTGATATTTTTTATCATAAGGGGACTTAGCAGCATCTTTTCATTTTCACAGTGCACCACCACACAGGTGCATTTCTACTGGCTATTTTCCACCCTGTTCCTGAAAACTGCTAAGTGGTTTTGGTTATTGTTGGAGAAATCAATAAGATTTGTAGCACCTCAAAGGAGGTAATAAGCACTTTGCAGGATCAGATCCTAGGCCTTGGCTTCCTTACTGATGAATTTGCTACGACAATAATTCCTGAGTTTCATCATCTCTGTTAGTCTTTGTCTTGAGAATCTGAGTTGCTGCTATGGGGAATGAAAATGAAATAAAAATAAACTGTCCTGGAAATCCCTTTCTAATGTCAGTGCCATAAATTTTTTACTACTTCAGCTCTTTAAGTCATCTGGTGTCATTAACAGACTATTTGGGTGTACTCGCTAATATGATCAAGATGATACCTTAAAAAGAGAACCAAGCCCTTGAGTGATGCCTACACTGGGAATCAAATGCTTTTTAAAGCAGAGGTAGTATAGGTGAATGAGAATAGCTTAACGTGAATTCAAAGAACAATTTTTCTCCTATATTATTTGATAATTACAAAGAATAGCAATTATAGGCACACACCTGCATGAACTTAGCAGGGCTTAGTAAAGTGCCATAGAAGAAAAAGATTTTTTCCCTTCAGAGGGCAGTAATTTAAAAGGTAGTAAGTACTGCAGCATAATTCCCACTAACAGAGGTAGAAATGACCTCATATACGCCCAAAGCAATTGAAGATGGGTCTGCAAAACTTTTTTATAGGGACAACACTATAAGTTTTGAAAAGTTGGAGGGAAAACGTTAATGAAAAGCAGAAAATTGACATGAAAGCTTGAATTTAATGTGAAGTAAATATATGTTGCAGCCACTGTGCTTTAAGATATATAAACTATGGAGAAAAACCATTAAGGGTAGCTCCAGAAAACATCGCAGGAGCAGTAGCAACAGCAATAACAGAAACATATCAGAGTTTATGTAGGGGTTTTTTTTTGCAATACTATTGTGCAGTGTTATGCATAATCAGTCCTTAAAAATTCAGTCTCTTTATGAACTGCTCAGATATTATGAACTTCAAAATATGCTTTCCCAGCATTAAGAAACTCTTGATTTTTATCGCTATAAACAATATACTTACGCCAGCATCTGTAGTGAATCCATAAGCTAAAAAATGTGCTCATTAAGATGTTACTTCATCTAAATGATAACTAGCAGCCCATCGCATATTGTTTTAGGCAGCTTTCTGATCTCAGCCAAGAGATGCCCAAACAAAAGAAAAAAAAATTACTGATAAGAAGTTCAGAACACATTTCCATGCTCTGAGAGTGTAACATTTGTAACATGTTACAAATCCTAAAGCTTTTGTATTAGTACAAGTCAGGAAGTAGAGACATTTATTATGGGAAGAAGTTACTTCTTTTTCACTGGAAATGCAGAAATCTGAGGGATTTTTTTCACTTTTGAAACTGCTACTAGTTGTAATGCCTTGGACTGTAAGGAACCACATATGCTAACATTTGAGTTACCTACATCTGGGTTCCACTTACCAAGAAAAAAAAAAAAAGGCAGTATATCTTGTTAAGTATAGTGGCTTTATGGACATTAGGTATTTTCAGACAACAAAAATTCTGAAGGTTCCCACAGGTTTTCAAATGTTGGACCCTGCCCTGCAGAACGTATCTTGGGCTCTCTGAGAGCTGCCACCTCTGCTTGGAGCTCTGGTCCATGGCAGGAAAGGAGGTTTGAGGGAAGAAAAAAAAAATCTAACTTGAGAAAAACTTCAAGATGTTATACATTGAGTGAGCCAGCTGCACTGTTGTCTTCTCAAGATGAGAAAATGCGTGCAGCTGGATAAGTGAAGAACAAGACTTTTCCCTGAAAAATTTACAATAGAACTTTTCGTGTTGGATAACAGCTGTCCTAGAGACCAGCTGAACCATCCAAATCATTGGATTTTACTGTTGTTACGTGGTTAATCCATTGAAAACTAATGGGAACTATTGGTCCTTCAGGGAAATGATAGATTTTTGTGTTTACACAATACTTAGTCACTTGCTTTAGAAAGTTTAATAATAAAAATGTATAGAATGTAAAGAAGCCAGGCTGCTGCTTCAGCTGGCTTCAACCAGGAATCCATGCACAAACCCCACCATGAACAATATGCACATGTATGATTTGTTCATGTGTTCTCTTGTTCTTGCTTATTGATCCTCTGGGAACCACTTGCATAGATTAGCTGCTGTGCCCAAGTAATTGCAATCTCCAGATAACTAGGGGAACAACCTAGCAACCATGCACAGTTTAATACTCCTGCACTGAGCCAAAAATCCTCCAAAGATCTTCAGCCACATACTGATATCTAAACTGTTTTTTTTTTCCACTTAAACTGTTATGGCAGTCGTTAGGACAGAGCAACATCATTCTTAATTGTGTTATGTTGGCTAAGTATCCAATTTATACCTTTCAAAAATGCCACAGATTTGTTCCTTATTTGGCAGGAGATCAATCTGCTGCCATAACATACTGATCTGAAAGACCTCCATTCGACAGCTGTCACTTCAGAGCCACTGGGCTAAATTGTCTCTCTTTTGCAAGTTCCTTTGCTGACAAAGCTTTGTGTCAGTGTAGATAACAAGAAATTTTGACAACAGTATCACATGAAAAATGTTTTCACTTGACTATTTTTTCGTCTTAAATAAAGAAGTCTATTATGGTTGATGAGACGTGCTGTTACACCGTATGCAACTGCAGCTCCCTTGTGCGCGCACTGCCGAACCACAGGCAGTGGAAAGGGTCATAACTGCCCTTAGTTCCCCAGGTCATACTGTCTGAAGACGTGAATTAATTTGAGGAACAGCATATGTATGAGAAAGTGAGCATATGGCTTTCAATAATCTTTTCATGGTGAATATAAACAAAATTCAGGATCACAAAGATTATTTTTGTATTTCAGAGGAAAAGACATATTTTTGTGTAAGATTCTTTGTTGGACCAATCTAAAGGATAAAAGTTCTGACCATTTTTGTTTTGAAACCCTGTGTGTATGTTTATGCACAACCTGAATTGCTATTTTTAGCTGCTTCCCCACATATTTCAAATGACTTTAGGTAAAGTGCAAAAACAAAACAAAAGATAGATTATTTAATCTTTCCACGATTTCACAGCATCACAGAATGGCTGAGGTTGGAAGGGACCTCTGCAGGTGGTCTGGTCCAACCCCTCTGCTCAAGTAGGGCCACCTAGAGCAGGCTGCCAAGGACCGTGCCCAGAAAATATAAATGAAAGCAAATATATTTTAAAAGATATACGAGAGATGCTCAGATACATGACAGTTGTTATTATAATCCTGGTAAAAGCATAATAAATGTGTTGAAATAATTTGCAAAAAGCATGCAAGAAAACATAGTGTAATTAAAAGTTTGCTTTTTCATTTAGTCAACCAGCTACCACTGGGAGGGAGTCAAAGGATGAACTCCCCTTTGCAACCTAAACCCTCTCTTCGACATCCCATCACAATGTTAATATGTTAACCTGGACCACAGTTGACTTCCTACTGTTTCTTCTGCCATTTGTGTGGACAGTGATTCCGATATGAAATAAATATTAAAGTAGTTACATAGGAGAAGATTATTTTAGCAAGTAATGCCCACTGAAGTGAAGTGAGGACAGATGGATTGATGCAGATCCCTTGACACTTCAAGTTACTGTCTCAGAAAGGAGGAGGCTTTTACCAGATGTGTAGGAAAATTAGGGAGTCAAAGGAGATAGTCCAGCTTTATTTCACATTCCCAATTCACTAGAGCAATCAAAGCAGACATGTTCCTGGATTTACCCTTTTCCCAAGTTTTTTCTTCTGAAGATCATTGTGTTTGTAATTCTAGGCTAATTCTGCTCCGGACTTACAAATGTTCATGAACTCTGTCCCCTTCTTACCTTACAGAAACCAATACCCTTTTCTTATTTGCTAGGAATGGCCAGATGTCATTTAAAAGTTGTGGGAACAAAACTCTTACCTGGGTCGCCTAACTCCATAGGAAGTTTTTACCTTAATTTCCTACTAGCATTTTGAAGAAGCATTTTTTGACTTTTTGATCAATTTTTTTCCAGTCCGTATAAAACTTTCTCCAAGTAGCCATACTTGTTGTCCATGTGCAATGCTCACAGTATGTAATGAATGCTTTCAGTTGATCATAACCTTTAGAGTTTGTATTGTTTAAATCATGCTTTACAGCTTGGTTAAACAGTATTGTAAAGAAAAGACACAGTTCCCCAACTGTAACCCCCCTGTCTGCTCCCAAATAGAGGGCTTCTTGCTGCCTTTTTTTTCTTAAATGTTGCATGTATGACTGTGATAGTGGTGAGTAAGAGATCTATAAATGGGTTCTGGTGAGGAGTAAACATCATGTGGTCGTTCACTTTGGAAGCTTGTTGAGTGGGAGGCATTTACTGAACCTTGGGTGTCCTTGCTATAATCACTGATTTTCTATGAAGTGCTAATAGGATATGTCTGTTTTCTCCTTTGTAAAGTTGTTGCTTATAAAACAGGCTGCCTTAACAGAATCTTAGGGTTAAATATATAAGGCTGGAAACTGTTCAAATAAAGAGAAATTTTATTTAGTCCTCAGGTGATTCATGCATGGTCTTTAATTATATAATATTAGCCCTGAATGTGGTCATTTTTTTGCATATATGGAGATACAGCTAAAATCTGGATTCATGTTTTGTCTTCTTTTGGTTAACATGTTGCGTAAGAACAGAAAATACTGACAGCTGGAATTACTGAAGCCTTTTTTTAGAGTAGATCTTTTATCTGCTTGCTGTTAACCAGTTTGAGCATATTTTCAGGAAATAAAAGCGAGATGTAACACTAAAAACTGTAATTTTGAAGAAGAAAAAAAAAGTGAGATTTTGCAATTCATTGATTTATTTAGATTTGTTTTTGAAGTTGCATCTATGTTGATTAGCACATCAATTAAATAATTTCTTGTATAAAAATAATATTTACTTTTTCCCATGGTTAGAAAACTCGGGGACGCAGTCTTTTTTGTCCAAGAAACTAACACTAGCATCATCTTGACTGCAATCACAACCTTGCAGATTTTCAGACAGGGAATGGAGAAAGTCTTGAGGGCTGAAAAACCCTCTAATTCCATGATTCAAAAAAGCTCCTAAGCATGTGCTTATGTCCATCCTGAATCAGAATAACATTTAAGCTTTGCTGTCAAGTACATCCTTTTCTGTTGTCTTTTAAATGGCAGTGTTGTTCAGTATAATAAGGTTGATTGGAGTGGCAAGGGAGGCTCTGGTAGATAAACTGCAGCAGCTGAGAGAATAACCAGGGAACGTAACTGTGAGGATTATTAATGTACCGTAAGCAACCTATTTTTGAGTTTACAGAGTCCCATTGATCTCTGGAGGAGTTTGAGCTCTAAAAATAATGTGCCTTTGGGAGCTGGGAGAAAGAGAATTGGAGCCGGCTGGAGGGAGGTCTGAGTGGATTGGAGCATCGCAGGGAGATAATAGAGGGTCCACTGACTGCGAAGGGAGTTCAGGTAGCAATTAAAAGCAACCGGAGAGCAGAGAATACACAGGAGAGAAAGATAATATTATTAGCAGATGTTAAAATAGCACTGCTTGTAAACAGCGTGCTTTAGACAAAATTTGAGAACAGTGGGCTTGATTTTCCTCAGCAACTGAGCACTGAGGTAAGGTTTATCATCATGGCAATTTGGTTGCTCTTGCATTTGGATAGCAAGTGGCAGGGTTCTTGGGTGCTGTAGTTTTTGGGATTTTTTTTGCTCCTCCTGCTAATGAATTAGTCTTGTAGGTGCATGACCTCCTAGAAGTCTGGGTTTCCTTTGATTAGAGCTTCTATGTCTCAGTTGTGACTGGGAGAACTGGATACAGCAGATCTTTTGGTGGGTCCACTGCCTAGTGAGAGTCCTGTGCCATGGGAGGGAGAAGAGGAGCAGTGCTTGCTCAGGTGGGTGGGGTATGATGCCAGATGGGACTTTTCAGCCTTGAGGTCATAAAGGTGATATTAATATTGATTTAAGTGGGAGCTGGGTGTCAAAGGTCTGGGATCTATGAGGAAATAAAGGGAGGCCAAAGGCCAAAAATAATCCCAGCAGCCAGATTACTTGGATTATTAGCAACACAGTAATACAGTATATAACACCTTGTTGCTTTAGTTTGTAAACTCACTGACAGCTCCACAGCAAAGCAGGGGCAAGCAGGGACCTTGCATCTATCACACAAATCCATCCTGACCCTCATGAGTGAAGGACAGCTTCCCTTGGGACAAACAGAAACCCTTCCCAGAGTGGCTGAGGCTTGAGAGCACCTCTGGAGACTGTCCAGTCCAACTCCCTGCTCAGGACAGGGTCATTGCTCAGGGCCATGTCCAGTCAACTTTTGAGTATCTCCAAGGATGGAGACTCCACAACCTCTCTGGGCAACCTGTGCCAATGTTTACTTGACAGCAAAAGAAGTTTTGTTTCCTGTTTAGATGAAATTCCCTGTATTTCAATTTTTGTCTGTTGTCTCCTGTCCCTGTGGTGTCACTGGGCACCACTGAGGAAAGTCTGGCTCCATTTCTTCTATATATCTTACCACCAAGATCCCTGGGGGCTTGGTGTGCGCAGCACAGGACAGCTGGTTTTAGGAGCTCCGGAAATAAGGAAAGGCTAAAATATGTGGAGAAGACAAACGTGGAGCTCCCACGCAGGGTAGATGTCTTCTCCAGGATGACACCTGGAGGAAACACAGTCTTGCCATCTAAGATGCCAAATCTGCTAGGAAAGTATAAAATATTATCATGTAATCCTAAAACCTAGAATGCTAAATTACAGCTGTCCTTCATGCCATAAGCCAGCCCACGATGCATTTGGAGGCAGAATCTGATGTTGGGCTCTTTCAGCAGAAGGATCAGGGAACACCTATGGCACCAAGGACCACATTATGCCCTGCTGTGCCTGCTGTGCTTCTGCACACTGCCTCTCCCGATCCTGGGCTTGAGTGCTCCAATTTAATCACAGCCAGCAGTGTTTTATCCACCCACCGCTGGAAAACAGTCACCTTGTGATACCCAAGAACAGGCGCAGAACAGTTTGAAAGAGAAAGGAGCATACTCGACTGAAACACACAGAGAGCATGTGTAGGCAGGCCGTAATTATGTAGGACAGGATTACACATGCGTGCGTATCCTGGGGAGCCATCAAATACAGCCTTAAAGTTGGATTTTGTTTTTGAGATTAGAAAGATAAGTACCTAAAATTGCCTGATTGGAAGGAAATTTCAGCTGAAATGGAACAGTACATTGCCTTACTGAATCAGGCTACGAGATGATTACGTTGTTTGATTGCTAATGGCCACCGAGCATGTTAGCAGCAGTTTCATGACCTCTTTCCTGTGGGCAGTGACACCCCCTCACTTTTTTTCAAGCCAAGTTAATTAACTTTTGACTTCTTTATTCAAAAGTCACCAACACTTTCAAGCAGTTAGTGTAAGCCATGCAGGGTTTCTCTTAATAGCACCTCTTTCTCCAGGAAAGTGCTTTTTCTGAAAGCTAAGCAATTCCAGCTTTTTGAATGCCCCTCCAATATTTGTCCAAATGCGTACAGCCTACACACATTCAGGAGCACAGCAAAAACTCACTTCGTGCAACATTGTCGCGGATGAAAGTATTAGCATGGTGATGATTTAACAACAAATCAAAATGTATTAATAACTAATAGTACTTGATCATTAACCAGTTTAAATACATACAAAATAATTCAGGAAAATGTTGTAATTAAAATAGTGACTTATCTACAGATTCTAAGATGACAAGATTCACTCTAACTTACTAAATGGTATCTTAAATCACTACATATATATATATGTGAACGCATACACAAAGACAAAAACATGCAAATACACAGACACACATGACAAAGTATTTGGATCCAATAAAATAAATTATATACCCACACACCAATAGGCAGAGAAAGAGTAAGAGGAGCTAGCTCAAAGTAAAAGTTCCCTCCTCGAGTTTAGAGCAAATCCTCACAATGCCTTGGCATTCCTCAACAGGCAATAATTGAGACTCCAGTGGGTTGACTTGGCCCTGGCCTTTCGTCAGCTCTGACAGCAGAAAACACCTTAAGGTTTTTGATACCTGAGGGGCGTCCCAGCTCAGGGGAGTTGCTGGTCACAGGCCCGCTGCAATCCAGGAGAGCTCAAAGGGTCTCACTTGGGGTCCCAATTTATAGGGTCCAAGATAACTGACTTTTGTCATTTGTTTTTGCTCAGGCCCAGCCTGAACAATGAACTACCCAGGTACCTTCCAGCAGTTGCACAAGAATTTGATGAAGGTGTAACTGTTACTGTTCTCATTTGATCACATCACCAGTACAGGTGTGCCAGACCGTTAGGAGATGATGGACTGTGATACCCATTTCCGGGGGAGGGGCAGGAGCCAGGCTCGTTAACGTGCTGATTCACTGCCCTTAGCAGTCCTTATCTCCCCAGGTGGACATACCTCCCCGGGGAGATGGGTGGAATCACACTTTGCACCAAGCTGCCCAGGGGGCGAGGATTGCACCACCACAAACATCTTGTGAAGTGTAGAAGGATGTAATTTTTTTCTGTCCCCTGTGGATTTTTCTCTACTTTCTAAGCATTTGTTAAAGGTTCATGAATTCAATAAAGTTTACCAAAAGTAGAGATGTTCTTCCACATCAAATACTTACACCTTGGCTATGCTGAGAAAGTTAGTGTCTTGAACTTCTCGAAGTTAATTACAAAACCTGTTTTCGTAAGTATTGAGCTCTCTGGGCAGAACAGAGAAAGCAAAAGAAAAGGATAATCAAAAGAGCTGGAAAAAAAAATACATATACACATATACGTATATACCAGCAAATAGTGTTTACTGGTAAGATTAGATACTGTTTTGATCTTCATCCAGTTGAGGCATCCCTACTCCCTGCAGCAGGGCCGTGCTGCTGTGCCACAGGGCAGGGTTTGCAGTGCCGGGGCCGGCCCGCCCACGGGTCCCAGGGTCCGCTGAGGACTGGACCCAGTTTGCGGGGGGCAGGGGCAGCCCAGGAGCCCCCCGCGCCCTGCCTCCGAAACTCAAGGCTTTAGAGCTCTTAACAGAATCGAAGTTTCATCAGACAGAGGTTTTGGAGCGTGGGGGGGGAAAGGGAGTGGATCAAAAAGTTTTCTTTCACACCCACTCTATTCCCTGAGCTTGGGTGCAAACAAGTACACCCAGTGAAAGCAAAATTGCAGGTCTGGGGAATATACTCCCCCCAGCAATTTACAGGTACTTTACTGCATGCTCTCAAAATCCCTGCAAGTGCAGTGATAAATGATTAACTTCTGGTCTTGCATTTGCCACACAGGTCTGAAAAGAGGAACTGAATGGATTCCAACGAATGGAGAAAATTTGAAATATTTTATATATTTGTACGAAGTCTATGAACTTCCTAACTCTGCAATACTCCATAGGAAGCATCTTCTTTGTACATTTATATCAATACTGTCATGTTGTCTACTTTGTTTAACATAGGAAAATGATGCTGAAATAAAACAGAACACAGCAACTAACAATTAATGTATTATATATTCAGGAATGAATTTGACCTGAGAATGGGGAATAGTGTGATTCAAAGTTTGAGCAAAAATAGAGTAAATACTTTTATAAAAAATAAGTTCGTTATTTGCAATTAATTTGATTTCTTTCCTTTTGAAAAAAAATCAATATGGACAAAATAGTTTTAAAATTATTTGACAAAATGAAGAATAAATGAGGAATGTAACATCTAATTTCCTGTTGTGTACTCCTGGTTATAGAACAGGAATTGTGTATCATGTGTAATAAAGGAAATTAAAATATTAAAAGGGATTGTCTTTCTGATGAGTTTAGCTAAATTTTTCTTTTGCTGTAGAACCAAAATATTTATTTCTCTTGGGAATCTAAAATGCACTCGTGTTCTGATATTTATGCATCACCTTTACTTTATACAATGAAAATACAAAATGTGAGCTAGTTGTCATAAAATCTGCAACCTTTATTCAAAGAAACAGGTCATCCAGCTTTGATGGAACATGATCCTGAATATAGGTTGAAGGAGCACTATCTTCAAAAGCCCACATAAAAAGGGGACATTGAAATACTGATGCTGAGCAAAATTCATGTATTACCACAGCAACCCTTACATAGAGTGATTAATCCCTGACACTTGTTTTATATGGATTGTACATAAATGAAGACTGTTTGATGCATATTTTATTTTTGGAAATGAGATCTTATTGTTAGAGAAATTTAACAGACTCTGTCTCTTTGGTCTCTCTTGTGTTATTTACTGTGAAGGGATAAGAAGAGTTTTTTGTAATAATATTCTTCTACTGTTGATTGAAACTATTCTACATGCACTGAAACTTTCTGCCTGGCTCTTGTCTATTCAATTAAAATAAAGATAATTATTCTGGTTAGAAAACAGACTTCAAGTTGAATATTACTAACAACGACATCCGTTTAATTCTTGTTTGCTCCATCAGAAAACACAAAACCTAACTGGCAATATTTTTGCATTTTAAGTTATTACATATATTTGCATTGCTTTGTACAGGAAATTAGAAAGGAGCTCGACTTGCTGCAGATCAATTAAAAGGGCATTCTTGTATTTTGTACTTTCAGTATGCAGTACCAACATTGCTTACTATCCTGATCCATCCTTACATGCTCATGGATGATTTCCCTTAATGCATTCCTTGGAAGCAAACATCCCCAAAAGACACGTTGAAATGGAAGTGTCAAGAGACAGAATGCATCAGGATGACCTTTCATTTACATACCGATATGATTAACATCTCTATTCAATCGAAAAATGAACAATTTTCCCTAACACTGAATTATCAGTCCCTGATATTGGACTGCATCGTTCCTCCAAGTATGGAAGTGATAAAAAGAGGACAAAACACACAATCCCTCAAGCTAAAAGCATGTTGAAGGTGAGATGAGTCAGGACCTCTGCTTTTATTATTCTTTACTCACTTTAAAAACACTCATTTCAGAGAACTGCAGAAAGGTAAAGCCACATTTTTCCCCTCCTTTCACAGTTAGGAAACAGCATAGTGGAAATTCCAGGGGATGGGGAGAGTGGGACCACGTTACAGTCAGCATGTCTGAATATGTAAGTGAATGAAAAAAACCCATCCCTGACACAGACACATGCTTCTTTTGCCAGATTTCAACTCCTTGCTACGAAGTGGAGGAGTGCCATCAGTGGCCATTGAAACAGCTTAATGGTGGAGAGGGGCTAGGCAGAGGCAAAGAATATTTCTTTTCTCAGCTTCCTCTTTATTTTAAACAAAATTACAAAATATATATAATTTTAAACCATCTCGAGGCTGACAGCTATGGGGCATGGGATCAGTGAGGTCCCTGAGTGAGATCTTAGCACTACATGGAATCTTTATTGCAGCATAAAATTAACAGCTTTGTACAAGAAAAAAAGGAGGCTATCTATGAAGTTTCTCTGTCTCACCTACCAAACTGTTAATTGCTGGTCTGAACCATCATGTGCTAGTGATGTTACTTTTCATCTAGATTTTATGACTGGAGGGCTTACACAGACCAGAGAAAGATGCCCCAAGCTACTCTGCAGTCTCTTACTTCTGGCATGGAAAATTTTGCCCTGCAAATGTTACATTTTGGCACAAATTTAGGGAAGGATTGAGGTCTTACAATGAAAGATGAGCACAAAAATACGTAGTAAGAGAGCATGTTAAAATCATACCTACTTCACGTGGTTACATGCCAGCCTTTGTCTGTATGAGCCAAACTCGCTACCAGCTATATATTAATACCTCACTAAGGAGATGATACATGACCACCCCCACTAGGCAGTGAAGTCAGAGGAATAGTTTCAAAAAATAAATAGTTATCATAACTGAACCGCAGAGAGATAAATTCCCCTTCACCCCATAACCCCTAACCTGCCTAATGAGGAACCCACGAATTAAAGCAAAGTAGCTGAATTTCAGTGTCATCCCTACGCTCTGGTCTCTGTATGGTGCTGGTGTGACAGTAAATAAAAGGGACAGCATTGCCCTGGTGTTGCTAAGCTCCGTGCATGCAAGGTGGAGGAAAAGGTCCCTTTGTTAGCTCCCTACCCAGTGCTCTGCACTGTAATTTTTTTTTTGTCCCAATGCTGAAAGTGAGACTTCTTCAATCCAGATGAACAAATTTTTCTGAGAAACTACTCAACAATGCAGTGGAGGCATGTTCTGTTAGAAAACTAGAAATAGTTATTGTGCTGTGCCCAAGGCAAAGGGTTTAGTCTAATGAGACAGCAAGACCCTGACACATTCAGGGAGAAACTTTTAATCATCAGCCACTGACCAAAAGCATGATCTAATGATTTATCTGATCATCTGCACAAAAAAATCCAAATATTTAACTTAGAGGTAAATATAAAAGTAGAGGTAAAATAACAATTACTGTTACCTGAAAACTTATGGTGAATTTGAATGTTTTTCAGCTGATTACTCTGGTTTAATCAATTACAATTAAATTTCTAAGACAAATAGTGTTACTCTGGAGGCTTGGCTTTACGTTTCACTTGAACTATAGAACTAAACCATCAGTTCTGCATTTTCTCTGATGGTGTAAACTATTATCTTTAGTTGTAAAAGCAAGGCCCCACTATACTACTTCACTTACTGTACCATCAAAACATCTGTAGTTACATTAAACTGTGTTTATGGACATGAATTCCCCAAATCAAAGTCTTGAGATGCAGTTCACTGAGTTCAGTGGCATCTTACCAGGACTGTGCTCAGTGTAATCACAAGGGTGATAAAGATGGCCTTTTTATTTATCTCTTGTTCCATGCAGTCTGTAAATTATTTATAGGAAGATGTAATAAAAACCCGGCACTTTGGCCATTTTGTATTATAAAATATTGATGTTGAGAGAAGAGAATCAGAGAAGGGTATCCAAGGAAAACAGTTGTATTTTTCTTGGTAATAGCTTTTGGGCCAAAATGTTGAAACAATTTTCTTTTGCTCTTGTGACTAAGTCCTGGTTTCTCTAATGTGTGCACATTTAATTTGAATGAGTTTTTGCTTTATAAGTGAAGCAGATTAAGTAATGCACTCGGCAAAAAAATCCTAATTTTGGTACATGAGCTGTTTAGGACTACTGGTGGATGAATAATTACAAAGGAAATTGCCCCTAAAGCTGTTTTTTCAGCCCTCAAAAAGTACTGATGCTTTGCTCCTTACTTTATTGCCCAAGATAAACCAGTTCACTAGAGACAAAAAACTAAGGGTTGGATATAAGATCAGTCAAACTTGGCAAAATCCAGTTTTCCTGTGTCTTTGGAGCCATTCATAAAATAAACACATCTGTTCATACGTTGCACTCACTTCCCACTACATTACATTGCAGTAACTGAAGTGGATGCTTTCAAAGCTATCCCACAGAACACTGGTGACTAACTGCGAGTGCAATAGCAAAGTGTCAGTGTTCTGGCCCTGATACCAACTGTGGGTTTCATATGCACAGGTGGTTGGTAAATCTTGTCTGGTAACTAATTAAATTTGATTTTGTCTGGGTGTCGTACTGTGAAAAGTGGCCTAATCCTTTGCTGTATTTTTAGTGAAACTGGAGTTAGATTCATCTTTCTTACAGATGCTGCGTTCTTAGTAAATATTTTTTTACAGGTACTACAATAGTTTCTATTGAGACTATTCTTCTTTAAACAGTGGCTCTTCATCTTCATCTAATACTTATGACTTTCCTAGCTGATCATCCGCAGGGTCAGAATGGGTCTCAACAGATCTCCCTTCTATCAGCAGGCTGGTAACCCAAGCCCTGACCTGAGCAGAAGCGCAGAAGTCAGCATGCAGCTGAACTGGACATTGCAATGACACAGCACACGGTACTTGCTGTCCTCCTTAGCGCATGGGTGTTGACCATGCGATGCAAGTTTGGACATGAGGGGCAGGATTCGCATGCCTGCTTGGGCATGAGGAAGACCCATATGAGCAGATGGACTCATCGAGAGCAGAGGGACAATGCAAGTGGGGTGGACTCATAGAGACTGAGATGGTGAAGGTGGGGGTGAGAGCCAGAAGAGAACACAGGCATAGGTTTCTGCTTTGAGAAACCAGTCAGGGAGCGTGAGTGATTTCAGGGCTGCCAAGATCCCTGCGGCCGTACCACTTCTTTCCTCCGGCTCAAGTTTTCTAACAGGTAGCTCAGCAGGTACACGGGAGCAGGTCTGGCAGGCTGGGGAAAGTTATGTGCTGGGCTGATATGACAGCTGAATGCTTAGAGGAAGGCCAGAGGCTTGAGGAGACATCTCAAGGCCCTTTGGATCCTTATTGTTTCTGAAGTCAGGAAAACCACCTTGCTCCTTGCTTCCCACCAGCAGTCCTGGTATGTGCTGAGGTGCTGATTTGGAGATGCAGGGTGAGTGATGGAAGAAGCTGTGGGGCATTGAATAATTGGAGCTCTACTTCTCAGAGTTGTTGGTTGACATCACAGTTGCTGCCAAGGCTGGCCCTGGCCTGGTGGCCATATCTAGAATTAGGAGGGTTGGGAGAATATCCAGATTTGTGCTTTCCTACAGAAATCAGGGAAGGAGCACAAATTCTTAACTGTCTTATTGCACAGTCAAGTAGCAAACTCACACACACAAAAAATTAAAGCACTCTGACCTGTGAAACACATAGTGTCCTCCTCCTCCTCCCTTTTTCTGTGACAGCCACGTGTCACCAGAGCTGGGGTATGGTTTACCAGACCTTTGGCTTTCACAATGTTCTCAGTGCTTCTTGCATACTTCTTGCATGCACATCCATGCGCTCATCCTCCGTTTTTATTGCTGAAGGTTAGTGAGGATAAATTAAAGCCTCCAATGCCACTTTCTATGGCAAGTTTAGATCTCTCAGATAATCTCCCATAAGGTCACCCACCTCTTCTAAATGTCATGCATGCATGTGATCTGAAAGCCTTCACAGGCTGTCCTCACGCCTGAATGACATCCCAGTGACTCAGGCACTAATGCCTCCGAATGAGGCCGCGTCTTAATTCCCTGCGTTGACTGTTTCTCCAATAAAATGCCGCTGACCGTCCTCACACAGAGCTATCAAGCTGGGCAGTGTGAGGCGGGGAGCTCTGCGGAGATTGGGACAATGACACTGGATGGCACCTCACGGTTGAGGAAATTCAGTCAGCATCAAATTTGTACAGTTGCTGTAACACAAACGGGACATCTGGGCTCTTGCCTAGCCCTGAGAGGAGAGGAACGTGCTCTGCCTACGTCACGTGCCTGGCAAGGCAAGTGAAAGCTGTATGTGCTGCAGTCAAGTTGCTGACCTAAAACTTTGAGGGCCGGGTCATCTGCCAGTGTAGCGTGACACCACACCACCCATGTTGCTGAAGTGATGCTGGAGTGCACCAGCAGTTGCTTTTGCCTGTAGCCTCAGAGAATCAGGGGGGGAGAGAGAGAGACACTCAGAAGAGTTTAGGCTGCAAGGGAAGAAAAAAGACGAATGTCATCCTTCACCCTGTGGGAGGGTGAACTTAGTTTCCTGCGCTGGTAGTTCATGGATAAAACCCGTGGCTCACCAGAGATCACCTGGAAAAGGTCCACAGCAGATCAAGGGCTCTGAAGAAGCCTGGGGAAGAGTATGAGTCAGAAAGGCATCAGGTGGGACCGCAGCCTCCCAAACCTGATCCCACTGGGGTGGCAGCAGGGAGGAAGGACTGGGGGTCTCTCCTCCCCTCCTCTTCTCTCCAGCAGGAGCCAGGCTCTGCCAGCTTGGTCTCTTCCATCATCACCCCTATCTAGCCCACTGGTTCGAGGCTTTCTACCCTGCTGAAAAGGGAGCTCCTCACATCCATAGGGAAGCGGTCCAGATGCCCAGGATTTCTAGTCCTTCCCCACAAAGCAAGGACTATCTCAGCGTTCCGAGAGCTTCTTTAGTTTGACTGTGGTTTCCACTGCAAAGTCATTCTGGTCAGCTTGTGCAGCAAATGAACCAGCACGTTGGGGAAGTGAATTTGCATTGCAGGATTGCACGAATATTTAAGGAAACACACATACATGTCAATGTGGAGACATTATTCCTCCAGAATTTGGCTCTTTGTGTCCCAGCTCACAGTGGTGTTGCACTGCTCAGCAAATCTTTATGAAGACCAGATTCCAGCTTTTCATGGGGGTCTCTCTCCTGCAACTATATCAACTTGGTATGGCACAGGATGGATCAGATGGAACATGGCTGTTTTAGATTCTTGCTTATTTTTTTTTTGGCTTACTGATATTTTACACAGATTGTTCCTTCAAGAAAAAACAATCAAAGGAAGGTGACATCGAGAAATGCAAATTCCTAATATCCAAAACAAGAACTATTTCTACATGACCAATTTCATTTAAGATAGAAAGCTACCTACTTTATTTATCTTTATATGAGTAAGGGGAAAAAAAATGAAAAATAACTCTGACATCAGTGGTGGTGGAGTTAATTTCCATACTATTCCAGTCAGTTGTCAAAAATGAGTCCTTTATGGTTTGATCTCAGCAGAAGTGCTTAAATTGTGACATCCCTTTTTAAACAGCAGTGATGTTGGGCAATGACTTTCCCATGGCTCTTCCTGTGAAGAGAGGCAGTGCTTTCAGGCAGACACTTTGCATGCCCTTTGTCCCCTACATTTTCAGATGACCGTCACGCTCAGTATATTTTCCAAACACAGCAATTATGGTGTCCTCAAAGCATCACACACCAGCATGCGTCCCAAGCTTTTTCCTGTTTAAGGATTTTGTTTTTCAGCAAAGCATATCTATTTAGAAAATCACTTGTGTATATCACCAAGGCCTAATATGACACATGACTCACAGTTCACAGGACTTTGTGACTGAAGGCTTATTATGAGCAGAAGATCTTGGAGTAGAGCTCTCAGAGGGTATCAGAAGACCATCTAATCCATCTCCTTGCCTCCAAACCCAAGCAGCTGTACTTGCCTAATTCCACGCAGATTTATAGGGAATATAATATTTACAGCATACTTTAAAGATCCATCTATGATGGCAACCCCACAACCTCCCTAGGCAATCTACCCTAGCATTTTGTTATCTTTACTGTTAGAGAGTGTTTCTTAATTTAAAGCTGATATTATTTGCCTACATAAGTGTAACATATATGTGTGATATTACATGTGATGCCAGTGCAGAAAACATACAATGCCATGGTATAGATCAATCATATTAGAAAATAAAGTCAATCCCATCAATTTCCATCCTAGGGGTGAGAAAGCAAACCTTCTATTTCCCAAGGCATGATTAACCCACACGCAGGGGGATCTTAAGTGGGGGCCTTGGTCTCCTGTGATTCTTCTATTGGTTTCTAGGTCAGATGACAAAAATAATGAATCTTAAAAGCAAGTGAGCTGGTTCTTGCTGAACCCAAGCAAGAGCTAAAGGGTCCCGGTCATTTATTATAAGCAAAAGTAATCCTAGCTTCCCAGTAGACCATTAGGATCCAACACATCAACATCATCCAAAAGGATAAGCAGAATGAAGGCATCTATTTCCTTCACTGAACTCATAGGCTTTTAAAAATAACGTGATGAAGTGGGCCAAGAAGAGAACTTTACTCCTCCATCATTACACATCAGTCCCATAGTGATGTCTACTTTTATGGCAGCTCAGGCTTGCACAGGAAGCCAATGTTAAATAGTTTAAGGTCGAATAGCTTGGCTCCCCTTGGAGTTAGCATCTGTGACCTTTAGAAGACTGTGCAAACCAGAAGCTGGTAAATATTTGTTTCCAAGAGAAACCCAAACAATTAAGAGCAAGAAGATTTATTGACAGTAGTGACTTACAGCAGTGGCCTCATGGGAGGGCAGTTGGCAGCACTTTGAGTGTTTCTAAAGTGCCCGTCGCACACACCACTGCCCTGAACCAAATTGGACATTTTTGTGTCACTGTCAAAACAGAATTGCTGCCTTTTAGTATGTAGGGAGGACACTGTCAAAAGGGTCAATGGTCATCAGGATTGTTTACCTGCCTGAAGGGACCCTGGCCTCTAATTGTTCTTTCTGCCTTTGAAAATGGCAATGGAAACTTTTGTTCCTGATGTCTTAGCGATGCCTATTTATTCTCTCCGTTTGTCTTTGTAGTCGAGAATTTAAGTGTATGGGAAACCACAAATGACCTATAGGAACTTAAGATCTCTGCAGTACCTCTTTTCTGGAGATTTTGGTAACGTGATGTAATTCTGGAAGCTGTGGAAATGTGGTATTTTTCCCAGCAGCTCTCTTCTGAAAAAATGAGGAAGATCAGGAGAAAGCCCTACCTGCCTATCTGCTTCAATCAATCAATCAATCAATCAATCAATCAATCAATCAATCAACCTTTTTACCATTTCATAAAAGCATTTCCAGAGGGTGAGGCAGTAGGAAACAATCCTTCAAACCTATCTACTCCTGGAGTAACCCAAGGGAAATCAGCAGTGACAACAGCAAGGGCAGCCACACGACGTTGGTGGCTGGAGACACAGATCCCTAAAGCGTCGGTGGAGGCTGCAGCATGGCAGCATCTGAGCAGAGATTATTGCTGCCCTTCCCCAGCCTTGCTCACTGGGGCCTGCTCACCTCATACAGACTGCCAGTGTAATGTCTGCACATCAAGAGTTATCACATTAAAAATAAAATGCTGTACGTAGAAACTCATTAGGCTCTCCTCTATAGCAGAGGAGCGGCTCAATTGTAAAGGGTCTGATCCTTAATACGATCTTCATTCCAATAAAACCATTTGGAGCTGAATATACCCTGCATATCAGGTGAGAAAACTGGTATATAAAGCTGAAAACTTAAGCTAAGACAGATACTTTGGCCCCTGAAAACTTCTCTATGCTAAGAACGTTGCATCTCTGTTTGTACCACAGCTGATGGCAAAATTCCTATTGGTTTCAAAGGAATCAAAATTGGCTCTTACTTCCATACAACTCTGTAAACTTTGAACTGGAAAATACTTACAGATCACAAAGTTCATTTGAAGAAAATTGCAAAATATAACCGTCTGCAGAAGATCTGTCAGACATTTAACAGCTGTTTAGTTTTATCAAAGGCAAATAAACCTGCTTGGGGAAAAATGGACAGGCGGTTTGTATGATGATTGCTTTCATTTTCTTTTTATTATTTCTACTTACAGCCTCTTAACCGTAGTCAGGAATAGTAGAAATATCAAGGTGTGCAGTTTGTTTTCATAGCCTGCTTGTTATTTTACATGTACAGCTGGTGGGTGTTAGAAGGGAGTGGATATGGCTATTTCAAGTCATCTTCTGAACTTGAGTGCTTTCTTTTCAAGGGAGTGTAATCATGCAGCCCTGGAAATGATGTTAGGGTACTGATGTTGGGAAGTAAGGGGGAATACTCTTAATACAATCTATCTTTTTAAAAGCTTTGGCTTAGCTAGTGTGATGGAAGTGCTATACAAGCAGTGCACAGTAGCTCCCTGAATAGCGATGGGCTAGAAGTCTGCCTCAGGCCTAGTTTGTGCAGCTAATATATTAATTTTGAGGTGTTTTGTTTTTTTTTTTTTTTTTCCACCAGGGCCATGGTCACATTCATATGTTACTGTGAACTAATTGAAGGTGTAGGGAGAGAGATTATTTACTCTTCTACATATATAAACCTACTTACCTTTTAAAATCAGATTTCCTCTGACCAGATTTGTCATTTCCATAGTGCAAATTAAAGGAGTTTCTTTTCAGTAACTTGCTTGTTGGACCATAGTTCAGCAAAGAAGACTGAAATAGGCCAAAAGGTTGGGAAGCCATGGTTGTACCCTGTTAAGATGGTCAACGTTGGCCTAAACTACTGTATTGCTGTCATTGTACAACCTCCAGAGAGTACTAGAGTAATGACATTGTAATTTTAAAGAATTTGAGACATGTAGATTTTTAATCTCCTCTCCCTTTCAACAGTAAGATATCAAATTTACACCATTATATGGTAGCTCTACTTAACCAATTTCTCATTTAACTCCAGCTCTTGTTGGCATCCTCTCCTTTGATGTGAGAGCTGTCAGGATCAGAGGAGGTTCTTTGACATGAGTGCTATCTCCTTGAACGGGAGAGGAGGATGCAACTGGACTAGTTTTGTGTGTGTGAGGATTCTGGATTTTCTGGAAGGATCCCAGCATCCTGCTGAAGCATGTTCCCCACCCTCACCTCAAAAGAGCACTGTCCCTTTAGTGCAGGAGGGAGTTTTGCCAGTCCACCCCGGAGGGCACCTCTGGCTGACCTGTGTCCCTCAGGAGGGTGTGTGCTTACCCCAGCAAGGCTGGAGCAGCCCGTCCAAGGGCTGCTGCCTTCTCAAGTCAGACAAATCCCATGGTTCTGCTGAGAGACACCAAGTGCCCTGGAGAGATGGGCCACCTGGGAGACCAGCAGACAGATCAGTCTTTGCAGTATTGGGAAAGTGGTTTGCTCTTAGGCATTTTCCCCCAAAGGGTTTCACAGGTTTCAGGTCCACCTGTCCTATGCTTTCTTCTTTACCTCTCTACAATTTCATTTATTTGGTGTGACAGAAGAGTTAACATACAGCAATGATGTTTCCACTTCAGGCAAAATCCAAAGGTCCCCTGAAAACTTGGCCATTGTGCCAAGAAAAAGATGCTGCACTGTCACATCAGGCATGTATGTGCTGGGGTTCAGAGCATAAGCTATCTATGCTCACTCCCTGCAAGAAACATTTATGTTAATCCTTAACCCAGGGAGATGAGACCAGAATAAACTTGCTGAAATGGAAGTCAGTATCTCTACATTCTTTTGAGCTGGTTTAAGTAGACTATGTGTTTTTTTTCTGGGCCCACGTTGGGCGCCAAAAAGGACTGTTGCCATTTGAGCCTACTCAGCAGCTAAACGCCCCGCAGTCGCTCACCCACCCTCCCCCACTTGGGAATGGGGAGGGAATCGGAGGGGCAAAGGGAGACTCGCGGGTGGAGGTAAAAACAGCTTAACAACAGTGACGGAACAATGTGACACCAGTACCAACAGGTAATGTACCATACAGCTGCTCACCTCCCACCAACCAACACCCACCTGCTCCCAGCTGGCAATCCCGAACACAAAGGCCCCACAGCCACACTCCCAGAAGTGAGAGCCCCTCCTGGCCCTCTCCTGCCTTTATATAGTGAGCACAATGTCACATGACATGGACTATCGGCCAATCGGGGCCCAGCCCTCCAGCTGTGCTCCCCCCGCCCCCGCACACAGGTGAGGGCACTGGGCCCTGGGGAGCCCCTGGGGTCTCAGGGGGCTGCAGCTCCTCCCGCTGCCAGACCAACGGGAACTCTAGGCCAGCCCCAACCAGGACAGTCTGCAAACCTTTGTACTTCCAGGAGGAAGTCAATATTTGCATTGTTGCTGGCACAAGAACTCCAAAGTAAAAATTAATAAAAATGAGCTGATAGTGCATTAGTTCTTGGTGAACACCTTGTGGATGAGGGGTTTGGCTCACCGTTATCCACAGCTTGTATGCCTGCCCAGTATGCATCCAGCCCATACCAGGGGAAAAGGGGAGATGACTGGAGCCATGGTCTGCTGGGACTCTGGTCTGGGGAAGAAAACTTGACACATACAGCCCGGTTCCTCTAACTACCCTAGAAATTTATTCCAGGAGTGGAATTTAGAGACTGTGTCTAGTATGGAAGAAGATATGTTTCTCCGCATTAGGTGATCAGGGCCACTGTTACCTTATACTGCTACAGACTGGCTCTGAGCTCAGCCTGACAAATGGTCAGTGAGGCTTACTAGTCACACACCACTCGGAAACTCATGAAGTTGAGGAGGGTGAATAAAACACATCCCATCATTGCCTTTGCTACACTCCAGCATGGCTTTATTCAGTCAGAAGCTGTTAAGACAAAAAGCCCTCTACAAACTTGGTAGCTTGCCATCCTCTTCCCATCCTTCAGCATGTGCAATTCATTCCAGCTGCACTTCACTCAGTGCGAGGGCTTGGGTGCCCTCCTTTAGCTGCAGCTCCCACTCTCAAGCCTGAGTTCTTGTGAACAAATGAAAGGGGATTATCAGGTGCAGGTGCGACCCTTTCCATCCCAAGGGTAAGCCTGGGAGTTGCAGACCATGGAGGGACCAAATCCGAGTCACTAGGTAACATGCTGCTGCTGCTGCTGACAACAGTGATGACGTAGTGTACAGATTCTAGGAACAGTTTTGGTGATCAGTTGAGTGTGGACATCAGGATCTCATTATCTCATAGAGTAACACCACTAACAGCAGTTGATTATGCTGTAACCTTTACTTTGCTAAGGAACGGTCTATATCTTCGATAGCATTTGCTTGAATGTGAATTAAGGAATGGAAGAGGACGGAAGAGCTAGACCCTAAGCAGCCTGTGTGAAAAGCACCTTACTTGCAGAGACCTCTGCAGTCTGCAGATTTGCTTCTTCTATATTGTTCCCTATTAGAGGAAAATGTCATTTGTGTTTTACCCTCTGTAGTCCCAGAGCACTGGTTGTTCCTTATGTTTCTATCCCTATAGAAAAAAATCCTAGCTCTTAACTACAAGTAAATGCAATAAGAGACCATTGCAATATGGGGAGCCAGTCCCCATTTCCTTATCATTTTCTTGGACCCGAGGTGTGGATCCCAGTTATGTTGGTTTTGTACTGGATACATGTATCATTAGGACCACAGAAAGCATGTCAGGGTGGACTGGGCTATCTGCAGTGGGGGCAGAGCTGGGAGCTGCTGGTGTATCCAACCACAGATGGAAGGGAAAGATGCAGCTCTCCTGCCATGAGTGGTCATATAGCCAGAAGCTGCATGTTTTGCCACTAGATGTACCCAAGTGAATAATGTTTGGGAGCCCAGTTCAACAGTCACAAGGTCTTGGGGAGGCGGGAGTGTTTTATAGGGGTCAGAAATGTTTGTTTTGTAGCAAGGGGGCCTCCACGCATTCAGAAGTGAGCAGAGCAGTTTCATCTAGGGCTGTACGTGTCCTCACTGTGCAGTCAGCAGCCACCACGGTCTCCAAGCAGCCCCGAGCTGGATGCAGAGCAAAAGTGCCCCTGGGCAGGGGCTGCAGGTCCCTCTCTGCCCCGGCTGCAGCATGGGCAGGGCGGGGGGAAAGCAGGAGCTCGATGCAGAGCATCACTGGTGCCACCAGACCATCACAGGAGCAGATGGTCCCCAAGCAGCCCTCTGCTCTCCGCTGCGAAGGCTGCTAGTGCATCTGCTTTGGAATGGGCTCGTTAAAATACGTATTCACCTTTATTATCCTGCAGCTGCATGGCCTGACTCATCCCACTGCAGTTGCTCTGAAATGGGAACCCGCATTAAAAACTTTCCCAATTTGTTTTTTATTCACCAGGGAAGCTCACATCTAACCCGTTGAGAGAGAAATGGAAGCCATAACATCTGTCTTCATGGGAGGCGAACGAAAGGGAACCTGAAAAAAAGGAGAGGAAACAAACGAAGATTGAAAGCCTGTTGCCTTTCATGATTTGAAACAGGATGCTTTCTCGCATCTGTGTAGTTAGCGCTAGCGTAACCCAGCTGGGGCATGGCACCCCCAACCCAGGTGTGTCAATGGTATTTCCTCCTTTCCTCCTCTTTTTCCACAAAAACCACAGAAAACTGCCATGCATCCATGGCTTAGCAGACACGGCCTTGCAGCAGGCTTTGGCTGGGATCCCTGCTCCGACTCCTGATCACTCCCAGATCAGATCTTCTCCCCAGTGGCAGAGGGATGCTTGCACTCAGCCACACTTTTCCTTGCCGGCACCATCCCCAGAGGCAGACCCCTCCTGGGTGGCACGTGGATGGATATGGTGTGCTGGGGGTTTGTGGGCCCCTCGGGTGGGCTGGGGGATACACTGCCCTGCACCGATTTCCTGCTGCCACAGCTCACAGGGGGCTGAATGTCCTGTGGGCACCTCTTTCTCCTTCACACACACTGCTTAAAGCCACACGTGTCCCCAGCCTCCCCTGCCAAAATGGAAACCACGGCCTAAGCCAGCTCATCCAAGCTGGTAACTTTCTCCTTTGCTTTTATACACAGACAAGATCTTGCCAGATATTGCTTTTAGCTGCAAGAAAATTTCTCCCTCTTACTGTTTTGTTCTAAAAGACTGCTTTCCTGGGCTAAACATCCTTTGCTTTAAATAGCAGGGGTGACCCAAATACTACTGTGAATGATTATTCAAGGATGAAGTACAGACTCTAGTCCAATGATTTTTACAAGGCCACTTAAATCAATACGATCTTTCTGATGAGCAGTTTCTAGAAAACCTATATGCTACATTATCCCTATCACATTCAGCATTTGGATCACTTTTGCTATATTTGTTCATGTGGTACATTATCAAGCATCTGAAGCATTAGCTTTGTTGTCCCCTGGACCGCACTGATTTATTCTGGAACAATGTGTAGCTTAGAAATCCTCCGCTGTGGATTTTTATAATTAATATTTTATAGTAAGCCACTTGTTACTAATGAGCCTAATTTTACTTGTACAACTCTTTTTATAACCCTTACTCTTAAAAAATAATTGGGAAAATTTATAACATGTTTGTTAACTGATGGCCTACTTGCAAGATTAAATTGAACGTGGCATTGCAATTCAGGACATTTTTCAGCTTTGTATAGAAAAAAAAATAACTGCAAACGTGGACGCCAGCGTTTTTCACAGCACACCTCTGAATAATGCTTTTTATTGTCGACTGTCTACTGTAGTATAGCAATGATTTCAACAGAAAATATACAAAAATCCTGAAATCTAAATCTATTTAAAAGTCTAAACGATGCACATGATTAAAAATGTAATATCTATTCCCAGCAAATCGATATCATCAAAACACTAATGTTTCCCTAATTTTAAGCACCACCTAGAGTGTCAAACATTGGATCTGATCTTCCAAATTATGACTGAGAAAAATAAGATGGCTTGACTGCATCCCACCTAGTGTTAAGTTTCTTCCTGAGATTCATAAGTTAACCATTTAGTCACTGTCTGCTCTCTTGATAATGGACATTAAATATTCCTCCAAAGGTGGCAAAGACCTGAGCTGTCACCTGGAGATAATTTGTCTGTTGACAAAGGAGGGTGCTGGCTGAGTAGGCTCCCTAGTTGGACAGAAGTAACTGCCTAAAAGTGAAGCAAGGAGAAACCTCATTTTGATAACGATAATCTTTTTTTTTTTGTCACTCCAGAGCAAGGAACTGGAAAGGATGTGGCTTTATTTCAATTATAAGTGAAAGAAAAAGAATTCTCTGGACAAATAAACAGCTTTATAAGGATCGTGATTCTTACTATTTCTATTAGCTGGCTGGCCATGAAGATGAAGTAGGTCTGAGAGGGAAGCGCACAGCAAACATGCATACAGCTGTAGGACCTGCTTTATCCAGCACTGGTGTCACATCAGGTCGGTTAAATCAGCGCTGTCTCCTGTGGCAGTGCACTGTGATCAGCTGGCAACTGACCTGCATGAACTGCAGCCCACGTACACAATTCATTTGGAGACCAAGTGATGCGCTACCAGTTTGGTTAACGTGGCGTCACTCTGGGCACGGACATGGACGTTCAGACGGAGCCTCCCCCAGCCTCTCGGAAGGCCCAGCGCTTGTGCTTGGTGCCGGGCTGGTAGTTTGGCCTTGCCAGCAAAGCCAGAGCAAACCTGGGTAGCGCCTGGCCTGGCTTTGCTGAGGGAGAGGAAAGGGCACGTTGCCTTTACCTGGGAGGGCATCACTTGATGGGGGGAATGTGCTTTGGCTGCTGCTGGCAATGCCCACAGTTGCCCAAGCCACATTCTCTGACCCCTTTCTGGTACCTCTGGGTCCGGGGGAAGTAGATTTCAATTATGTGTCTTCAGTCCCAGCATCTATGGCTCACCAGCGTACACAAAGTAACAACAGACCAGTTTCTGTGCATGGGGTGGGCGTCACGTACCAAGGGTCTTTCCCAGTGGTGGGTCCCCAGCTGCCTGCCCAGCCAGTGGCTCACCTCTGCTGCGCTCTGCACTGGGACACTACCTCTGCTTGGGAGGCCAAACAGTGAGGGAGGCTGAGGACCTGACCTCTACAGAAGCTACAGAGACCTCTCTGCTGCTGAAATTTTGGGTTTCCCCTCACTCCTCTCTGAGCTTCAGTTCTCGGCTGCCCCAGCTCCCAGCCCCCCACCCCAGAGCAGCCGTGGCAGTCCAGGCGAAGGGCTGATGGAGAGCAAGGACTGTTGGCGAAGAGGAGGTGGTGCCAGGACTTGCTTATGCCAGAACTGCTGCAGAAATGCTCCTCAAACTCAATCCTGCGCTGAAGGCTCAGCCCCTGTGCCCCTCTGTGCTCACCGCTCAGTCTCCGGGGGCCAGTGTGATGGCTGGCTTGCTCTTTTGAAATGGTGGAGGTTTATCTGCACCTCGTGTTACTGAAATCTGGTACCTTATGGGGTTAAACTGGGGAAAGCAGTATCTTTAGGAGTGGGATCATTTAAGGCCTGGTCTCTCATCACCAGCACGCATGACTGCCGAAGGGTGACAGACGTACCTGGTCTCTGGTTTGTCCAAAACAGGAAAAGCACCAAACCAGAAGCTTGGACTCAACTGCACAGCTTCACTAACAATGTCTGAAATATTTTAGATTTGTCCCAACTTGGACATAGGCAAAACCACTGGGAAAGGGAAGCAAGGCATCCCTTTCCTCCTTCATCCCCACTGGCCATACATGTCATTTTGCTAGCAAGAGGGGAAGATTTCTTAGCAAGATCCTGAAATATGGTCTATAATGCCATGATGGAAAGTGGATTCAAGCAGGAAATCAAATTTCAGAACTATACAGCAATGAAGAATGATGTTATTGGAGTCCTTCCCCACAGATTAGAGCACATGTAGATATCAGGCTGCTTAAAAAGACAGTTTAAACTCACCTAGAACAGTCACACAGCCTGAATGAGCCACATGAGGGTCCAGTCAGCTCCCAAACACCTCTCGATTACAGGGGTGAGCCAGAATTTCATGACATCACATAAATAAATATAAGCAAATACAGTAAAAAGGCTTTACCTTGGGCTTGAGCAAAAGGTGAAAATTTTCAGTCCTGTGGGATCCTTCTCTGTCCCCAAGTCTGCTGGCTCATGATGCAGCAAAATGGTCAGGCATTTATCAACCCTGTCAAGGTTTGCAAGTCCTGAGTGTGTTTGACTTGGAAAGAAAGGTGTCAGAAGGAGATTCCTGAACACCTCCACCCAGAGTTATGTAGGGAAAATAAAAGAAAAATAAAAGCAAGCTTTAAGAGGTCAGAATGTGTGGCCCGCCCAGAGCTACTATTCCTGGTAGAAATTAGACCCTGAAGGGCCCGGGTGAAAATCAGGGATAATCCCCGTATACGTGCTTCTAATTGGGACAAACTGAAAGTGAGAAAGCTGAGCAAGTCAGCTCCAGCCCACCCCTGGGGGCTCCGGGTTTGTTCCTGGCTGGTAATCGAGAGCACAATTATGCAAAGCCTCCTCTATGAACAGATTTCGGCTTATTACAGCTGAACTGGGAGAATCTATTTTTGTCACCGCTTTGTGAGAATGTGTTACCCTTGTGATTTCCAGGCAGGTCATTCCAAGTCAGCTGCTTTGGCCGTGGCTGTCAGTGGAAGCTCCTCCATCCGCCTGGCCCCTGGCCCCTTTGCTCGCCGGCCCGGGGTCGGCCTGGGGCAGGGGGGACAGGGGGGATGCGCCTGCAGCTATTCTGGTAGCTGTGCGCTATGGCGGTGTCATGTGAAGCAAAGAGCCCAGAAATGCATGTCAAATCAAACCAGTGACTAATCATGATATTTTGGTTGTCTTAGTGCCTGCTGGGCAAAGATTGATGGGCTCAGAAAATCCTCATGTAATAATCCCTGGGCGCTGGTTTGATCTTCAGTGGAGGCTTCCTAAGAGAGTGTGAAAAGAGGACGAAAAGGGGGCTGCTGTCCCAGGGACGGCGCGGTCTAAACTTATCTGAGTTGGAAATACAAACGAGAGAGGAGAAAAGCCAGCGCTCCCTTCTCGCCTGTGTCTGCTTGGAGCCATGAGCTGGCAGCCAGAGAGGATCTACTCGATCTGCCCGCAGAGCAAGACGTCTCGAGGGCGACGGCTGAGCAGACACAAAGTGTCATTTGTTAGGATTGTCATCTAGCTCCCTCATCTGTCACCTGATGGCCAGCCAAGCAAGTGCTCAGCACAGCCGTGGACCATTCATCCTTGCACAAGCGGCGGAGGCGAGAGAAGTAAGCATCCCACAGCTGTTACGACACTCAGCTGTTTTTTCTCTAAAGGAATGCATTGAATTCACTACAAATCTACTAACTGTCCCCCTGTGCCAGGCAAGAGACTGATTACTACTGTTTTTTCATTGGGCTTTACTCTTAACAGCTGGAGGTCTGCTGGGCATTTAAGCAATGGCTGTTGAACCGGGCAGCTGTTTCAATATCTAATTGCATTTTAGCTTTAATAACTCAAGGGGAAAGTGTTGCATTGCCTACCATGAGCTACTTCCTGTCCTACTGCAAAACGCACTGCACCGCCGTGCTCGCCCAGTACCAGACCCTGAGATCAGAGGGCTTTCTTTGTGATATTTTGCTGAAAGTGAAGGAAAACGAGTTTCCGGCACACAAGTCCTTGTTGGCATGCTCCAGCGACTATTTCCGAGCCATGTTCAAAAGTTACACCCAAGAGTCTAAAGCCAGTGTAATTCACCTGCAAGTTGTCTCACCTACCGGCCTCCAGCATGTCCTGGATTTCATTTACACTTCCTTGTTGCCCCTTTCCTTTGAAAGCCTGGAAGATACCTTGGAAGCTGCAAGCTACCTGCAAGTGACTGATGCTATTGGCTTGTGCAATCAGTATTTAGTAAACAATCTTGCCTTGGAAAACTGCTGCTACTCTGCCAACGTGGCCAGGAGGTTCTACCTGCCAGACGCCTTAACAGCAACAGAAAAATACATTGTCAATAATCTCTGGAAGCTGCTGGACTTGGATTTGTCAGGACTGCTGGAGCTGAACTTCAGGTCTTTGCTAGCAGTGGTTGAATCACCAGATCTTCCCATGGTGAAAGAAACCTGCCTGCTGAATCTTGTGCTGCTTTGGCTTGTGCATGATAAATCCAGGTTGGCTCACGCAAGCAGCCTTTTAGAGCATATCAGATATGGCCTCATCCCAGTGGAGGAACTGAGAAAAACCTACACACAGTCAGAAGTGCCCCTCTCTGCAGGTATTAAGTGCTTGATCATTAAAGCAATAAATTACCATACATCTGTTTTCAAACAGCCTGTCCTGCAGGATAAGTCCACCACGCTGAGGAACCAGAAAACTCGAATCATTTTGCTGGGGGGAGGGACAGCGAGCGAGGGGCTCGTCACCGATGTGGTGGCCTTCGACGTTTACAATCACAAATGGCGAGATCTCACTCAGGTGCAGGACAGGGTGCAGAATCACAGTGTGTGTGTGGTGGGGAATTTCCTCTATGTCTTGGGTGGGGAAATAGAAAGTTGTGCCCTAGGTGACGCTAAAACCGAAAAGATCTTATTGGTTACAAACAAGGTCCACCGTTATGATCCGAGATTTAACACGTGGACCCAAATCACAGGCATGCTGGAAAAGAGATGCCAGTTTTCTTGTAGTGTCCTAGGCAAGGATATCATTGCCATTGGTGGAAAGGGTGAGGGCGGGTCGCTGCATTCGTCTGTGGAAGTCTACAACATCAGCAGGGACAGATGGACAAAGGCCAAGGAACTGCCATGCAAGATACATGGCCACGCCAGTGCCATTTGCAAGAATACTATCTACATCTCTGGCGGCAAGTACTCAGACCTAGACAACACAAGCAAGGATGTATATTCTCTGAGCTCACTTGAAGGACAGTGGATGAAACAAGCCCCCATGAACATTGCTCGGTTTGGGCATCAGATGGCAACAATCAGAGAAGCCATATTCACCTTTTTAGGATTATATGAACCATTCTCTGAAATAGAAAGATATGACCCTGATCAAAACCAATGGACTCGGTTAAGGCCCTTGATCTATGATCGATTTTGCTATGGCCTGGCAGTGGTAGAGGAAACGGCTCTTCTTATCGGGGGAAAGAAATGGCAAAACTCACAGGAAGTCCCCACGCAAGACGTGGTTGGCTACGACATCGACAATGATGGCTGGGAAGAGATCTGCAAAGCGCCCTTGCCTTGGTGCGGGATGCAATGTGCAGTGCTGCAACTCTCTGAACTGGCCGACGAGCAGGAGAGCGACAGCAGAAGAGGCCACTGAACTGCTGAGCTCAGAGGCTGAGGAATAACCATCCCAGGAGACGAGCCAGCAGGGCGGCCCTGGAGAAGAAGAAGAAAACTGCAGTGGCACCGAACGTGACAGAGCGGCGGTTTTGCTTTGATGAGCCAACTGCGTGGTGGAAACAGGCAAGGAAGTCTGGCTCCAGCATGGGAAAAGGTGCTGGGATTTATGGAGCTGGCAGCTGATCTCACTGAGGATGTAGCAAGTAGCATGCTTAGACGGGCGAGAATCGTACTTCTTGACTTCTGATGAATAATACCTAGGTAGCAATTAATAGGTGTTGCAAATCAGATTTTTCAAAGGTTAAAAAATATAATCCATCTTTTCTGTTTTCTTAATCAGAGGTAATTTTCCCAGCTGGTAAGTGCTATTGAATTTTTATGCTATGGCTAAGCAAAATGAAAGTGAGCTGTGTAAAGACTAGAAAATCGATGCCTACGAGAACTAATAATAAGTCCTGCCAAGGAAAAGGTATTATTTGATATGCTACCTGCTAGGCAAGAATGTCTGAGTTAACCAGCACAAAATTACTGGACAGAAAGCACGGACTTTTTGATATGTAGACCCAGTTATGGCCATAAGTTGAAACAATGATTGTTTGATAGAAGCTGTTTCTCTCTGAGCGTCCTTTGTTGTAGCCTGCCTTTCAGATGCTTATTTTGTGTAATTTTAAAGATGCACACTACCGGTACAGTACATTTGTTTTGTAGCCAAACCTTGTGTTAGTTTAGATGGCCAGAGCTGAATGGGCATACTTATTATTAGGTTCTGAGAAACTTGTTACAGGAGTTGCTGTAACTAATGCCTTGATACTTACCTCAGTAGCATATGCTGTTTTATCAGACCGACTCATAAAGGTAAAATTGTTCATAGCTGTTGAACTGGTACGTGAGAGAATCCTGTAGTCAAAAAGGGTTTACTTTCATCAAAGAGTACGATGCGGGAGGGAGGTAACTGAAGGTTTTCAGAAGTCTTTATTCAGTGTCTGCCTCCATACGAAACAGCAATACTCTCACTTCTTTCTGGCCATGTAGGCAGAGTTCAAAGGCACATCTTATGGGGGTACTTTAATGTACGTGGGTCTGTGAAATGCAGACAAAATGGTCAGATGCCGCAGAATCACTTTGGTACAGAGCAAATTGAATCTTGAGTCACAAATGTTCATTTAAAAGCTAAATTTATTGTACTTCATTTTACAGTGTTCCCTTTCTAGGCTGAGAGTTAATACAATAAAAATATATATAGAAGAACATTTAATAGTCTTAAAAGAAGGCAGCACAACGGATAGGACACATATTCTTTGTCACTAGACTAGCTTAAAAAACTGCAATGTTTAATTTTCACCTTTAAAGCAATCAAGCTGACTTTACTAATGTAAAGTGCAGGCAGAATAGCTGTTGCATAGCAACAGATCTAAGTCTCCTGAACTGCCTTGGTTTTGACAAGGAATCAACTACACAATGTGCATATACATCCATCAGATATAAAGAGTTTTTTATATGAATATATTTAATTTTGGTCCAGTAAAACGATAGCAAGAGAATCTAAATGCTTGGAACTATAGCACAATCCATTTCAAGTCAAGCATTTTTAAGAGAAATTTACAAAAACCTCACAAATTTAATATACAAGTCAGTACCCATGCAGTAAATAAATGTCCAGTTTATACAAACAATATTCTTCTAATGATACAAATATTACACTGGATCCAGAATTCTATACAAACCTTAATACATGATTTGTCATCCATATTGACTTGAATACAGGGTTACTGAAAATGGGCTACAGAAAGGCCACTCTTCTGTACAATTGTGCAAAATCTGCAAAACATTTGCAATCCAAATGCAATAAAAGAACGAGAAATAAAGAGAGAAATAGGGGAAGAAAGAGAAAAAGAAAGAAACAGAGAAAGAGAGGAAGGGAAGAAAGAGAGAAAAAGAGGGAGAGAAAGAGAGAAGAATAAAAAGAAAGAAAGGAGGAGAGAGAAAATAAATCTGTCCATTCTTTCCTTCATCCTTTCATGGATATAACTGCCAGGAAATATCAGAGCTCATAAAGTTTAAAGTACATTCACCGAGCTGTACAGGCAATAGTCTAAAGTTGGCAAAGAGTACAACTCTGTAAAAAGTATAAAGGAGGTTTTTCCCTTTCACATGAGCATTATTAATCATGTTATGAGTCCTAACTTATGCAGCAAAATACTGAAAAGCAGCAGAAATATTTTGTCATGCTCTGATCACTTTTCGAAAACAAGCCTATAAAAAGTAAGTACGTGATTTAAGATTTCCCTCCCACTTTCCTATTCCAGGTATGTGCCAGACTCTAAAGGAGCTATTTCTATTCACTGGGTTGTCTCCAGTACATCTCAAATCTCATGGAAGTTTAAAACATTTGAATTGGCTGGTGAACTCAGCAGAACCCAGAGATCCCCTCCCCTTCAAAGCAAACCAGAGGCTTTTTTACTCCTCAGCTATTTTTCAGGTTCTGTGCTCACCTCTGCTCCCACCAAACGTTTTCCCTGCATACAATACAGCCAAATTTCACAGCTCAGAAAACACACAGACTACTTGAAAGATCCTATTCATTCCTATTCTATTGTGGGAATTTTCAAAGTCTCTCAGATTTGGAGCATTTCGTTGGGACCCTTTTCCACTGCTACGTTTCTGGGCAGGAGAAATGACGCCATCACGGATGTTCAAAGTCTACATTTTCTCTTTTGCAAAATCTACGCATTCTACTGATACGTTCAGTACAAAAGCATCAGAAATGACAGTACCATAACTAATATTTAAAAAAATCATCCCAATGTGATTAAGAGACAAATAACACATAATTTGGTCTTATTTAGAATACAAACCAGCATCCCTTTGCACTGATGGTAAACCTTAGCAGTAGGCTTTACTAAAGCACAAGGAAATAAGACCTAACCTTTTGATACTTAAATTCACATTAGTCACTTCTGTCTACTGATTTTCACCCTTTTCTGTGTTTGACAAAATTGAAACACAACCACTACATTATACCTTTTCCCTGCTGTTTAAGAAAACTCCTAGAGTTTCTCATTAAATATAAAAATTGGTTTTCTCCCACCACCAAAATAGTACCTGCACTCCAAAAATGCAATGCAATACTGGAATTATATAATATAAAATATCATTGTAAAAGTGACCTTCGATAACAAAACCTTTAGCTTGTGGAACTTCCTGCATGAAGGCCACAGTCTTCCAAAAATGCTTTTAAATACTTTTCTTTAATAGCTAAAGATCATGTTTGTTATTTCACAGAAGGTAAACACAAGCGGAGCATTGGTAGCATATAAAATATACAAATCCTCATTAAAGACGTGGTATTGTTGACCACTGAAGGTTTACTTCACGCAGCTGAGTAACATTAAAATATAATTTACTAGAGCTCCCACATATTGATATAAAAACTACTTTATGCACTTAAGTAAAGGGCTGGGGTGTAGCAAATGGGCAAAAAGAGGGACCTTTATACATGTGTTTCAATGTAAGAGTGAGTGTGCGCTATGGAGGCTATAAGTGCATCAACCTCAGAGGAGCCATTAACAGAGTCCCTCGGGGTGCTGCTCTGATAGATGTCCATGAAGAGATCAAGGTACACTTGTTTCCATTCTTGAAAGTCTCTAGACGTCAAAGCTGGATTATCCAGAACTTTATCTATAATGGCTACTTCTCCTTCCCTGGCCTGTGAGAGAAAAGGAACAAGCAAAGAGTCAATGCGAGCGGTGAGTCACTGGCAAAATCAATTACGTGGGTGGAAGGAGAGAACGGGGGGGAGCAAAATCAAGCCACGGCACCCCTAAAAGCAGAGGGACTATCCGACTGCTCTACAACCTCTCGCAAACAGGGGCCCTTCCTACGGGGTGTCACACACCACCCTGCGGGGCTAGGGCTTCCCTTGCTTTGTCCAGCACCCTCGGAAACAGCCCCTATTCCCCCTCCTCGCTCCTTGTTCAGCTCAAGAAAAAGCAAGCCCTGTAGTGTTTACTATTAGCAGCTTGCATTTCTCAAGATGAGTTTCACACGGCGAAGTGCCATCTGTTTGCTCTTCTTGATCAGGATACGAAACACTGCGTGGGTGCGTGGGATGCAGACAGATGGCCTCTCGCCCGCCAGCAGAGCTAAGCCTTTTTTACCAGGCTTGTCATGGGGACATCTGAGTGCTACGCTGCAAAAGCTTGTGCAAGGACCCTCGTGTTAATGGTAACTCGTCTTCGTTAAAGATCCAGTGTATGAGGTGGGCTGGCTGGCTGAAACCTCCTCCAAAGAAGGCAGAAACAGGGAAAATCTAACCTAGCTGCTGGTACCTCCTTACTCATCACCGAGGCAGGGGATGTGGTTGTATCATAATCCCTGGCCAGAGATGACAGGCAGCCAGCACAGATCAGGGTAAGCCTCTGGCAAACCCGCAGCCACTCGTGGTTGTTGCAAGCGGTAGAACCTGGGTGCAACAGACGTAAGCCTTGGGAGCACAGCTGACATGCAGGCTGCCAGCACTACTCCTCTGCGTAAGAATGGCACTGTCACCAGCAACCTCCCCTCTGTCCTCCTGCCCAGATGGTTTTCACACTCCTCATTGCTAACTCACATTTTCCATGTCCATGCTACGAGTATGTTTTATCTTTCTGGGGAGCCTGTTAAAAGGAAATGCTAAGCTGTGTCAGCCCACACTGATGGGAGAGGATCACAAGTGTCAGAGATGTCACCCATAAGCAGTAGGTTGAAAGGTATTTTTCATGCTTTGCAAACAGCAGCTAAGTAACACGGTGTGTGCTAGAATACTCATTTTCAGAAATGGAGGTGCAAGCTGAGAATGACCAATGGAAATTGAACCATGGGAACTCCTGATTACCATATCTCTGCCTGAACTACCATAACCTGCTTGTCACAGACTGTGGCTGCTACCCACACCTCTGCACTACCAGCCTGGCTGCACATACTCACTGGCAGGAGAATGGTTTTGTGTCGTGTCACAGGAAAGAGCAGAGGGGTCTTTCATTAAGGACTTAGATGATAGGACAGAGAGCCTATGGACAGCAAGAGCTAGAAGCAATTTGGAGGGCTGTCTCAGGCTGCTATTAATTTTGATAAATTCAAGGACAGTTCAGAAAACCAACTCCAACAGGCCAGTGCAATTGGCTGCATTCAGGAAGGAGAAATCAAAGGCACTGGCAAAAAGAAAGAATAACTGATTAGGTAACAGCAGTAGCTACCAGTAGATACAGCTACCAGTAGTATGGCAGAAGTAGAGCTCTGGGCTATAATTTAGGAGCTAGAAGATCATCATGAGTTGCCATGATGCCATTGCAAAACAGGCAGGCACCTGTCACTCTACACTGTTGCTCTAAACAAGAAACAATTATCTGTCTTTGGTACTTGCTGCCATTGCATTTTCAACTATTAGTGTCATGTACTTCAAAAATGATTTATACTAATCAAGGTCCAAACAAGAATGGCAACAGGTTTAGAAAATATGGCTCATGGACAGGGAATTAACAAATTGTGTTTGCTTGGTCCAGAAGAAGGAAGTCCCAGAGAAGCACAAACCCAGGCATCTGCTGGGTCAGGAGGCTGAACTGTTTTTGGAACTCCCTGGAGGAAAGCAATTCCATTTGTAGGAAGCTGATGGTGTAATGCAGCTCAGGTATCAGTAAATGCTAACAAGAAAAACAATTAAATATGGCAGCAAGCTGCTAACACTGAACCACAATTCTGGTGTGAGTGATCCAGCCATGATGCAAAAGCACAGATACAGTGCGAACCTCCTGCCACCCCGACATAGCTGAGAGTACTGTGATTTTGTTTCAGGTTCTCACGCTTGTAGAAGGCGTGTGGAAAGCTTTTGTATCTTGACTTTCTCTGCCAGACTTCAATTCTGTAAGGATTCACATACCCAGATAATACTACAAGTAACAGTTGCCTTCAGTGAGATGATAGAGTGCAGAAAGTTAAGCATGTGTAAGATTTTTTCAGGATGGGAGCCCCACAGCATGAAAATAATATTGCTTTAATGCTTCTCTAGGTGATGGGAAACTAAATTAATTAATGTTGATAAAGCCCTCTTTGATGAAAGCTGTTACAAAATCCACTGTGCAATTATCTAGTGACTTAAAATGTGATAATTTAATATAGTTAACAGGGTCCCTGGGGAAATCCAGCATATTGTTTGCCAAAATCTCTATCAGGACAGAACTGAAAGAGCTGTAACAAACAAAGAAACTGACAGGGAGGCTAAATGAGCTGTGGTACATTTAGAATAACCATAAAAATCTTCAAATCTGTCATTACTACTATCTATTTATTTAATCAATCTTACTAATTACATGCAATGATCCTATTGGTTTATGCAAAAAGCAAGCACACAGGTTCTTCCTGGACAAGTTCAGCAATCAGAAAATAACCCAGTGTTGTAAAAGGTCCTGCTCCCCTCTGAAAGGCTGGCTTCGCTTAACTTTAGACTTTGGCAATTGCAGCACGAATGCGTTTAGGTAAATGAAAATCTTCAGGGACGAAAAAGGGATTAAGGTCTTCTCTGATAATTTGGTGTCAAATTCTGTTAAACCAGCTAGAGGAGGAGCAGATGACTGAGATTTTGTCTGCGCAAAAATAAAACCAGATCCCCTCACTTCCACTGCTCTCCAAAGGCACGTTTTTTGTCTGCTTTGCGAACAGCGTTTCCCCAAGTCTCTGTCACTTGTTCTGCACACGAGGCTCAGCCTGGACTCCAGCTGCGCACAGTTAATCTCCAAATACACTACAGTCCCATCCAACCCTGGGGCAGGATTTTTCCTCCAGCTTTTATCTCACCTTTAAAGTGCTTTTCAGAATTCGCAGCTGGTGCAGTTTTTCATTGACTACTGGATCGCTACATCTCTTTATAAAAGATTTCTTATACTCCAGCTTAGTGGACATCCGGTGTTCTCCTAAAGGAGACAGGCTGGCCTGCTCCAAGGCTCTGTACAAATCTTCCAAGGAGTCTGCTGTTTTTTCCTCTATAATTTCAACTGTAATGACAAAAAGAAAAACAAAAAAAAAAAAGAAGAGGAAAAAATAGAGAAAGGAACAATATATCATTAATACGATTATATGAAGATTTATCAAAATACTCCGCAAAACATTTAACAGGTTTACCTAGACCATAAGAAGAATATTTCGCAGCTGCTAAGTTCCAGAAAAAAGTGCTGTGACTGTAACTGCTCCTTCTTGCTATTGCCTTCAGGAAAGAGTGAGAAAAACTTTCAAGAATGTAAAGTCTTGACCCACACAGAAAGGAAAAAAAGAGAACTAGTACAAGGTGTAGTAATATTACAGTGACATACTGTCAGAAATCACATCTCTGGTATTGCAGTGAAATATGCTGGTGACTTCATTATTACAGAGAAAGGAAGCCCTGGAAGCATCCTGCTGAGGAAAGTGATCAGGGATCAGATCTCAGCCTGAGAGTCCCGATAATGGCATTCAAAATTATGTTCATGATGGCGGTTTTGGAATGACATGTCATTTTCCTTCCTAAAAAAGTCCACTTCTTTTTGTCTCTTATTTCTGATACTAAAGAGTGTTGTTCAATAGTCAGTAATGCTGTTACTTGTGGTGCTTACTCACTCTAGTTAGTATTCCCTGAAGGTTCAGCAGCAGACTATAGACTGGACGCACAAGTGCATTTGTGACAGCATACCCAGAAGCATGGCAAACCAAACCAGAGCTGTTTCCATTATAGGTTTATTTATTTACTTGCTATAGATTTTAAAATATTTGTTCGAACTAGTACTGGGAGCATTTTAAAGAAAAAAAATAATTAAAATAAAAATTTTGCTTCTCTAAAACCAAAATCAAGCAAAGGCCGGAGATGAAGTGTTACTCTAATATGAGCATTTGAAAACCTTCATTTGGAAAACATCAAAACATTTCTACTTCTCACACACCATTCCCCCCAGAAGAAACTGCTTCATGACTCCGTACAAACGTGGGCAGTGCCAGTGAAGTGCCAGGATTAGCTGAGCGGTGACCAGGGGAAGCCAGGGCAGCCTGGGGGGCAGCCAGCCCGCGGGGCAGGCAGCTCCGTCCCTGCTGCCCCTCGCACACCGACACGCCTGTACACGCAGCAGCCGGCCACCGCCTCTGCACAGCCTCCCTGTTGTCTCTTCTCACTCAGTCTTGGCTTTCTTAGTGGTGTCTGTTTTCCTGGCCTAAGGTGCCTGTGCCCTCAGGATGCTTTCATGAAAGCTCTTGTAGGAGGGCTACAGCTGTTTGGTTTCAAGCGTGACTTTTAGCCTGTGACTAACCCTGCACCAAGACATTGTTATCTCCACTGGCTGAAAGTTCAGCACGTGCTGAAGTACCCTTAAGTAGTGAGCCTCAGTCTCCTCAGGTGTTTGGAGGGTTTTTTATCGAGTACCAACAGGGAGGACTGCTACTGTTTTGAAGTGACATTTCTAGCCCACGAGGAGCTACCTGAGGCAACCTCCCACTCCAGCCCATACCATGCAGGGTGGCAACTACTCACCCCAGGCTCAAGCAAGAACTCCAGAGAGCCAAGTCCCCACACCCCATCACAAAAAGTGTCTGCATCTCTACAGATCTTGACACAAAGTGTTGCAGCCAGCAACTAATCTAGCTAGATCTCCCATCAGTTTATTCCTTTGCCCTTTTTAGGGGTGGTAGTTTTCAAAGCACTCATTTCTTTTTAAGAGATATGGAAGTAAGGAAGTTAGAGGCTTTTTATTGATGGATGTGTTGTGGGTCTGTACAGAGCTTACTAAATCCTCCCATCGTGTGCCAGCCTGCTTGGAGAGCTGGGTTCATCACTGTAAGGGGCAGTCAGGACTTAAAGAAAAACAGAAACGAGATGCATTTCTATTTCTTGTCGATTTCTTTCTTATTAAAACATCTAATGTGTTAAAGGGCAAAACATTCAGTAGCTGAATACTTAAAGATTGGTTAAAATCCCCTGCAGTCTTGATTTTTATGCTTTCCTAAAAAGTCAATGAAGCAACGAGATCAGATGTTTGGGTTCTCTCTATCAGTTCAGATCTCTCAATGCTGAAGTCAACCACTCTGACAGCTGGGGAAGGCGAGCAATTTGCTAAAGGGCAAACAGAAAAAAACACCTTGATCTGACAAGGGAGTATTTTACATCTGTTTCTCTCTTTCTCTTACCCCATGTTATACAGGGAAAAAAAGATCTTTCCTCAGGTCTCTTTTCCCTAGCAGCATTGCCACGGTGCACCCTCAGGGGACTAGTACATGGAAAGTCAGCTGAAGAAGCAAGCCAGTGCTTTGACTTCACGTCACCAGAATTTACTTTCCTAGGGTGACCTAGAGCCTGGACCAGCAACTGGCCACCATGTCCAGGCTTGCCACTGAAAACCCACGGCTTCCTGAAACACGAAAGGTCCCCACCATGGAGAAGGACAACACTTGGATTCAATCCCGAATGACAAGTGCCTTTAATGAGCCTGGAAGGCAGCAGCATGGCCTGTGCAGGATCAAACGCTGGGCTGGGGGGGCTTGTGCTCACCTCCTCGGGCAGGCAGCCGCTGCTCGGCGTGGGCCTCAGAGGGACCCCAGGCAGGGGATTTCTGCCCTCGCCCCGGAGGGGAACATCTCCGAGGCCGCGTGGGAAGAGGCGCAGGACTAGGGGGGGCCCGGTGCAGGCGGGGTTAGGCGGCAGAGCGCCGCTGGCAGGTGACCTGCATCGCATCGGCACAACACCTCCACCCGGCTCGGAGTGCCAGCCCCAGCTCTGTCACTGCCTCGGCACTGTGGCTGTGAGCGCCACGTAGAAAAGGGGACGGGATTCGCTATAAAGGAAAAAGCAGGGAACTAAACCAGCAGGTCCCTTCCCTTAAATGTCTCACTGCTGCTGAGGCTAGGGAAGCTCAAACAGGGCAAGACTCTGCCTTGTTCCACCCACGGCGGGGGAGAGGGCAGCGGGTGTCATGCTAACACATCCCAAGCCCTTAATATTTTCCAGAGAAACACTGAAGGTGGTGGTACTGCTGCTCTCAAGGGCTCTCAGTAGGCGGGAATGAGATTATACATGAATCTCCTCTCCCTCACGCTTCTGCTAAAGGCTTTGATTGATTTCCTGTAGGTGTTGGTGAAACCCTTGGCACCGTAAAGCATCTGAGGTACTTGATTAGATATACAGCTGAGTTTAAAACATATTTTATTTTTTTTTTTAAATTGGTGGATTTGTATGCGAGTCGTGCTATTACAGCAGGGCTGTCTCCTTAAGGAAGAATAAGGCCTCAGGTAATGCCTTATTTGAGCAGAAAACGTGGCCTAATGAGTTTTGCAGGCAACCCCAGAACAGCTGCCAATGCCCAGGTTGTTTTTCACCCTCACTTGGCTGCTGAGTCATGGATGCATCTTCCCTGCTTCTCTGCATGCACTGTCAAGTAGCTGTTTCCACATCCTGCTAAAAAGGAGGGTTTCCTCTCTGAAGCAGTAATTTTCTCCTCTGCCCCACCCAAGCCTGAACAACTCTGTAACTGCAGAGCAGAAATAAAGCTTGGTAAACTCTGCAGAACACTGGATCTAAACTCAGAACTGTATCTTCCAAATACAAGACTACACAGGTACTACATTTTGTAACAATGAAGCTTCTGCTGTGTCTTCAATGAATGCAAAGTTATTTGCATTAAATTCAGGAGATAAAGAATGCATCGGTCTAGTAAATGGCATGTTATTTTTCATTATTCCGCTTTCTACAAGGACAAGTTTCTGAACTCTTTGTACTCTACCCTCGCTTCTTAAAATGCTGTACATTTTGTACCTACTTTTACATTTTCTCAGGAGAGGGAACTGGAGATTGTGGCCGGGTGGATGAAAAAATAAGAGGTCAGGAATGGTTTGGGTTGCTGGCATTCAGGAAAAACTGGTCAGATTTCTTACACTGTGCTGTCATTTGCTGTTGGGAAGAGCATGTCATAAGCTCCATGATGTACTAAGTGTAACCACCTCCATTGGGCTATTCGTCTTCCCACTATTTCCCTCTTAAAAACCAAGAACCAAAGAGCAATATATAAGAACATCAGGCATCTGAGTGAAAAGTAACCAGAGAGAAACAGTTAACATTGGTATTTACATGGATCAAGAGACGATTGATCTGTGTAAACTGATGATTCAGGAAGATGGTACTGAATTTGGATCATGCAGAAGGTGACCCTTGCAACCCAGCCAGCTAATACATTGCTCTCTGGACACAGAGAATCTCTAGGCACCCATTTCTCATAAATCTGCTCTACATATATGGAATAATCTCTATTAATTTTCAGTGGAGGTTCCTGCACTTCTGTGACTCACTTTCCCTGTAAAAGCTCAAGCCACTGGAAGTTTGCATGGTTTTTCTCTTTCAGCAAGGTACCAGAGGAACCAGTGATTGCATTGAGGACTATAAGTGCACGTAATTGCCCATGCAAGGATAGTACAACACAGTTACTCATAAATTTTGTCACCCATTGTGCTGACAAGGTCAGATTTTTCAGGGGCTGAAGCTTTCCCTTGAGGCCCCTTTGTGCTTTGTCAGTGCCTCCTAATGCCAGCCAGGCTCCTCCCGTCATCTTCAGACTCCTGAGTGATGGACACCGTTGCCACCCTGATGGCATTCTCTGTTTTTTCACTGTCCTCTTTGCTGTTTGCTATCTTTACAGCTTAGTGACGTGCTCTCCTTTGCAGTGCAACTCCTCTCATGCTCGCCCACTCCCTTACTTACAATTCGCCCTGCATTTGAACAAAATTACCACCCTCTGCAAATCCTGAGGAATCCAAGCTGCTGCAAAGTCTGTGAGAGAGTGAAAAAGGTACAAACAGTCAGACTGAAATCCCTTGGCTTCAATGAAATTTAAACTCCCATTTTCATTCCTTTGGCGAGCTCACTCTCTCTGGCAGAGGAACCATCTCAGCTCAGCTTTCTCAAGATCTTAACGAGGCACTTTTGTTCGAATACATTACTAATTACGTTACTAAACAGCTGTCATATGTCATTTCCCCCCTACAGATCCCCAAGATTTGCTTCCAATTTGAGAGTTACACCTTTCCACTTCACCATTTGCACAGGGGAAGCCTCTACCTGAAGCCTCACAGAGACTTTCTGAGAGTGTCAGTAAATGCTTTACCAAAACAAAGAGCATCCCCGGCCTCTGGAAAATGGTCTCAAGATAGGTAAAATAGGCCCTGCTGCACAAACCTCTGGGTTAGTTTGTTTTGTTTTGGTTTGGTTTTTTCTTTGCCTTCTTACCCTGATGCATCTGTTGGGAACAGAGAAGCTTGTCTGCCACAAGCTATCTAATAAATGATATAATCCCAGGACCAACAAAGGGTTTTGTAATCTTCCTATGCCACAGCATCTTGGCTGTGCCATGTCTAACTAAACAGATCTACCAAAACCCGCCCGGTCCTGTGATGGTTTCACTGATAGGTTGTGCAGCAGACAGATGCCTGCCGATCCCTCCGGGAGGGGAGGCCTCCCACAGCAAGCTCTCGAGCCCCAGCTCAGGCTACCCACTGGCCCGAGTGGGCTAACAGGCAGGCAAGGGCAGGGGACGTAACGCAGCCACAGGGTCCAACAGCCTGGCTGGGCTTGTAAACCCTGGGGAACAGTTAGGAGAAGGACAGAAGGGATCTTCCTATATTTCAGGTGATAAAAGCAGAAGGATGGAAGGAGAGTGGACATGGGTTTTAGCTGTGTTGGAGGGGATGGGAGAGAAGAAATCCTCCACAGAAGTAGTTGTTGGTTTCTCAGTGCAAGGCTTAAATCCATCTTTGCTGCTGTTCAGGTTAATCATTAGAGTCCAAACTGCACAAGAGGGAGACATATGCAAATGCTTATGATGCAAAGAACAAGGGATTAATAATTTTTTACACTATTTGGATAGATAGCAGGCAGACTAAGCTAGGCATTTTCTTTCCCCCCAGACTACAAGCTAAAAGGAATGAAATGGTGAAATCGATGACAGGTTTACAAGGAGATGGTGTCTGCACAGCTGTGTGCTGCGTATGAGGTCACCCCTGCACAGGTATGGGGGGAGCCACGGTGACATGGCAAGTCAGCTCCTGGTAGGAGAATGCTACAAGTCACATCCCTGATTACTGAGACAAGGAAGAAGCAACATAGTGCTGGAGCCTGGCTTGGCACAGCAGGCAGGACGTACAATAAGATGCAGTTCAGGTTTACATGGAAGCCAGCTGCTAATCATCTGCTCTGGGTATAGAGAGCAGATTTCACTGTTAAAGCACAAATAGAAACCTGCATCATCTGTTACACCATGTTAAAATCAAGGCCTGACTGGGTATGTGAGTATGCCTGTGCATATATATATATGTGTGTGTATGTGTATAAACATACACATATATATATATATTAATGCTTTCCACAAGTGAGGAAAAGTTTAAGCAAGCTGAAGTAAAGCTGGGGACTTCTTGTGCAGTGCCTGGCCTTTGCAACCCTTCTCTCTGATACTCCTTCCCTTTGCCTGCCCCTTTCTGATTTGTGTAACCCTCCATCCTTTCTGGCCCTGTGTTCCTGAAAATGCAGGATTCTTCCCAAAGTCTTGAATCAAGGAAGGGAGGAGCAGTGTTTAAAAACAAGATTTGATCCATGTGTTTGGTGAAACATTAGTGGCTGGAAGATCAGAGAACATGTATTAAATTTACATTTTATACCATCCTTTCTTCTAAAGGAGAGGTATTTTGGGGTTATCAGGGTAGTTGTACACAGTTTTTGTCCTCTCCTATTATGTAAACCTACAGGCAAAAAAGATCATTCTTAAAGAGGGTGTTCACTGAAAGCACCAACACAACAGCATTGTGCAATGTGCTGGAGTTTTCCACCCAATGGTATGAGGCTGCCTCTCCTCTCATATACATAAGCATAGATTGGTTTCTTGAAATAAAGTGAACTGTGCAGGCAAGTGGAAAACTCATCTCCCATAGGACAGTTTTCCAAAGGTATTTCAGGCATTTTTCACTACAACCAAGCTCAGTCAGAAGCAGTTAGGTACAATAACCACTTTTAAAAGATCAAACCCTAGCCTTTGTAAGGCCTGAGAGATGCTAAACCCTTGCTGTGGCACCAAAGGTCTAATCCTTTTTGTGAACTATTTATGGCGCTAGTGGTTTTCTTTTTGGATCAGTAGGTCCCTGAAAATCTCTTTCCTCTGAGGTCACCTTTCTGGTGATTTGAATGACAAGCTGCCTCCGCCTTGTCACGGCCTTATGAGCCACCACTGGTTTGCTGACTGCAGTTGGTGAGCTGGTGGGCTGAAGCACGTGCAACTTCCAGGTTTCATGGGACACTTGATCTTTCTTATTAGAAGTCTCACACCCATGTCAGTCACCTCTTTTCAGCTTTCTATGCAACTGGAATTGCTTATTAAAAACAGCTGACACTAAACTCGGCATTAGTAAAAATTCAGTCCTCAACGTTTCTCCCCACAGACCTGCATGTTGTGCTGATAGTAACATTTAGGCATTTTCAGCATCCATTTAGCAATGAAGTACAGGTGCCAGCAAATGGGTTAATATGTTAGTGAGAAGGGAAAACACAGACAGAGGGAATAATGAGCTTGCTCTGTTTGTGCTGCCTCTTGACAGCTCTTATACACCTCGAATGAGCATTGGGAGAAGCTCCTCATTTGCTCCCAGTCCTGCTGTTTCATGAGGTTATATTGGTGGGCTGTGATTTCAGAGAAGGCATAAGAATGAAGATGAAATAACTCCAACGCTTCCCAAAGTAACAGGGAACTCTGATCAGCGGCAGAACTTTTTGGCAGAAGTGTTATAATTTCATCCTTTGGTATTTGGACACGGTACTCTACTCATTAAATTGCCTGTGAAGGCACCAGTTTACCCTTCATCTGCTGAACAGATTTTAGTGACTCTTTGGGATAATTTTAACATGATGAGATAAGATATCCTGACATCTTTCTGTGCCACACATTGATATAAGTGCTGTTTAATTTTACCACAAGCTACCAATGTTGAAGTGAAATAAACAGCGCAATTATATTTTGATGGTACGCTTTCCCCCAGTCCCGCAGTTCAGAAACAATGAAAAACTTCCCGTATTTATGAGGTAAGCCAGGAGCCGAAGCAAACTGGGTAAAGTGCTATACGCCTGGGGATGCTGTGACTTTTAAATAGAACGAGGAGATCCCTACAGATGCATCTCGCAAACAATCTATGGAAGCAATTACTCCTTCAGGAAAATATTTTTTCACAAGCTGTTACAGCACACGAAGTTGTGAAAGGTTAAGTGACAAACGATATGGACCCCTTGACATTACTCACCAGTCAGAATCAAGCTACAGTCACGCTGGCACAACAGCAATGCCTGTCAAGGTTTAAGGGCTTGATACCTGAAAGCCAGCCTGAACAGAAGTGTATTCCTGGTGAGCAACACCCACTGAGAAAATGAACTCTACTTCCCAAGTTTGCTTATTTCTATGAAAATGTAACGCCGAGAGTAACATTTTTGAAAGCACTTGCATCACTTGGGAATTGCAATCCTACTTTCAACATGAAAGAAACATGGCAAATTCGTGTGGGCGGGGGCCAGATTAATTTAATAAGCATCTCAGTTACCTCTGGGGTAGCACCTCCTGAGGCATTTAAGAGAGGGGCCTGAAATACTTCTGAAAATGTTATCCCAGAAGATGTCATATTTATTCAGATCTTCAGATTTATTATTGGATTTATAATTGCACGTGTTATGATAGCTGCACTGATTAGATTCCATATTAATTAATCTGCACCCTGATTTACATGTTATTTATGTAGGGCACAACACGGCCAAATCTTAAGCAGCCGCTGCCAGCTGCCCAATGCCCATCACACCACCACGGTCCGTAAGCACCCCGCGGAGTTCAAAGTACCTTTGAGAACAAAAGCTATTACTGTGATGACAGAAATGCAATACCATGTGGCTTTTCTAGATGTTACTCCTGTCATCAGACGTCATAAAGAACTTGTGAACATGTATGCACCTTAATATAAAGTTCTCTCTCAAAATTGGCATGAGAGTCATCACATAAGAAAGGTCCGTTCCCCATCCATTGGGCAGAATGTGTTTGCACACAAAAGAAACAAGAGAAAGGAAATGAACATCAGCCCTGACAGACAATGGTTACGCAAAGGCAAAACTGAAAATTTGCTGGCTTATTTCCTTTATTAAGCCCAAAATAACACCTTTAAAAAATCCTGACTTCATGAATAAATCAAATGCCTTCATTAGAGAAACATTTACTGCCATTTTCTATACTTTATTTTAAGGCATACAGAAAAATATTTAACAAATGTGTATGCAATTAAATGCCAGGGACTGCTAATTACAGCCCTTCTGAATGCCTCTGCAAAACAAAGATACTCAATACAATATGTTAGAAAGGGTGGGGAAAAGAAAGAGAGGAAGCTGAAGACAATCTAGTTCATATTAGCACAGATATATGCTGGCCTTTGGCTACTAGCAGCAAATAAGCCATCCGTGTAACCCCAAATGGCAGCCAAAGGACATTTTAGAGTCACATCTTTGCTTCTGCTTCTCTAATTCATTTCCAAAACATTTCACCTCTAACTAATTATGGAATATAATGACAGAATGTAAAGGACTGGCTGGGGTTGCATGCCATTCCAACAAGGCTTTAATGCCATATCCTTCAGGTTGCAGAATCTTTATGTACTTAGCAGTGATTTATCAGCCCTGGCAGAGGCAGGTACTTCAAAGGCAACCTTATATAAAAAATAAATTCTGCCTTTGCCAAGCGTTGGAAAGAGCACTAAATTAAATTTAAAAATCAATTCCTACAGACAAGAGAGTCATAAAAACTCAGTGGGTTTGTCTATTTGGTCAACAGGCAAAAATTTATGACAGTACAGTTTTGTAATCAATAATAGCAATACAGTGTATGTTTTTGATTGGAAAAAATTAAAGATGCCAAAACAACATTGCTAAATATTTAGGCTGATTTGTGACAGTCCCATTGAGCAGAAACACAAAACATGCATTTTGATGAATTTCCAACTAGTTTATGTCATACTATACTTTTTATTTTTCAAAAAAGAATATTAAAACTATTATAAGCTTTGTCACCTGCTGTAAGGCAGAATGATGTAAGTTTATTCACTGCACATTTCCTGTTTGTGAGGCAAAAAAGCATAATTTACTTCTTTATAAAAGGGAAATATATATATAACTATATATATAATTTTATTGGTATTAACATAATGCAATACCATACATTGAGCAAACAGAAAGAAAACATTTCAAAATACATTTTTTAAAAGTATCTCCCCGTAAGATAGTATGAAATATCAAGTAATTAGCATTAACATTATTACAATACACCCTTAGCCAAATATATTAAGGAAAATCCACATTCTAACCACAGAGATAGAGGCAAACATCAACCCATAGGGGACCCAGAACATAATGATAAATACAATATCTGAATCTACTTTGAGTGACATCCAGACAAATACTGGCCCCAAAACAGCCCTCTGGAGTCTGGGTGTTATACAGACAATACTTTGTGCCTGCTTGGCCAGGCAGCATCACTCACATCTTTAAGTCCTAGAAGATAAAGAGTAACTGAAGAGTTTATCTGCAGAGTCTAATAAATCTCAGCGTGAGGTATCTTCTCCGTCATCATCCAAACGAGTGTCAGTGTGCCCTCTGGTAATTCATTACAAATCATTAGATAAATGGAAGTCTCCGAAAGGTCTGTACATACCTCCACTTGGCAGAATACACTTAGTTTAGCATGACACAGTAAAATGACTTCCTTCACTACTGTGAAGTACGCTTAAGTGACATGACTCTGTCTGGTTGGCCTGAACGGGTTCACTGGAGTTCAGTACAAGCAACAGGATTTTACAGTTACCATGGCTGAATCCCTCTTTAATTCCTTGAGGTCTGCAGAACAAAACTGAGTGACATCAAAGCCCTTCCCCTGCCAAGACCCTCTTCCCCTTCCGTTCTCCCATGCGGGGGGCAGTATTTTCTGCAAATGTGCTCCGTGTAGACTGGATCTGACCTTGTGCCTAGTCCCATTGTGGAAAGGGTGCATTCTTCAAAAGACTGGCCATGCCCTTTGACACCTTCCTGGAGGCCTCATATCCAGGCATGTGGTTGTCTATGCTTTAACAGGTCTGTTCTCTGTTATAAACATCAAAGTTATTCAAGAAGAACTGACTTTCTGAACGGAGGCCATTAGGTTGCTTGCAAGAGGCTGAAGTTGAGTCTCCGTCGTGCCAATTCTCTAATGATAAGTTTATCAACCTTTGAGTCCAATCGGTTCAGTGCCAAGAGAAGTGGATCCCATTTGACATGGAGAGGTGCTATCAACTCTCGCAGTGTATTAGCCTAATACGATAAAGCAGTGATACAATATGTTGAAAGAACTGTGATGTGCCATTATTTCCATATCATATTAGTATATTAGAAATACTGTCATGCAAACAAGAGCAAATAGCAAATCTGTCATACAGTAGCAGCACTACAGAGCTTTTTTAATCTGCATGCAGCTATGCTCATGAGGACAGAGACATGGCACTGTTCTGCTATTACACCTTGCTCCATTAAAAAATCCATCCCTAATGCAAAAGAAGTATTTGGGGCAGAAAGTTATTTATTCTCTCTTTGTGGATATGCTTTAAAAAAGAAAAGAACAGAACAAAGACCAATTGAAAAAAAACAACCCACAAATAAAACAAAAGAACAATACACATCCTAACCAACTTGGGTTGGTTTCCTCCATGTTGATGAGACATTAGCTCATTTGGAAGCACTGGAAAAGGGTCACATGAATGAGGAGAAAGGAAGCAAAGAATGTGCCCCAAATCCACCAAACGTGCTACAAACACAGAAAAATATCCTGTCGGCAACTTATGCATGAACTAGAAAAAGAGGTGGCACAATACAATCTGGCTCCTTTCATTATCCTAGCTGACAATCCAGCATTGTGCAATGTTGGGTGAAGGATAAGATACAGAGCTAGGAAATCATGTGATTTTGAAATCACAGTGACATTACATACATCCAAAAGCTAGGGCTTGAGAACTCGAGAATCTTTGTGGACCTGTGTTAGCAAAGAAAAGAGAAAGAGAGAGGTGGAATAAACAGCATACAGCTAAGTTGTTCATTTAAGAGTTTCTGTGTGGATATGCAGTCTCTGCACACAGGGCAGTTTCAAAAGCCCAGCTGCTCTCAGTACGTACCCTATTCTATTGTCTACTACACTTATTTGTAATAAAAAATGGTATGTCATGGACCTTGAAATCCATTGTGGTTTTAGATCTCAGATATGAAAAGCTGGGGGATGTTTTGTTAAAAAAAAACACTTTGGAAGAGTTCAACTGCAGAATATAACAATGTACAAATTCAGTCCAATTTAACTGTTGAGATTTGTTTAACTCTTGTTAAAGAGATTTTTTTTTTTTTTTTCCAAAAGACAGGATGAAAAAGGAAGGAAAATATCAAGCATTGCCATTTTTACTCTTGAGCATATCACAAAAGGTCTGGAAAGCAGAAAAGAAATGTTGTCTCAGTGACAGAAGGTACAAGGTGGAAAGAATCCCAGATGGAAACATCGGTGCCATTTACTCCACCCACGGCAGCAATTGGAAAATGAGTTTCCAGAGGGGCAGAGGGTGAGCAATGCTATATGGAACTCAAACCGAGTTCAGCCTCTCCTCCACTGCTGAGATTTCCCGGGGACTCTGTGCATCAATAAGGAGAGGAAGAAGAAGAAGGGAGAGGAAAACAGTTTATATAACTAAATCCTAAGTATAGCAGTCAAGAGAAACTTTTACATAACTCATCGTTTAAAATACGGAACATTTGATTCTACAACCAAAATGAAAAAAACACCCAACCAACCCCCAAAACCCAAACCCAAACCCCTGTCAAACAAAAGGCCAAACCAGCACATTTCAGGACTCCTAGGGTAGAGGGAAGGGAGACTTCAATAGTCTGCAGAAGGGAATGTTTTTCACATTTCATCCTGTTTTATACTACAAACAGTCAGAGCATTTAAAATAAGAGTCTTGGCTTTGTTTGAAAAAAGGCACTAAGTGAAAGAGGATGCTGCTGCCTCATATGTATGACTCCTGCAGCTTCAGGAGATCCTGTTGTCTCATATAACTTTATCTCTAAACATTCAGGAAATTCAGTTTCAAAGGTCAGGCTTTAGGGACAGAAACTTCCCTTTTCGTGAAACGAAGTGGCTATGAAATAAAGGAGGGTTACTGAAGTTAAGGCAAAGGTGTTACCTAGTGCATGTCTATACCCAGCTCTTCCACAGGCTCTGCCAAGGCTGGCTGGGACACATCCTCTGAGTCTATGGAAGAACTGTGCTACCTTCAGCAGATGGTGGGACAGGACTTTTTAAATGTACCTAAAATCCAACTAAGTTTTGCATTAGAAGATGACTATTTCTGAAAAAAACTTGCTAATAAGACACACTTTTGAAAAGATTATTCAGGAATATTGCTAAGGCTTTTATAGGCCTGTTATCAAACACTGGTAGTTCTTCACTGTCTCAGTTTGGATAATTCACAATGTGCATGAACAGCCTTTCATTAGAACCTCTTAAGATAAGTGGTAGCATACACTGTCCTATTTATCTGAAGATGAATGTAACTAACAGGCACTTGGGGGGCTTTTCTAAATAGATTTTCTCATTATTTTACTATATCACTCTTAGTGATAGTAACTAACTGTACAATATTTCCTATTAGTGTTGATGCACATTAAGAGTTTAGAAATTCTGCTTTGGTAGTAACATTATTTTACCTTATCATTATAAAACTCACATTTTTCCTTCTGTACCACTAGCATTAGAAAAATGATTTATGTAAAAGATCTCTGGCATATGGTTCCCTTTCTAGATAAGGGTTTTTAAATTTGTTTTAAAGGAGAACAAATACAAATAACAAAGAACAAGTAACGTGCTTTTGGATGGATATTATCAACGCTACAACTTATGAAACTCATGAGACTTGCAAACAGTTTGAAAAAGAAACCAACTGCCATTCACATACAAAAATGAATGCGACCCTATGAAAATAATGAAGTGAACCTACTGCATTTATCAATCAAATGAGGTCTGTGTTATGAGAAGAGCTTTACAGCAAATGACTTCTCCACAGAGGTTACAGAAACAAAACTGCCTGCTATGAATCTCTGCCTATTTCTTCAGCTAATGCGGTCATGTAAGATGTGATGAATCTTATGTCCAAGCAAACCTGTAGCACTGGGAGGTACTTTACCCACCGAAAGTGGTGGAGACAGAATGCATCAGGGCTGGGACCAGCCTGCCAAGCAAGAGCAAAGGAACGCTCTGCAGGCCTTTCCAGGCATGCACGATGTCTCAAAACCCAGTAAAAATGTAAGAGAAGGGGAGGAGAAAGTTCTTAGCTGAGAGAAATATTCTGAGAGTCACAATCAATAAGGTCTCAAAATGGCTCTCATACAAGAAGTCCTACGTAAGGAAAGGGTCATGGAAGGTGAATCAACTATTTCTTTTTCTCTTTGAGACCTATTTATCAATAATGAAGACACACCAGCAGTCACTAATGAGAGGTAATATAAGTTAGTTTTCACTTTGATGTGTTTTTTAATAAAATGCATAACATTTTACCACTCTCACTTGAGACTACACTTTCTTTTGAATGTTCACATTATATATTTTGCCTAAGCAGACAAGGTGCCTGATTATTAAATGGTATGCTTATGGTAAATTTGCTTTTCAAAGAATGGTTAGGTTGAATAATAGCAGGGTAACAAACTTACTTTTGAAATAAGTACAGAAGTTTTAGAAAAGGAAATTTTAGACTTCTCATCTATAGTGACAATCAGTAAAACTGTAGCCACCTTCTGAATCTCTATCCTTTCCTTCATTTGTATCCTAGTTTGTGTACATATTTCTACATCTGTCTATATACTCATGAGAAATACAGAAGAACTTTGAGTACAAGCTCTCACCTATTATCTAGTCCAGTAATGAAGCATGTCTAGTAACGTATATTCCCCTCCAGGTAAATACTATGCGTGAGTAATCAGGCTCTGAATAAGAATGAATGCAAATACTGGGGAAAAGAAATTCCTCCCTGTGTACCACGAACTGCTACCTGGCTGCTCCTGTTGTAAGTCCAGTGGCAGATACATCTTCCTCCTTACTAGGGAAATGGCTCAACGCTATTTGACACAAAGTCCTTGCGAGGATTGCTGGCAGATCTACAAACTGTCCATTGCTCAACAGCGGGAAGCTCCTACCAACCTTCAGGACTGCTCAGGTCTGAGACAGATGCCATGCAGAGATAAAAAGGAGCTGATATAAAGCCTGGCAACGAGAGTCCCTGAGGAAAGAGGGTTTCGATAACACACCCAGTGCAGCCCCCTGACACTATACTCCAAAGCAGCATCTCTGCAAATGATCCTGTAAGGAGCCAGTTGTTAGATGTGGAAGCAGCAGCAGGAGTCAGTACTCCTCTGGAGACTGAGTTACGGCAGTAAAGGGCACTAAATCAAACAGTGATAATGCAGGAATATGCTATCTACAAATAGCAAGTTCCAGCTTTTCCAACATCACATATGCTTTAATGTCCCTCATGTCCTCACTGAGCTAAACAAAGGAACACCAAGAGCACAAATGTTCTATGAGAAAGCAGCACAATGAGGAAGGGGGACGGAGAGGACAGATGATGGAATCAGACTATGTATAACCTCCAGTATCTTCTCCTCTACAAGTCCTGCACTTGGCCCCAGGAGAACAAGGCCTGGGAATATTACAGGGCTGTGATCGGCAAGCATTTTTCCTCCCACTAACCACAGTATTTCTAAACATGCAAATGTATCCCAGCTCTCCCAATGTGCACTTCGTATACTACAGTTATGGCTAAATAACCCTCTATCTACTCATTACTAATGAACTAAATAACACACCCCAGTCCCCTGTGTCCCCCCCCCCCCCCCCCCCCCCCCCAAACAAACAAACAAACAAGTAAGCAAAAATCCCACTGGACATCCAATAAAAAGCACCTGAAAACTTAAAATTCATAATTAATGCTGTCTTACACACTCCAGCACCACACCACTAGTGTATTTAGTAGTATACAGAATAACATTATTCGCTGTATCATCCTATCTTAAGCTGTGCACACGTATGCTGAATTATATCTAGCTCACCTCATGTGCAGGGAAGACTTACAAGCCCTATAGACTCATCATGCTTTTCCCCAGACTCTTGCTTAGCCTTGCAGTGGCAGTGCCTGACACCACTCTGTCCCCGGGCGCAAATGCAGCCATTATGTGGGTGGTGGATGCTGCAGCAGCTTTCATTCAACGTGCACTTACTGCTCTGTGAAAGCCACCTCTGATAAAAACAGCCATGGACTTGGAAGGTTGTGGAGACAGACCTCTCAAACATTTCTAACCTTTCTTTCTGCAATACCTTCTGTTAAAGTAATACCTCACACAGGGATGTCAAGGGGAAGTTTTATTTACATAAAGAATATGCATTTGCTTTACCAATACTGTTTCTCTAAATGACAGGAAGCTTTTTGACAGTGCCACTAGAGCCCTTATATTATTTGCTCTTTGTTCATGGACGTTTTCTTAAGTGATGCACTTCCAGCTTGCTCAACAAATAAAGATGATACCAGTTTCAGCAGCTAAACATCTAATGACAGAGTGCCCCCCACCCACAAGGACCCCATTTTTCGCTCCTCTCTGGTATGTGGATTTTTTTTAAATGTAGCACATCAGATTGTCAAATTACTAATTCTTACTAACTCTGCCCATATTATGTCCCTCCATATTAGATATATCTCATGGTTATTTTTGTGCTGTACAGGTCTCTAATACCTGTGAAATTCTCTTTAACTCATTACCAGAGTCTTACTGGAGTGATGGCTCAGAGCACCAAGACAGAGCAGTTTGAGTTGTGGCTCTGTCAGAAATCCGCCATTATTTTTCCAGAGTAGTTTGTTTCATAACCGTTGTAAACTAATACAATATCTCCTCCAGACAGAAGCCCTCTAATTTGGGACATAAACAGTGAGAGACAGTTGAATATCCATGTTGAGAAAGAAAAAAAAGAAGCTGGCTGAATTTCTTATAGTTTTATATACATTCAGAGGGTGCAAGATGTAATCAGGACTTTAGCATCCCACTGGGCAATTTATGAAATCTGAGAATGTTATTAAAATTTCTGCATATTGGTTCTTTAATTGCTGGATTACACTGAAACTAAGTTACATATGCCTATGGGACAAGCCTCACCCAGGAGAACTCTATGTTACATTCAAAGGACAAACACGAGGCATACATCTAACTGTGAGGTTCCTTTCAATCCAATTCTTCATACTGTCATAAGCTAAAATTAGCCAGGCTATGATTGTAATGGCATATAAAACCCACAATTAAAACCCACAATTTAATCTACCACACCTCCAGCATGGTTTATACTGAGAACTGCTTGAAAAGACATGTCTTTGTTTCCCAACCATGAAGCAGGACCTCTAGTTCCAGTCTGCTGCCCCATGAAAGAGCTACTATACGGCACAAAAATGGGAGTTGTGTTTCCTGACTAATACTTTGGACTTTATCCTGGAAAAAAAAAGTAATGTACTAATTTTTTGCATTTGTATCACCAAATCTTTTAATAAGGAATATTTAAGGAGAATTGGTCATAACAGACAATTCTCTATATCACTTTTATCAGCAGCATATTTCTGGGAATTTTTATACATTAACTCGCTCAGGGCTTTAAAAACAAACAGAAATGTATGGAATTAAGTATAACATGTTAAATTTAAATTTACACATGCAAATTTCTAACTTCAACCACTAGAAACCACTTCAGATAAAGAACACTTTAACAGCCCATCGTCAAGTAGTATAATTGCTCTTTCTGATGGTGCCTTCCATACTGACAACAAAAATACCAACACACTGTCAAAATCACTCATGTGACTAAATAATGCATGGCCAGACTGTCATCTCCCCACTGCCTGCCTACATCCAAGGGCAGAGAACTGAGATGCTGCCCCTGCCACAGCTGCTGACAACTGCAGCAACCTGCCACCTTGGCCTAGGATCTCTTCTCTGAGTGCGTCAATAAAAAAGGCAGATCACATAAACATTTTAAGTTATTGATATCCGATCATGAGGCTAAAGTAAAATGAACAGACTGAGCAAAAAATGTCACCTTCTTTGTGCCCTGTTCTACTGAGGCTATTCAGTAGCTTTTGTTAAAACATTCAACATGAATAGTGTGAAAACCCATCCAGTTAGGGAAAGCTGGGAGGGCAGATGATGATGATCATGATGATGATTATTACTACTACCACTACTATTATTATTACTACTACTACTCATGTTGAGATATTTTAATTGAACTTGGAGCTCCCTTGGGGAAGCACACACACAAAACACGGACTACGTTATTACTCATCTGGCTAGGCTGTTAAGCAAAATGTTGACAACAGCCCCTGGCTGGCTGTTGCTACATATACCAAAGGTATCCCCTTCTCTCTCCTCATGTACTAGCCCATGTTTGATCTGTCAATCCAACTTGCCTTGACTCTTCCCAGGCAAGTCATATTGTTCTGCTCCAACTCTATTTTTGATTTAGTCAGGTCTCTTCCAGGCTCGTGAAGGACCATATTTAGCAACACAAATGCTACCAGACCTGAAACCCCTCCCTCAGATCATCAAACTGAAACACACTGCACAAAATTAGCATATAAAGAAACTGCTTTTAGAAACCTTACTTCTAGTTAATTTAGTTTCCATAAAATTGAGGCAGAAATCGCCTCTCCTGTTTTAAAACAATGACTCAGCTGCTTTCTTGGGTGTCTACAGTGTCCTGAAAGCCCATCAGACCAACACAACAGTGAGCTCCTTGTTTTGCTGCAGTGAATTCATTATGTACTTGGGAATATAAAATGAATAATTAATGATAAAATGTTTCACATCTGGTGGGTACTGAAAATATATATTTTCATTTGGTGAATTTAACTTTTATCTTTTATGAGAATAATTATCTCTACATGAAAAGCTTGCACTGAACGCTTTTATGTAACTTACCCTTCTGGCAAGCCAAACATTGCTATGCTTTTTGCTTATATTTGCTTGTACATTTTTAACATGCAAGATCTGTTTTCAGAGGGGTTCCAATTTTTTTGTAAAAAGTATATCCCAAGCCTACCTTATGCCAAACAATGCCCTCACTAGTATAATAAGAGAAAATCAGAGCTGCACAGGCATTTCACTAGGCTAAAGGCTCCTCTTACAGGAGTCAAATGCTGAAAATGTCAGAAGTTTCCCAGTGTGTTTCAACTGTAAATATAGCAGCAAACAACAAATTTTAAATTATTTCAAATCCCTGAATATGCTAGAGTGAGTATGATCTCTTTAATTGGATAGTATCTCTTCAAGCCTGCTAAGCAAGTACTTCTATAGAAAATTTAGGAGAGGGAAAAACCAGCAGACTAATCAAAGGAGTCTTCTGTCATACCACCTTATGTGTTCAAGCTCCTCGTTAAATACTCACCCAGGAAACCACAAGGCAGCCTTTCATGGAAAGCAATGGTAAAAGGCATTTGTCACACTGGTCAGGAAGACCAGACAAAGCTTAAGGATGACATGCCAGGGTTTCACAGCAACGTGATGCCCAGCCATGGAGGAGCCCTTAGCCCTGCTGACCAGCCTTCCTCTGAAATCCAGGCACCTACCAAAGACCCTCTTGACAAGAAAGGACATGGTGCACCCAGCAGTTTTTAAGGGAAGATCCAGATTAAGTTCTTGGTGCACTGGAGATAACCAGGAAGTAGTTACTCCTACAATTCCATCAATTCCTACTCATCCACCAATTCAACAGGTTTTTACCCTCAGTGATCTTTGTACAAAGGTACAAAGACATCAGTGTGAAAATTCACTGCTTCTCATTAGCGTCCTCCTCCCTAATTTGTCCCCAATCATCTCTGAAACACAAAAATACTTCTGTCACATGTAGTGTTTGACAAGGTGCAGTTTCTATACTTCCATACAATGGTATTGTTTCCCAGAAGAATCAATCCTGTGTTGAAAAGATTACAGCACCAATAGCTGATTTGGGTACTGGTTCTCTTCTCCTGCATGTTTGACCCTTTCCCAGTGCGGGAGGGCAGAGTCCAGCTCCTGCCTCAGTGCCCCTTCCTGAGGAGCCAAGGGCAACACTCCTGAGCCTGGGGGAGACCTATTGTCCTCCTCCTCCTGGGGTGATGGAGCAGCACACAGGGCCACCAGCATGGCCACACTGGCACCCAGGTACCAATCTCCCTTTTCCTACAGCAGCTCAAGCTCCTCTACTGGCACAAACCACCAGGGTTATGTTGGAGACAGGAACTTCTCAAAACCCTTTGAGATGTCAAAAGTGTTCTTCTTTTTCAGGAGAATGGAAATAGCATCTCTGCAGCTTTCAACTGGTAATGAGAGCGCCAACTTATGATATGCATGACTACTTGCTAGCTCTTGCTACCTTGTCCGGGGTTTTAGATCACAAAATCTTTGGGAAAAGTATTTGTAGCTTCCTCAAAGTTAACCATATCCAGGAAAAGAGAAGACTCATAAAAGTAAGAGGAGCCCTCCCCAAAGACTGCCCCAGCTCTGGGTGCAGCCAGGTAGCAGGGGTACTGCTGGTATGAGATGGCAGCTGAGCAGGCTGAGCCCAATTCTTTGGTAAGGGAGAGAAGTGGTGAGAAGGCTGACACCAGGTGGGAGGGAGCATCCACAATAGCTCCACCACACACCTGACCCGATGGGGAACATGTTTCAGACATAATTACTATTAAAAAACCCCCTTGATCCGGGTAATGGTATTAAGTGCTCGGGAAGGCGCAGCCCGCTCCCCTGGCAGCCTCCAGGCGAGCAAGCGGTGCCAGTGCCCTGAGCCGCCGGGTGCTCAGCCCTCGTTCCTGCCAAGGGTAGAAGAAAGGGTATTGAGAGGCTCGAAGAAGACATCTCTTCCTGTCACCACAACCGGTGGCTGTTGTGTGCAAGGGAATCCTGCTCTGTAAAGGGGCTGGGGGGAATGGCCCGAAACACCCTCCAAACCTGGGGGAAGGGTTACCTATAAAAACAGCCACCTTTGGAAACTGCCAGGAAAGAGTGCCCTTGCCTCAGAGGATGGTAAGCCAAAGGAGGCTTTGTCCTGAGGGGTTTCTGCTGTCCAGACCAGTCACAATGCATGGTCACTCCTCCCCTGGACCACCTCTAGCACAACCCAGAGCTGCTCTGCAGTGGATATATTCACTACTCACTTCCCCTTTGGTTTGCTTAAGTGCTATTCATCAAAATATCATCATTAAACAAAGAAAATATTAGCATCTCTACAGCCTGAAAACACTGAATATCATGCAGCTGAACTCTGTTCTCATCCTACAATTGCAACCTCCCTCCTACTGACTGATTCCTCAGCTGCTCAGTTAGCTATGTCCTCTGCTAATTTCTTTAGTAACTACATCATCTTTTTTAGTTTTCTTCTCCTCTGCAGTCTTGTATGTGAACAAGCATTACATTTCTCTTTTCATGCATCACCAACATCAAAACTACACTTCTATTTTTTTTCCTATCAGGCAGAACCATCTTACAGCAAACAATCAAACAGTTCCCCTTAGTTCTCTTCGTGGATTGCAAAGCCATGAATGCATGGTATTTGTTAAAAATATCAAATAAGTGTCCACAAATACAGAGAGCTTGGGAGGTTTGGCTTCTAATTCTGAATAAATACATAAAGTAGTGGAGATAAAGCAGAAAAAAAAATAAAATTAAATACTGTAAATCCCTGATGTGTCACATACTGAAGGTTGTGTACTGCTCTGGCCTTCTCACCTCAAAAAGTGGTACTGAGAAAGGTAGAGATGGGCAGCTAGCATTACTGGTGGTGTGAAAGGTTTTTCCTGCAAGGTGTGACTGCATGGATTAGGACTGTTCAAGACTTAGTCATCCCTATAAACAAGAGGGATGTAACAGAGGTCTATATAATTATGAGCACATATATGCACTACGTAAAGAGAGAAAAGGTTGATCATTGCCTCTTCCAGTAACAGGAACATCTGAAAATTTGGTAGCAGGCTCAAAAGTAACCAAAAGAGATGCTTTTCTCTTCAGCCTGGAGATAAAATGTGCAACTCCTTGGTGCCACATGATACAGCTAAAAGTACACCTGAGTTCAAAATCGATAAAACTATTTTGTGGACAAATGATGCATCAAGGGCTACAAGCAAGACAGCTTTAACCCTTCCCTAGAAACATGTTTTTAAGGCACAGTTCAAGGCAAGCTAATTGGGTTAGCTGGAACGTGGGGAACAATGCCTTTTGGTGCTCTTCAGTAAAATCACTTGTGCTTGCAGGGTTATTTTTAAATGCAGAAATCTCAGAGTCTGAGATCTGATATAGATCTACACAAATCAACATTTTGAACAATCTTTACGAAGCCCACATTTGCTGTGCAGAATGGAAACATGAGATTGCAAGATGAAATGGTAAAAACAACAAGCTTAGTGAGTTTTTAATTTTACAAGGATTTGTTTTTTTTTCAGAAGAAAGTAAACATCCCTCTTAAAGCAGCTGTGTATCAAATGGCAAGCTCACTAATTTTCTTGTATAACACCAGGACTTGCTATCAGTACAACCAGATATTCCAAAGAGGCTTTACAACATTAGACTTGTCACTGATGCTTTAATAATTTGCAGTGACTTGAATTTATGTTCATCTTCCTCAGTGTTTTTTATTCCAGAAATATAGATGGAGACGTTCTGGAGAAATTATCCCGGTGCAACAACATGGAATTAGGCTATAAATTTATCTCTGATTGATGTAATATCTTTCATAACTAGGGTAAAAGAATCACAGAAAACAAGATTGCTTCTGGAAAAGAGACCCAGGGAAAATAATTACGAAATGCACAGAGATGATACTACATTTTATAGTGTCCTTGCTTTTATCTGATATATTAAAGATTTTGCTATGGTTAAAACGTAACCACAAAGTTCAGTGTATATGATACGATAGATCTGTTCAACAACTCTGTGGAAAAAATAAGAACTTTCAATTGAAGTTTTCTATGAGAAAGTACACAAGAACGCAGGAACGGGCAAGAATTTTTCTGTTACATTAAGGTGTGATAGGCACCGTATCAACACAACTGCTGGTGATGAAAAAAATGTTGGTGACTGATTTACACATTTCTCTGTGAACTATGAAATACAGCAAGCACATGGTTAGCTTAAGCTGAAGGTTTTTAAAACAACCTCTTAGCAGGTGTGTGCAGAAACCTTGGGAGGATTTCAGAACTGGAGATCTATAGTTACATGTCTAAGTGCAGACAACAACCTCCCCTGCCCAGCCCGGAAATGCTACAACCATTACATTTGCCTTGGAAGGAAGAGACAGATGTTAATAAAACCCAGGAGGAACAGAGATGAAGATCTGGCTATATACTTTTGGTCATTAATAACAGTGCTAGCTATGGCAACCACTAAAGATGAGCAGTGGCAGACTGAAGAAATGCAAAACATACAAGGACAAAATAAAGAAACAGGCTCATGACTTTGTCTTTTAAAATACCTACTCCATTTCAATATGGTACAACTGAGTAAATCATCTGAAATAAAAAGCCTCACCAGATGCCTCTACTAGTAGTTTTGGAAGACATGAGCTAAGGGGACACTATGAGAAGGTTTTATTTGTCAAAAATAACTGTCACCTCAGCTAATTATGAACAGATATATTACAGGGTTTCCCACATAATTATGAGGTTACACCATATTCTCCTCCTTGGAGGACAACTTTGGCTGAGGAAATATTTCTGTGCACTGGCACGGTCTGCCAGAACATGGCCCCATCATAAAATACACCCACTTGACTCACCTGCACAGCAGGTGCTAAATTACATGATTCTGTGAAACAAAGGCAAAGGCGGCATGGGTGCATTTACAGTAGGTCATCCTGTAAGAAAAATGTGTCACTATCAAAACAAAATGCTTTTAAAAGTTTTTCTAACTGGGGGAACTATTTGTAACGCTACCATCCTCAACTGTGGCACAGAACATTAACAATGATGGGATTTTCATTTGCAAAACAAATCACAACTTAAGGAACCTTGCTCTATAGCTTATCCTCACCATTACAGATTTATGTCCTGTCTAGTCTTCTGACTTTTGCTTCCATCTCACCCCACTAGACTTTTCCATCTCTTCCCCAGCTACCCCGATGTTTTCTGTTCCCAACAAGCACTACAGATCATGGCCTATAGAAAGTGTTTCCTTTCTTTTTACACAGGTAAATTAAGTCTCCACCACCTTGCTGGGGTCTCCTTTCCTTTCTTTGTTCATTGGGCTACTCTCAGCAACCTCCTACTCCCCATCATCCCGGGGGAGGGGGAGCAGTGATGCTCAGAAACACACACAGTCTTCTGGAAGCCATGGCAGAAAAGCCAAATCTAGGTAGAATAGAAAATCTCACCCCTCTACTCCTGTTTTCCTCTGAGTAGAAACCCAAAGACTACAGGTGTCACAGCCCTCCAAGGGACAGTGCTGGTTGCTTGGGGCCATCTGACTATGCTTTTGTCCCCCCATGTTCAACCTCCCCTAAAGTTCAGGAATAATGAAAACCATGAAGGACCCAAGTACTATCTTTAAAACTGACTGAAAAGCCTAACTTTTGCTTCAAGTGACTTTTGTACTCTCACTATAAGTCCCATAATCTTGCTTAGCCAGAACATGTACAAGCTTAGGAAACTGGTCTTTTGGGATGGAGGAGAGTAATAGAGAGGTGGCTGACATTTTTGAGTTTCATTAACTATAAAAGCCATTTCCAAATTGTGAAGCTCCAAGGCAACCATTTTTTTACTTTATGAAAACCCTGAAACTTCCTTCCACCTTCTACCAATAGTTCAAAATTAATTGAACCAAAAATTTCAGCCATCTTTTAAATAAGTATTCCCAGGAAAACTAACACGCATCCTCTTTTCCTATTCTTTTACTATGGAGACTATATTTTATAGAGTGTGTGAGACGTTCATAGAATCAATTTTCTCAACTTAGAGTTTGCACAGATGCAAGGATCACCTGTTTATAAGATTCATGATGGCCCCTATAAGGTGGCCACATCTGCAAGCAGAACTTGTGAATTGAACTGCAGAAGGTTAAAATGCAAAATAAGCAGAGAACTTGGAAACTATTGATTTATTAATGCGCAATGCACTAATGTCTAAAGTGCATTTTCTGTTTTTTTATTTTATTTTTATTCCTCAGCCTCACCATTTCATAAACCATTGTCAAAGTTATGAGATTTAAATTTTCTATGTGTTGGTATAAAAAATTTATGGTATGGTCAAATTATTCTAGTTCATTAATAAGTATTCTTAGCCCCTATAAGAATCACATGAAACTTTTGAGGCTACATTAGGAAATAAGACATTAAATACCAAGATCGTATAGTAACACTGGAGAAAGTAAGCATAGTTCTTCTCAGTGTCAAAAAAAATGTAAAAAAAAAAAAAAAAAATAGTCTCAGAGAGCGTGGAGTGGGAGTGTAAAATTCTAATGAGATTTTTCCTAGGCTCTTTACACAGCCAGAAATAAATAAATAAAAATACTCTTTCTGTCTTCTGAAAAGACATAAACCGGCTACTCTTGTTGTCCCAAAAGCCATTACATTAAAGTTAAAAAATATAAATGTTGCACTGTTGTACTTAGCTTGATTAAAAAAAAAAATCTTGAAAATAAAATTTATTTTCATAATTAAGAGGTGAAAACAAATGGCAGGATACATTCTAGCAGGGAGGAAAGAAACAGAAGAATTCTCAGAATAATCAGCTTCAAGTTTTTTATAGATTAAGTATGATTTTCATATTGGATTTCAAGTGTTCACTTCACTAAAAATATCACTTTAATGCCAAAAGTAGAGGCTATTTAAATACTGTTACGTGAATTCTAAACCAGATTTTGCTATTTTTACTATAGGAAGATACTCCCTAATTCTCTAGGTCTCTTGTTCACCGGTTCTCAAGTATACTACGACTGCTTTGCATGTATAGCAAACACTGTATTAGCTGCAAGGAGCCCACTGACACGGGCCTCTGGCTTCGCCAGGCGCTGTTCCAGGAGCCGTACCAGGAGCTTCCCCAAGCCATCCCACCTCACTTCAAATCAGAGGTTTGTTTAACCCGGAACTAAATGCACAATTATCCCTAGTTAAGTTTTAGTACTTATTCTCATTAGTCTTGATGGGTAAAGCGCTCAGGGTAAACTTCCTCCCCGTTCATACCCTGTGGCCAGGTCTTGCAGTGCCGCTGCCTGATCTCTGCCTAGCCCTGAATTTACAGCCAGGAGAAATCTCCCAAGTGAGGTTTCCTTAATTTCACCTCCTTCTTGTTGCATGTAAATCTTCACATGATTAAATCAACACTTCAAAAACTGGCTGAAAAGTGGTTTTAAATTGAAGTTTTTTGGCAGCCTCTCTCCTCACTCTCTAACGGTGATAACAACTCAAATGCTTTTAAACAAATCAGTGGCGATATTTTATATTCCAAAGGCCAAAGTTCATCCCTCTGGAATCCAGAAGAGAAGAAATAATTAGCTGCTATTATTTTGTGCCAGCAGAACTCAAAATGTGGAGCCAGAAAACAACCATCTTACTTAAAATGCAGCCATTTTCTTCATGTAAATACAAGAAGAACCCACAGAGAACTTGTTTCACACTTTGTCCATGATACCATGCTATTTAATAGTACCACACTAGGCACAACAATGTGAGAGTTTTAACTACCATCAACAAGATCCAAAATTTGCAAATTGAGGCCACAAAAGGAGACAAACAATGTTTATCTGCTAGATTTTGAACCACATTTTTTTTTTAAAAAAGCTAGAAACCTATTTTTTTATTATTAATGAGAACCGAGATCCTTGCAAAATTGCCTGATTATAGGGCTTTTTCTTTTTTTTTTTTTTTTTTTTCAAATAAATTACCATATTATCACATTTGTTTCATAAGAACTGTCAATGCCTGCTATTAAAAACCAACAAAAGATCTCACAAATAAAACTCACATGGTGAGTATAAACTCTGAGTGTTAAGCTCTTTTGGGGGACTGGTGAAATCCCAAATGAGAAAAGGATGAGCCTTCTGGTCCCCACCTATCTCCAGGTAACATCTTCCTTGGCTATTCAGATGCAGAATGGATGTGAGACAGGGCACACTCTTTTCCTTCTAGACGTTCATCTCCCAAAAGTGAGCGGAATGAGCCACTTTTCATACCCAAGGTGTCCTCTGATAGCAAAAGCCAAGCCCAGGTGGAGGAGACACCAGAGGCTCACTGTTAACAGGGAAGGCTGCACTATGTGGTGTTCTGAGGCTGTTCTGCACCCAGAAACAGTCCCAGACTTCACTAATGACCTGGACAGTGGAAGAGAATAAACCTGTTAAAATCCACAAGCATGAAAGTAGCAGGAAACAGCTCCTAGACTGCTGGAGGACATTCTCAGAAACTGGAATGATTTAGAGGGATGAAATCCCTTGCCAAGTTTCATATAACAATATGGTAAATGCTAACAGACACAGAACTTGGCAATGCTTTTTTTTGTCTAGTCAGGCTGTTTGTTTTACAAAATGTCATATTTGTTTGTTGGCTGGTTGGTTTTAGCCCAATTAATTAGACGTTTTAAATCACCTGAGGCTTTTATTAACATGAGCTACTTAACGTGGATATGTGAGAGGTGCAGGAATAATCAGCTCAACTACGATTAGAAAAATAACCATTAAGTAGAAAAGCATCTGGGATCCTGTAAAACATGAACTGAAATATGAAGTACAATATAGTTACAAAACAGACAGTCATCACAGTACAGTGCATAAAACACCCAGAGCAAAGCGACCTTTCTGGTCTCAGCCAGGTGAGCTGCACACAGCTTGGATGCTGCAATCCCAGAAGAGGTGGGAGGCAGCTGGAAAATGCAGGGAAGCTCAGCAAGAGGGGTCAGAAACCTAGAAAACACTGTCTGTGAGAAAAACTAAATCAACCTTCACGACAACCTTTTAGCTTGAATAAAGAGCTGCTGTAATGAAGCAGTTTTGTTTTCTGTTTCATAATGGAAAGGAAATGCTAGGCTTAAATTGCAGAGGGAACAATTCAATACCCATTAAGAGAAAAAAAAAAAATTCCTTTCCATTACAGCAAAGAGGAAAAGCACTGTCTGGAGGGAATGAGGAGTGCCCACCGCTGGGCGTGTTTAAGGACAGATTCGGTAGGTATAGCTGCTCCAGATTTAGAGGGCAGAGCTATATTGGATAACCTCTGAATTCACTTCCAGCTCCCTGGCTCCAAGACATGTACAGCACACTTACAGCTTCACCAGAGGGGCCAAGATTTTAGACTACATGTTGCCTTCCTGCAGTGGGAAGGTTTAGGAAACAAGTAAGGAGATTAGGATACGAATACATAAGCACCTAGTGTCATTTTAGCGGTCAGTGAGTATCCAAGGAAGTTGCATAGGGCTGGACACACGACCTAAACTTGATCTGTGATCCTGTGGAGCAGCAACTAGTGGCTAAAAGGAAAGGAAAGTCAGCCAAAAGGCCAGGCTGGGACGTTACGAAAATTCACAAAAAGTTGCCCAGTAACATTTATTTCATAGGCCTCTATGAAAATCTTCATGTTATAGCCAAGAACTCCAAGGAGTTATTTTAAAAACAGATTAAACCAAACAAATTTGGCTTCTCCAGAGTCTCCTGTCCAACAAAAAAATTCTAGCAAGATGATGGCTGTTCGCACCGAAGGCTTTAATATCTCACCCTGCTTCCCATGATGAACAGCAATTAAACAAGAATGCATGTTTACATGGTGACACTACAGAAGATCAGCATGGTAGTAGTTTAATAAAACTACACCCCTCCTTTGTCCTTCCAAGCGCTACTGACTCAAGTTCATCCCTGCTTATGTTTTAACAATTGCCTTGAAAGAACCTCAGAGCCACAGACAGCAGATGGTACCACCTGGAGATGTAGTAAATATCATATGAAAAGATTTTAGTCCTCTATTCTCCCAGTCCTACTGGTACCATGTAATATTAATCTGATTTAATTATAATCGATTATAAAAAGTTGGGGTTTTTTTTGTTTTTTTTTTTTTTTTTAGATTTGGAAAAAGCTAAGAATTTTAAAATTATAGATTTCTAAAGAACATTCTCATGCATACAATAGCTAGTTAATTTTTTTCATTGTAGACGTCTGTCTCCTTTGCATTTGGAAACTTTCAGATTAGGCTGTATCTCAGACAGGAATTATCCCAGTTCTGCAAAATTCCCAGAGAAAAATGGCTTCCTCATGTATAGTGCAGTGATCAAATCTAAAAGTGTCTTTAAAACAATTTTCAGTGAGTTTCAGTGAGAAGATTTATGCAAATGATTAAAAACATACATTGTTTTTTGTGTTTGGAATCAAAATGAATGTGAATATAAATTTTGGGTCAAGAAAACTCTCTTTTTAATGGGAAATTACATGTTAATTAAAAAAAAAAAAGTCTGATTTTCCTTTTTGTACACATAATAATTTAAAAAAAGCTACATTTCCTCATTTAAGAAATGTGACTATATTACGCTTCAGAATGAAAGCACATTTGGGATTGAGGGGGTGGAATCTGCAAGCAGAAAAAAAGGCTTTTTTATATTGCAGTGGAGACATATCAGGCCAACAAACTGGGAAGCAATTGCATATTCTTCAGTATGGTAAACAGAGAGCCCTAGAGGGCTTAGACTATCTTTCCTATATCGTTTGGAAGTGGTCTGCCACTTATGAGCTGTCTTTTCTCAAGGACAGCATCTCTGCAGCCAGACTCAGACAGGGCAGCATCAGGGAGAGAGCTTGCTTTTGCCAAGAAATGGAAAAATTAAAGGCAAATCAAATTGGTTACATAACACCAAGCAAGAGAAATAATGCAGAACATTAAAAAACCCAGAAATGTATTCTCACATTCATAGATTCCTTGCTCCACCACCTAACCCAAAGGTGTCTCTGGTAGCACGCCTCCACTGACAGCCACCAACTTAGTAACAGAATTGAGGAAACTCTGCAAGAAAATTAATTTATAAGAACGGCCGTGTAAAATATTCTCTCATGCATTTCGTTTGCTTGTAAAAAGACTATTTAATCCATATATTTCAGGCAAAGGCAGATGACCTTTGTTGGCAATGACACCCAAAGCTATTAAAACCCAAATAAGAGTAGTAATTCACCTCTCCTTTGCATTTTTAGCAGCATGGGCAATGGAAATCAATTAAAATTTAAAATGTGGCAACAACATATTTGTGAGTAAAATGCCTTCATATGTAAAAACACTGACAGGCATAAAATTAAACTATTTTTATTTTTGTTGACAGCCCATATTGCTTTCTGAATTGCTATTTAGTAAGTGATTCAATATTTGGCTTTCAAACACTGCAGGCAATTTTTTCCCCTTGAAGTGAAATTTAAAACCAGAATACAGAGGTTTTGTATCCCATCATTTTTATTTAGAATACAATTTCACTTCTATAATGGAACTGCTCTTGCATATGAGAATTGGAAAAGCCTTATTTTATAAATTTCAAAATTTTAACTAAAGAACATACTCAGAAAGAAACATACCCACTCCCAGTACTTGTTTATCCAAGTTAGTCTTCATATCAGTATTTTTAATATAATAGCCTAAACCACATTTTTATAAATGCAGCTGAACATACACACTTAAATGGCACCTAGAAGATAACTAAGCAACTCTTATCTGGGGTGACAATTTTCCCAAATATGCAGTTGATTCTCGAAGCTTATACTCAGATTAAGTATCTTAAAATTTAACAAGGATAAAAAAGTTTAGCCTGACATATAACCTAGATTATCAATGATGCTGTCCCTCCCACCCATTCATTTTCAAATATAACAGCTCTCATAGGAGCTCACTGGATCTTATGACAAAGTGAAGCACTAAATGGTTTAGTTATATTAAAAAAAAAAAAAAAAAGAGTATGTGAAAACATGCCACTCCACTAGACATTCTGTAATAAAACACTTGCTTTGAAAAGCAGACCAGGTGATACAGCAGCAATTGCCTTGCCCTGCTTTTCTATGGTTCCTTCCTCCCTGACATTGAGCCACTGATGAAAATTTCCTTGTAAATATATAAACTATCCATACCAAAGATGTGCAGACTCGCCATTTACACTATAAACCAACAGGCTTAAGATCATATTTTTGAACATAACTTGGCAGTATTTTTTAAGCAAGCTCATTCTGAGCTAACAGCAAAGCTAGCGCCTTGGAGGCAGTGGGAGGCAGGCCTCCTCCTAGCAGACAAGGCACAAACCGCTGATGGTCCTCAGCCCGGAGGAGTGCAAACACCCAGTCAGGTACCACAGGAAGGCTCAAATGCAAATTAGGAATGAAAAATCTGATCACGAAAACAAAGCTCAGAAAAAGCAGCCATTTCATTAGTCTACTTCAGTGTCTGAGCAAGCACAGGTTGTGCTGTCCAGAAGGACGTAAAGCAAACAAACCCCCAACCCTGGCAAATGTTCTGGTTTGTACAGGACTGATAGTGGATGTAGGAAGTTAAAATAACATCCTCCTTAGTGTCCCAGAGGGTGCTGCACTTCGTCCTATTTGCCAGACTCATAAGGAATATTTCTGATGTGAAACACTAACTGTCATTTCTCATAGCTCCACTTATTTAAGACACTACCAGGCATGCACACCTTCACTAACCTGAATAATTCCAGAGGGGAAGATATGGTATCTTAATGGTCTCTTCCTTGCCCCTTGGTGCAGATAAAACTAACTAGGTGGTCAGATGACAGGACACCACTAATGATATCCTCTCTAAAATGGAAGGAGGCTGTCAGAAAAGCAAACTGCCCTATTAATTTCAGACACACATCCCCATCAACTGTGTTGCGCGCAATTCAAGCTTTACGCATTATTCATCCTGACTCCCACATTTTACTGTTGCCTAAACCTTGTCAAAGTGAAAAGACACCCTATCCAAAAGGCAGAGAAGCAAAACCTTGAAGTGGTACACAGTGTACCACCTCATAACATAGAGTTTAATTAGCAAACATTGATCTTTCTGAGAGATATGGTTTGCGCTGTACCTTACAGACGTCTCATTAAAAAGAGCCAAGCCTCCTTGTACCTATATTTCAGAATCTGAAATCCCTGACCTTATTCAGAGTACATTTTTTACTAGCGCAAACTCCTTGAAGGCAAATCCTGCCTATGATGTTCCACAGATATACCTTCTTGGGCACAGTGCTAGTCATGGGACTCCTTAAACCTATCTGTCCTATTTTGTGAAAGTATACTGCCATCTTGAATTTAATTTCTATGACTGGTAGGTGGGGTGTGAGAAACTGCTCTCAGTTTCTCTTATTATTCTCTTGCTGGTTCCTAATTTGTTAGTGGGGAAAAAAAGAAAAAAGTCTCAGGCTTGGTACCTCAGCACAAGCAGACATTCAATATCTCTGTCAGTGACTAGCTCTCACTGACATGAAGGGGAGCTTTCCTGGAATCCTTTTACAGGGACTGGATATCTCTGAGCTGCAAAATTCCAGCACCAGCCTTTGGCAAGTGTCTTCAGTGGTTTAAGGTTTAAAAGCCGTGTTTCAGAGACTGGAGCATGAGGCTATTTTGTTCCTCTGGGGCAGTGCTCACTAGACTGTGTGGGACTAAGGATGGGATGCCAGGAGATGTTGCAAACCTGAACAAGGGCTGTTGGTGGGGGAGCAAAATGCCAGGGAATACATGTGAGTGTGCCCAAGCTTAAGAAACATTGTGAAATCTTTTCAAGGCAACCCAAGTCACACATGGAAGATTGTTGCATCTTGTAAATACTCTGCGGGGGAAAATCAGTGCAGCAAACAAATGGTCCCCACCCTTCAGTTGCCCCAAAAGGACAGCCGTTGATTTACCGAAATCTATTTAAGACTTTGTTGTAGTTGTCCACACTATATAGAAGATATTCCAAAATTATGATGATGGGATAGCAACAAAAACATCCTAAACCACATGTAAACAGGAATTACAGTACTTCAGAGTGCAGGAAAAGGACAGAAAACTTGCAGAAGTAAGAGAATGAAGAGGTGAGGAACGATACAGAAGAAAATGGGGTTGAACAGTGGCAAGAAAGTTTAAGTGATTTCTTCCTGTTCCAAATACCTTTTCAAACTCAAACACAGAGATCAGTGCTTTTCTATCCATATTCCTGAAGAAGTCTGACAGAGCCCGCACAGTTGAAAGCTCCCTTGCACACTGTTGCAGGTCCCAGGTGTGAGTCCCCAGGAAGGCGTGCCAGTCCTGCTCTGGCAGACCCACAGCACGTGGTGCCAGCAGCACCGCTCCTGTCCCAGCACTGTCTGGGCAGGTGGCAGCAACAGAGACTCCCACGGACGCTACTGCTCTCCAAAGACTTTTTGAGAGAGTATGGAAAAAAGGTGGGTTTTCTGTGGCTAAGTCGGCAGAATCTGCAGCCAGTTACACTCCGTAGAGAGCTAGTATTTGCTTTTCTTCATTGCTAAACCCTCAGTAATTCCTGTTACTGTCCAACAAACCAAAGAAGTCTTTGAAAATGAAGGAACCACCACCAAAAATACTTTCAAATAATAAAACAAAAAAGGAAGTAAGCTTTCCTGGGACAAACCCCAGAAATAGTTTCCCTAGAAGTCCTCTTTATCATTACATGGTAAAATCTGTTGAAACACAGAGAGCGCAGACAGCGGTAGGGCCAGAGGGGAAGGGGGTGACCGTGCCATGATGCACAGCTGTCTCCTTCTATTACCTCCCACTAACAGAAGACAAACCTGAAAAGGCCCAACTTGATCTTCACAACCAAATCACAGAAATGCAACACACTGTGCCACAGGCATTGACCTGCCCTCCGTGGGCAGGCTGGCTCTGAACAACACAGCAAGAGGGTTGTTCAGTGCCACAGGTCTGAATGTTGTTTGCCATCTTCACAGCTTCATGGGCAAACACACAGACAAACACAAATATCCCACAAGAGAACCCTCTTCGATTACAAAGCAAGAGACCATTACAGGACAGTGTCAATATGGAACATCTAAATGATTTACACAGAAGGCATTTTGATTAGGGAAATAAAACAATCCATTAAAGATTAGCAGTGCAATGTCAATGTGTTATAATGAGACAAAAAGAAGCAACTGAACACACAACAAAGTTAAGTCCTAACAGATAAACATAGGAAAGGACAACCCATATTTTCAGTTTACCATGATATATCTAGGCATTACAGCAGAGCTGATACACAGAACTATCTGCAGTGTCAGTAAAACACAGAACTATTTGCAGTGTCAGTAAAGTATTTCAATACCTATTTAAGGCATAAAGTAGTGATTAACAGAGAGCAGATGCTTAGTTGTTGTAAATCAGTGTAGCTTTAGTGGAAAGTCAACAGAACTCTGTTAAATTATAGCAGCTGGGGACATCATCTGAAAAAAGCATGGAGCTCCTAATTTGTGGTGTGGTTATTTGAAAATAATTCTGCAAAAGAAGTTGGAAGAAACAGGACTGCATTTTACTATTTGATTTAAACTCAGGAGGTTTTAAAAGTGGGAATGTAAAAACAAAAAGCTGAGAAAACAAACTTTTGGCAATGGCATTTGACTTGTATAGCAACAACTGCAAAGGAGCTGCATTCCTTGTCCCGCACAAAAAGCAACAAGAATGATTAAGCTTTAAAACACGTACATGTACACACAAGAACACATATAATCATCCAAGAGTTCAGTACTATGTCAGGATCACAAACGTGTAAGGCAAATAAATACATTTAAAAGGTTCATATGATACAACGTCAGGGAAGGTTCAAAGTGAGGTTAAAACATTTCTAAAAGGGAGAGGATTCCCCTTCTCCAGCCAGTTGCAATGTTTCATTTTCCCAGAGCAATGGAGATGTGGGGGGCAATGATGTAGTACACACAAGGGCACCCATCCTGTTAGCGGACTTAGCAGTTACAAGCACATCTCTCAGCTCAGAAATTGGATTGTGCACTTAAGAACACCACTTGCATGAAATCCCTCCTGCCTTTTACTGGGAAGGGCACTGGAAAAAGCCAGCATTGCAAACAGAACATTGCAGCCATAGCAACAAGCAATTCAATGCTTAAACTTTTTAACAGACTGAACAGTGTTTTCTTTCTGGTTTTATAATTTCATGGTCAGTAATTCACTATGAGCACTTTACTTGTCTACCTGGTCATTAATGTTTCAAAACCAATCTCCTGTTAAAGCTTCAACCAAGAAAACCCCCTCACTCGAAGAAAAATGAAGTATGTGTATACAGGGAGACCACTTCAAAAATTAAACTTTTTTCTCCCTTTTTGGAAATTGGTATACAAAGATGGAGAGAAGCCCAAGTTCTGGCCCATTAAATCAACCACTAGCCCTTTATTAGTATTGTATACTATAAAATGTTACAACCAGGAACCTAAAAGTATTAAAATTGAGATTTAAAACACCTAACAACTTAGGCCCTGCAACAGTATCCTTGAGTAGTGCCCAAACAGCATAGGAAATCAAGTGGGAAGTCTCCTTGACTCTTTTTATTGACTGTGAGAAATTTTTTTAAAATAATTTTTATATCGGTATTAGTAAAAACCCATTTGAAAATCAAAATTGAAGGTTAAAAATAGGACAAAGCATTCTTCATGGTTGATGAAATTTAACCCTGTTAATTAGACAGCTTCATTTCACAGTCAGCAAGAGTCTAATATTACCCTAATAAAAGTATGGGTTTTTTGGAAAGTGCCATGCATGAGCGGAACTGAAATCATGCCTTTTTAAACTTTTAATGGCATCGAATTTAATATCGGCAAAAGAAATCACTGTTTTCTCAAAGTCAAGATTTTGAGATGTTTAGAACCTACTGACTAAAGCATGAGGGCAATGGAAAACTGTTGATCTCTCCCAAGTAGTCTAAGTAACGTCCACGTGAATTTTAATGCTCAACAAAGGTGCTAACCTTAATGAATTAACTTAGGCAGGTCATTAATTATCCAAAGCTTTCATTACCTTTTCCTATCTTTTTACCATTTTTATACTCCTTTACTACAGTGAAAAATTTGAAGGAACAAGATAGCATAGACCCTTGGAGAGCTTCAGGGGTCATCCTTCCTTCCTTGACACTTCAGGTAACTTAACTGCAGCATAACCCCACAATTCATGGGTGCAGGCTTCATTGACTGACCCTACAACTTGGGTGTGAACTCAACTTTACTAGCAACACACGCTGAGAAGCTCCATAAATGACAGTGAAGGACAGAGCATGAAACAGACACAGAAATGTATTTACACGTTCAGGAGGAGCAGGGACCTTCTCCAATCCCTGTTTATTTGGATTATTTCTGAGAAGTGGTACTAATATCTATGGAGTTAATGTGCCATGTAAGAAACAGTTACTCAGTTTTATGATTTTTTTTTAAGCCCCACTGGTCACATAGTTGTCCTCTATTAATTTTTGCGTATGTTTTAAATGTTTTTTGAACTTCTCTCTCTATAAATCATAAGGTGATGAAGTGTGGAAAATACATTCTTTTTCAACTTCTTAAAGCTTCTGGGCTGTCCTGTGACCTGACCGCCTTCATACTAATCACAGCCTGACTCCACACTCCAGGATTTACTGAGTGTTTTTCACAACCCAGATGGGGTTGGCTGGAAATCTTACTAAGTATGTCCAGAGACATACATCTGTCAGTGGGAGACGATTCTGTGCAAGTAGAAGTGTGAAGAAAGCATGGAAGCAAAATCCATTTATAACTAAGAATTATTAGGAGGAGGTGATTGGAGACCAGCCTACGGGCAAGTGTCTGGTGATCGTAAGAGGTCATGTAGCACTCTCTCTGATTATTAAGCCTTATACATAAGGCAGATCAAAGAGGTGTGTGACAAAGGAGACCTGGTAAAACACGGGGGATGTTAAAAGACTGTCGGGGTTTTTTGATGGGAAAAAGGAAAAACAACCTCTATGTCACACAAACAGGACTCTTGAAAAGCCACATAAATATCCCATACTTACTTTTATCTTCCTGGTTTTCTTCTGCGGCTTTGCCTTCTTCCTCCTCCTCCTCCTCCACGTCCTTCTGTTGCGCTTCTTCGTGGTGATCGGTGGCACCAACTGAAAGGCTCTGGCAGCAGTGGTTGAAGCCACTATCCCGAGGCAGAGTGAAACTTCGGGGCTTTCCCCCATTCCCATTCAGCACTTGCATCCGCTCACCCTCCACGAGGGGGAAAGGGCCGTAGTGGTCTTGCAGGTGGCACTTCTGGGTGGGCAAGGTCGACTGCCGCCGGTGCTCGGGGGAGACCACGGCCGCCTCGGAAAACACAGAGTCCTCCAGCGGCAGCGTCTGCAGGTAGTGGAGTCCTGAGCTGGTCAGCGGCGTCTCTATGAGGTCCTGCCAGGAGCGCCGCTGGCTCGCCGTCTTGCGCACCGGCGAGTCGGTGGCGCTCCCCACCACCTCCGGGCGAAACTCCTCGTGCGACGACTGCGACTGGGAGGTCTCCGTGGACGAAAGTCGGCTGTGTTTTGGCTCCACGTAAGGGCTGGCACAGCTCATCTACAATGTTGGCAACAGAGCAATCTTCAGATCAGTGCGGACCGAGACCTACTTCTAGTAACTATTATGTATTTTTCATTGTTACTGGTGGCACCCCGGTCAGTAATAAAGGCACAAAGTTACCTGACCAGCCTGCTCTGATCCTAACTTTAAGGAATGCCCGTACCTATTTGTCATTCCTGCAGGCCAAACACTGATACTTATTCATAATAAGTATCCTTATGTCCCTTAGTCTATAAAATAAGCCAACACAATTATTTGCAGAAAATTTTGCAGAATATGGCACTGTGAAAGACATAAAAGAGGTGTGGCTGGTCCATTGAAAATATTAAAAATGACCTGTTGTCATCCTATCTTGCTAAAAATTTCTTTGGAACCGTTCTTACAATGCTTCAGTGCAGTTCAAAGCTCTATGGTTTTGGAAGATAAGTACTGCATTCAAATTAAACATCATGAATTCTCTCTTTCCCCAGACTTTCCCAAATTTTCATTCCAAATTTTTGCATTTTAAAAACTATATTCAAGTAAGATGCATTAGCTAACACCATCTGAATATATGGACATGAAAATGAAAAATGCTAGTGCAAAATAAGCTAGAAGTCCATGTTCTGTTTTTGTATCAACAACTGCTTCAAGAAGAAAATAAAAAACAAATCCCCGTTTGTTCTAATTTATAGAGAAACCTACTTTTTCACAACAACAGAACAGCTGGTATCACTGTTTGTGATATAAGACAGAACGGTTTTGTGTTGGCATTTCTCTGGAAATTCGAGTGTAATTTGTTACTGTAAAGCTTCACAGCACAACTGTTGGACCCTTAGAGAAAAGTCTGTGTTGTTACTGAGGTAACAACATTTTGTCAAAGAAGTGGATTAGGGGGTGGTGAGGGATTGCATGGATGAATAGGGGTCCATCATGAGTGAAGAACAGGAAGAAAGAATTCTGCAGCTTAATCTATTTTGTACAGTGAATGGGATTATAAATCTACGTTCTCTACAAATCAGTGAAAACAGCAATGATGGCTGTTGAAGTTAGCAATGCATGTTACCTAACAACTGCCTTAAATCAAGTACTGACTCAAAATATACTGGAGAGTGTCCTAATGTGTGCGTGCACGTGCTTTTAAGCAGGAAAGTAGGTAAAAGTGACAATTTATGTCGTCATTCCTGTAGACAGTTGCAGGTGACTTACCGAAGGTGGCCGTGGGTATGTGTCGTACGGGGGTGGTGGGCTGTCTTGTTTGGGTGTTGATGGAGTGTCAGCTTCCTCCTTATCACTCTCACTCCAGTAATCTACAAATTACATACAGAGCAGATCAAAAACTACCAACACATTCTGGTACGTTTGTATATCAGAAACTTGCTTTCACAAAAGCAACTGGAAACTCCATCCTTGATATTACTGGGTTAAATACTAGTGAATGCTGACTCTTCAAAGTTTAGCTGCTGTAATTTGGAATTGTTTTAATGTGAAGAGGGAAAATTAAAAACATTACATGGTATACTAAGTCTAATGCCCCACTGCAGAGATATTAAACAAGAACCTGCAAATGAGTCAGAAGTTTAACTCTTGTACACACCTTATAAATACAGTATGTGCACAGAATGCTCCTAATTCAAGTATCAGATTTACAAATATTTATACAGCCATAAATATAATTGCAATTGGACATATATTGTCTGGAAAATACTAAAAGTAGTTTTCAAACAGAAAAGATGAAAAACGTAACTTGCTAAAGCCTTGTTGACTTCAAATAGCATTAAAAAATGTAATTAAAACCAACTGGCAAATCAAACAAGTAGGAGTTATTGCACACATGAATAATCAATGCTATTCTTCTACCCATTTTCTCCACTGTATACTACCAGTTACCCAAGTTTTTCAGTTCAATTTCTAGTAACAAACAGCTGAATTTAAGATAAGAAAAACCATCTGTTATATGATATATCTGCTTCATAAAACAGTTGCTGCCCTGTTATCCATGCAAAAACATAAAGGTGATATCATAAGGAAAAACGACAATGACACTTAAGCACAGAGTTCCAAAAGACCTATGAGAAAGTACAAAGGATGCAGATCTTGTGGGCTAAAGTTAGTGGGATATGAGGTTTCATTTTGGCAGAAAATCAAGCCTTGGACAAGCCCGTGTCATATGTTTGGTAGCTTGGTCAAAGGGGAAAACACGTGGAAGGAAGTACCATATGGGAATTTATATTTATTCTGTTGCAAATATTTTTGAAGCAGAACAACATCTAACTAAATGGGCACTGGACTTTAATACTCCTTACAAAAGAAAACTACTTAATTGCCAACTCAGCTCAAGATGGATAACTTTAATGTTTCTACACATTGTAAGACTTAGGCAAACATTTCTGTTGTCACTTTGTCTCTGACTGTATTACCTTCTAGTCTTTGGGTAAATCATTGTAGAACAGGAGACTTTAGCTCAGACTATTCACAGACTAATCACAGGCAATTTCCACTTCGCCTAGTAAGAGTTCAATGAACTGCATGACTTACTCCCTTCTCTTTGGTAGATGAGGAGAAGAAGATTGATTACTGCTTCATAAACATCCTAAACCAAAAATCTACGCTGGCACAACGTATAATTTTGGCTTTAATAATTTTTTTGTTACTATGATGATTATTTGTATTGTATGATTAATGACCTACTGTACCTAATTTTATTCAAGATTTAAACCAAAAACTTACCTTTAAATGACACCATCTTGAAACAGCAGTTCCTAAAATTTTGTATATATTTAGATTGTAGTAATGGTGGGGACAGGCTTATTTATCTATTTAATTTTTCCAAGCAGTAACAACTCTGTTTTAACTCTTGAGTCTCAATTTGCTTCCTGCAAGCTTAGAGCTGAGAGATTCTCTTTAAATAGGGTAATAAATAAATATCATAAATAAAGTTTTGATGACTGTGAAATAAAAAATTCCAAACAGTTTAATCTCTAGAGATATGCAAATAATTAATTTTTGGTGAACGAAAGACTAAATCAGTGAAAACTCTTTCTTTAAATCACTCCTAGTTTTAAGAAAACTTGTTTCCAGCAACTCAAAACACCTGAAAATATTGGCATATAGGCATGTTTGTTCCTATTACAGCAAAGCCTAATGGCACAATGTGTGGTGAGAGGCTTGTCAGAAATGCATCACTCAGTGACATTTCTGCAGACTTGGAGCTCAACTGTTTATTCTCAAAGTAAAATTTAGCAGCCTCAGTGCAGGTTCCAATTTTAGCTAAAGATACAAAGATGTTCTTGCTGTCAAATCCACATACAGTAAAACATTGTATGATCAGGATTTTGCACACCTTACCTCAGACAGCAAATTCTGCTGGCAACCTATAGCTTGTCTAGAAAAATTCTGCAGTCACAGGGGTCAACTTCTAGATGAAATGTATGAAAATAACCTCCCACCAATTTTTAAAAATGTTCTGCTTTTGGCAACTGATTCATTAGAGTCTATCTAAAATGTGTATAATACTATGAAACAGTTGCCATATTTCTCTCTGCAAATTTTGTCCAATTCAGTGACTGACAAGCTCAATGCACTGGCATATTTCGAAAGTTTTCTGAAGGAGCAATAGACTGCACATATTATATATAAAGTAACACTGACCTGCCATTTGCCAATGAAATATTTTCTATTTATGTAAGATAGATTTTTTTTCTCTGATTTTATGACTGGAAAGTATATAACTTCTCCATCCAAGGAAGTCCCTTGCCATATTGCTAACATTCATTGTATTTAATATGGAAACTTGATGGTATTTTTATAAAACTGTTCTGTACAGAATGTGACATTTTATTCAGCAGTACACCCACAGTTTGGTGATTCGTGCATATCTGAAGCACTTGAAATTATTTATGCACTTTAGATTCAGAACCATTCAGCACCTAATTGAAACAGGTTTGACAACTACTGCTGAATTGTTTCAGAGTTATTATAAAGTTTTGCTGCAAAGGGCTGAACTGAACAGAAATAAAAGACCTTTTGTAAAATCAAATATGTAGATGACAATTGGTACAGTCACTGAATATAGAAAATTCCAGCTTCAGTTTTTATAATTGCAAAAATGCTTGAAGTGATAGAGAGGTTTTACTTTGCTAACTTGATGCCTCTGCTAATTAGGGACAGTACTGAGCTGTTTAATAGCCCTTGTGCTGGGAGCAAAGGATAATCACCAGAGGCATAAAACCACTGTTCAGCAGCAAGGTAGGAGTGTGAGACTGCTTCCCACACTGAACACAACTAAGCAACACAAAGAGGATACAGTTTTACCTACCTGTATACGGAAAATCAATTTAAGTGAATGTCATTAGACCAGTAATAAAGAGCTCCATCAATGCCTGGGATGTAACTTCCATAGTATGTGGGGCCTCACTAATTATCTTCAGTAGGGAGACATTTTAATAATAGGTAACATGATGCTTGAATGCACATGATCTCATCTCTAGGACCTGGATCATCTGATATTTTATTACTCAGTGATTTCTTGGTAGCAAAAATATTTCTCCACATCCATCTGTATTTTGAAAGGTGTACCACGTCTGCAATTGTGCACTTGGACAGTGTTAGCATAATTGTTCATACACCTTTTCCCTTACTGTCTCACATGTTATTGTAATTCCAGTGCCAACCTGCTGTCAATAAAAGTTTGAATTTGGCTTTGAATGCTAACACATAGGATTTCCTACACGACTCCAAGATTCAGAGTTTGTTCACAGCCTCTTCAAGAGGTGACAGATGGTATATGGGTCCTTCCAAACTGGTAATGATAGCGCTGCCTGGGGAGTACAGATTCCCAAACTGATTTTGAAGTCTGGTGAGGCACTGAGAGCATGACTGTAGGAACAGTGAGCACGGTGCTGCTATCTTGGGCTGTGTGAATGCAGAGGGCCTGGGGTTACGAATGACATAATGTGCCATGGACCATACCAGACCAAAACAGGGTGTGGGAAACACTCCCAGGATAAGCAGTTGCACTTACTGGAAGACATGATTAGATATGAGGCAACAGCAGGTACAACCTAGTTATGTGCAAGAATGACAGAACATTCAAAAACCTTCCCATGCACACTGCTACCATCAAATTATGGCAGTATACTGTAAGCCACTGCTCTTCAATCCCAGGCTGATCCCTCTAGAATGCTCTGTGGTGAGGCAGTCAGGGTATGAATCAAGGCAGACGTAATTTTCTGATGTTGTCTTTTAATCTTCTACCACTACAGAATATCCTACTCTCTTGATGTTTCTACCTGGCTGATGAAGTCACCCTTGCTTCTCACTGGGTAAAGGAGGTTTCTGAACAGTGTGTCCCAGGAAAACAGCACCACAGCAACACATTGCAGAGAGACAGACCATGCACATCTTCCTCCTCACAGTATCAGACCAGAAGGTCAGAGCTAAGGCTGCTGTCACATAGTTTGGTACAGAACCATGACTTTGAGGGGGCAAGGACACCATGTGGCAAATTCTGAAGCCTAGCAATAGCCTTTTGAACACAACTCTCCCTGAAAAATGGTTCAAAATACAGTCTTTGTAAAGAATAGACTAGATGAAATACATTACTGCTGCAGCTCTGAGCTATAAGCTTTTTGGACCAAAAGACAAATCCTTACTGATGAAGGCTGCAGAACCACAGAATTATAAAGTGAGGTTTTGACTCAGTGAGCAGCAGGCAGACAGACATCTGGATAAGCTCTGGATCATCATGACCACTAAAATTTTTGATGCCTGCTGCCAGGTACATCTGTAAAAAAGAGCATGGTTTCAAAAGCCAGCTGATTGCCAAAACAGTTAGTTGGATAGGAAGACATCTGTGGATCCATGTCACTGGCAGTTCCAGGAAACAAACTCCCCAAGACAACTGAGGACTGACCCTTTCTTTTTACTGTCTGCAAACAGGATTTCTACTGCAGTAAACTAAAGCAAAGCAATTCATTATTTTATATATGTCTCTTTTTTTTAAACCCATGAAATATCAGACATTAAAAATAAACAGATGTAAAATGCTGTAAACCTGCAACTCTGAATGAAATGCCACCAGGGCTTTAGTACACACCTCAATATTGCAAAAACTGCAGAAATCACAAAAATTAAATAGTCTTCAAATTAAAGTCTTTAGGGGAAATTCAATTATGTCAACAGACGTTAGAAGAATGGTTTTGTTCCTGAGATCAATTTCATGCATTCCTGCCCCTTGAGAATTCAAACACCAAATGCAATGTTTAAATTTTTTTTTTAGTTTGCAGACTCTAAAGTTTCTTCTGATAGGGGTCACAGACTCCTTGGTACCACATACTGGAGCTTAGTGATACATTTGCCACTTTTAGCTATCTTCTGTGGCCTTCTTTTAAATAACCCAGTGTCTGTGGACCAGAATCTGAAGGAGCTCATCCAAACCCCTGAGAGAAGGAATTCTCTAAAGCAACAACAGTGACACCCGTATGTGAATTGCTTTCAGAGGATGAGAATGAGGCCTGATACACAGCAGGGGAAAAAGAACAGATGAACTTGTGATAAGAGCTGAAAGAAGAAACCAAAATAACAGCACATTACCTTGCTCTTGTTTGATCCTCTCTCTTTCTGCATACCCAGCAGCAAGCATGTTAATTCTATTTAGCCATCTGAAATAATATTAAAAAAGGCAGTGATACTGATACAGCCTCTTAATTTTTGGGTGCATTTCTACAAAGATTTCTAACTAAAGTTAACAGCATCTGAAGGAGATTCAGGATAATGTTATTTTTCATATTAGACAGCTGTTTTCTTTGATACTTTTACTCACGGAGTCTCCGAAGATCTATGATTTTGCTGTTGAACAAATTGTTTTCACAGCAAAGGTTTTATTTCAAATGGAAAACTATGTATGATGTCAAACATCTGTAAAATAAAGGACTTAGATATAATGCCATCACACAAATACTCCTGCTGTTCTGATTTCTTAAGAATAAACACCACTTTTCAGAGATTTAAACAATATTTTAAGGTTGAATTGGCAATGTAGCAGAGGAACAGAGCAGAAACCAGCAATAAAAAGAACAGGTTCACTCCCAAACAGACAGTGAGGTTTAATTATGCCATTATGTGTTTTAGAGCTTACCTACACTGCCAAGTACAAAGAGAAGGAGGCATATCAGGATTCACTTTTGTGTTCATGTCAGAGAAGCAGAGAGAGAAAAGACAGTTGCCTCAATGCAGTTCACATCTAAGGCTTTAACCTCAACTTAGACTTCAAAAAATGCTTCCATAAGCTGCACAAATTGAAAAAAATCCACCCAAACTTGCTATTCTCTTCTAGCAGGGCTGTCATTGCCAAGCATACACTCAACCGCCTGTAGCAGTGCACTGCTTCAACCTGCTCTCTTCCCCCATGGGGCTCTCAGTGTGTTCATTATCTAAATTCTTACACTAAATCAAGTCCTTCATCAACAAGGCTTTAAATCACCATGACAATCTCCCGTGGTTGTCCATTCCATGGTAAACCTGGAATTATTTGCTCCAGTATCCCACAGTCAGGATTTGACAGGTCTGGTTTGCCAACCTACTGGCTTGCAATTTTACTGCTAGGGTATACCGAAGGACAACTGAAGTCAGGTTCACATTTTCTTCAGGAATGTGAAACCCCTGCTTCAGAAAACTGTGCATGGAAACAGGATGTAGTATTGCCTCAGCAGTGGATACGCCTTTGTATTCACTCCTGCATGCCAGCCTTCAAGACATTTCGGTTCAGGGTAAGCAGGCATCAGATCATAAAATACAGTTGCTTTCTTTGAAATTAACTCCTGTCACTGTCCTTCCACAAAACAGTGATTGCATATATGATATGTAAATCATGTTAATGGTCCATAAATCATTGTACATTGGAAAGAAAGCTAGAGATTTGCTCCTGAAGTGATTACAGAATACATCATGTTAGCATACAATCAAAATTTCTGCCAGAAGAATAGGGAAGCTGAAGAAGAGACTTAAAATTCCTGTTGTAATTGTTAGGAAGTGACATACACTTATAAAATAACTGGCACATCGGAACAGAAATCCAACAAATCATGTCTCAGACGATGATTTCACATCTTCACAGCAGAAAGGTGACCCACTACAAAGCCGTCTTTTAGGTTTACGTTCCTGACGTGTGAAGGCTTTGTTTGGGAAATAAAGCCCAGCTGCCTCGACAGCTCTGCCAGCCCAAATCAGAGGCACTGAGGGAGGAACCTCACCCAACGCATCCCAGCCCCGTGCTGCTGAGGGACCAGCAAAGGCCACAGACTTGTTTGTGTCCAAAGGGTAAAGCAACACAAGATGACAAGCGCCTGCACTGTCAAATCGCATGGAGAGTGGAGGTGGCCCTTTGCTTGCCTCTCGTCTATTTTAGATTTCACATTTCCAATTCAGCTCACAGCTTACCACTCCCCAGAAGAGCCAGCAGGGAACAGGCACCTACTGAACCCCTTTGGACAGGGCTGCTGACCACAAAGTATTAGATGATAAACCTAAAAAGGTTCTCCTGTTGGAAAACTTTATTCTGCTCTAAATATGAGATAGCATTTCATGTTAAGTGTGCATGAGAATGAAATAACCAGTTAAATTAACAAACACTTAATTGACAGTCAATTGATACTGCTTACAGCTATGGTAGATGACTGTTTCCAGAAAAATGTTGTTATCTGAAAAATATAATCTGATGAGAACCTGGGAAATATATACCAGTCTGAGAGAGAGACAGCAGACTGACTTCACATTTAGTGATTTTCTGCAGGTCATGATCTGTGTCATGGCTTGGAACATCACCTGCAGTGCCTGTGGGGTGAGTGAGACGGTACTGATGTGGTTTTAACAACCACAGCTTTTGAGCGGTTTGATAGTTTAGAAACTGAAAGAATGGTACTGCCGACTTCTTCATATTCTCTGATATGTGGCTCCTAAAGCATCTTCAGATATGGCTAGAATGGGTGTGGTTAGATAATTAATATTATTTTAATAAAGCGTGGCTTGAGTTATGCTTCATTGAAGTTAGAATCGTGTAAGAAATCTAACACGCTGGGCTTGTATCACAGGGAAATGTTAAGATCTCCAGCAGAATGGAAGAGGAGTAAACCATGCCCAATTTACAACACCCTGGGGACAAAAAGTTCCAAGAATAAGTTATACAATATTCCTTGCTATGAATATTAAAAGCCCTAGGATGTGGGAAGGTTTAAATCTTTCTTCCATGCGGTGTGCTGTGTCCTGGTAGCCACTGTAACTTTTAGACGGCAAGAGGCCAAGAAAATATTCCTTCCTTACTGCAAATGCAGCTTTAATTTTCTTGTGTGAATTATAAAATCTATTTGTTAGGTATGACAATAAATACAGTAGCACTGGTAGTTGCATCAGTCATCTAGGTTTTCTTGCTTTTTTTTTTTTTCTTTTTAGGAATAGCACATACATTTCTTGTCAGTATTTAATTAAAACAATTTTATGACACTTAGAACAGGATTAAAAAAAACCAAAACAATCTTTCTGTAGACCTGTAACTTCTGTAAAGAATGCATAGTACCGGCACGGCCACAGAAGAGTAGGAAACATTTTTCTATTTTATCTCACACTCAAGTAGATGCAATGCTTTTAGTCAAAGCAGGGTGTCAAATGGTCCTTAATCATAAAGCTCAAGGATACATGAACTTGTTATATGGGAATATGGATAACATACAGTGTCTGTAAGTACTCAACTGCAGTTTAACCAGAATGAAGAGGCCTGTAGACAATGCGGGAGAATTTTTAGGGGCCTTCTTCACTGTAATCTTCCACAGACTACTACTTCATGCACTACTACTACAAGCTGACTTGTCGTCTTTCCTCTTGATCATAGAGCTACACTAAGGAAGAAAACTCTTATAAATGTCAAGACTTAATGTCACAAAAAGAGAGAGAGGACAGCTCCGGTACAGCAAGTCAAGGCAGTTCTCAGACAAATATTCCACATGAAGTTACTGACTGTATTTCCCTTCCCAGAAGATATAATTTTGGCAGCTGTATATGTCATCACTTAAGAAAAGGACAGTTTGGAATAAAAAGGAAGGATAGAAGTATTTTCACTATTTAAGCTGGACAGCCCTGGAGAGGAAGCATCTACCTCTGAGTTGATGATATTGATCTTTGAGTAAAGAACAAATAGGTAGTCCATAAGGCAGCAGGCACAGTTACCACGGAAAATCGAAATAAAATTACATATAGTATCATCAAGCAGAAATATATGGAATGTCTTCTGCATCTGAATATTTTCTTGGAATGGGAATAACAATGAATTTCCAAGCAACATGTTTCTATGACTATACACTTGCACTAGGAAAACAGTACTTTGCATCAATAAAGGATATTCTGTCCTTCTCACCCAGATTAAACACATTATATGGGTAGAAAGAACACGTTTGCTGGTGCAGCCATGCAGATGAAAGGAACTTCAGATGCCACAACAATAAAGTTCAGTGATCATAGTTCTCCTGACTCCTTACCAGCATACTGGTGTGGCACAGTCATGAAAGTAATAAGAAAATTTGAATAGTGACAGTTACCCAAGACTAAAATATCCATTTTTTGTAAGCAGATACACACAAACAAAACATTTGTATCCTAGGTACATGTTTTTTTCTAAAAAAACAACTAAATCATTTTATAAAAGGGATGAAAGAATTGAACCATTTTGAACATTCATTTAGACTATGTCTTAACAGTTTTCTACTTTTGCTTCTTCTGGTTCAAGTATAAACAGAACCGAAATAACTGCATGAAATGTAATTAAAACATATGTCAGAAATCAAACAAAAAACCTGCAGAAATTGATCAAAACAGTCTTAATTTAACATAATAACTTGATTCTGTGTTTGACTTTTCTAGGCTACAAAATGCATTTAGACAGGAAGTATTTTATTATCTCTGCATTTGAATGATTGTTTTTCAATTACCCATTTTTTTTCCAATATACTGAGTTAATTCAATGTTTGTGAAAGTGAACTATTTTTTCTAATACATAAACAAAGAGAAAAAATATAATTATTTGGTAAGACTCTGATGGCAACTAAGGTGTAAGAATTTCAAGTAATTCCATATATCTTGACAGAGTTCCTTTAAATTTAAATGTGTATAACTTAGAATGAGTTTGACCAAATTTTAATTTAAATGAAATAATAAGCACTTATTTCAAAATATGATTAAAAGACTATTTGTGCTGGGAAGTTAAAAATCTTTTAGTTTTTGGCTTTTAGACCGTGTAATATATTTTTAAAGAACTGATGTATATTTGCTGCTGATTTCTGATTACTGAACAGTTATATAAATTTTTATCCTTAGAAACAAGGTGCCTTGTCATACTGACTGAGGACCTGCTGACAGAAATTATTTATCTTCTGCTGTATTTTAAGATATGCCGAATAGACCATGCCATTATTCTGTTTGCTGTGCAGTAAATTGCATTTTGAGTGACTGGCTTGACAGAATTATCAAGGAAAGGCAAGCCTAAAATTTTACAAACAAATAAAAGGGTTTTTAGTTTTCTAACTGAGGATAGACTTTTGAAGTGAGCCTTAGTCGTGCATGAACTTTTGAAAAAATGTTAACAGACATCTAATTCTAACTGAAAGCAAGCATGGTAAAGTATTGGCATACTCTTCCAGTCAAATATTATCAGTAAAGTACTGGCAGTACCCTGAAAGTGCTCTGCCAGGTAGCTGAGTCTAGTACACACAGGAGCGATTAAACCATGATTATAGCACTTACTAACAGTTTTACGGATGAGTTTTATCTCATTTTTCCTCTGTTTTAGAAGCAGTTTTGCTCAGCGAGGATGTCTACAGACATTATCTAAGATAGAACAATTCTCAGGTTGCAATAATAGATTTTTGTTTGTGTCCTTTGTCATATGATGAAAATGGTGCATTACTTTGAACTGAATTAATTTTATGTTGTGAAAATAAGTTAAATAACCCCCCAAATATTTGAACAGACATAAGATCTGTATTTTTAATTTACTATTCAAATGAATTAAGAGGAACTGTGTTTATTTTGTGCTGAAGTCTCGATCGTTTTTCTGAAACAAATGCACAAGTGGCCTAAAATAGATACGGTAAAACTCAATACTCAAAGAACTAAGACTTAAGTACTTGTTCTTTTTATGTTGCTGAAATTTTCCCCACTAAATTCAATACACTAAAATATCACTTCAACATGTAGGCTAAATTCACAGCAGTAGAGAGAACCTGCAACATTCCTTCCTTGTAATCTCCACCTCCTCTCCCAAGACTTTTCCAAGACTGGCAGAAGAAAGGTCAGTGACTGCTTTAAATCTTTCTCCAACTTCTTATTCCCTCCATACGCAGCCACACAGAAAACAATGCTACCCTGCACTTATTTTCTCAGCTATTAAACTCAATTTTTTAGATTAATACATAATTTACTATCACTGTGTTACTAATAGCTTAAATAAATGTCCTATTTAAGGAATCGTTCTTTGAACTTTGCTAGATTTTCTTACCTGTTCATATCATCTAGGTGTTCAGCAGCAAAATAAAAACTTTTGATCTTAGGATGGCAGGCTTTGAATGCACTGTAGAGGAAAAACATAATTATAAAAATGTAATGACACAACTAATTTTTTAAAAAATACAAGATAATATGGTCACCAAGGAATGAGATGAGTTTAGATTTCCTGAGCTGCTGGGTACCCTCAAACAATATATAAACATACAATTTTTAGGACTGTGCCAGATTTCACCAAGTAAAGTGCTCTTCAACTTCCACTTTATGAATAATGCTTGATTCATACATGCACAGATATTGTTCAATAATCACCTGCAGTGCACTATATTTGGATAAAGTTAACCAGTTAAGGATATAATTTTATGTAACAGATATTTTTCCTGATATATCTATAGGTGTCAATTTTTTATGAACAGAAAAGTGACTGAACAATTTATTTGATATAACGGGAAAAGTCTCAGTCCTTGTGATTTCTCATATCCCAATGACCTTGACATTACCTTTAGCTCTAATGACTGAGTTTCAAACAGAAAAAATGTGATGCACTAATTGACTTCAGAAAAGCTGTTATAAATTAACAATGTGTTCTTGAGGTCATTCTAAGCAATGGGCAATTATATCTCATCTTTCCTTTCCACCAAAGTAATCAACATGACTGGGCTGAGAGAATTACTGCATTTCATACATAATATGAAATAAATTACTAGAAAGAATTTTTAAACTATGTTGGATAAAGATTTATGGTGAAGTACTTGAAGATCCAGAAAATGCATCTGAAAGTAATTAATAATTCACAGTATAGAAAAATCATTTTTGGAAATAGCCTGAAGGTGTCTCTCAAAATAAGAGCAAAAAATGTGTTAATGGTCCCAAAGAAAATAAAGAAAACAAAAAACATGACACATGAAGAACATCATCATCATCATTTTACTGAGACACAATGGTTTCAAAAAAAAAATAATCTCCCACTCTCTAATCCATTGTGTCTCAGAAAAATGGTAATGATGTTTTTCGTGTGTATCATGCTTGCATTTTTCAATATGTATGTCTGTGTGTGTCCATATGTGTAAATATGTGAAAATAGGTTTTAAGAAACCAGGGATATGAAACTGATATCCAGGAAAGTTACTGCTAATGAAGGTAACGTAAAATTGAGACTAAAAGAAGTCCTCTAATGCATTACAGCATGACACAACATTATGCAAGTGAACGCAGATGTAAAGTGACATCTGCTCAGTTTAGAAAGACATCATCAAGTTACTGAGACCCAAAACCTGACTTCTTAAAATTGCTACAGCACCTGTTGTCTGGATTCTTAAGAGGTTTTTTCTTTATCTGCCACCCAAGTAAGGAAATTTAAAAGGCACATTTTATGTTCTACTATCCAGTAGATACCAAATCAAGTAAAAAATCAATTTAAGTAGGGTGCAATTCTGAGAAATTAGTTGACTTTATGCTGCTGCCCTAAGAAAAACAGAAAAAATCAAGCACTCCAGCAATGTAGCCCAAGGACACAGGACAGTAAGCCCAAGCTGATGTATCTTTATTTTTTTTTTAAATGCAGTTTTAATTTCTGCCCTTTGAGACCATCATGAAGAGTAGAATTCATCCTGAAGAGATCTGTAGACCAATTGATACAAGGTCAGTGTCTTCTTTAGTACTACAAATTATACCATTTTACTTTTGCATTTGCTTATCTGTACAAATTTCAGTGATTCCACAGTCCTGCTAAACTTAAAAGAACAGTAGAAAACATTAGAATGCAAGGCAAAAAGTTTTCAACAATAATGACTCTAAAAATACCTCAGTAGGAGTATGCACCTGTCACATTGCCACATATGCTTGAATTTGCATCTAAATAAAAAATGGATTTGTGCAATGGCACAAATCTGGACAGCAGCACACACAGCTTGGTGAGAATAAAAGTTATTCGAGACGTTTAGGTCATAACTCAAAAATATAGCAAATCGCTATCATTCTCTTTTTTCACTCTGTCTTGGGACTCTTACATTGTGTCAGCAAACTTTGAGATGATGCTAACTAACTTGTTGTTACATTAAAGATTTATGGCTGGCCATGAACCTGTGGGGACTTTTTTATTTGGATGATGTCTTTATTGTGCTTAGAGGTATCACACACACACACACACTCCAATTCCCAATAAACAAACAAAAGACCTTCCAAAAGTGAAAGGAAACAAAAAAAGAAAGGAGAACTAGGAAAATAAATGGTCAGAAGCAGCCAAGCGGCCTTCTTGCTCTTAATTTAATTTGCTCTAGTCAAACACTGTGATTCATGATAAAGCCATTGTAACAAAGTCCAATATGACACTGTTCTGAGGGAAAATCTTGCCCTTTGTTCCACTTGTTTCCATTGTATCACCACATTATTTTTGAGCATACTTACTATTTCTTGCGACATTCACTGGCTCTGTCAATTTTAAATTCAGGTAGACTGATGAATCCTTCTGCTTTTTCATCCTGCAAAGATAGTTATAGATGTTACTGTTGTTAAGGTGTCAGAGAAAAACCCCACCACACTGAAAAGTTAAAGATACTTTCACTTGCCTGCTTCTTACATAAGGAATACTAATGTATGCTCTGCTCTGACAAACCTCCCACAGAAGTCACCGGGACTTCTGAAAAAATAGTAAGACAGATCCCTTGGTGTAAAATACAATTTTAAATATCCAGTTTTCTCAAACAATTTCACAGCTGAACCAGCATTTGAAAAATATACAAAATGACCAAATATATTCTGACAATTAGTTATTTAGTTAATTTTGGGGAAAGATGGACTAATTAGTATGGAGAAATGCAGCCTACTGTAAGAAATATGGAAAAAAGCAATTTCAACGTGTGCTGTTTACCACCTTTACATGATATCACAGCTAAGAGGCATGACATCTCTTCAGCTACTTTCATCTCTACAATACTCAAGAGAGGACATCTGGCCTTCTTCCCCTCTCCTCTAAAGACTTGCACATAGTTTATTTTATTGGATATTCAATCTCCTCGACTTTTCACAATCTGAAAGCATTTATTTTAAGCCATTAATATATCAGTAACACAGAATCTCATATTTATTTGCTCATAACTTTGCATGAGAAATTAATACAGGATCATTAAAGTGAAGCTGCAGAAAACACAAATGTATATTAAGGAATTCCAAAGAATTACATCTTTTTCTCAGAATCTCCATGATTATACATCATTATTAAGTGGTTTTATATATATGCAGTCCATGTGACTATATCCTTTCTTAAAAATAAATAAAAGACACAAATCACTGTATAAAAGTGGAACTAGAGTTGTTCTGTGGAAGGTACAAGGTTGTAACAGGTTCTGCATTAGCAGGTATTTTAAATCAACAGGACACTGTTTAGAATAATCTTGCTATTTCTTTTTTGCATGGTTGCCTAAGGAAACAAAATTCTGGCAGGAGTGCTGGTTGCTTGTCTGTTCATGTGCCACTGAGGCTCCCCCCCACCAGCTTTTCAATCTATTGGTGATTGCAGACACTTTGGTGAGGGAGCTGAGGTCTCAAAAATTACTGAATCTCAGCAAGTCTCAGGGAAACTTGGGACAGCAGGGAGACCTCTCCACAGGAAAGTAAGGCACAACTCAGCAGTTCCATATGCTCCTTGGCCATGTCTCATGACCAGTCATCATCGTACTTGTAGATATTAATTACCATCCTGATGAAGACCCCATAGTAGACCTTGAGGAAGGAGGGTAGAGTGGAGGGAGTTAAGCTTACTGATCTGAAGCTGGATCGAGGCACAAATGGGATAACTCTGTGGGAAAACAGGCTTTGGCAACTCTGCTTATGAAACGATTTGCTTTCTGTCTACTCAGGGAAAAGCTGGGGACCACAATATCTTAAAAAGGTTATGTACAAATACTTGCACTGATTGAAATAACATGACCAGGACTGAGCGCATCCACATGCTGGCAGTGATTTTATCTCAGGATATTTTTTTGCCTCAGTCTTCACCAGCAAGTTCTCCAGCCCCACCGCCCAAGTCGCAGACAGCAAAATCAGGGATTGGGAGAATGAAGGACCACCCACGGTAGGAGAAGACCAGGTTTGAGAACATCTAAGGAACCTGAAGGTGTACAAGTCCACAGGACTTGATGAGATGCATCCATGGGTCCTGAGAGAACTGGTACATGAAGTGGCTAAGCCACCATCCATCATATTTGAGAAGTTGTGGCAGTCCAGTGAAGTTCCTGATGACTGGAAAAGGGGAAATGTAACCCTCATTTTTAAAAAGGAAAAAAGAAGGCCCAGGGACCTACAGGCCAGTCACTCTCACCTCTGTGCCTGGTAATATCACAGAGCAGATCCTCTTGGAAACTATGCTAGGGCATCTGGAAAATAAGGAGGTGATTGGCTTCACTAAGGGCAAATTGTGCCTGTCAAATTTGGTGGCCTTCTATAACAGGATTACAGAGCTGGTAGATCAAGGAAGAGCAACAGACATAATCTACCTGGACCTGTGCAAAGCATTTGACACTGTCCCACATGAAATCCTTGTCCCTAAATTGGAGAGACATGGATTTGATGGATGGACCACTTAGTGGATAAGGAATTGGCTGGATGGTCATACTCAAAGAGTTGAGGTCAACAGCTCAATGTCCAAGTGGAGACCAGTGACAAGTGGCATTCCTCAGGGGTCAGTATTGGGACTGTCGCTCTTTAACATCTTTGTCGGTGACATGGACAGTGGGATCAAGTGCACCCTCAGCAAGTTTGCCAACGACACCAAGCTGCTTGGTGCTGTTGACTCGCTGGAGGGAAAGGATGCCATCCAGAGGGACCTGGACAGGCTTGAGAGGTGGGCCCAGGCAAACCTCATGAAGTTCAACAAGGCCAACTGCAAGGTCCTGCGCATGGGTCAGGGCAATCCCAAGCAAAAATACAGGTTGGGCGATAAGTGGATTGAGCACAGCCCTGTGGAGAAGGACTTGGGGGTATTGGTTGATTGATGAGAAGTTTAACATGACACGGCAATATACAATTGCAGCCCAGAAAGCCAACCATATCCCAGGCTGCATAAAAAGCAGTTTGTGGGAGGGGATTCTCCCACTCTACCTCCACTCTTGTGAGACCCCACTTGGAGTATTGTGTCCAGCTCTGGGGCACCCAGTCCAGAGGAGGCCATGAACATAACTGGGGGGCTGAACCACCTCTCCTATGAAGACAGGCTGTTGCTCAGCTATTGGGGTTGCTCAGCCTGGAGGAGAGAAGGCTCTGGAAAGACCTTATTGTGGCTTTGCAGTACTTAAAGGGGCCTACAGTAAAGCCAGAGAGGGTCTTTTTACAAGGGTATGGAGTGATAGGATGAGGGGTAATGGATTTAAACCGGAAGAGGGTACATTTAGATTAGACGTAAGGAAGAATTTATTCACTGTGAGGGTGGTGAGGCCCTGGTACAGGTTGCCCAGAGAAGCTGTGGCTGCCCCCTCCCTGGAAGTGTTCAAGGCCAGGCTGGACGGGGCTTTGAGCAACCTGGTCTAGTGGAAAGTGGCCCTGCCCCTGGCAGGGAGGTAGGAACTAGATGATCTCTAATGTCCCTTCCAACCCAAGCCATTCTATGATTTTATTTACTAATGAGACTAATAGCGTTTAAAATTAAGGCTTCCTAGCTCACTGACAAAAAGCTTTTTTGCTAAAGCCGATATAAATAATTGCATACTAAATGCAGAACATGTTGCACTATCAAAGCTGTACACAACTCAGTTGGGCTGCTCCGGTGCTCTTAAGTTCAGCATATATGAGCACTGAAATCGTATCAAAAGCTACAAAGAAGGAACAACAGGAGAACACAACCAAGAAAACAAAAGCATCTTCCTTAATTGCCAGAGGTTTTGGTGATTTCACTAGCACAGGTAAACAAGGAACACCAGGCAGCATATAATTAAAGTTTACATTCCCATCACTAAGCTTGAGTGAAAGGATTAAATAACTACCTTTTCCCTTTCAAGAGTTTGAGGATAGATTTATTCTAAATCTGTGAGAGAAGAACACAAGTAAGTGCATATTTCTCCTTGTAGTACAAGGTTAACTTGAAGGATCGAATATCTCTGGACCTTAGTGGTAATTTAGTCAGGCACTTTATATTAATTTCAGTATGTTTATTTGGGTGAATAAAGTTATTCATATATATAAGCACTCAAAGCACTGGCTTCCCACTAAATCATAACAGCATTCGACAGGGCACTTGTTGAAACAATGAGCGCAGATGCTTACCTCTTCATTGATATACCAATATAGAGATGTATCCTTCAGGACAAACCAGTATTTTTTCCATTTCTGGGAGAAATAACTCTTGGCATCTTTCTTTTTCCAAAGCCAGCCTTCACAGTCCCCTCGACCAAGATCTTTACATGAGATCCGTCTTTTGCTTTTACCAGGAATAGGAGCTGAAAATGACAACGAGTTGATGTGAAAGAATGTGACTTGTCCATTAAAGGAACAAGACAGCTAGCCAGAAAGCACTATATATTTCTTTAAGAAAATGAATTAATCATTTCAACCTCGATTTGCCATGAATAAATTATTACAAACATTCTATTCTGACCACAAATTCTATGCATCATGGCTATTAAAAAACCTTTCTTTGCAGCTCCTTTTGTACCTAAACATTTCTTAAGGCCTTTGTACTTCTAAACCAAAGTAGGACAATTTATTATGATATAAATTACTTGATAGCTTAAGGAATGAACAAGGGCTGCAGTAAGGCATTACATGCACACAGCTGGAAAAACCAGTCCTGGCCCCAAAGAGGCTAGTATTCAAAAAAAAAAAAAAAAAAAAAAAAGACAGCAGCAGATATATGCAGGTAAAGGAGCACTGGGAAACTATGAGACATCAGTAATGGACTAACACCTTCTCAATATAATCAACTGAATTAAACATTGGATTGGAGCTACCAAGTTCTAGTTCCTCAGATACTGCAATACCATAAACATTAATGTTGGCAATTCCCTTCCTACCAATACATGAAAACAAATTTATTTTTTTACCTTTGTTCTTCTTTTTACTTTTCTGCTGTAGAGAAGACTGCTGAAATGTCTACAAAAAAATCACAATGGAAGAAGTGAAAATACAGTGATTATATTCAACCACGTCCTTATCATAAAAGAAGTGTAATGTTGCAAACACTGAAGTCATCACCAAGTAACCCCAGACAACAGACTACTACGCCTAAGAAAAAAGGCAATTTTAGTTCATCTGTTCATAAGGTTGTAAAGCAAATGCAGACAGTGAAACATCTTAAAATAGACCACAAATTAGTTTGCCAAAACAACTTAAGTTTCTCTCTAAAATGGTTGATCTTCTCTCATTCTGTTAATAAGGAAGGAATGTCTCCCTCTCCTTTGGTTAGTATGATGGCGAATCTACACAGCCTGTGCATATCTAATACATCATCTGATTAAGGTCTTCCTGACATAAATATACAAATTAACACACTGTCTAATGCAGGTGTAAATGCATTTATATGATGGTCTTCAGAACATCAGACAATTTGTTCAGAAATCAGCCTAATATTTTTAAAGACAGCAATAAAATTCTGCTAAATCACAACCAGAAAAAAGTCTCCCAAATAAATATTCTGAAATAGAAAACATTGGGTTTTTTACCAAGGTTTGACTGGAAGTATTTCCCTCCAGTTGATCCACTCCCATGAACCAATCCATTGCCTTGGCAATGACACAGAATGGAAATTATTCCTTTACTTAAGATCCTAGCTTATTAAAAATGGCAATACATAGTAACACATTTTATGGTCATTTCTGTTAAAAAACTTTGACTCAGATAATCACCATCGCTCTAGTGTATTAAAAAAATAATTCTTTAATTAATCACTCCAAAATTTAAAGACATGGTTTTCATTGTTTTGAATTTTAGTTTTCTACAGACAAATGTATCGGTGTTGAAGTAAAGAAAAGGCCACATTACAGTGTCTGAGTATTAAAACCTCTTACTTCAGCTTACCATGAATCAGTACAAAAATCAAAGCTTTTGTGCCACATGATAAAAATGAATCGAGGCAAAAGCACTGACAGCCCTGTGAACACAAATCTTGTTCCTAGCAGATACAACAAACCCTCACTCCAGCTTACAAGGCTCCCTTTTCAGTTCAAAGAGCTGCTTTTCTTTTCATTTTCTCTTCTGCTTCCTGTACATCTGAGCCCACATGCAGGAGGCTGAGGCTTAGCTTCCAAGGGATGTCTTGCCTCACAGCTGAGACATTCTCAGGCAGCAAAAACTAACATGTCCACAGAGATAAATTACCACCAATACAATGATAATTAAGTGTAATATAAAAAATTAACTGACTCGGTAGATGTGCTGATCCCTTGTAGACCGTATCTGAAGAAAGCTACTCAACTGTATTGCCACCTCAGATGGTCAGAATAGGCCTCCGCTGGGAAGAAAAAAGGAGCCTATTTGTTTTCATTCCCTGGCTCTCATGCTTTTTTTTCTGCTACTGGTATCAACTCAATCAGCACAAGCTCTCAGCAAGCCAAGCCACCAACACCATCCCCACTTACATCATGTGAAATATTTCAACCTGTGTAGGACTAAGAGAGATCTTTATGGCCCAGGAATAAGAGTGACTTGTCAGTAGTGTGTAAATAACTTTCTCTCAGATGCTTTGAAAATCTTACCTCATTCAAAGTGGTTGAAAAAACACACACATACAGACCCAAAACTTTAGCACTTCTCAGTTCACAACCCAGACAATTTCATTCTGCTGCTTGACTTTCCTGCACTAGTGTTTTCACAGTGTCAAAACAGAAAATGAAAACCTCTGCTTGGTTTTCTTATAAGTGATTCTGAATGCATATGAGAACAATATGAAAGCCTTCTCTTTAAATGTTTTGTCTGTCAACCGAACCTCAAACATGAGCTTGTACCTCTCAACTTCTGAGTCAGTTTTGGGGAAGAAAGGGTAATAAAGGGGTATCAGTTTTTAATAGAAAGATAGCATGTAATTTAGACGTCTAGCCATTTTTTCATCCATTATGTCACATTGCAAAATAGAAAGGTTTTATTAATTTGGTTATTATTCTAAATTAGCTCATTAAATTAAATTATAATTAAGGACAAAACCTACAAACGAGTGAAGTTCCTGTGAACTATTCATCTGGTTTCAGTGATTTTAGCTAACACTTTAGATTATGTTACATAGACTTCAGGCTTCATGTTGGTTTGTCCTTTGCAAAAACAGCAACAGCTACGTTTTGTTTTGTTTTGTTTTGTTTTTTTTAACCCAGAAGATGTATGAGCAGAATGCATTGGTCAGTGACATTCAGTTTCAAACTCACATGATATCTAATCCAAAAAAACCTAAGTGAGGATGAAATCTAAAAATGCTTCTTCAGTTGCTTTTTTTAGGAAAGCATCAAATGCAGTCTGCAGTCTCTTCCCAGTTATTAGATAATGCTTAATGCAATTTTCTCAGTGCTGTTTAGAAACACAGAATGATGAAGGTCATGTCCTTCCTCCTGCTCAGAGCAAGGCTTGCTTTGAAGCCCATTCTGGATCATGTTCTTCAGGGTCATATCCAGTCTAGATCCAACTATCTCCAAAAATGGAGATTCCACAACCTCTTTAAGGAACCTGTCCTAACGTTGGCCACCATAATGTTTCCTGTTTTACAGCTTAATTCTGTGATGTGACAAATATGGAAATAATATAAATACTTCTTTTTAATGTCACAAACCCTACAAATATGGTTTTACACCAAAAGCAGAAATTTAATTGTACTAAAGTAAGTTTGCTGCATGATACTGTTTAATCACCCACCCACAACATATGTTCACTGCATTTTGATTCTGATACATCTTGAGTTTTGAGCAACTGCTTTCACATACATCTTGTCCCAGTTTCCAAGAATTCATTGCTCCTGCTAATTCTGAGAGCAAGCATGAAATGAAATGGAAAACAGCATTCTATATTAAAAAAAAGTTGTTAGTAACTCAAAATAACAAATAAAATGGAAACAAGACCGCCACTGAAAAGATGCATAGACGAGTATCTTAACCCAAATGGAAATTTGTCACTTCTGAAGAAAATCTGAAGCTCTTTAATCATGTTCTGATTATATGCTTTCCAGTCGCCCAAAATACAAATAGCAAAACTTTCCATTATCCAAGAACAAGGTGTCACTTGATGTTTAACATATATCAAAACTCCCTTGAATACCATGAGCCTCAGCTTTCTGAATGCAACAATTTTCTCCTGTAATGTGATGTTTCAGTTTGTCGCACTTAATAATATGCCTAAACTAAGCCCTCTGACAAATGCACGTCTAAGTAGAATATCAAAGAAACATTTTAGGTTTATATATGTCTGCCTTTGCTATCAGCAGCCTCCAATGCACATGTATTTCAAGAGGAAAAAAACATCATTTATTAAAGGGATTCTTGCTATATTTCTGTTGGGTTTGTTTGTTTGTTTTTTTTTAATAACAAAATGTGCTAGCCTACCTGTAGCCCAACCTTTCTGAGGGCTTAGCTGTTCATCTCATCAGCCAATGGAGATTTACTTCACTGTGCATGGAAGAGCCATAACAGCTCCTCTCTTCCTGTTAATTACTAAACTTGCTATGTGGGTTACATTTACTTTAACACTTTTCAAAATGATTGACAGAGTTCTGAAATCCTATCAGAAGAATACACAGCTGTAAATAGCAATCTGCCCTAGGGTATGCCTTTCCATGCTTTTAGGATTACAGTGCCATAAATACAGCTAAATAGTAAAAAACTTCCAGGTAGAGGCTCATACTAACAAAAGAGGTCACCAACCACCTGTAACTGTATTTGTTCCTCTAGCAAGAAAATACTCATATATAGATGGTATAATCAACAATATCTGCATGCATACAATCATGCATCAGCATCTTCCTATGTACAACACATGATTTTCAAAAAATGAGGTTATCAGGTTTTTCTCTCATCCTCAGAGTTATCCAGGTTTCTGTCTGCTTTAAGCTCTTAGGATAAAGTATTCATTCTTGGTTAGAACCACGCTTTCTGTATATTTGCTCAGAAGGGAAGCAAGATTGAAAGTTAGTCATTAACATTCAGAATGACTGAAAATGTGAGTATTTATTATGAACTACTTAGTAGTAATTTGATGTCTCTCTATTTGGAAAAATGTATTTAAATAAAAATGTAAAATAATTTAAGGTTCAATTAGTTTATTTGTTTCATGCTAAAATGGAAACTTAATAAACTCATTTTCCAATACCAATATTAAATTGCAGTGAAACTGCTATGAGAGGAAATTAATATTTGATAAAATTCATGATATGATGAATGTTAGAAAATTTCTATTCCAGCTGATACCTTGAAAATTTCTATTCCATTTGATACCTCAAATAAAAGTAGAAGACAAGTAGACTGGGATTGATTAGGGAGGACTAGTTATTTTGCCAAACTTCAAGAGTCTGAGGAGGAAGTGTAAAGATTTGGGGTCAAACTATTCCTATATAAAAGCTTCTCTAAGAATTAATATAAATTCTGTGTATGACCAAAAGAAAGTGACATCCATGTCCAAAAAACAGATATAGCCTAATAGTTACATGAAACCCTTCACGGTTACAGAATTTGTATATCTACCCAAAAAAGACCATAACTGAAGCTTCTCTGAAGACCTGGATTTGCCATAGCAATTAGTACTACATTTGAGAGCTTCTAAATTCCTCTTTCAAGTGCTTATTTGTTTCTTCACTTTTCTTCAGAGATTTTCCACTTGCTCATTTTTGGAAAGCTGGAAGAGAGAACCGGGTTATGGAAATAATAACCTCCAATTCTTTTACCTGAATTTGAGCTCAGTCTAATTGGGAAGAAAAATGGCAGGTATCTTTATAGGTTTTTTGACAGCTCAAGTCAAATCCAATATTTCTCAAGTTTCAAGTTTAGACACTAAGAAATTATTTACAGTCATACAGTACCCCTCTGACACTGTAAGAGTACTTTCACTAGTTTCAGCAAAGTAGCTTGTAACATTTATGATTACTGGAACTTTCTGCTGCAGATGGAAGAGCAAGTATCTGGAAAAAAATTAAAACTGTTGCTGCCAATTATTTGATTGATCTCTCACACTCAATACTTTAAGAACACTGGCAATGTTCTATTTTCAGTTTTGATACACCACATATACATGTTTCTCTGCATTTGGTGTGTTGAGATCCAAAATTTCAGAGGGGAAAAATTCAAAGCTATTTATATTGCATTGTCACACTATCTGTCACTACTAACAACTCATGCTTAAGGGTACTCCCAACAGAGGATTTTGCCAAAATCTTTTTTGGTTACCATCTTGTTTAGACTCCATCAAGAGCTCATGATAGGTAGTATTAATTGTTTTCATGGATATTTGTGGAAAATATAGTTTTCAAGGGCTATGTTACAAAGGTAAGATGAGAGAAGACCTCTGGCAGCTCAGAAAGTTTGAAACCTCCTGCCAATCAGAGTCAGAATTTAATTCACAACAGATAACTGTTCTGTTTATTGCAGGAGCAAGTATTGTCCTGTTACTACACTTATCTCTCAAAATAAGCAAAAAGATTACTGTTTATAGTCAGCTAGGTCTTGAAGCTAGCTGCGTCCACACAGGGCATCTGCAAGGCAGTTTTTGGAACAAGACCTGAAGCTGGGCCACACAAGACTGTATTGGCATAGGAGAGAAGAGATGAGGCATGACCTGATGCTCTGAAGGCATCCATTACCAGGGCTAAGGGTCAAATGAAGCACCTATGGGTGAAATTACACTCAAAAGGGAACGCTCTAAAAAGTGGGATAAGGAAAGACTATGCTCTAAGTTACGATCCTATTTAGGAAGGTAAAGACTTCACTGCCTTGTTTGAATAGTTTTGTGTGTTGACCGGGGTTCAGAGACTGCTAACAGAATTAGTATCTGCAAAAAACCTCATGCTTGGCGTATCTGATTTGTCAGGTCATGCAGGGTGTTTTAGGAAGTACTTCTGTTCCTGTAATCATGAACTGTAAGATTATTCCAAATGCTCATATATTCTCTTTTATTCTTACATTTTGCTGAATAATTGTTCATTTTTTATTTCTGGATTTTGAACTTCTCATACATTGAACATTTTCCGATTTATCTGTGGCTACAACTATTTAGTTGCCCAAAACTGGTAACAAGTAGTACTAAGTTGTGAATAAAGTATTTTTACTATGCTGCAAGAGCTCTAGTTTGCACAACCCTTCTAAAAGTGGGTCTTCACAATGGATAGGTAAAATTCAAATACAGTAAATGGGATGGTCCATATGAGAGAAAATCTAACACAAATGAAAGCAGATCCAGAAATATTTCTTATGCTAAAGTCACAGGCTGATGACAAAACAACATATGTGAGTAACTCATAAGTCCGTGGTCAGTTGGAATTAAAAGTGATTTACAGACAAAGGATGCCACAGTTGATCAGCAGTGCCCTGAAACCTTCAGGCTTTCATCCCAAAAGCAAACATATTGAATCAAATCTTGATCTTTTGGTGGTTTGATAAACACACTTCTGCTCTTCCTGCATAGAGCGCTTTGATCTTGAGCACACTCTATAATAAAAATACCATACCGGTGCGTAAAAGGACAGCATTCACTAAGGTTCTAGCTAAGACATTTAATACTAAAACACAGTATGAACATTATATACGAAAAGACTTCTAGAAGTCACCTTTTGTAGTACAAACTAATGTCAACAATTAAGGCAGAATCATTATACTAAATAACCTGTGGATATTTCTCACTCAAATGGCAGGTACCTCAGACAGAGAGAAGCATGAATCACTGGTTCTGTCAAATGGGTTGTAAGAGGCACAGACGTATTAGCAGTCACTGGAAGAAAGGATTCCAGAATTCATGGCTTGGTATGTTATCCTACATACTATATTCCTCCCCCTCCCTCAGTTTTGCTTTTTCAGAGCTGCAAAAGGTGTTTCATTATTAAGGCCAAATGAACATGTATTTGCAAAATTTGGCAAGGCAATAGTTTTCTTGGCAGCAACCAAAAAGTCCATTTCAGTTGAGATGATTTTCTAGATTTACCTGACAACCAATGGCCCTATTCCTACACCTTCTCTCCTTTCCCCACAGTAGCTTTATGAAAGGCTTCTAGGAAGTACTACATCTACAGTACAGGGCCATGCCATCTATCATGCATGGTCACAGCTCTAACTGAGTTCTTGTACTTTTGGAACCTTGAATTCCCAACACATACATTTTGTTAGTGACCACAAGGATAAAGAAACAGTATGTGTCTTAAGAGGAATATGCCAAGAGCTTTTTACTGTAAAAAATGTAGCCTGAGACCTTGGAGCTGACAACTTTCTAGCTGTCTCTGTTCTAGGCAATGATTACATTACCTGTGCAGAATGCTCTCATTACATAGTCTACAAGGTCTGATAATACCAAAGATATGTACTCTTTTCATACAACTGTTCCTAGCTAAGGACAGAACTGTGGTTGTCTAATATGTGGTAGCAAGCACAGCTTTTCTGTTCAGGGATTCTTATTCATTCTCCCAGTCCTAATTTTTTTCTTGTAATCTGGGGGGCTCTGTGGCAAATGCTGCATTAACTGGATGCAAATCTGCAGCTGCACAAGCTAGTGCAAACTGTTTGTGCAAAGTTGTTAGCATGCATAGTTGTTAATGCATGCAAAACCTAGAAAAAGTAAAACTTTTTTAACTCTTCAGGTTGAGAAAATAATATACAACAGTCCTCTTTTCCACCACCAGAGAAAGATTTTCCTTCTTAGCCATTAAGCCACAGGACTTTAAGTGAAATTCTGAAGCAGTAAAACTCCTGGACAGTATAAAATTTGAATGAGAGTTCTCATATTCCCCCACTGTCTTTTCGACTGACAGAACAAGGACTGCAGCACTGTCATAGCTGCCTGAAGCAAATGAGTAAAAAGTTAAACTAGACAAATGCTGTTCATTAGAATAATTTATTCTGAGATCATTCTTCTGCTCTATATCTACTCTGAAACATGTAATTATGGTACCTCCCACACTGCTTTTATTGACAGTAAGTAATCTAATAGAGAAAGGGAGGGTTCAAAAACTGTATTCTTCAATGGCAAAAGTCCAAGATGCATCAGTTGTTCCATCACTGTGTATGTTTCAACTGCATCCACTTAAGAATGAAAAAGAAACTTAATTATCACCCATTACAGAATAGTACTTAACCCTTTATTTTGATTTCTACTGAGAGCAATTCCCAGTTTCATCCCTTACTGAAGAGAATGGACCAGCCAGAGAACCACAAAACAGCTGAGGCAGGAAGGCACCTCTGGAGATCATCTTACTCAACCCTGTCGCTCAAAGCAGGGTCAACTAGATCAGGTTCCTCAGGGCTGGGTCCAGTTGGGTTTTTAATATCTCCAACAATGGAGACTCCACAAACTCCATGGGCAAGCTGCTGCAGTTAAACCATCTTCACAGTAAAAGTAGATTTTTCTTATTTTACATGGCATTTCCTGTGTTTTAATTTATGTCCACTGCCTCTTGTCCTTTCGCAAAGTATCACTGGGACAAGTCACCCTGTATGCACTTCAGAAGCCTCGTGGATTGCTTGTGCCCTGCTGTGTTGCCCCTCCAGCAGATATCAGTCAGTCAGACAAATGTCTTTCAAAGAATGAAATTTCCTCCAGGAAAAATCTGGTTTGCTTAGAAAATTTCTGCCTTAGTCACAGGAAAAGTAGATTTTCCTCTGTATGTTTAGCTAAACATTAAAACAATAAGACTATCCAAGCAGATTTAAGAAACTTATTATGCAAGTGATCTCTGTTAGATTAGACAGGTGCTCTGTGGCACAGCATGGAACCAATCCTGGACCTTCTGGGGAGAAAACAAACTACTGTAAAACACTACAGAAGTCAACCCCAGGGCATTAACAAAATCTTGCATAGGGCCCACAGTATTTCTAGATGAAAAAACATAAGCTTAAAATAAAGGTCCCATGCACCCCTACAACACCTAGGTGCTTGCTTATGATGAAAAGAGTACATACACAGCTCCTTCTGTAGGAGCAGTTAGAAACACTTCTGATTGTGTCCTTCGGCATGTTCTCTTTCATATTGCTTAGTCTGACTGTGTGACAGGGAAAAGTGCAGGGGATGTAGGTGCACTGTAGTGAAGAGGGCAGAACTGAGAGACCAGATTTTTGCTTTAAGGAAGATATACTCTTGTAAGCTATTCTCTGTTAGCACTTGGGCATAATATTCTTTCAGTGAAAGAAACAGAAAACTCACTCTGACTTTCAGAGATCTTGGGTTTGGGAAAAATTCAATAAAACAGAAAATTGTGCTTTTCTGGAGCTAGTGAGCTTACAAAGGCTTTGGTGAAACAGGAAATTAGTGCACAGCTGTGTGTGAAAGAAGCAGTCTTAGCAAAGGAGATGCACAACAGAAATTACAGTCACCAAAATGCTTTCCTTGCTCATCTCTAGAAGATCAAATACATAGACGCAATTTTTTTTCCTTTTAAATAGTACTATTCATCATGAGACAACCTTATCTACTGGTTACATTACTTTTAAGGACATGTCCTTATAATAATTTCCAAGGCTTGGAGATTTCTCAGCATTTGTACCCTTCAGGACTAAAATGACATTTCCAGAGCATAGTGCTTTGTGCCTCTTTATCATTTCACCATGCTACCAGGAATAGCTTGCAGCAATAGCTGTAGTAATAGTTATATATCAGGGCTGAATTCGGGTAGTTCCTGACTATAGGAAGTAACAAGATCTTGAACAGAGAGGAAGTTTCCATGGGGAAATGAGGGAAAGAGAATTTGTAACTCAGCCATTATACATTCTACTAAAATTCATACCAAAGACTTCCATTGCATCTATGAATTAAGGCAGAAAAAGAACAGTTCATTCCAGGATAAAAGTCACATTACTTGCTAGAAGCAAGTAAAATTTCCTCTAAGCATAAGATGAAACAGCACTCTTCAGAAGGTGGGGATAACACCAGGTCTTTTTAATTCTGTGTTGGCTATGGTGACCTTATAGGTACAAACCAGCTTACAAAATCAGTTTTACACTTCATTCTTAAGTCAGAATTCTGCAGTGTTAGAAATATTATCTACTTGGGTTAATCTGAAAGCAAAGGGATATACTTGAGAAATAGACCAAAAAACAGCTACCTTTATATGAAAAATATGAGGGTTTTTTTCCTCCACAACATAGTAGCAGAGATGGATTGGCTGACTCAGAGATAGGTGCTAAGCAACAAGCACTTCTTTCCAGTAAAATAGAAACACCTAATAAAACAGCTTCTCTTCAGGAGCCGCACTGCTGCAAAGAGCCATTTTCCTCCCAGGTGCAACCATACAATCTCCCATGTTATATGTCAGCAATTGGCTTGAGGGGCCAGCACCGTGTAAGCAGGGCAGAGGAATGGGGCACAGACTCCTGCAGTCATAACCACTACTTTGAAAAAAATCACTTGTTCAGAAACAATTGTGCTGCTTGTCAAAACATTTTGATAAAATGGTACTCTGAAATGGGCATCTGTGCTCCCCTAATTCAAACAACATTTGCACCACTCAGTACAAGTTTTTTAGAATGCCAAATTTATGATGCATGCCAGCCAGTGTGCTTGGTTCACCGTTTCATAGTCCTGATACCTCCCTCTTCCTTGTACAGAAAGAAGTACAGAGAGGAGCCAGCTGAGAAGTCAGGACCTAGACCTGAGTCCTCATAGATGTGACACTCCTCACCATATTGCAGTGATAACTCATGCTGAGTCCCCTCTGTGCAATGCCTGACATCCACTTCTCTGCTACAACATGCGGTGCTTAATCTCTTATCAAGAGGGAATAACCGAGGGACTAAATCACTTATTCTACATTAAAAAACCCAGAATCTCTCAACTGTGCTATTGTGATTGTACCAGCTACAGGTAATGTAATTGCTGGTGTACAATGTTAATACCTACAAAGGCGAAAGTCCTCTATCAGGTAATAAAATCAGGATACAACCAGGAATGATTGATTGAAATAGATAACAAAAAATACAGAATGGGGATGTGAAAGGAAATTAGGAAATGTTCTGAGATGGGAGATTTATTAGTCTATAGATCTGCGTCTCTTGACAATGTAAAATTACACTTTCAGTGCATTATATCATATGCAGTAAGGAATAAATCTAGACTGGCAGAGGTGGACCAGATGACCTTTACAGTAACACTCTCATTTTTAAAGAATTCAACAGCTTTTTCATGGAAAGAAATTATAACAGGCCATTTTTTCCCTCATGGTCAGATGCAAAAAAAGGTAATACAGAAAGTTTAAAATAAGTTTTTTCCACAAAAAACTCCAGTTGTGCTTCATGATAGCCCATAAACCAATCTTACTTCTTTTCTGGTGCATTTTGCTTTGCTGCAATAGTTAACTCTGGATTTTAATAAAAATGACAGAGTATATAGAAACAGATGTAAAATCTCCCTCATTCAACACCTTCAAATTTCATTTTGGCAACCACTTCCCCAGTAAGAGAAAATTCATGGTATTAACTGCTTCTTTCAAAGAGAAGCAATGCAGATGTGAAAATGTTCTCTCATCTGTGACAGGAATAAAATTCCTCATGAACAATGCAGATATTATTCCATATAATTAAAAAAAAAATAGCACCCCCTCCTAAGGAGAGGAAATATTACTATTTCACAAAATGTATGCTTAACCAGAACTCAAGTATGTGCACACCCATTCTCTTTAGTCTTGAGTTCAAAGTACTGACAGTCTAGAACTGGCAAAACAAGTGTGAGATTACTGAGGCGCTTTTGCAAGATGATTTTAGCTAAGCAGCTGATAAGAACAACAGAAGCACCTGATGAGAAACAACAGAAACTATGCCTTAAATCTGAGCAACTTGCTATCCTCTGAGCTACTACTGAAATCTGTTTTATCACTCATCTCCAACTTTTTTGCCATGAGGACAGCCAAGCAGTGCAGCAGGTTGGCCATGAGCTTGTGCAGTCTCCATCTCAGAAGGTTTTCAACACCTGATTGGGCAAAGCCCCGGGAAGTCTTGTCTGACCTCAGAGCTGTCCCTGCTTTGAGCCTAATTCCAGAGTAGAGACCTTCTGAGGTCCCTCCCAGCCTGAATTATCCTATTATCTTCTGCACTTTATGATGGTTTCTGAGGGATTTGCATATTTTTCTGCAGCAAATTCATTACGAGTAATACCTTTCTCTTGCTGGCAGGCTAATTACCATTTTGTTCTCTTTCCTCCTTGCTGTCCAACATTTTTCTTGGAATTATGACAACTGGCCATCCATTCAGCCAGTTTACTACCTTTTACTGGTCCCATCACATTAGCAACAGCAATTCATACCATGTTTGAATGTGGAGTTTAATACATATCTGAATAGGATTAAATGATGGTGATTAATTGCAATAGCAGAGGACTAGACCCATGAGGCCTCTCTATTCCTCTATGTTGATTGTGCTGGTCTCAAAATAATACAATATACAATGGCATCCTCCATTAGCAAGGAATTTATATGCTGTTTCATTCCTGCCTTTTCTCACATAAATGTAGAAGATTTATTTCAGACCAGATTTTTACCAAACCCAGATGGAATATCTCAATTTACCTTTTAGCACAACAGTATTATGGCTACCACAATCACTTTCAATTGTCACAAGTACCTTATGGAGTAAGACATATTTTGCTTTTTGGTTAACTGTTTCACCATTTTGTTTGTCTTATATGCCACTCAGTTCATTTATGGCCTAGGTGAAGTTTCTACACTGATTTTAACATCATAACTAGTATTTTTATTACTTGTTTTGTACTTGTTACATTTATAAAAGTGCTGCATTGGAAGTAAGAAATATATACAGTATCATTTAGATGGTTTCTTTGGAGTGAAGAAGCTGGCCAAAGGCTGGAACCACTATCCCAGCCTGAGAATGTGACAGTTGCTGCTCTTCTGCCAGAATCAGACACATAAAGCCATGAGTCTCCAGTTGAAAGAAACCCAACATGTGGCAATGTGTAGGCATTCAGAGCTGCTTATGGCCAATGAGATATTGTGGCAGTGGGGCATGGTGGTGTTTCAGACTCATGAAGGCACCACATAAGTATTTTCCATTATGTTTCTCCCTCTTACCTATCTTCCCCTTACTGAATTTTTAAATTCTTGTTCTTTCCAGCTATCTCTCAGAGCAAAAGACCTTCTATACCTGAACTAAATGTGAGGAAGCTGACAAGAGAAATGGATACAATCTAGGTACTCATGATGCCTTCATAGCAAAACTAGGTATTTTACTCTGCATTGCATTATATAAAACACTACCAGCAATTTTGATTCTGAATGGGCTTTGAGTCTTTTAAAAGAACTCCAAATCAGATTATTCTATAACGTCATAAGTCTATTCAGCTCTGCTTCTAGGGCTGAATGGTGAGTTTCTTCCATTTCCACACATGTGGACCTAGACATTGTCACAGCCTCATTTCCTTGTTACATGCTTATTGATGGGAAAATGAACAAGGAGTTGAAGTTGTAGAACAGGCCAAAGGGCTCTCCTACATTCCCATAAGGCTACAAAAACTAAGGTGAAATATGATCAGTGCAACCTACAGAAGAAAGGGATGTAAATGTCATAAAAGCTCCAGTCACCTCCAGAGAGGGATATCCCAGTATTTAGTTTTCACCAGAGCCAAGCTATTCTGGACCTTCATGAACATGAGTACTTGAGAAGAAACTAGGGCATCACAGCAGTTCAGATTATTGGGCTTGTTCTACTGAGGCACTTGGGAGCCTACTTGGAGTCCAATCTGAGAGCTATATTTGAACAGGCTAGACATTGTGAGAAATTACAATATTTTCACTTGTGAAATTTCAACACTATGTGTTACTTCCAGTTCAGGTTTGTGTCTTCCTACCTTTACGATGGACACTAGTGCATGCACAATTTTATTAAGACTGTAAAGGGCTAACTTGCAACAAAGCAGCAGAGAAATAAGCTTTTTAATCTGTTCTTACTGTGGTAATGGATAGACTGAAATTTTTCATAACTATGAAATATTTCAAGAATTTTTCATGATCACTTAGTTTCTGGACAGCTATTTGAAATCCAGAATATTTTCTTATCTGGGAATATAAAAATGCCAATGACTTTTTAACTTTAACACAAGTATGATTTTTTAAATCAAGTATTTCTTAGAAGTACATTTTCAAGGAGTTTAAAATTTAATTTGCCGATGATTTATGCCTGTAAGCCTGTAATCATTCTGCAAGCTTCAGTATTATGAATAATAAGCTTCCTCATGAGGACAGGCTGAGAGAGTTGGTGGTGTTCAGCACAGAGAAGGGAAGGCAGACCTTATAGAGGCCTTCCAGTACTTACAGGGGACCTACAGGAAAGATGGGGAGGGACTCTTCATCAGGGAGTGCACTGACAGGATGAGGGGCAAGGGTTTTAAACTGAAAGAGCATAGATTTAGGATAGATAGTAGGAAGAAAGTCTTTACAGTGAGGGTGGTGAGGCACTGGCACAGGTTGCCCAGAGAAGTCATGGATGACCTCTCCCTGGAAGTGCTCAAGGCCAGGTTGGACCAGGGGCGTTGAAACTAGATGATCTTTTAGGCCCCTTCTGACCCAAACCATTCTATGATTCTATGATTACTACAAATACTTAAATGGAGAAGAAGCAATACTAATTCAAATGTTAACAACAATTGTGAAAATACTTATGGAAAATATTTTTCACTATGCACTTAGGTTAAACTGGAATTGATATCAACAGCTAGACTTTTATTCTATAGTAATTACAAGTGTAGCTATATAAACAACTGTGAAAACAGGGAGGAGAAAAAGGGAAAGGAAGCCTTAATATTTAAATACTGCCATCATTGGACTTCAAACATACTGAAGAAGAAAATGTACCAACTCCATCTGTTGTAATAGTACAATGGCATTCTAGATTTCAGACACCTACTTAAAATCTGTGCAATTGTTTTTCAATTTTTTTCTCTACAAACTTATTTTTGTTTAATTACAAATATCCATAACAAAAATTCCCCAAGCAGAAATTCTTTAAATACTGTGATGCTTACAAGTATAATAAACTGCAAGTTTCTCATTTTTTTTTGTTTGTTTGTTTTTTGTGATTTTTTTTGTTTGTTTTGTTTTTGGTTTTTTTTTTTTTTTTTTTTTTTTGGTGAATACTTTTCCAGTATATAGTGCTTATTAGATGTCATATCTATTAAAAAGATCTCTGCAACAAAAATTGATGGCTAGCTTGTGCACCAGTTTATTAGGAAACTAATATGCATATGTTCTGCACTTTCTTAAATGCTAATTACTGACTACTACAACTAAGAGGTTTCATAAATACATGAGTATTTGATTGAATAATTTTCATTAAAAATGTAGGTACTTTATGTTCAAGTACCTTCTCTTTTTCCTTCCTTTCAGCTTTTCTGCAGAGAGGAATAGGAGAAGTAAGAGAAAATCAACCACTTAAGTAGAGTTAGACTTTAAAGTTTTCAAAATCACGAGCTTTTGGTAAATTATTCTCTGTATTGAGAACACTTAAATACATACGTTTTGAAATGAACTTTTAGAAAGCTTTTTCCTGTGTTTTTCTCTGGATGGGTGGGAGGCAACAAATATCTGGAAATATGCATCATTTTAGTAGAAGTTATTTTTCTCAAAAGTTACTGTCTCCTTTCCAATGAATCTTATCAGCTAAAAACTGATTTTTGCAATAGGTCCATAAGCAAATCTTTTTCACTTACAGTATGTTCAACAAGATCACTGTTTCAATCAATTGAACTTTGCATGCCCAGACTGATGTAGATCCACCAGCTCTGCTGAGGTCACTGAGCTGAACCCGTACAGCAACCTCAGGAGGACTGTCAGAGTAAGAAAACTGAAATTGTAACCTTGGCTAAATCCCTCATCCTATTGCCTCAGTGTCCTCACTGGCAGAGTAGAAAGGAGGGTGCTTAGCTCTCTGTAAGTGCTCATTGCAGCAAGTATGGAAATTAATTATGTGAGTTACGAGTCACTGAGCTGCACTCCAACTGCATGGACAGTTACACATTGCTAAAGAGGGAAAAAATAAGTTTGCCAAAGATGCACCAACTTAATTTAATTTGCAGCAAAAAACCTCCAACTGATGGCTTTTATTTTATTCCTCCCTTACTTAAACTGGAACATTAAAATAGTGAATGTGTACAATTCTACACATGTAGATTTAGCAAAATCCCTACAGAACAAATCCTCTGTTTCTTTCCTGCATCCATTACTGAACCACCTATTCCAGATGTATTAATTTTAAATGATACATCTTGCTACTAAACTTACTTTATTTTCAAACACAATTAAAATTATCAAGAAAACTACTGTACTTAATTACAGAATTTTAGATTGGCTGGTTATTAGCAAAATGAGAAGCTGTTACTTTTTTGTCACTTTTCCTATGACAAGCAAGTCATTAGGTATTGCTAAATACCTATGAACGAGTGAGCATACACTGGAAAAGGTAAAGGGATAGGAGGCGGGAAGGGAGAAGGAACAGGTCAATAACATAAGTTTATTGGTGTAGGTTTGAAAACAGTTTGTAAGCAAGGTTACTTTTTCTTATATAACTCCCTACTATATACAATAGGCTGCAATCATTTCTTCCCACAGCAATGCTGTTTCTAGACTAAGGGAAAGTTGTACTGATCAAGATAGGAGCAGATTATTATTAAACTGCTGCAGAACTTTTTTTGACTCATTGCACCATCTCCCTCCTAACTAACCACATTATTTTCTTGCAATGAAAATAAAATACAAAGTACCAAGGAAATTCCTACACAGAATTACATAATGAACTTTAACTATAATCATGTGTCAGAGCTTTCATGTCTTATGCCCCAAAAGTTCAAGAAAATTTTAACTGTACTATTTTATATCTACAGTAATAGATCACACTGAACACCTGCTTGCACACTAGATTAGCAACAGCTCGAACAGTTTGCCGTGGCTTAATAAAAACATTAACACACTCTGTTGGCATTTCTGTTGCAATACGGAGGAAGAAAAATAGAATGCAAAACCAACAACTTGGCTAGAAATCAACATACGCTTGAAAGGCTTTCTGGAATGGGAAACAAAAAAAAGCAAAGTGGTGAACAGACTTTGTATGTGAGGATTAAAAAAAAATACCGTAAATGGATAAAAGAGATGATTACTTCACAGACATAACACAAATTAGTTTTTCCTTTGCTATGATATCAGCTATCACATCAGTTATATTCAGCAGACACAAGTAAATGCTGTTCAATTTTCAAGGCCATAACTGAAATGGTTCCTTGACCACACAATTTTTGACTGTAATGGCAGGTCAATGATATAAACAAAATTGCTAAAACCAGTAATTTTATGCAAATTTAGTATACTGACAGTCAGGAAAATGCTAGACTGTCGCATTCTTCTGATCACTTCAGAATACAACAATTTGAATCTGCTGGCATTTTTCAAAATAACTTCTAGCAAATAAAAAACAACTGCACACACTTCTGAATCACCATGGTGATTTTTTAACGCCATTCACTTTTTTTACAGGCCAAAACCCACACCATTTCTGTTGTGGCAATTTAATTCATCAGTGTATTTTTTTTGATCAAAGATTTTTCTTTTCTACAGAGCCATGTATAAAAGCAGTAGAAGCAAGGAGTTGAAGTCAGCATAATTGTAAAAGCTTCTTTTCTGAAGCAAACCTTTACAATTATAAGGTAATCAACCTGCACACGTCAATGGCTGCAAAATTCAAAAGGAGAGAGGCCTAGAATTGTAAGGGGAATTCATCATTAATTAGTGGGATGAATTCTTAAGTCCAAAATTATTTAACATTTATACCAACAGACTCAAGAAAGAATGAAAACATCATTGAATAAAGGCAACACAGAATCAAAGACCAGTGAATGATTTGAGACCTGAATGCTGTGTGAGCAGCATGGTTTCTATTCCAGGTAATTCAGCAAAAAGGGAAAAGAAAATTGAGAAAAAAATAAAGAAATTAAATGTGTGGGGTTTTTTTTTTTTTATTTCACAGAATATACATATTAAAAAGATAATTTCAAAATAAGGATTTCAGTAGTTCCATGCAAGAGCAGACCCCCATATTCCTGGAGCTTCAGTACTCCATGTTATTCTCTGATATTTCATACTTAGGGTTGCTTCAGAGACAGAATATTCAGCAAGCATACTCAAGAATTCATGTTTCAACATGACCAAACACACACAATGTTATATACTTAAGAACAAAGAATGCAAGATATAAATGATTAGATTGGGAATACCAGTCTTGCACATCAGTGATTTGAAAAAGTGTCATTATAGAAAAAATAAAACCAAACCTAAGTAATAAACATACTCCCACTGCAAGCCTATGGTTAAAATTGGTAAACGGTCCTTTAAATATTTAAATACAGAGGTAGTGAACAGTGATAGAAAAGTTATATTACCTTTCTATCCAGCTCCTGGGAATTTATGTCCTGTTCTGGCATACATACTTTAGGAAGGATGCTTAGGAGACTTTGGGATTAAATATGAGGGGTTGAAAGAATTATGAGAATGATGAAAGGATATGAAAACACACTCTCTGATAACAAACCGAGGATGCTCATTCTATTTCCTTTAAGCAAGAGAAGGCTACAAAGTGATTCAATTATAAACTGTAAATCCCTAAATTGGGAGGTACAATTTGATAACAAAAGATGTTTAAACCTAGAGGATAAAGGTACTTTTACAACTAAGATTGGACACAAAAGCCAAGTAAACACAGGCTTACAGGTGGAAACTTTTAGCAAGAGCAATCAGGGATTGAAACTAGTTAACAAGCCTGGTGGAGTATTATCTAGTACTGGGAACTAATACAAACAATTGAGGCACTACAGGTGCATTTTCAACTACAGCCACCTGGTAGTAGTTGCACTTCAGGAAAAAACACTGGCTCATGGTATGCAGTGCAGAGTCACAGTACTCTTTCTTCATCTGATATTTGAATATGATGAAAACATTGACTTCTTAAAAAAAACCAAAAAAACAAAAAACCAAACAGATTTAAACCAAACAAAATCCCAAATCAAAAGCCTCAGTCGCTTTCACTACCATTAGTGCAGTTTTTGGAGTTACCACCATTCCTCTGCACTAAACTCCTGCTCATCCAGAGGTTCCCATTTGCAGATAATCCAGTGTCTTCGTGAAAACTAGGTAGTTGATGCTTGCATCAATAGGACCAGCAATATTCAGCTGCAGAGGGCTGTAAATACTTTGTGAAGGGCTCCTTCCCCTTTCCCTGGGGCAAATCAATGGCCCACGCTTCCTCTTTCTGTTTATTTCATGCATTTTGCTTCAAAGCCAGTTAGCAGATCAATATTGATTTGTATTCTGAAGAATGAATAACCTTTATTTATTTTTGTATATAAATAAGCTCCCACTAAACTTCCAAAAAGATACTGTAGATTTAATGGCATTATAAAGACATCCTTTAATGGTAATGATGAACAAAAAGGATTAGCAGACACTGGTGGAATTTGTGGTGTTAACAGTTCAGGTGTTTTGTGGATGGGTATCCAAAAGTACACGAAAAATGCCAGTTGTCAATTCTAAGTTTGCTATTCCTCATTAACTTCCACACTAAAATTTTGAAGGATCTTCCGGTTCCTGAGTACATTTATTTTTGTACACAATTTGGAAACTAAACATAATGGTTAATAGAGGAAACCAAGGAAAAATGAAGATGGCACCTTACTGTTTTTTTTCCCCTCACTGCACCGTCTATAATTTAATGTATACTAGCAAATAAATGTTATTGAGAGGCAAGTATTCTCTCAATATGTGGGAAGTGTTGCAAACTTTTGTATTTTGTTCTGTAAGTATTTGATTTCAAGGGCTCTTGAACTGATTAGATTCCTTCTAGAAAAGACTGCAGACATCACAAAGATGACAGTTTGGGGACACTTGCAGTCTCTGTGGCTTCATGTATTAGGGAAACACTACATATCAGTCTGCCTTTGCAAATGGAAGGCTCCCCACTATCAGATTTCCAATTTACAAAGACAGCATAAAACTAAAGTTGGAAATAATAATGTAAGGAAAAATGTTTATCATCATACCTAAAATACTACAAATGAAAAAAACAATTGAATAGCAATACTTGAATCTGGGGACCTGATTTAATTAAAGTGCACGACAAGCGCTTACTTTTAATACTAAATGACATAATCTCTGAAATTTATTAGACTCACCTATACACTGCAGAACTCTAAGGAGTTTTAGAAGCCAGTGGACCAAGCACTCAGATGATGTAAAAGGATGTAAAGACTCCATTAGTTTCAATTAATCTACACCAATTATAATGTGATAATCCGCAGTGATGTTTTACAACAGGAAACCAAGTTACTTGTATCTTAAAGGTTCAGTGAAGCTCCAAGTGCCAGTTTTTCACAGCAGACTTCCTGACAAGCCCACACTGCTGTCTCCCTTAGACACTGGCAATCTAAATTACATACACTTTGTTAGCATATGAAGATAATTTAAATTATTTCTATTGTTTTGCTGTACACTTGCTGTGTGTATATTTCTCTACAATGACATATCTTACTGAGATCTAAAATAGAAATACTTTTATGGAGTGAAGGTGATATCTAAAATATGTTGTGATCTTCCAACTCCATTTTCTTGACACATTTAAAAACTAGCAAGTTACTACAATTTTCCTTTTACATGCTACTAAGCAGAATCCCTTCTGTCTTAGTTTGGGCTGAAATAGAGTTAATATTCCTTTTCAGGGACTAGATGAGTGCTGTGTTTTGGATTTAGCTTTGGGTTTGGTATGGGAAAAATGCTGATAGCACACTGATGTTTTCAGCTGCTACCGAGACTTCAAGGACTCTCCGACTCCCCATGTCCTGCCCGTGCGCAAGGGCACAGGGAGCAGGGAGGGAGCATGGACAGAGCATCAAATCCTAACTGGCCAGTGAAATATTCCATGTCATGGAACGTCATGCTCACTATATAAAGGAGGGGTGGTTGGGAAGGAGCTCTCTCGCTTCCGGGATTGCAATTGCGGGATCTTGGTATTTCGGTGTCGCTGGCCGGGAACGGGCTGGGTATTGGTTGGCGGGTGGTGAGCAATTACGCTGTACATTGCCTGTTTATATATTTCTTTTTGTTTTCCCCCCATCATCGTTATTGTTTTCGTTTTATTGCCATTATTAAACTGTTCTTATCTCAGCCTGCGAGTCTCCCTTCCCCCCTCTAATCCCCTCCCCCTTTCCCAGGTGGGGAGGGGGAAGGGAGGGTGATTAGTTGCTGCATTGTGCTTGGCTACCAACCAGGCCTAAACCACGACACCTTCCCTCACATATACTTGAGATATTGAAGGCTATATGTTAAAAACAGATACATGCATTAGGACTCTCCTTACTTCAAAGGAAAAACAAACACCTCCCACAAGTTTTCTTGCCATTATCAGGCCTTTCAAGTACCTGTAGTAAAGGGGTTGTCTGAGAAGACCTAGCATATTGCACTGACATAGATGCTGGAAAGAAAGTTTCTAGTCTGTCTGGAAACTTGCTGCTTTTTTCCTTTCCATCAGTAGGAATTAGCCCCCTCCCTGGAAGCATTTAAGGCCAGGCTAGATGGGGCTTCGAGCAACATGGTCTAGTGGAAGGTGTCCCTGCCCGTGGCAGGGGGGCTGGAACTAGATGATCTTTAAGGTCCCTTCCCACCCAAACCATTCTGTGATTCTATGATCCCACATCTGTAACAGCAAAATAAGGAATTTTAAAATATTTGAGATCTAGTTATTTTCCAAAGAATAGGAATCAGTGCAACAGCAGCAGTCCAAAATAGGCTTTAACAGCACTACAAAAACACAACAGTTTCTCATCACAAGCACAGAGAAAAAACTTCCATTGATGGTTATTTTTACTCACATGGTACAAAGCAGTTTCTGGTCCAGGTGTGCCCATGACTTCTTGTCTCAGTGAGTCCATTTGCAAACTAGGCAACAGCGAATAATGACTTGGACTGCCACTTTTGTCTCCCTTCTTTTTGGACTTTTTCCCAGTATCCTTTTTGCTATTTCTTTGAAACATGTAGTCTTCTTGACCTATTTTCTCATTGCTCATATAACGAAGCAACGAATTCTCTGTTGAAAGAAAAGTAATACAAAACATCATTGTGAATTGTTGTATGTATGTTAATCCTGCTTCCAAAATATTTAATATTATTGCTAAAATCTACTGTCAGTTGTAACTCTTATTTTGTTAATTTCATTAACAAAAGCCATTTGATTCTTTGGTCTGGATATAATAAGAAATCAACCTTTTGGTAAGGAAAATTCATGATTCTTGCAGTTTTATGGTATCTTTGACAATAAAAGGAACAGAATATAAAACAAGCCCCACATCAATAAATTTTGTCTTGGAGTTTTCAATAAATGAGCAATGATACACTTATGATCATATCTGTAATCTTTTATTTAAACAAATCCTAATGGATATAAATGACTGTGGTGCCATACATGTAAAAGTAACTTGCTTTGAACATTCATTTGAAATTGTTCACCGTATCATCCATACTTTCCCCAAGTATTCTTCCAGTATCTACCAGCTTGTAACTGAGGGACATCCTGAGCCAGAAGAAATGTTTGTGAATTTAGGAAACCTTAGCAGATTTGTCTTTCACGAACTTGTCTGGTCTTTCCTTGTATTAATGTGAACTTTTAATATTCTCCTGTGGCAAGAAATTCCTTAGCTTGAACTCAAACTGCATGAGGAGTCAGCTCTTTTTCTTTTTAACCAGCACTCGATAGAGACATTTGATATTTATCAGGTCTTGTTTCAGAAAAAAAAACAGTGACAAACCTATTTCCTTATTTCATTCCACACAAGATTTCATAAACTTTTATTATGTCCTGCCTAAATTCTCCCAAACTGATTATAGCCAGCCTACTGAATTGACTCTGGTTCAGAAGCCACTCCTTACATCTGATCAGTTTTGGAGTGTCCTAATCCTCCTTCAATTCTACTATATTTTTCTTAAGATGAAGAGACCGGAACTGCACACACACCCAGCATGAGCAAGAACTTACACAGCAGCATAATACTTCTTAATTTTTCTCGTATTCTTTTACTAATAATTCCTAAGTGTTTCCTTTTTTGATCCCTACTGAACATGTAGCTAATATTTTAATAGAAATGTCTATCATTACTGTAACATCTTGTTCCTGGGCAATAGCCATCTAAGAGGTTATCATTTTGTATGTGAAGTTACGTATTTGACCCTCACAAACCAGAATTTTGAAGAACTTATCCCTGACAATTTTGAGGTGAATCCCATGCTGCTCTAGAATATTTTTCATCCAAAAAGAACTCAAAGACAGAGAAATGTGATATATAATTCTCATTTAAGCATAACAATATTTATCAGTAATAACCATACATTTGTCCTCTAGTATTATAAAATTAAGGCCAGTTTCAAAATGGACTGGATAATACAGCTGAATCAATGAAATGCCAATATAGAGTTAAACTGCAGTGCTTTGCAGTCATGATTTCTTTTGCCTGGATGAGCAATTTCGTCAATCCTCTCTTAAGAGGCTCTGCAAAAAATTAAGTATACATAATGAAAGAACCCAAAACAGGTTCATAAAAATATATATCAAAGCAAGCAGCAAAATGAGGTTGAAATATATAGCTTAAAGCATGACAAAACCCATAATGCCTTGTACAAGATGTGTGTTCAGATCACTTACCTCTCCTACTATCTCTTTTTATTTTATTGGGGTCTTCATAATCCCCCACCCAGTTATATTCTACTGGCATAGAAATAGGCCTTAGTTTCCCTGGAAACAGAGGAAAAAATTGAGATCATGCACCATAAGGCAGCATTAAACTAACATTCTTTAGAAGAACGAACAAACTATGTGCTAAGCTGCTATTCTACAGGGTTGCTTATGAAAGAGGATCCAGCATCACCTCTGAACAAGGGGTTAAGATAGTTGTTCTGTTTTCTTTAACAGACAAGAAGCAGCTAAGTATTTAGTAGATTTTTTGAAGTTTAGAAAATAAGTCCAGTGCCCTACAAAATCATCAGTGGACTGATGTTTGAGACTGACAAAAGCATTCAAATTACTTTAGTCTTCACTGAACAGTATCTATTTATTATTCTGCAAGCCCTTGGCACATACACGGAGAGAATTGTTTTAAAGCATAGGTGAACTGTTGGTAACGGAAACATGTCCACATCACTAAAGTACCTTCAAAAGTAGCATTTTTGCTGGTGGATTTAAAAGATCCATCAGTGACTGAGTAAGAAAAGAAGCAGAAAACCTCTACATGTAATTTCTTTTGTAGCATTTCATCCACAGAAAGCAAAGTACATCACTATTGGTAAATTTGCTTTGATTTCAGACAGCAAGAGACAGAATAGCTGAAGTCTCTTATATCTTTTAAATTTTGATTTGGAAGCTGCTCAATTAATTTTTAAAAATGCTGTGAACTATGATTTCTGCTAAAGGATTCCACAAATATAGTTGGCAATTCATTGAAAGTGTGCTATATAACTTAGTGGGGTTACTTAAAGTGGTCTGAAGTTTTAAGCAAGTTAAATAGTATACTGAAACAGAACACAGAGTAGCATAACATATGGCACAATATCTGGCAGACTGAAAACAAAATGTTTTCACAACAAGGTCAGCCCTCGCTCTTTTTTGAATCTATCTACTGGTCACAAAACTGAAAAGTGGGAAAATAATTTGTTTTTAAAAGTAGCAGAAGTTAAAGTAAAAATTTAAGATGTCCTGTTAATTGTTTTATTAGAAAACCTCTACATAAAGTTGATTGGTTTTAATACACATTTTTGAGGTTAAATTCACGATACACTAAAAAAGAAAGATGTGTTTACAATGAAAACAAATATTCAAACGTGTATCTACCTATTGAAGTATGGCATCCATGGGAAATACATCAATATCATGCAGGCAGCATAATGGTACAAGTTTGTATTGTCTTTCTAAAGAATTGACAGAAAAGGTGTATGTTCTGTACAGACCACAGGATCAGGTCACAAATACATCATTGCTCAGGAAATAAAACATGTATTTAATTTTTTATTTATCACTTATTTTACTATTTATGGACACATATTTAAGTCTGATTGAAGATGGTGAGATTTAAAGCACACAGTTAAGAAGTAATTTCCTGAGTGGGGATGTATTCGGCTCATGTTTACTTGATCAGAAGTAACTTTCAACAGTTACTTTTTCTTCTTTGTGAGGCTGAACTCACAGTATCTTATTGAAAGGACCTGCACACTTAAAAAGATATAAAAGCTACAAAATCATGTAAAGTCCGATGGTTATCAAAAGCTATAGCCATAACAAATCTTCTACAAAATCTCAAGCTGTTCAAAGTGCATGGTTTTGTTTTTTTTTTTTTTTTTTTTTTTTTTTTTTTTTTGTATCTGGCAGTAAAACTGCAATAACCAGGTTTGTTTCTTTCCTTAAACTCAAGTTTCATTTGCCTGCTACTTCTGCTAATCTCCTTCTTGTTAACCGCCATGGATTCCTTACATCTGTTTTCCCTGGTGACTACACTCAGAAAAATTTATTTTCCTTGGGATGTGAACAGAAGCTTTACGAGGTCAATTAGCAACAATTATACAACAGCTGGAAGCCAGTAAGAGCATGAAAGATAAATCTCTTTGTTAACTTTGTCAAAAAATGTCAAAAGATTCCTGTAAAGAAATTATGGAGGGCCCTATTAACCTCTCATGAAGGAGGACTGAGAAATATTAGAAAAAATAAATTAACACCACCACATAATTAATGATGAGTAGATGTTGAAAACAATTATTTCTCTAGGCCTTGGAACTCTGTTTGACCTTCTTTAATGGAATACCATAAGCCAGAAGAGTGTTACTGTAATCTTCCAGATTTCGGTGAAATCATAAGGTCAAGCCTAGCCACAAATCTTATGCTAATAAATGCCATGTGGGAAACTTTAGAATTTAATGCTGAAATAGTAGTATTTTTTAAAAATACACTGATATGAAAACGGAGGCGATCGTATGAATTCATTAAAAAAGAAGTGAGATCCAAAGTGGAAGGCTGTTTAACAAATGTGTTAAATAATGACTGATTTTCAGTTCAGTCTTTGATCCATGTATTTATAACCCTTCCTGTTAATAGAAAAAAGGCTAAAAAAGCTATTCTGTAACAAAATAATGGATTCAGCAGTCCTACCAGAAGAAATGTGTTCTTCTTCACTCTAGACTACGAGTATTAAAATTTAACATCTGGAACAGAGAGTACATCTCTGTTAATGGAACTGAATGCATCCACCAATTGCAATAGTTGAAATACTGGAGTAATAAAATTGATATATCCACTTTGAAAATTTAGCAGTTATTTTGTACACTATGGGCATGGTTAGAAAACACCTGAAAACACTTTGAAATCAGAAGGATACTGAGGATTTTGCAGCAGGATTGTGTAGTTGCATAGAAACTTTGAATTATGAAATTACTGAACATTATGAAAATGCATCCTTTAATGTTGTGCAAGTACATTGCTCCAGGTCCTCAGGATACTTCACACAGCTCAAGCTCAATTTATATCAAGGTTCCCAGATGATTTTGGAGCTTGCCTGCATGATGTATTAAATCTGTGCTTCATCATAAATTAAGTCTATCTTCTTCTCAAAGGGATACGATGGCAGGACTACTGCAACAACTCCAACATACAGTTTGTGCTCAGTATAAAATTTAAATAACATAGCAAGTAGGGTGAAAAAATATTCAACCGTGTGCTCAGCTAATATCATAGTAGTCAAAATATCATTTTTAAACATGAGGTTTCCTCTTAATTTTCTTCTATGTCCTAACAACTCTATGACTTCACATTTTTATACTTGGCAACAGAAAACAAATTCTCCCAGTCCAAAGCAGAAACAAGTTACTATACTAGCTAAAAGAAGAGTTCCAACAGATTCAAAGGGAAAATAACCTGGAGCATAAAGGTTTCAGGAGCGTAACTCTCACCAGAAATTGTTTGAGTTCTCACCCTAAATAAGTCAAAATCCAAGATGTGGAAGTAACATGAATACATGTGTGTTTTTACATGCAAAGTTCTTCTTAGACAACACATAACCTCAAATAAAGCAGAAGCACCATATATAGGAAGTCATAACTTCCCATATAGAAAGTTACAGGAGGCTAATACAGTATTACAAAAAAAAGCATACTATCATCAGTCATACTTCATTTCTGGGCCTAAAGAAACATTAAAGTTTGAGAGAGCAGTGCAGCATGAAAGCAGCATGTCATCTCTTGGTAAATATGAAGTGGTTTTGCTCTTTAAAACTATCATACCTGGGTAAAATTTTCTAACGCTGAATTCCTCAACCCATGCAAGTCTTGCCCTTATACTGGGAGAACAATTCCATCCTGTATTTTTAGCAAAAATACATGGGCTTCTGCCATGGTTTTTTTTTTTAATAAAATGATACTCATGCATAATCTGGCAAATTATGCTGATATCAAAATTATAGAACTTATATTCAGAAAAATCATCAATATAGAACCAGACTTGCCCTCCCTATCATAGTAATTCATTTTTTCTTACACAGCTCTTAGGTTGAAATTGAACTAAAGTAGCATAGAATTCGTAGCAAAATCAATGGCCACTGAAAATATTTTCATGCTTAAAAACAAAAGCAGATGCACAAAAATCCTAAAATAAACAAATTGTGATTATCTTATTAGATCAATGCCATACCATATGTTGGTGTGCTCTCTCTTCTTCCAGGACCACTTGTTCTTCCTTTCTCATATTCATAGCAGTATAAAACTGCATCTTCTTCAACTACATTAAAGCGTTTCCGATATTCCTGGTCAAGAAATGAGTTTGGAGATTCGGATCCTGTATGAACTGGCTTGCCCACTATATGTCTGCCAACATCATCACATGGGAGATTTCCCTTTTCATCCCTTTAGAAAACAAGAGAGGTTTTAATATATTGGGATAAGACATTGATTTTTTTTGTTGTTGTTGTTTTTTGTTTTGTTGTTGTTGTTGTTTTTGTTTTGTTTTTATTTTTTTAATTTTTTTTTATTGTGAATATTTCAATAAATATTGGAATATGTCAGCATTTCATACAAACAAGAAACATATGCCAACAACCAACATCAGGATCACACATCATATATGAATAAGTATGCATGTATGTGCCAGATATCTCGCACATGTCTGCATATTAAATTCTTTTACAGACTGTATCCATCTTACTGGTTTCTCTTGAAAAGAATCGTAGAAATAGAGCTGACATGCAGCTACTATTTTTTTCTTGTTTTTTGTGAATCTATCTGACGTTTTGTGATTTAGGGCAGAGAAATAATGTAAATCTTATGTTTTTATACTCGCATTTTTAAGTACATCAGATAGTTTTAAGACATGGCTATATGGCAAGCATGGACAAATTCAATCTGGTTACTTGCAAATGAACCCCAGAGCAAGAAGAACCAGAGACTGATGATGTACAGACATTTGACAAGTCTTGCACAATTGATTCAGGCCTAGAAGATGTATAGGTACATCCATGCAGTACCAAATAGGGTGTGCAGCACCTGATCATGAGCTGCTATCCCAAGACAGCAATGCCTTGCAAGGCATGCACTTTGCAGTTTGTGTACAGATCTCCCATATGATTGCTTTTTCCTTCCCTGCTGCACCCTCTGAAAATGCAAACTACTCAAAGGCATCAGACAAGAGAGGAAACTGTGCCTGGGGTAGGAGCCCTTTCCTTGCACTAGATGAAATAGGGCTCAGTAAATGTGCTGGTAGGTCTGTGCCTAGAGATGGCTGCAAAAGACCTATTCAGAGAGTAATTTCTGGGCAGCAAAATGCATGTGAGGCAGCCAAAGGAGAAGCTGGGGCCTCATGCCCTTTTTTGCCCTTGTTGGAGGGCTTCTGTCCCTTTGGAATGCCATGTGAGTTCCAAGCTGGCCAGCATGCTGAGCCATACATCCCTTGGCACCCTGATCCCCAATCCGAGGATGAAGCAAAGCTTCCTCATGGGATCCAAGCAGCCACGGAGGATGAGTAAGGGCCATTCTGCCTTGGCTACAACAGCACAGCACCACAAACCCCCACTGACCACTACACTTGCTTTGCCAGGCTGCTTTCCCAGAGCAGGGATGGTGTTGGCTTAGTGAAGGGAGCTGGTGCAACCCCACGGGGGTTGTGAGCTCATCTCCAGTCACGGAAAGACTTCCTATAGTGACAGAGCTGGGGGACCCTGTCAAGTAACACGATGGAGACTTACAGAAAACAGTCAGATGCTAATCAGTGCTGCAGCTTCCATCAAGGGCTGGCACAAGGAAGCCTCCATGATAAGGAGGGCAGCCTGAGCTGGAGGGATCTTTACTGGGAGCACAGAGAGAAGTGCAGAGCCATCAGGCAAACACTTTGCCACAGCCCTCTGGAGATGAGGGCTTCAGTTCTCGCCCCCAAAGGTATTTGACAAATTTGAGCAGGCACTAGTTTACAGTCAGCATTTCTAAGTAACCAGTATGAGGAAAGCGTCAGTCTCTCCTCATGCCATCCATGTGCGGTTATGCTGGCAGCTGTACTGTCTGTGGGGATCATCACCAAGGCAGTATGGCTTCAGGGTTCTACAATTTACATCAAAATATCAAGTCTTTTATTCTATTCCAGTCACAAAAGGATAGTTGGTTTTTGGTTGTGTTTTTTTTTTTTTTTTTGTAATTTTTTTTTTCCCCCCTTTGGAATGGCAACAACAAACTGACAAATAAATGCTGAACGGTTTGATAATACCCAAAATAAAGACATGCTTAAATATAGTTAATCATGGACAAAAAAACCTGATGAAATGCAAAAACAGATTATTCAGAAACACTGTGCATTATGTGGGAGGTTTGTGAAATTAAGTATGGTCCATTAGGCTTAAGCTGATAGAAACCCATTCAAATGTACAAAGCTTAATCTCTCAATAATATTACACCTTGTACTAATATGTGTTATAAGATTTCATCAGAATTGGTCCAAACTAAAGCATCATTATCATGATTTAAGAGATGTTATCAATAAATAATCAAAATGCATTTTGAATATCTCAATTTCTAGAGCAGAATTCAAAAACTGCTGAGCAGGAAATAATCAGTAAAAATACTTCAAAAAAGAGGATGATTTTCTTATCAAAGAAAAGTATTTTTGTGGTGGTAAGCATGATCAGTAGCAGTACAAAGGCACTGCTTCTTTTAAGATAGTACAGTTTCAGCTTCAGGAGCAACAAGTATTTACCATATATTTACCGCTTTCAAAGAGAAACCTAAGACTATGCTTTGGTTGGGGTTTCTTTTTGCAGCTTTTTTATGTTAATGGGTTAGAATTAAATACTTGATTTTTTCTGTGGATTTTCTAAAAGCCATGTCCTTAAAATATTTACAAAGACATAACAAAATACTGTTATCAGAAAGTTAAAAGACACATTCAATCCCTATGAACAATTAATGTGTCATGACTATGTTAAAAGAAAAATAATTAATGAACTGGACTATGTATTCTGTTTGTCTCTGTCACTTTACGACAGATACTACATTAATTGTGTTAGCAAGTTCAACTGCATTTTATGCACCACATTTGAAATAAAATGGCAGGTTGGTTTTTTTTTTTTTTTTTTAAGAAATAAAACCCAAGCCAGGTAACAGATGAGGCAAGGATGAGGAAGGAACATGGGACTCAGCTTATGGTTTCACAAAAGTCTTGTGACATCTTCTAAATCATGAAGTGGAAAGTCACACTTTTGTCCTGGAAGGTTTTTCATATCTCTGAAGAGCAAGGATTTATCATAGAATCACAACTTCTCCACCCCACTGGGCAATTTAATTCGTCATATACCTCATTGTTGAATAACTCCCAGGAAAGTCTTGTCAGTATCAGGTCATACATCTTATTAACTGTCTAGAAGAGTTACTGATAAGAAAGTCTAAGAAAAACTCAGCTACAAGAAACTCAGGTACAAGAAAGGACAAGCAGCCCTTACAACCTTTCCAAGAAAGTTAACGAAAAAAAAAGCAAGAAGTAATTTAAAAATACATTGACTGGACATATGATAGCCTGCATGTAAGAATATGGAAGCTCTAAAAATAATGATTCCTCTTAAATACATTCCTAGACCTCTAGGTAGCTACTTCTGTATTCTTTATAGGCTGTAACTCTCTAAGAATTTTAGGAAAGCAACATCTGTGTACATTATGGAATTATACTGAATCATTTGAGGTCATGTGAGGGTAGAGTGATGAATCTAAATGGAGAATCTGCTGCTTTTCTGGCTTTGGAAGCCTGGAGACCTGGAAGAGATGAAAATGCCTGCTCCAGGTAGCAGGTCAGAGAAGCAGATATATTTACAGGGAACAGCACAGTCATTGCAGAATCTAGCACAGCAGCCAAACTAAAATGCAATCCTGAAATTTGTTCTAACACTATCAAAACCCAAATATATCATAAAAAGAAAACACTATGGCAGAACAAACCAGTACTCCTGTTGTTTAAAGTTTTTTGCTTTTAGCTCAGCCTATTTTGTTGCATCATGGTTATAAGGCAAGAGGACAGATACAAACTCTTTTCCTAGCTAGATTCAGGGATTCAGTTAATTCTCACTCTTCTGAAATACGATGAGACTTACAGACAATAGATTATCCCATATTTGAGAAAATAGGGTACTGAACCTTTTTTTCTAAAGGCTACCATCTGTTTTGCAGACAAGACACCGATTCAGACCATTGTGTGTCCAATTCAGGATATCTACCCTAAATAACCAGTTCCCCTGCAAAATGAAGTATTATCAGCCTAATCCTCCAGAGCAGGCTGATAAATGGGTAGGAACAAAATGGTCAGTCACTTTACAAATATTTTTTACATTGAATGGTACCCGAAATGATCTTTTTTACCTTGGAACATAAGGTTCTGTTGGAGGAGGGGGTATGTAGAGATCCTGAAGGGCAGAGCTGTCTCTTTTTGTAGGTGTGCTGATAGTGCTGGATGGTGTAGCAACACTGCTTGTAGGACTTCTAGGAATAAGAGGCTGGTTCAAAAGAGAGAGAGAAACAATCAAGATTATCCTTATATATTGTACATTTTTATCTGAAAAATCTGTGAAACGTTCTATAGTTCAGAAAGTTAAAGAAATAATTAGAAGTTCTAATGTTTTGTGTTTTTAAACTGACTGAAAAAACACTCATGTTAAGGAGACAGATCTACAAATGGACATGTATTGTGCTTACAAAATTGACTCCCCTGATTACATCTTTTTCCCTTTCGCACAGCAAGTTTATTGCCAATGGCCACAAAAATAGTAATCAGAGTCACTGGTGAAATCTTAATGAGTAAGTAGCATACAGAATCCAGTGAATTCCTTAATTAAACTAACATTGTAAAGAGAAAGTCTAGTGTTTACAGTAAAAGGTGCATAAGTAGGCATTAAATTGAATGTCATCTTTCCCCATCTGCTCTACAGCTTAAGAATTAACTGTAAAAGCTTCAGTTTACATCTGCAGATGTTGTTCTCAGAGCACACGTGCTAAGAGACAGAATAAACTGTATATTATTATTATTCTCCACTCTCCTGGGCACACTCCTCACAAAGTAACATTTATTTGCAGGTAAATAAATTGTACACTCCTTGCAGAATAATCATGCATTCTAGCAATCATTCCAGTCCAAACAGGACTTCCTCTTAAGCACATCTCTCTCTCTCGTGAATTAGGCACCCCCTTATCTTCCTCAACTTAACTATCTTGGCTAGCTAAATACGGACCAACCATTTGAAGACATTAAACCATGGTAGAGCTGGAAATTACAGCAAGATTTTCTAACAGTCTGTATGCAGATGCAGAAAAATGAAATGAGATTCCTTTAGTTTACTTAATAAAGTCTGCCTAATAACAAAAGCCTTATGTTACTTGGCTTGTGTGATAGCTAAACTCAACCAGAAGAAAAATGTCCAAACAGCAAGTACAACAGCATCTTCATATACCCTAAAATTAATCTAATATTAAATGAAGGCTGAGTTTTGCTTTCAAAGAGTTGTTTCTCCTCCATCTTTCTGGAAGTGAATTCCTTGAAGAAAGAAGTGTTAGGATCAAAGAGAGTCCACCTATCTATAATTTCTGGTCTAAATAACTACTGGAGGACACAAACATTTCACAATGTATTGATAGCAGAGAAGCTCTAAATACTGACTGAATGGGTGAGTAGAAAGATCCTTCTGCCAGCACTATTAAGAATGCTATATGAGAGACTAACAGGCCGTTCCTGTGGAGAATAATCAGCTCTAATTTCCTAGATATTAATCTTGACACTGTAGCATTATGCCTGTACTGCTGAAAACCCCAAGAGTTCAATAGCAGGAACTTTTTCAAAATGTTGGACTTTCATAACCTAGTGATGAGTCATTCGAATTTATGCTTATCAAGCAAAGCCCCCATCGTGTTACTTTTTTTCGAGCTGCATGTAAGAATAATGCATGCCACCTCAGAAGCCTCACCCTTTAGCCAGTTACTGCCTTGCTTTAGGAAAAGAGCTGTGTTAGATGTTATTTATCTCAAACAAAATAAAATGTATGCAAGTCCAGCTTTAGAGCAACAGCTGTAAACTGACCCAAGTTTCCTTTTTCTGAATGTTAGAAAACTATCTCCTGTAAACAGCGATACTGATAAATTCTATCCTTGATCACTGGAGTTAATGTGAGTATTTCTATAGCCAGGCCAGTGAAAGAGTGCCAGTATTTACAGCAAGAGAGGGAGAAAGACACACACACAAAACCAGACAGGTAAAAGACTTTACAACCATTAAAAACAAGACAACAGAAGTCTGCAAAGATAAGAATAAGTTGGTGGCAAAACTGGGTAAAAAACGAAAAACCCCTTCTTTCACAGAAACAAAAATCTTATCCTTTAAATTTTTATCCATGACACTGTAGCCACAGATGTTCTTGAACCATTTACTAATACAATACCAGTTATTTCCTTTCTGATACCTTGTACTTCTAAGACAAGTACACTTTGTGGCTTGTTGAGTAGCCTGTAGAATTAATTTTCATTGTAAGCCAAAAGAATTTTGTGACCTAGACCCTGTTTACACTTGTTAAGTCCAGGCTGTTGTTCATGGCTCATTCTGGCAGAAGCACGGAGAGGAAGACAAGCTGGGGAGATGGATTTGCTCTTCCGAACTTTGGGGAAGAAGAAAGCCCTTTACTTTACTTGCATGAACAGGCAGATAAGAGGAAAGGGGGCCCTAGAGACTAGACTGACAATCAATAGGCGGTTTATGGTTTATGTCACGTAAGGAAAATCATGCTCAAGCATAACAGTGATCTGGACTTACAATGGCTTGATAAGTCTCTGGTGGTTCTGATCTGCTGCTGGAAGGCTAGAGGACATGGGTAAAGAATTTCCCTTGTGCTACAGCCTGCAATAGCTGGGCTTAACTATTTAAATACTAATGATACGGGCTTAATTTCTGGATAAACGATTTCGCCGAAGTCTGAGGATTCTATTGGGTAGCTTCACACTTCACCAGTCTTTGTTAGTGCATACAGCTCAGTTTATCCTCCTGAACATTTTGCTGGAAGATGCTGGAAATCAGTTGGGGTATGTGTATTTTTGAGAAATGAATATTTTGGTTCATCTTTTGGCTTGGCAAGGTGTTTAAAACAGTGAGTGCAATCGGAAGAAATGGTATTCAATCTACCACATAAAAACACAAGTTATCCAGATATCCGAAGGTAAAAGGTTTCCCTCAAACTCTTCCCATGTGAGACACTCTCAGAGATGAAATTACAGTGTAATTGGTGAGAGTCTGAATAACGGTGGTATCTCACAGGACGGCATTATGGGTACACCTTCCTAGGGCACCCAGAGCTCCCTAGGGGACAGAAACTGTCATAGTGCAAGTAGAAGCACAATCCTGTAGGATTGTCTCAAAACATACTAGGATGTCTCTTATCTTTTCCATATTTGGGTCATAGTGCCCAAATCAACTCTCCAGATTATTTCCACAAAAACAGAAAAGCTGAGTAACTAGAAAGAAAAGGATAAACCCAAATTTAAAAATAGGTCAACGTTTTTACTTTGTTTTTGTTTTTTAAATTTATCACCATTTCACCAGTAAATCAGTATCTCAGTAAGAACTGCTACATGCTAGAAGCATTCAAATGGTCTCTCCTGGTAGTAGATTAACACACTGAGAGCACTGCTGCAACTACCACCTTATGCTGTAGTTCAGCTTTCATTTTAAAAAAATTAAAAGTCTTCAGACCCTCCTGGTTGAAAAGAGAACCTTCAAAACATGGCAATTTGCATGGCAATTTAGAGACCCCAACCATTCAGCTTGAATCAATCTGTGCATCTGCAAGGAAATCAGCCCATGTAGCTCTCCAGTTCAGTGGCAGGCATTCAGCAGACCATATGCAGGCACACTGAACAGAAAAACACATGGAACTCCATTCAGTTATTTCTGAATTGGATGCCTTGGAGATCAGTGTTATCACTGAGTTAATTATCTTCCAAAGACTACAGCTTTTTCCTGCTGCAGTCCCTTTTGGTAGGCTGTCCAGGGCAAGTGGGATTGCTGAAACAGCAATAAAACTAAAAAGTTTTCTGGTCCAAAGAGTTAAATACTTGGCCCATGGGAATAGCCTGACAGAAAAAGTTTAGACGTTACATATTAAAGCTTGAATAGCCTAAAAAATGTCTCACAGAAGACCCTGCATCAATCTTAACCCACAACGACAGACACAAAATCCATATTTCAATATATTTTGGAGTACTATTTCTCAAACACTTTGGATGCAACATACTCCTTCAGGATCATCAGTCTTTATGGACCCCTTCTCAAATTGTCCATTGGCCAGGGAACAGACAACCAACTGTCTTTACTTACAGCAGCTCAGTTTCTCTAACACGGGGAAATAAGGAGTCCCTGTAGTACTGACTGATAGCACACAGACATTTAACTCCCCTTTCCTCCAGAAGCTGCCCTGTCCCTGGTTAGCTCTGCCCTGTAGTCCCTCCCTTCCTCTTGCTACCAGGACCTATTGCTGCTTTCCCATCCCCAATCCTGAAGGAACTAAGAGGGTGCCCCCAGTAAGTCTGCATATTATTTTGGTCTTTTTTTCTCTCTAAACAATTAATGTAATTAATATTTAACATATACTATCTAAAATTCTTTTTAATGTTTCTTTAACTCCCTTGGAAGCTGCAATATACAGTTTGAGAAACATTGCTCCAGAAAAAGACATACAATTTTTAAAAATCTAAGCAAAACCAATACAAAATTTTAAGTGGTAATATCTTTAAACAGTATTTGCATCAGTAAACAGATTTCACTGCTGATACATTTGTCATATTGGATCAAGGTTATGACAATGTATTGAATGGAATGTTTCTGATAAAATAATTTTTTTATAAGACCGACCATGACATGAAATAATGAAATACTACAGCTAATTCATACTCTCTGGGAAAACCCAGTCAGAATCCATTTTAACAGTGCTGCAAAGAATGCCCAGTTCCCATGTAGTTAAAAGACAACTAAGCAACTGAAGAATAAACAAGTTAGTATTTTATTCAAACTGAATTAATAAAAGTTTAACGTCATTAATTCTAATCATAGATGAAAACAGAATATAGCATTGTCTTTAGATGAATAAAGGAGGCATATAATCAAGTAAGGAAAAATACTAAACAAAAATAATAAAAGTAGCTTTTTCTCCCAAACCGCAGACTCTGTTGTTACTGTTGCTGTTGCTTCTTAGGAAGTTGAATAGCCGAACATATCACAGTGGAGATATGATGCATACCTAATCCAAAATAATGTCTGTTCAAAAAAAAACTACAGATACTGAGCTGTTGGTGATTTTATAATGGTACAATTTAATCACATACAAAACAGTACAGTGAACTATTTCAAATATACAAAAGGTGACATTTAAATAAGCTTGGTGAAGAGTGTGGCAGGATGTTTAAGAGGGGTCAGAAGTTTTTTTCCAAGTCAACACACAACATGTGGCTGGCAGCAGACCTGTCCCCAACCTCACTGACATCAGTTACAGACCTTTCATTGATAATGGCAAGGTGTAGTCCAAATTAGCCAAAGCACGGCAACACATTGCTTTACAATTCCATATCTGCATTATAAAGAAACTGGATGGAGAGTCTTCTACATTGTAGTCAAAGTCCAGTTTCTTTTGCCTAATTAACAAAACATTTTCCAGAAGGCAGAGGAGGACTTTGCAGCTAGTTTCCTGCTAGTGTGATGACAGTGACTTACATAAGATCTCATATGCTCTGAGAATCTTCTCTATTGAACCTTCCACCCTCATTCAAGTAGCACTTCAGGGAGCCTCCCTTTGAAAGCGCCCCAAAATAACACAAAGTGGAAAGGAGAAATAAAAGAGACAATCTAGAGTAGAGGATATTTATTTAAGTTAGGTTTTGAACCAAACATGAATTTGGAGAATTCAGAGATAATTAAGTCACCTCTATGTCAAGTGAGAAAAATAAAAAAATTAAAGGTTAATCTTAATTGGTTTGTTCACCACATTCAGTAGCAGTCAGAAATACAAATATTACAATCTGAAATATCATTCTAGGCTTTCACACAATGGATCAGAGTATCAGAAAAAATAACTGAAAGGCAAATTTAATAAGATTTGTCTCACAGGCATAACATCTTAATATTTATGGTATAGTGTCATAATAATGAATACCTTCAATTGCAAAGGCAACCACAAAATTCCCCAAGGCCACAGCTGCCTAATTCAAATGTTATAAAAGCAGTAACGAAAAACAGAGGCTGAAAAATGCCTTGACTTCACAAATTTGGACACGATTCCAGAATAAGTCAGGGGTGAACTTTGATTATCTGCAAGAAGTTGGATACTGATGGATATTAAAAGAGACAATCATCAAGAGACTGAACACAAAAAAATAAACCCAGCACTTCCCTTAATCAGGACAAAAGGGGAAAAAAAGGATGTTTTTCTTGCTGTACTGACTGACCTTAGAACTGAAATTAATGCACTTGTAAATACAAATTCATTATGTAACGGTGCATAGTATAGCCATAGGCTAATTGTATTATTTTACTGTACATCAAGCCATTCGATATCAGTTTCAGGACTGCTACACAGGATGCATAATTATTCTTCTTCTTTCTTTCCCCTAACACTTCATATTTATTGTAAGGATAAGAATATTTGTGAAAAGAATGAATATACTGCATTTCTGCTAAAAGAAAAACACCTAAATAATTAATCAGTAGTTACATAGACTGCATTTAACTCCTTATTCATGGCAAGACCAAACATTCTAAGAAGCATTTATGCCAATTAGCAACCAGCTAATATCTGAATGATCTAAAAGCGTTTTCCACACACTCTGACACCATGAATGTTTGGGTGGCATATGGCTAATCTAGATCATTAACAGTGGGCAGCAAGCTCTTAAACATTTAACTATCAGTATGCATAATTTAATTACCCGGATGCTCTGTCACTCACACACCAAAGTGCTTGATACACTGGTAGTACCTGCATACTGCCTAAACTGGAAGACTCATCTAGCACTTTCCCAGCTTACAGACATACTTGGTATCTCTCCATTAAGTCTAGTTTTTCATGTAGCTGCAAATGGCAAACTTCATGTTCTTACATACAATTATTGACTAAACAAGCAGAATGTAATTTACCAATAATGCCTCAATATTACTCACTTTCAGCTAAAATTAAGTTTTGCAGGCCCTCAATTAAAACTTCCCAATGTAAATTTCAATGTAAATGAATCTCTAAATTTAATTAACTGAAATATTTACCTTCTACATTTGCTGCCACAGTTCTTAAACATATTAATTGGTGAGGTGTATACAAAAACTAAGTCTGCTTTTGTGTCAGCCTTCTTACATTAGGGCAAACTTCCACCTTCCCACCTTACTCACTGCAATTTGAGTAGGATATGACACCACATTTTTCTTCTGTTCACTTCATTTGCAGAACCAAAAAACCCAGAGCAGCCAGTTTGCAGATCCTAATACCCATTTTATCAGAATTTCATCTGTATATCTTATTCTAGAGTCTTTTCAGTATTTTGCTCATATTTCATACTTTAACAGAATTATTACTGAGTCATAATTTCCTTATAGCTTGTCTGTTGAATAATACATCTGGTTCAATTAACTTAGCTCTGGGATGACAGCACAGTTATAACATTCTCAATTATTTCATGACACCCTGATACAGGGAAACAAGTTATCATAATTTCTCCTGCTTCCAAAAGTGATGGATATATTGTTTTTCCTTTTTTTGCTATTTGCTATAACTTCCTCCCTCTCCTCACACCCTGCGTCCCAAGCTCCTATTAAAGAAAAGCACCCTTACATGAACCAGGAACATAAATTTCAGGACAGCCATAGGGCAAATTACAATTACAAAACTTACATTTTTTCTGAAGATTTTTTTCAGAAATATTTGAAGTAAATTCTGTTAAATAAACATAATTTCTTCATATTTTAATAGCTATAAAATTACACTGCACTCTGACTGCTTTTGCTGCTTGTTATTAATCAAACATACAATACCGATTTCACACTTAGGCTACATTTAAACTTCAACATCATCTGACCTTAATCTCTGTTCACCTCTGATCTGCATAAATTAACAGTGGAAATCTACACATAATGCAGTTTCTGAAGTTTGTCTTCACTTCACCCTGGAGCTTTTTTGACACTTGGTCTACTTAAGAAAATTGCTGTTTCTCACACTAAAATCGTAAATTACAACATATTACACATGTATGCACTCTGCACACATAAGCACTGAATGAGGTTCTGGCCTTCTCCTGGTGTCATGTTTGATAAAATCAGAACAATGTCATCACGATACCAGAATCATATCTCTAACGTTTAACAGTATCTCTATTTGTACTCAGCCTTTAAAATATCAATATTTGCTATGCTATCAGCAAAAAAACCCACACCAAAACCAATACTCTCTTTACCCCCCTCATCAAACTTATAAGATTACAGAAAACCTCTATCTAGGGTCAGTGTGATCTTATCTAATGCAGATAATTAAGTTGAGCTAGATGTCCAGACTCCCTTTATCATCAAATGGAAAGAAAGAGGCATGAGCAGGGTCCAATTCACCTCATCCCAAGGTAGATCAGTCTAAATAACATAGGCCAAGATGAAGCAGTTACTGTTACGTATGTCCGCTGGTCAAAGGGAGTAAAAATGAGGAACCTGAATGATACGTAGATACGTACACAGCAGATATCTAAAGTCAGATCAGTTGGGTAACAGCCTAATATCTGTATTGAGCTAAGGATGCTGAGATATAAATTAGAGCCAAATAAAAAACACTAACAGATGACGGGATTTTTGGTTCTGGGAGTGAGTGTGGAGTTTCAAGCAGGCCCACAACTTTAGCTCATGACTGCATTCACTGTAAAAGGACCACAGAAATTCTCACTTTCCTACTGGACTTAAGTTTAAATGGCGGAAATTGGCTTCTGTCCAATTTCTTCCCACCCTTTTGGAGTAGCCAGTCTTGAATTAATTATTTATTTGCTATTGTCAGCATCAATGGGCCATGTCAGAAACTCTTGTTATGGGGTCTTCAGTGTAATTATTCTGGCAGCAAACGATAAAGTGAATCAAAAGGAATATCTAGAGGAATGACCTAATTCACCCAAAGGAATACCAAACTCACCCCAAATGCATTTAGACTGGAAGCACTTGACCCCATTTAAAGCAATGATGTGCATTTTTCATTTGTATTTCTATTCTCACTAAAGCTATAATAAAAATGCAGCCTTCAAGTAAGGACATTCATACACTCATATTATATATACAGATTTGCAATTTTATATTCAGACGCTAATAAGATATTTTGGTTGAAAGTTTTTTTGTCACATATCTAGTCAATTCTTTATATCTGAAAGACCAAGACATCTCAATCATTCAAAAAATTAGTTTCAAAGACAATGATGCATTTGACCATTATAAAATAATTTTTATATATACACATATTTGAAAGAAGTTCTTCCTGGCATTAGTTTTTTTTACGAATGTCTCAATATTTTAAATGGCAATGACCACAGCTACTGACAGTGGCATTTCCATATCTCATTTTCCTTTTGCCCAAACTTTGCAACAAGTCTTTTCTTTCTCACATGTATTTAATTTTAAATTAGGCTTTTTATTGTGATAATAAAAATATTCCAAAGAGTGCATTCTTTATGCAAAGGAAATAAATTTCTAAACATTGTTCTATCTGAACTGAATGAAAAAGGGGATTATTTGTCAGTTCCATATGTTGGTTACATGCTTTCATCAGTCTGGACATAACTTTTATTTCCCAGAGTAATCCATCACAGTGACATTTTATCCTAGAGTGAAATATGAAAGCTTTAATGAAACTGTTCCATTGTTTTCAGCACATTGCAGGCTTATTAAAATTAGAGGCCTAGCTGGACATCCTGTGCTACACCTCATTATGTGCAAGGGTTCAATCTCAAGGACAACTTTGACATGAATATGACTTTATTTACCTGAGGAAATTTTGATGGTCAAGTAGCTCATGGAATAAAATCACCTTATAGATTTTCCTGTAACTCCATCATTGATCAAACTGAGAACTCAAGATCTTTTCCTCTCCTCTTTTTTTTTTGAGGTTATACTGCATTGAGAGCTTAACATGAAGTCAAACTAAAATTTATTAGTTTCTGACGTATGCTTGTTTCCCCTTAGCTACAAAAGTTATCTGAGGCTACTTTTCTGCATTGTAAGGGATGATTACTACTTAACTTTGAAAAGTTCTACTAACAGCTTTAATTTCAATTGAGCCTATGAGAACAAACTGCAGAGAAATCATTTCAGAAACAATTTTTCAAAGTATACAAGAGTAAATCCATATGCTGCTGAGATGAAGCACAATAAAGCATCATTGAGATAATCTATAGTTAAAATGATGGTGTATGACTTATGATTAAGCTTCATTACCTGCAGAGCAAGGGGCTTCCATCTCATATTTTTCAGTAAAGCTGGTGCTGAGGTAAGCATGCTCTGAGGTCGCTTTTTCAAAGTTAAGATAACACCACTCGGATCCTCTCGTAGTGCATTCACCAAATTTTTCAACTGCCACCCCACCTGGTAACCAGTAAAATCATTACAATAAAATTGAGGTACAGTATTCAATATGTAATGTTCCCTTTTTAAATAAGATTAGTAAAATAACATAATAGGAGTGTATATATATATATATATATTAAAGGAGATTAAATCTAGAAATGTCAAAAATAAATTACTGCATAAAAATCATGTCAACTAAAATTATTATTATAATGTGTTAAGATGGATATGCATCATTTCAGGTTTTAGAATTAATAAACTACTGTTACTCCACTGTAAATGCACAATTAGATCTCAAAGTGTTTTCAGAATTAGCTCTTATACATAGATTTTAGAGACCATAAAGTTAAAAAGCCCTGGCTTCCACATTGACAGTTCAATTCAATACTGAGCATTTTGCACTCCACAGTTACTATTTAAAGTCCACTAACCACATGTAGTCATACTACTTCTACTCCTAGCAGCTTATGCAAGCACAAACCAGTTCAGGAAATCTTCTACTCTTCACACTGCTATAAAAATAAAATCAGAATCACAAGGCCTTTTTTTTTTTAAATAGTACTTCTTTCATGATGATTTCAGAAACAAATACAGTAAATTGATGACAGAAATGTAGTCTAGCCACTACTTGAGTATTATCCCAAAGTAAAATTTTCCTAATTGAATTAGAGCATTTTGAAATATTCTAAAATTAAGAACTTGACTAACATGGAAAGCATCAAGTCTTTATTTATAAACTCAGGATAGAACTTTCTGAATCATTCACGTTTTTGAAAAAAAGTACTTCAAATATTAAAACAGTACAACTCATGACAACGGTTTTCAGTCTAAATAATGCCTGATTTTAGGTATCTATCTTGAAACCCTTTAAGATATTCAATCCCTGCCTTTTCAAGTTTGGCACCTAGAGTGGCAACACACAGAAACATACATCCCTTGAAAATCTTGGCCTGTAAACCTAGAAATTGTTATTCCTGTAAACTTGACAGCTTTTCTACCTTTTTGTTTCTGTCTCCCCCTAAACACACAAGTAAATTTTCCTGATATTTAAAGGATCACAGTTACAAATATTTTCCTGCTCTGGCAACTTGTACAAGAACAATGTTAAGAATAAAATTATCCAACTGAGAAGTTAAAGTCTTACTGAAAAAACATCTAGAACCCTGAAGTGATAAGGTAACACCATCGTAAAAAGGTTACTTTATATCATCTCAATATTTTTGAAAAAAACTCAAATAGGCAATATGAACAAAGAGAATGAAAATGTTCCTTCTCATTGGTATAGTACAATACGACACAAATATACATATATTACCTGTGTTTAAGCAAGGTAATCACACATAGGTTGTTGTTAATTTTGTTTTACCTTATTCCCTATTACCCAAAAATGCAATATATTTGTTTAGTATAACTTATTTTAAGAGCTGATACTCCCATATGAGCACGCCACTTAAGCCAACACTGATGTTTACCAACAACACGGAATCACAGACATGGCTCAAATCTCACCACCCTCCCTCAGCTACTGTGAACCTACCTGTCCTGTTTTCACCACAGAAAAGCTGATTATATCCAGGATACGTTTCTACAGTAATATTATTTTAAACAAAGAAACAGGATGTTGACAACATGCGTCTTTAAGGAATATTTTCCGTCAATGATAGACTTCCAAACATGCTGGAATTCTTATTTTCAGTCCAATGTACTAGGCATACAGCTATTATACTTAGAATAAAATGAAACATGAATGTAATGTAATCAACTTTAGCTCAATTCCCACATCCTGGTGAAGTCTCCATTCTGTTTCAACGGTATCTAACCCAAGTCTCTTTAAGCCAAAGTTTTGTGTCTTAATATTACAATTTTATAAAAAATTACCTTGTGATTTATAACACCATTTTCCTACTCAGAGAGACTTCCACCACTGCTTAGAAACAATATATTTCCCATAGTTCCATAAGGTCACTGTGGGCATATGCAAGGTCTCATTTGCTACCCAAAAGAAGGAATTAAAGGCCTACAGCTCATGTAAGGTATCTCTGTATGTAAGTTACTGTACACTTTAATTCCCTAATGTAACAACCAAAGACAGATTTCTGGAGAGGAATCCTTCTGCTGAACAAAGCAGCAGAGTGAGCCTTGAGGAAAACATGATGCGGCCCCAGTTGCAGAGTCAGGATATATAATTCTTGCCATTTAAATTGGTAAGATGCTGCATGCGAAAGCTGTGCTTTAAAGCCATCTGTTTCTCACTGAAATAGCCAGAGGAATATAAATAAAATTGGGGTGGGTTTTTTTGGTTATGCTAGCAGTTTCAGAATTATTTTAAATGCACTTTCATACTCTGCAGAGATAAAATGTATGGTGCATTTCAACTACACCTTCCACTGCAATAAATGGGAGATTATCTAGTCTCTTTATAAAGGGGGATTAAAGAAAAAAATCACTTCAAAGCACTAAATCTGATGTATTTAATTTAGAAGCTCATGAATATAAACAATTTAACTCATTTTTTCACAGGAAAACTCTGAGCTTACTATAAATCTCAAATTAAAATCATCCTCTGCTTTTACTTAGTTCCCTGACATAATTTTTCTGGCTGGTTCAGACAGTCCTTGGTTGCTTCTCATCTTTTGAACAGAAACGACTGAATTGGCCTAAGAGGAACAAGCTGTCAACAATATATTGAAGGAAATTGATGTCCATGTAGGAGGCATGCTCTTCAGTTCCCACTTAGTTTAGATCCCATCAAAATTCGTAATGACACAGACTAAACAGAAGCAATCTTATTTGGGGAGGTCAGGTTGGAAAGAGGAAAAGGGAGTAAATAGGAACTGGAAACTGTTTTCCAGAAATCCACTTTAGTGATATGTAATCTACACTTTTTTTTTAAAGCACAATGTAAATTTATTCTAATCTCTCCTCAGGATCTTGTACCTTCTCATGACCACCAGTTATCAATTCTCAAATTCTAATCATCAGGTTTTAGGGCAGAGCTTTCAAAGTCCCTACCACAACCTTTATCCTACCCATATACTGTAAAAGCAGACAGTAATAAAAAAGTTTCATTATTGGTTTGAAAATTCAATAGATAAGTAAAAAGACTATATTAGCAGAGAACTTTACTTACATTAAAACAACCTGAGCAATTAATTTTTAAAACTGCACTATGCTGACCAGGCATCCATTTTTAAAGACCAAGCAAGATTACTGTTGCTTACTTTAAAATAAATTTACACTTCTAAACCAAGTGCCATCAACAAGTGGTAGTCAGGAGAGTTCTCTTTAGTGGCAGCCTAAGCCCAGCGCTGGGTTTTGCTGCGCAGTGCCTGAATCACTCCTGGCTGCCAGTGCAGCTCATGGCCGAGCGCAAGGAGGGCAGCCCACGGGTCAGGCACCAGGCACAGGCACAACCTGGCCGGTCCCTGGGTAATACCAGGAGCCCCGGGGTGGGGAAAAGTGTGCCTGCTGCATGGGTGCAGGTCTGGGTGCCTAAGGGAGCACAGAGCACTCCGTGGAAAGGTGGAGCTTGGAGCAGGATAGTCCACGGGGGGTTTTTTTGGTGAGGAAGGAGGAGGACTATGGGCTCAAGAGGCAGGAAGGGAAGGTGAGCATGACATGCAAAGATAGAGGAACTAGAGGAAGAGGGAGAGGAGAGTGAGGGAGCACCACAGGGGTGCCATGCAGGGTCATTCTGAGCTGTTTCTGCCAAGAAGGTTACAACACCTTTGCTGGAGGAGTCTACTGCCAAGTTAAAGGAGGGACAGATAGGGTAGCCCAGATACATGCCACCCAAGGACGGATACCCCAAGGTCAGATGAACAGTGCTGCTGGGGGATGGCATGAGAAGGGACATCACCCTCCCAAAGGGGAGGGCAATGCCCTGCGCCAAGAGTAGTGAGCCTGTGGGCAGGGTGCCTCTAACATCAGCATCCAGCCACCTCCAAATTGCTCATCTCATCCCACTCAGAGGTTGTGGCCAGGCTGGGAAGCATCACCAGAATGCTCCAGAGACACTTGGGGCCACCCAGGTTGCTTCAGTGGGACAAGATGGGCACGCAGGATCCCCATGCAGCTGTGCTCAGTCCTGACACATCCTCCTCATCTCTCCTGCCTCTCCCCTCGTCTCCCACTGGCTTCTCCTCCACCTAGAATACCCCAGCACCTATTACCCCAAAAAGCAGAACCCTTTAGCAGAGAGTGCTGTTAGAGGTCTGCTTCCTCAGCTACCACCTGGGAAAAGAAAATGCTCCCGAACAAGATGAGACATATTTTAAAAGAGTCCAATGTTTCTTTGGCTTGCAGCAAGCACATCTGGATGACAATATTACAATGGCCTGAAATGGAACTTTTGTTTTGAATTCCTATTCTAAATTGCCAAGAACGTCAACATTTTAAACTATTAAAAAGTTGCTCTTAAATTATTGACCTTTTTTTCCCCAGATGAATCTATTCCCCCCTTTATGACAAGCTTGGAAAATTGGTAGTAATCTTTCCTTTTTCTGAAAGCAATCATGACCATTCATTGTTTTTTTGGTTTGTGTGTTTTTTTTTTTGTTTGTTTGTTTGTTTTTTTTTTTTTTTTTTTTACACAGCCACACCCATGACAGTATTCCCAAACTCCTGTGCCCATTTATGATTTCTGTGAGTACTGCTGTTATGAGCCAGAGAGGAGTTCTGTAAAATATTAACATGCAGGAAGCTCAAATACAATTGGATGGACCTAACCCAAGTATTTTTAGGATGCTATAAGATCCAGTACTAAATAACCTACAGTCTGAAAAATCTAGCACATGTATCCCAAAGAAACCATGGAACAGCTGCATCATTTAAAAGCTGTGTGCAAATGTAACATGCACTGAAACTACATCATCTAGAGGGTGGAATTATAGCCAAATGATAAATAGAACTGAGCCCATATTTTTACAGGCGTATTCCTGTTCAAAGGGTCACCAGAGTCCCACGAAATTTAATGACATCTTTTTGCTTCCATTAAAAGAAAAATGTTTTTTTTTTTTTTTTCCCCAGTTATAGTAATTCTTTCCTGATTTGTAGAATTGTAAAAGAGAAATGCAGTAATATCTTTACAGTTTTGAATGAAAAGTAATATCTTCCTGCTAAATATAACCTGCAAAGCCACGTGCTATTTTCTAGTTAAGCAAATATGCAAAATCCACTTATGATTAATTTTTAAAATTTACTGGAATGAGGAGATAACAAAAATTCTTATTCTTTCAATGTTGCCTGTTATAAGTGGCATGCAGCCAGAGCTCTTTGACTTAGCATTTGAAGCTTCAAGCTTTTACTAATTTTTCAGCTAAAAAAATATTATTTATAGGAGGAAGGTGTATATACCTTAAGAAACAGGTATTTTTTTAAGAACTTCCACATCTATCACCCATTTTGCATTTTATAAATAAAGATTAGTGCATAAGAAAAAAAAAAACAACACCACTGCACTTCAAATTACGGTCTATCAAGCCTAGCATGTTATTAAGCAAGTCAGAATATGACAAGAAACTATCCGGAATCATGCTGTTAAATTAACAGATTGATTTCAGTGAACATTGGCCAGAAATGAGGATGGTCAGCTGGCAGCCCAAAGAAACAAATATGTTAGCAAGCATCTCCTTTCCTTCCCCCAGCTGCAGATGCCTAAAAAGGCTAAAAAATAATGGAAGGCCATAGGTCTTCTGCCTCTAGAAAACATTACCAGGTGAGGAAACCACAGAAGGATGTTTACAACATGGACTACCACAGAGATGAAAGCTGTATCTGTATGCAGTAGGAGAAGCAGTGTCAGGAGAGTAGCAGATGCCTTTTTCAGGGATTTATCCAGTTTCTTACGCTAGCACGATAATGAGCGTCCACACTTACATAACAGTTTTCTCCCAAAGAGGAGAGGTTCATAATATTGTGATTGCATATGCTGCAATTCTAACTAAAGAGTATCTTGGCTATGTTATTTAAATAAATGCAATTTTAATCCAATGTTAAAGTCAGTTCTGTGCATCCTTAGAATATCACTGATCACACCACACCGTATTGTTGTCCAAAGTCACAATAATACAGTCTGTATGTAAAGTACGTTGAAGAAAATCATGTCTTTTACTTGAGAAAATCATGATGTTTCACTAAAACTTCTGCTGACTACCACCAAACTATGAAATAATTAATTTTTATATTCATTTTTGGCTACATAAACTAAAGCTCACAATTAAGACTTTCCCAAGAATAAACTAAGTTATGACCCAAACTGAGCTGAATACAGAAGTTACTGCCTCTCATTAAGCAGCTCTAATCACATCTCCCTCTCAGAAAACATATCTGATCTAGAGCATAGCTTCTGACTGAGCTTAGTACCTTGCTCCCTTTAGGTATTTGCACAGCTCAGTTCCACCATAATTCAACAAACTTCATAAAAGTTAGTAACATGTCTACAGAGCACCTCTGTAATGGAGACAAGCATCTGTTTTATCCATGGGGGAACTGAAACTTGAATTATCCAGGGACAAAGAATCAGTTCTGTATTGAAGCTTGGACACTGTTTTATAACAATGCTTACCTTTCACTTTTCACTGATACAATCAACCTTCCGTTCAGAGCTACCTCACTGTTTTGCTTTTGGGTCATTGCTAGCAACATCCTAGAACAAATAAATGAGTATATTTGTTGGGAACAGCAAACATTCCAACTTTATGGGTTTGATTATGTCCTATTTTACAAATGCAAGATGAGAGGGTAGGTACCATTTTTGAGAAAAAAGGGTCTCATTTCCCTATTTTAGGGTATGGCTCCAAAAAATGAGGTTGATTTCAGTTTGCTCAGTTTTGGTGTACCTCTGAAATTTGAAGCATCCTGCCTCACATAGGTACCTGCTCTTCCCCACAGTGACTGGCTGCCTCCAGCACGATGACTGTAAGGCATCTCTCTCTTGAACCAGGAGTACAAATAACCAGAAGAGGCAGAGACTGGCAATCGAGAGGGTTTTCATCCAGCCTTTCATCCACTTTCAGAATGTGGATCTCAGCATTATTTAGCCTCGATGGGACTAAACTCAGCCTTTCAAACCCTAGAGGGGTGTCTTGAGCACGAACATGTGCATAATTTCCAGTTAAAGGGCCTCCCTGAAGGCAAAGCACTGTGCTGACAGGAATACATGAGGACGAATCCCAGTTATACAACAGGCAAGAAGCCATCAGCTCCCTGTGTTGGAAACAAGGGTTCCGGTCCCAATTCCCAGTGGCCACTTTTTTGTGTAACAGAAATGCAATACAAACTACACACACACTGCAGGAAATAGGGTCTGAAAGCCATGTTATGATGAGCAGGCCCTAGCCCTTCTTCAGCAGGGGCACATACATTAAACTATTATGAATAAAGGTGTTGTCACCAGTGTCCTCAACTGTCTTCATTTTCAGGAGCTTCCAGAGCTCAGATGCCTACCTCCATTTCAGCAGGACTCCCAGCAAGGGACAGACCTCCACTGCCATTTCAGCATCCCTGGGCAGCCACAGGTGAGTACTAAAGAGCCTTATGTGCTGATAAATGTCTAAGCAGGCGCAGAGAGTTGGTGGTATGAGCTGAAGGCTCAGGCAGGATTTAGGCAGACTGGATTGCATCCCAGTTTCTCACAGATTAAGCTGCAGTATAGATGTGGGTGGCCTCATCCTTCCCTGGGGGAAGGGAATAGCCAAGCTCCCCAGATTTCACACAGCATAAGGAATGTGCACTTTGGGATTGACCCTGCAGTATTAACCCACCACAGCCACGTCTGCCTTACAGTACCTCATCTGTGCTGCTGTGTGCTTCAGCTCACAATGGGATTTTGAGGCATGTGTGTGCATGCATGCATTGCATATTCTCATATTTAAATTCCCAAAATGATTGTTCTGGAATTAAAACAATAAATGTACATAAACTTACAAGTATACACACATATATAAATAATTTTGTTTCAGATTAAATTTACATTACCTCAACTTAATATTTTAGAACAATTCCAGCAAGTCAATAATTCCAACAGTCTTTGACCCCTCCTCTTTTCAATGTATAAATAAACTACCTGAGATCCCCAGTTGCCCTAGAGCTACATAGTGCTGCTATCCTTGAAACAGATGTTTCTTAAGATTGAATTCATATACTGAAAATAAATTAACATGTGTACAAAGAAATTGTAAAAAAAAAAAAAAAAAAAAAAAATCCTTAAAGATCACTAATAACCAAACAAACTGGAAAAAAACAAACCAAACCGAAACAAAAAGCCTTTAATTGAGTTGAAAACTTATGTAGCACCACTCAGCTAAAGGAAGAACAGGGATAGGTAGTTAAAAGAAATTGTCATAATAAAGCAGTAATTATTTAGCCGTAACAGTTCTTATTTCTTCCATTTTACTGATATTACAATAATCAGCCATAGACAATGTACAGTGTTCAAGCCACTGGGGTGTTCTAAGCCGGTATTGAGAGGTTTTTTAATAAAAAATTACATATTCAGAGTGCATCTACTCAATGCATAGAAGTGCATAGAATTTCCCTGCTTTAGTTTTTCCTCCCTCATGACACAGCATTAACTTGCTTTTCTTATGGTTTTGATCTACTTTTACAACAACTATCACTATCTTACACTTCCTCACAATTACCTCATAACTTCATCAGAATGAGATCATGAATTATGCAACAAAAAATTAGGCTGAAACCTGAAGATCAGCTGTGTAAATTACACAGCTGCTACCTACACAGAGCACAGAAATATTCAAAATTATTGAATCCTAACTTGTACGTGGTCCAGGATGTGCACAACTGTAGTATCAGACAATCAATTTGCAAAACTATGAAGTGATCTCTCCTTACCCTTCATCTCCTTCTCTACAGTATACTTCAATTTTCAGCAATCTCAGTTAAAAGGAAGATTTTTAGCAGCAGAATAATACGTCTTCCTTTCCAAATACACATACCTGAACTTACATTAACAGCAAGCTTTTTAACCTGTTCTTATGAGACAAAAAGAGTAATATAATCTGTATTCTGATCTATAAGCATCAACATAATTAACAACAAAAAGCTGCAATTCTACTGCAGCAGAATTCTTACTACAGCTGCACTGCTTCCAAAAAGAGACACTGGTGCCTTCAAAGTCAGCCCATGTGTGTATTCCCAAACTGTAGCCAGTGCCACACAGAACAGTCTATGTCATCAATTACAAAAGAACTCTTTTTTTTTTTCTTCCCCTGAAGTAAAATAATGGAAGAATTCAGTAGTCTGCTGAGTGGTTATTCATATATTTTCACCTAATCACATAAGTCAACTACTAGGGCTCAATGATAATAGTTGTCCATTCTGGGATACATCCAGGCCAAAAGAAAAGAAATTTTTAAAAAAATCTGGTTTTGAGTGAGCTCTGGAACACAGCAAATGGCAACAGGTGACCACGACCACAATCAGCTGGCAGGGAATACTTCTAGAAATACAGTGTATGGCCACCGAACCCCCATCCCAGTCATATGAGAGGATGGGAATCTCCTGTTGCATCAGTTTCTTCTATTATTTCCTGAAAGGACTCAGTCTAATCTGAACCTCTCAGTGCTTCACTGTTACGCAGCTCCATCAATAGCATACCCCCACAGTAGCAATCCCACAGATGAGGCTTAACATGCTCAGCATATTTTCTTCAAGTACTGTAGTGCGCTGTAACTGCAGCAGAGGGTCAGGATCAGGTGCTCTGGAGCACAGATCAAAGAGCACACTGAAAGTGGGATGTCGGTGCCCAGGTCACAGGGCCAAACCCACCACTCACAAAGCCTGAGGCAGCAAGGAGCCGTTTCCAAAACCACTTGTGACTTATGAGTGACCCTGCCAGTGTTCCCTTTCCATTTTGGGGGACAGCCATCCAGGTTTAATGCCTTCTGCTAGGACAAGCATGTTGACTTGAAATTAAGGTCGAAGCACTGACATAGTTAAACTGTAATCACTAGGAGACAGGTAGCTGCTGAAAGGCAGCAGTGTTGCTTTCTGCAGCAACTGAACTAATTCCACTGACTGGTGACACAGGTGTGTAGTTAAGTGTGAAAATTTCACGTGGAATGAACGAAGGGAAATTGTTTAAAGTTTGGCAGAAACATGAAGCCACATGGGCTGGCCAAGCTTATGTTACTCTAACACAGATGCGATGATGATTTGTTAGATGATTTGTCACGTCAGAGTTAGAAGTGCAAGTGGATGCCCACACTGACACAGCACACTGTTTACACAAAAATGAGCCCATGCTCATCAAAGTGGTGTGCGTTTCACACGTCAACTCTGAACGTGCCCCAGGGATCAATGAAAAACAGGTTCCGTGGACAAGAGCATCCAGCATTTGTGCTGCAAGAAATGGCAGGAGAGTCCCTGACCATTCAAACTCCAAACTCCAAATTCAAGTGAAGCAGTTCTCAAAGCAGAGATAATTTATCTATGGAGCTGCTGTCAATGACCTCCATTAATTTTATTTTCCCAAATATTTACTTCATTTGAAAAATATTTGTGGAAAACAAAAATGAAATCTATCTACATACACGCACATGGGCACTTTCCTAACTCCTTAAAAGACTAACTTCTACCTGAGAATCCTTTCTCCCTGGAGAATAATTATTGGAAAGCACAACATAATTCATCTGCATTTGTCAAATTTGTCAAGTTTTTTCTTTTTTGTTTATACTCATGTAAAAACATTTGCACTCACCATGGGGAAATAAAAGATCATCTTCCCTCACACATTTCCCTTTTGCAATATCACACTTCCCTGACATAAGGGATATAAAATAATATATTTCTGTGTGTATTTGCACATCTATGTAGAAGAGAGATCATAAATAACTCCATGTAATCTAAATACAAATTCCAAGCTAAAGGGAATTGCAAATTCACAAAAAAAGATTTTTCCTTTTGAGAGGGTCATGACAATGTAGTTCCTTTATCAGTATTACACAATAGTTCTGGAGACCGTAAAGAAAGAATAAAGAATGAAACTGAAATTTTGAGAAGGTATTTGGAGGACAGACTACATTTGCCAAAATTGAGTTATTGTCCTCATATCCTGACAAATTAGAGAGAGTTCAGGACAGAGCCATGCAGAGAACTAGGTTACTTCCATGAAGACTTCCATTAACATTTCTGAATAGATCTAAATAGCTTTTAGATGTAAATCCCACCTACCTTCAAAATTAAATATTCACGTTAACATGTACCAAACTACTATAAACAGAAGAAACCCAAGGATTTGGACAGGATTAAAATCCTGATTTGGAAGCTATTACTATATCTCCTGTTCCATAAAAGCACATGCATGACAGCAACAGAAGGAAGCTGAGTGCAGGGCATACTTCGTTTGAACTTTTGTGATCTTGCTGCATTGTTTTGTTGTTCAAGTCAAGCAGCACAAGAGAATAAAAATATTATTTCAAATAAAAGAAGTTGTTAATGGAAAATGTTGTATAAGGTGACAAACATAATGTCAAAATCTTGTACTAACACTGATGTTCCCTCCCTTACACTCTTCCAGCCCACTTCCCTACTGAGTCTCTTTAGAAATACCATTTCCTTCAAAGCCAAGTTAGTAAGACCTTAAATGAAATACCTATGTTCAAAAAACACTTAGTTTGGATCTGAAACAGATCCTGATAAACAGTGCAGAAAAAACCAAATAAACAGGAATATTTGCAATGCCATTTTTCTATAAGGTGTTTTGTTTTGTTTTTCCCAAGGTAAGAAGACATCCGCTGCAAGGTCCATTGTGGATGCATACACTCCAGAGATTCATATGCACTCCCACGTTCAGTATTTCCTATCAGCTGAAATTTGTCAGCTTCCCACAAACCCTGAAATGTTCCGTGGAAGTTGAACCCTTCTCACTAATTGTACAGTGAATCCTAAAAACCTGTTCCTTATTTTTCTAAGCAAAGATTAAGTTAGGGTAAGGAGCTAGAAAGGTATCATACCCTTCTTAAGTGTTTACTCTTACAGAAAAGCAAGGTATGATCTCAAATGTATCCATCATGTTTCAGAGAAATTTTAGCAAAAATCTCAAAATTTTTGTACTATAAATACAAAAAGAATTCCAGTAACTTACTTCTGTGGACTTGTCTTGGTCCACAAGAGCCCTCAGAAGTTTCCACAGTAAGGAACGTGCCATATAAAAGCTAAGTGTTATCTACATACTACATGATTCCAAAAAATCCAGTTTCAGTGGTAACTTATAGGTGTTAAAGACATTAAATGTATCAACTTCTACAAGAAGCAGATTGATAACTGACCATATTCACCTATTTTGTCAAATTAAACATACTTTTTCTGTCATCTGTCTTTACATATGTTCTGATGAGTTTTAGCAAACACAAATTTTGGGAATCTACATGTCTGTCACATCATATTATACCTGTATTAAAGCCATAAATCATATCATACTTATATTATAATTATTTGCAATGTGCCAAAAATGCCTACAAAATAAAGAAACTATGCACAGAAGATTACACAAGAACAGCCTGTTATTCAAGAATCCTACACCACCCTGAGCCTATACCTCCCTCTTTTCTATTTGGAGTATCTTCTCTACTGCTTTATCACTGATGCAACCAGAAAGAGTACTGTGAACAGTAATAATTCATGTAAGCAATAATACTGTTTCCTGCATTTTCAGTTGGTTAAAAGGAGGACAATCTTGAGACAAAATACACTCTTGAATTATATATGGGCAGAAACATGAGTACTGCAGTACAATGCAAACTCTGGATTGCCTGAATGAGTTTTTGTCATTGTTCTTTACATTGGAAATATTTCAGACAGGCTTTTAGAGGAGATTAAGGACGGAATTTACAGGTAAGTTTAAGAGAAGACAATGCTTAAATCCTCTGAATTTTAATGGGGCAGCCATGCCTCTTAGTTACAGAGCTATTAAAAAGAAAATAGTATATTCTGTAAGGCAAAACTAACACAGAAAATTCACATAATTATCTAACCTCAATAAACCACAATCTAAAGGACAATTTTCTGAGCAGTAACTTTTCATTGACTTTAGGCTTAATCTTATTATTATTTTTATTTTAAAAAATCAGAAGTTATTTACATTCCAGACATCCTGCCAGCAACAAGTGGAATACATCCTGCTATGCATGCTTTCTATCAACACAGGAAAAGATCAGGGTAATCACCTGAAATCCTCTGATTTCACTGCCAGACAAAATACTATGAAGATTAAGCATCACTACAAGCAGAGGATGTCAATAGAGAATTTAAAACTATTTGACACCCAGTATTAGGACATTTGTAATAAAAATCAGTATAAGTCACTTAACTATTCTACTTTGTCATGCTGCTTATTTGAATGCCTGTGTGCTTTCTGAAGGAACAGCCTTTTCATTATTATTAAAACGTGATTCTTGTAAAAAGTGTTAGCTAACAAGTTGGATTTTTAAAATAATTGTGTGGAACTTCTATTTGCCATATTTGTATTAATTCTTTGAAATATAAACTACTGAAAGCCAGGTATTAGCTTCACTTTGACAAACAGAATGCACTGAAATAACTGAAGAAAATCATAAAAAAAAAAAGTTCTTACCTTAAACAAATCTAAATTTAAAGTTAGACTTCTTTTAGATTTTGATTCTCCAATTACAAGACATCACCTAAATAACAGCTACATGTGAACAATATTTCCCTACAGCTTTAGAGTTAGATCTTTAAAAAATTTAGTCATAGGGGCAAGTTGAAAAACAGATCCTATGTTTTCAACCGGTGAGCAGTATATGAAGTGTGAAAAAATTCAATGAACAGAAAAGACAAAATGTAACACATTCAAAATTACTTATCTCTGAATTAAGAATCACTGTAAAGAATAATACCTTTTCTCCCCAGAAACACAAATTCCTAGAAATGGACAGTAAATTCCTTTTAACAGGGGCCAGAGTACAAAAAGACTGACTTAGACTCTTGCCAAAAGAAATAAAAAGATTAAAAACATGCTGCATTTATCTATAGAAAAGATTTACTATTTGGCTGTATAAATTGAAAAGTGAATGAAGCACACCTTTGTAAAGGTAACATGGTAGGTCCTATCAGATTTCTAAGAGAATGCTAGCTGATTCTCACTGTGGAAAAGTGACATTAAAATACAAGGAATTTACTTGTATACAATAACAATGATACCAATTATTTTAATTACATTGCTGACAGAACAATGCAAGAGCATATGCAAATGTGTGATTTATTCTATTACTATACATATCCTTTACATCAAATGTTACTGCTGAAAAATTAAATTAAGTTTGTCTTAGCTCCCTATGGTCTTTTTTCCTAGAACTACAATCAACTCTTTTTTTCTGTACATGTCAAAATACCTAGCTTCACTGATGCAAAAGCCAAAACATCAAAATCCTACATTCAAAATTCCACCTAACTAGGTAAGAGAGCTTATCTTAAGGCTTGTCAAAATGTTTTTATTATTAGTGTTAGGAGTAAGAATCTGATCTTCCCTCAAATAAATGCAGCGTAGATGTGCCAAGAAAATTTGACTAAATACCTAGTTGATTGGAAATTTTCAAGTTGACAAGGCAACTTTGCTATATAGCACCATTAGAATTTGCAGGAAAAAACAGCTAGCAAAAGGACTGAATGCTTGTTGGCATACTTCTTCAGATGTATACACATTTTGATAGCTAAAATAATAATGTTCTAAAATGCTCTTCATATTAAATTGATGTCATAAGCTTTCTTAGTGCAGAAAAAATAAAGAAATTAGTCATCAACTATACATGTAAGTTATCACAGGATACAATACTTATGAAGAATCTATATGGCCAAAAAAAGTATTAAAATTCACCCTGATATGCATAGATTTATCAAATTACATTGCATAACTCAAAAAACATATTCCCATCAGTTGATACTTATCAGTTCCACATATGCGCAGTATATTTGGTATCAAACTTAGCTGGAGGATACACTGAAGTAATATACTAATTTGTGCAGAGGAGGTGACATGATGTACAATGGCCTAAAGCTAGAAATGGAACCCCATGGTGTTAAAGCACACTTTTAACAAATGACTGCTGTATTGATAATGGCGATGTAGGATCTTTTTTTTTGTCGGTTAAATTGCTTGCAAGGTCACATGTAATTAATACCATAAACTGACTTTCACTATTCTTAAGAAATCATATACTTTGGAAAAAGAATAATTGCTCTCTATACTGACAGTCTGCTCTTTTCTGTCACCAAGCGTTACCTTACAAAGGGTCATTTTATTTTAACAGTTCACCAATCCTAAATAAAAGCACCAGGAACTAAAATGTATCTGTTCACACAAAGATCCATTTGCATGGTATTAGTTTTCTTGTCCATCATATCTGAAAGATTTGTTACTTCTTAACTTTTCAGGTTTAAAAATCTGAATTTAAATTAAGCTGAACACCATGGGAATTTTATGTGCTTTTGTTCCCAAAAAACATGTTCTACATATTCCAACAGGTTTGGAAAGTAGTAAGTTTTCCAGCTTCCAGGAAGTAATCTTGATCTTGAATTCACCAGGGCACAGTATTTCCAACTCCCTGCATCCATTTGACCCAAACCTTCTATTACACTAAAACTGTTTATTAATGGGTATGCAGAAAACACCCTAATATAACGCCCAAGCCACAGATATTTAGCCTAACTCAATACCTTCAGTGAAAGTAAGAGGAATGGGGCTTCACTTAAGAACTACATGGTTTCAGAACAGAAAAGGGAAATTTAAATGTTAGAATAAATAATGATTTATAAAAACACATTTTTCTACACATTTCTTCTCTACACATACTGATGTCCCGTGACAACTCTATCTCCAATTGACACAGAACATAGTTATACATACCACAGTTTGGTGGTTAACTTGAATCACTTCATCCCCAGCATGGATTTTCTTGCACCGATCTGCAGGTGACTGAATTTAAAATAAAAGAGATGATAAAGAATACAGTTCTTACTGGTCATCATCTCTCTTTCAGCAGTATGATTGCTAAGCTATGTAAATCAGGTTAGATTGATAATGACATTCTACTGTGAAATAAAGAATTAAAGAAATATTTAATAAATCAATTCTTTGTTGGAGAAGAATACTCTGCACTACTGTATACAATACAATCAAATGTTAAGAAATGTAGGAATATTTTTTTATTAAAAGATAACTGAGTCCTAAAGATTTCTTTTAAATTTCATTCTGCGAAAAGAGTGCTTTAATCTGCCTGACATCTCTTAAACCTTGAAAGCCAGTCTTTGTCTGAATTTTGAACCTATCAAGACTAACTGGCAATTCTTCATAAAGAAGTTTCACAACATTGTCTTTGTATTCTACAATGTTTCAATAAGTTGCAGAGAACTTCAGTAAATTACTGTTCTTCGAAGAGTATACAAGGAGAGAGGATTAGGTTAGGTACCAGCTAGGAAGATCATATGTTTTTATGGTAACTTAGTTTTTGGGTCATTATTAGGGTGAAAGAAATGCAACTAGCAACAAAATTCTACAAAGATCACATTTTCAAAAAACAAAGTAGTTTTGTTATTTCCTTTTGCCTCAAAAAACACACCTCAACAACAATAAAAAAATCCAAACAAAAAACCCCAACCCTACTCCATAAAAGTGACATCCCCCCAGAACTCTCCTCTCTCTTCTCCTGTCTTCTATATTTAGAGTAAACCAACTGTTTTCTGAGGGATATACCCCTATGTTTAGAAGATAATATCTTCCTTCAGCTTTTCATAGTACGGCAACACTTTGATTTTTCTCTCAATACTGTGGCTGTCAGCCTATGAAGGCACATAATCAACTTAAAGTTAGGTGAGACTGGCAGGTTGAAAAAAAATCAAGTTGCCCAGGACTATGTTTCCGAAAAGCTGCTATGAATTTTACAGAAAGGATTGAAATTAAATTCATTTTTAGGTGAGACAACAGGTCATCTAGAGAATATGCTCCAGGCCTGAAATGTGGACTGTTTGTAATAACCTATATACTCCATCCCCCTTCAAAATATAAGTCCCATAGCTATGCTATGACTTTCTAGTACAATTCCACGTAATTCAAGGACTGTTTAAATGGAAGATATCCAAGACAAACATGAGGCTGGAAGAAGGGTCACTCATGACTCAGTCCTCAGAGACATTGCTCAGAACATCCTAAATGAATCTGAGCTGGTAAAGGTGTAATTTTATTTACATAAAGAATAGCAGCCTTGACTTTTTGGCACTACTTCAGCATTAAAGGTTTTGGATGAGTGACTTGGTGAAAAATTTTAACACTGGTGATTATGTTCTAATGACCTGTCTTCTGCCTGCCATTTCACTACTCGTACTCATTCATACCTCTAACAGTCTTTATAATCCTCCTATGTAATATTGCTATTTTAGCTCAGATGTAGGTGTACCAAAGGTTTTCAAAAAGTAAATGCAAGTGAATCTTGTGTCATTACCCTTGAACTCTATAGGACTTTATAAACTTTCTCTTGTATTGACTTCAGCACTTGCAGCTTAAATCTTGACAAAACAGGTATTTTGTGTAGCAGTTTGCCAAGCCAGTAAAATACAGTTTGAGAATCTTCAAATTGAAGAGTCTACTTTAAAAAACTCATTGCAATTATACTTCAAGCACACTGCAAGGTGAGGTAAAAATCATTTACAAAAGAGTCTCAAGGCTGTGGTCTTATGAAGAGGTTGCAACTCTTGTTCCTTATTGCTTTTTCCTCCCAAGTAAAAAATACAGACCTTGCTGTAAGGAAGTAGTATCTTTTATCATTGTGATTTAAGGAAAATAGAGGAGAATCGATATGCTCTTTCTTTTTTTAGATGCATATGCTGATCATTAAGCAAAAGATCCATTCATGAAGCCCTACTAGGAGGAACAAGGTGTGTCACATCACAGCTATATCTTCATCAGCTGGTAAGTTGGTTCAACAGGGAGTTGAACAACAGATGGAAGTACCTGTTGCTGAGGCTCGCACATCAATACTATACACCAACTATTCAGAATCTGTTTAGGATTTATTCTTCAGAATAGATTTAGTTTTGTTCTTTAGGCTAAATGTTGTCTTTGTCCCATTCCCCCCAGTGTACCCACACTGTGAAAGATGACCCGGTTAGGCCCCCTGGAGCATATTTTCTGCATGCCCAGAGTGGAGACTTTGGTGTTATTTCTTCTGAAAGGCCTCTTCTTCCCTGAGATCTAAGGGCACCCCGAAAACTCAACCATTGCACAGTAAGGGGGGACACTGGGAGCACCCCCTTCAAAGTTACACTCCTGCCAGAGATGTACTGCATGCTATTACTTTAGAAAAATACTCTCCTTCTTTTGGAAAACCAAATTACAAAATGGCCTTACTTGAAGAATACATTTGTTTTGTGAACTAAAAGAATCTCTCCAACATAGTCTAAAAGGGCTACTTAACATGAAAGCTGTAATCTCTTGCTGGACAAATACACCCTTTAGATTTGTTACTTCCAAATGAAAGAGAGAAGACATGAACCAGAAAGCTCAGCTTGCTCTAATGCCACAGGACCTCCAGGGAGCAGCTATTACGGGGCAGTGACCTGTGAGGAACCCTCTTCTCTCACAGTTCAAGTTTTAGAGCTCAGCTGCTTTGAATTGCAGGGCTGATGTGTTGGGAGAGATGACTCCTAATGCTGAACAGCAAGATCCAAACTCTAATGGGCTTTGTAGCTGGACATCAAACACCTCAATGGCAAACAGAAAAAGCAGACTGTGGTTACAAAAACTACTCTGTTACATTAATGTGGCTAGCCCTGCCATGCTACAGTGTTTATTAAAAGGACAAGTGCTTCTCTGTGATCTTTCAGGAAACTGTCAGACAAAAAGTCTGCCAGTGCCTCACTTGAAGGAGCAGAACTGAAAAGGCCACAAAATTTTGTTCAAAGGGGAAAGAATTTGGATTCTTTCTGTTTCCTAGAAAATAAATGTATTACAAACAGAAAACATGTCAACATCAACAAGTCAGACCACATCTGTGCCATCATGACCTCCTCTGGCCATGATGATTAGATATTTCTCCTCCCATCTATCAGATCCACACCATTTTTTTTTTTTTTTTTAAATTTTTTGTTAAAGGAAGCAGCTAGCAACAGTGTGCTCAAAAGCAGGAGACACCTTACTTTCTCTAAAGCTTTATTAATTTTCACAAATGCTTTAACACATAAGAGCTTTTTCCCTAGATAGCAGACTGCAGTTTCTTGGTCTGCTGTGAGCACCTCCACGGTGTAGAGTGAGTGAAAGTCAGTAACAACAGCAGAAAAGTCATCACGACTGAAGCTTCCTGACATGGCTTTAAATTATGTTCATGAATCACAAAAGATAAGTTTAGAGGGAATGCATTAAGATTTTATTTTTATCTTTGCCCCTGGGAAATTAAATCCAATATTAGCAAGCCATGGAGAGAAATGGTTCCTTTTTTAATCTGAAAGAAATTCAAATGTAAAAACCATCCTCTTTCATATATTTTCTAGATTAAGCTCAACTACAGCTCTGTTGTTTTTGTTTGTTTTTTCTAATTTCACTGATGATATCTATAGCTGTAGGTCTGACTCCCTTGAATTTTAATTTCAAGGTTTAAATTCCTTACATTTTCCTTATTCTGAGACAGGTGGCATTCACACAAATTCTACAACGGATATTATCTATTGGGCATAACCCATGGATATCCTGCCCGCAGCAGAAGAAAACAGAGGGAAGAAAGGCTATCAGATTGTAGCTTATGAAGGGATGAAAACAATATTCCTATGTTATTGAGATGTTAACAGAAACTCACTGCAGATCAGATGCAGCAGCTGTAAATACAGTGTAGGTAGTTTGCACTTTCCACAGTATGACACAGTACCAGGATAAAATAAACATTCTGACAGCTTCATTTTAATAAAATGCCATCAAAATCTTTTAAAGGAATTGCCTAAACCATTATGGAACAGTTCACTGTAGTTTAGTGCTTGTTCCATGTTCACTCAAGATTATGGATAGAAGCCTTTCCCCACCAAATGATAATTTTGCTCAGTTCCTAGCAGCCAACCAGTTCTCTAAATATGGTGTACAAGGAAAAGAGGTTGTATTTCAAAGGCATTTGAAAAGTAGTCTGTTATGTTTTGCCTGCTGTTTAATATCTTCAGCAAGAATTAGCACACCAGTAGTAAGTGTTCCTTTCTATAGGCACTACTCAGAAGTTCATGCAGAAATATATGGTTATTTGTCAATGTGCAGGGATGTCCTCATTTCCATGCATTTATTTATTACAAAATAAAGCTTGATAGATGGAAAATATAAAAGCTGTTTTTCTAATACTGCAGCAAACTTCAGCATATCAGCCTATACATAATAATGACATTTATCTTTTATTCACAGAGCAAGGTAGCTTCAAGACTGCTACTTCCTATCTTGATCAACTGCAGCATTTTAGGTGTCTTGCAAGAACAAATCAAAACTGATTCTCCTGGTCCTCAACTGGGAACAACTCTTTCCATTCTGAGGTAAACAAGCACAAGCATTTCTGCTGTCCAACATGCTATTGGTCCTCAACAGCCAACTAGCACACTTTGGCAAGCAAAATATAGCCTATAGCAAAGGGAAAGCATAAACCACAGGTAAGGTCAAAAAGGCTTCCAGGCCTGAACGTACAGTATTAACAATACTTACATTTTCTGTTGTTCCAGTAATTACATGGAGACCATCATATGTTGATTTAATGTACATACCCTAAGAAAAAGACATCATGGGAAAGAATTTTTAAAGTGTTTCACAAACCATCACCATCTAAACATAACTTGCATATCTCTAAAAGAAAAGTGTTTTTTTTTTTTCCTTTATTTTCTCTCTCTCTCTTTTTTTTTTTTTTTTTTTTTTTTTTTTTTTAAGATTTGTGGACTTTTAATATATGCCATGAGGAATTAGTCTCTGAACAGGAAAGTGCTTTTTAGTAGCAATAGCAAACTAAAACTTTTACCGCAGTCATCTCCATAAATACTCCCCAGTTTTTTAACACACTCCTTCAACTACAAATATAACAACACCTGATCACAAAATAACTCCAGAATTACAAATTGCCTTAGGATAATCAATACTTCCATTTTGCTTTGGAAGGTACAGAGGCTTTAAAAGAACTGGAGTCTCTTGTAGGCAATGCTGCAAACTAACTTTCAAACTGATAACCAATGCTCTGAAATATGCCTGCAAAATGGCTCCAAGACTTTCTGATAGCCTCACTCATCTCAGTGAGCAGTTCAGCTGTAAAACTCAACGATGAAAACTTAAACATCAACTTTGTTAGATATCCCTCTTCTTTCAAAAAAAAAATATGGAGAAAGAGGGATAGCTGATGAACAGACAGAAGTTCCTGCATGGGTAGTCTGAGACAGTGTCTTAAATCTGTTTTTTCATCAAGTCACAATTCAAACATTTGGACAGCATCCACTAAGACAATGAGAGAAAGAAAAAGGAGAGATAATTGGCATATGCTGAGAGTTCAACAACTTCTGAGGAATCTTATTTCCCCCGACTGGATCACAGAAAGCAGGCAAATCTTGAGTAAACGTTCTCTCCATAACCTACTTTTTCTTCTTTTAATCAGAGTGCCACAAAGAAGCCTGTTCCTAGCTGAGGAATAGGGTGAAACACTAGTAAGTAAGTATGGTAAAGAGTCAAAGACTACATATCAGGTTGGACTAATCTAATTTGGGACCAGAACTCACAGACATTTTGGTAGTGGGAACAAGGAAGTGCCTCCCACTTTTTTAAGTGGATGACATACCCAGTAAAAAAAAAAAAAGGACTTTATGAGTTTCTCAAGACAGGGGGGTCAAAATTAAACTCCTATTTTGCTCTGCACAATACAGAGCGGTAATGGCATCAAATCCAGTTGTCACGATGGGCTGCTACAACTCGAAGAGAACAAATCAAGAATCTGCTCATTGCTACAGAGGTAGAAGCCCCTAGCATTACCCTTCAACTTCTAGCTTTTCTATGTACCTTCAGCACTTTTTCCATTGATTGGCTCCATCCACATAGTTTCCTGCTTAACTCAGTTATCTCAAATAGAGAATGGCAATTTCTTATACATTTATCCTCACAACACCCCTGTGAGGTAGGGAAATACTAATATACACACATTTTACAGACAGTGTAATGAGCCACACAAGAGGCTGAGATACATTGGCATCTGTTATTTGGTACTCATACCTACCCTCAAACCACCAAAAGTCAGGTCTTAAATCCCTCTCAGGATCCGGATCTAAGTGACCTGCTCATACACCCTGTGACATGGCAAGAGCTGAAATCACAGTGACTTCATGGTGACAGGATCTGTGTCAGGTCCCTACACAGCGCCATTTAAGAAGAAAGTCATGTTTTTGTTTTTATTGACAGCGAGTTACTGCTTTCAACTTAAAATATCAGGGTGAAAGCCAAGGATGAAGTCTCACACTTAATGGTTACATGGTGTTCAGTTTTGTGCAAAGCATTAGTCTGAAGGATAGTTAGGTCATACAAGTATGCTATCATGGCAGAGGACAATTCACATTCAATATAGTCTGATCTTTTCTACAAATCTAAAATACTTTGAAATAGCAAAAGAGGAGAAAGAACTTTTGCATAATTTGCTTTAAGGGGTAAGATCAAGATTTTGCACATGTTAAGAAAGAGAAGGAAGAGGGAAGATGCAAAAAAACCCCCCAGATTATATTTATTACACTTGTGCAAAATTAATAAATGTTACACTGGTACCATGCCACATTAGTTTTGCAAGAGCCAACATAACTCTGTTTACAAAGCAGCTTTTGATTGGAGAGGGGTACATTTTGCAACAGAAAGATGAGCTACCCTTTCACCCACATTCCTCCGCTCCTAGTTTTAAGTGAACAATATATGGCAAATGGTACAGAGAAGAGAATGTTTCTGGCTTATATTTGATCTGGAATGGAATTAACAATACTACAGACATTTACAAGTTCTCCCCTCTCTGCCTCCTTGTGGCTGCACGGTACCAACAGTGCTTTTAGTGACCAAGGATACAGGGGAGATTAGTGTGTGTGCTGTTTGCTTGTACTGAAACAAATCAGCAGACACACATCTTGGGTATCCAAAGATAATGCCACGGTCCCTATGAATTTGCGAGTATCAGTCAGGTCAATTAAAAGGAAAGATAATTCAGTTAATATGACTAAAATAACCATGAGGTAACCACCCTAGTAATCAAGAAAAAATGTACGCTTAGAATAAAGATCAGGTAAGTCATACTTCAGTATATCAGAGATTGTCCTGATCAGTTATGAGTAGAAGTCTAATTTCAAACCAATCATTACATTTTATCTTGGTGTGAACTACTATTCAGCTAAGAAAAGAGACTTTGTGCCTTTTTTCCTATTTTTTTCCCATTTTTTTTTTTTTAAAAAAGAAAAGAATAGAAGCTGAATCTGGTATCATTTTAACATATTTTACGCAATGCAGGGTGGAAAAGAAAAGAAGATACTAATTCCATTTTATCACACACATAACTGAATTTTTACTTTCACTGTGACACCATCTTAATGGGGTCCCCCAAAGTTGCACATGCTTAGCCCCAAACAGTTCTCAGAACCCATTCATATTTTTTCCCAGCTTTCCAGTATTTCAAACCAAATAACTCAGGAGAAATATTAAGAACAGTAGTACACATGATTCCTGGAAAATACTTTCTAGCTAGGGTGTCAGCAGTACACCTTTAATCAGCTGCCACGCCCTACTATATCTACAACTTGCATTTCATGAGTGATTCTTCATGACAGGATCATTTTGTGTTTGCTTCAGCACGCAAAGAGGAATCCAGAACAATCAGTCTTGCAGTCTGGTGAATGCACTTTTGAATTTTTGAATCTAGGAAACTAGGTGAATAGTTGCAACCTGATATCATATCACAGTACCTGAACTGACTAGGATTAAAATGATAATATGAAGAGGAAAAAATTGAAATGGAAGATTAACCCTTGCTACAGTTCTCCGATATTCTGTTCTGTATTAAAAATAAAGATACAATAGACAGGGACTGTTCAATAAAAACTTCCCAAGGAAAACTTGATTACCTGCTTTTTGTCTAACAAAAGGTGTACAGTATTCTGCTTCTTTGCTAAATACACTCACTGTTTTCAATCAAGTAGTAATGGTTTTAAGTCTGTTTCATGGCAAAAGATACTACCTAAAATAGTTCTGTCTCTTTCTAGAGCATCAGTAGTGGAAAAATACACAAAATTAAATTCTGCTTACTGATACAGATGAAACAACTTCCAAGTCCACAAAAGACAAAAAACAAAAAGTAGTGACTACACATGAGAGCATGCCAGTGATTGCAAATCTGACCACATTAACCCATTTTAGGGCTTTTAAAGTCATTTTCTAGTCTGGCAACTCCCTTTTCACCCTTACTTCAGAGTCACTGCAGGCTGTATCTCTTCACACAGCAACATTCCCTGGAGAACATGTTTATGCATCCAGTCACAAAATCATACCTGGGCAACAGACCAGGGATAGAGGGGGAAAAAAAGGGGGACCAAAAAAAAAAAAAAAAAAGCAAGCAATATCAAAACCCACCCATAATATTGCTTTACCCAGTACATAAGAGTTTCCCCAAATTACACCCTAACATTTTCTGTAATGTCTATAAGACATTGTAAACCCTGCAACACATTTACCTGTTCCTTCTGCACTAAGGTATTAGTCTGACAATTTACATTTACCTCTGACTGATACTTACGTTTCCACAAGAAAAGATCAAACATAGTGAATGAGCTGTTTGTGCTCATTAAAACATCCTGATAGTGCTTCAATCTGTTTTAAGTTGTAAGAACTCCAACCATTCTCTCAATTCCATCATGTATTTACCATGTGAGTGTAGGGAAATAGCAGTTTTCCAAACTTTTTATTTCCTTCTCTTCTCCTTTCCTTTTTCTCTCCCTGACCTACTTTAGCTTCTTAGACAATAAATTAGAGACATGTTAGATATTCCGTTTATGCTAGGTGACAAAAAAATCTTCCCAATTAGCAGCCATCTTTGTCCTTTTCCCTCTGCTTGAAGTCTTTCCATCTTTATAGAAGCTTTTATTTAGTGATTGGTAGAGACAGCACAGAATTGTCATGTGGGTCAAAAATCTAGAAGAAAGTTGACAATAATCCATTTTTCCACCGCTACTGTTGCACAAATCCTGGAAGAAGGTCCAGAAGTTATGGAGTTTCACATTCATCCAAATGCTCCTGCTGTGCAGAGGATATTCACAACTGCAAGCTCCACCATCAATTTTTAAACTGACACACTTAACACTCAATGGGGTGGTACTGATATGCATTCACAGTATCTTAATTGAAAGATATTAGTTTAAAAAACAAACAAACAAAAGCCCAGCAACCCAAAAGCAAAGCTTTCATATAAAACACCAAGAGCAACCTGACAAAGATTATCTGTTAGTAAGACTGGCACTGTAACAAACTGTAAAGTATGATATTCACCCTTCCGGCGCAAATATATCATCCTTGGTGCCTGCTCTGGAGAGCTCACAATCTAGAGGAGACAGCACAATACACAGGCAACAGAATAGTGGCATACAGGCAAGGATAAAGGGGAAAAAAATATGACTGCATCAAAACAGCATTGTATCCTTCTAAGGCTCGTACATTGCACAGGTTTTTTTCTTTAAAAATACATGTAATTATTTTTACAACGATGACATGGTAGTCCTCAATCAGCATCAAGACACTGTTCAGTTGGTTCACAAACACGTATTAAAAGAAAAAAAGCCCTGCCTCAAGATCTTTCAGCTTACACAGACAACACAGGCAGAGGGGTGTATAACAGAGGGACAGAGGAGGAAGAGATTTTCTATCTAATCAGCAACCCAGCAGGAACAGACCCATGAAACACATTCTTATTTACAAAAATACCACTCAACATTTTTCAGTCACTGGGGGTGAGCACCACCCTACATAGAGACTTAAATGAGAAAAAAAACCCCAACAAACAGTCACAAGACAGAAAGGAAAAGAAATAAAAGTTCAGATAAAAATGGACAGAACTCCAAAAAAAGTGATCAAGAGAAAGGGGAAGAAGATTTCTTCATTACAGTAGAAGATAGGATTTCAAAAGGTTGGCTGCAGTGAGCTTGTGGAAGAGTTAAAATTGCAGGTGAAAGAAAGGGAGGAGAGAATCCGTGAAAAGCTGAAATCCTGGAGGACTAGTTTGAAATGCATTCAGAGATAAAAAAGAAAGCCAGTGGCGGAAGGGAATACAAATAGCAGACTAAAACAAAGGATGGGGCAATATTTACTTATCCAAACGTTTGGGTTATTTCTCAGATTTTAATTATGATTTTCCAAAAGAACGGAAAACTAATTTAATATACAATTGCTGTAAGTACCTTGGCATACCAAATTTGTCAAGAAAACCTAAGCCAAACCAAAACCCAAACCACAACACTAACCAACCCACAAACCAAAATACTCTCCAGAATTACACCATCCAAACAACTTAAAAAACCTACTGCAAAAGAGTACAGCGGTAGTCCTTATTCAAGAAAACAGAACAAGAATAAACTTGGGCAGAAGTTGCAAAAGCTATTTGATTAGGCAAAAAATGGTTAACTCTATTCTGATCACCCTCTACTACCTCCAAGGGTTGTGGAAGAGGTATTATTAGTGATGTAAAGTCATACAGCTGTAACTGTTTTCCATTTGGGGTTTTTTCCATGCAGTGGGTGTTGGATACTCAAGTAAACAAAAGATCAATGGTCAACTCTTAAACAACAAACATAGGATGGCTGCACTGAGCCTTTACAAGCATGTGATTAAGCAAACAGAGTTTTTGCAATAAAATTCGATAAGCTACTTCTCAGCAATGCTGTAGAGCTCTTGAATAAGTTATAAAATAGCTTTATATCCCAGAGATACTATGAAGTATATTCCAGAATTTGACAGGTTTTGTGCATAAGCCCACGCAAGCTTCTTGGTTGAGTTGATCTTAGTAATTTAAATCCCTTCAGACTTCAAGATCCTAGAACAATCTGAACCATTTTTCAGAAGCTGGTATAAATGGCAAGAACTTCTCGCTCATTCCTCCCTGTTCACTAAACTCTTTGCATACATCAGTCAGCCTTACAAAATACTTCTCTGTTGGCCCAGCTGCATGAGAAATCAAACTAGCATGAGAAAACAACCTATTTTCAGACTTTAAAATAAAAAGGTCTAAAATGTCCTATTCCTTTCCATATATACAACTTATTTTTTTTTTAAAAAATCACTTTCTCATCCTGGATGATGGGTTTGATTAACTGCGTACTTCTTACCAGCCCTTCACTTGGCTTGATGTTTGTAAGCTGAATCACTTCAAGGTGGGCAGACTGGGAAACGAGCGGATCAGAAGACAGCGAGATAATGTGGTCACAGACGCCAGAGAGAGTTTTACACTAGGAAAGGAAAAGGAAAATAAAATGTCATAATAAGCATAACATTGCTAACTACTTTCATAACCACCTACAATTTAAACTACTGCATTTAAAAAATACATACGAAATCACATTGTTAAATCTACAAGGCAGAGGGGAAGGACCTCAAGTCAGCAGCACAGCACAAAATCTGTCTCTGTGATGACCCTGTACTGACACAGTGTCAGACCAGTGAAGAACAAGAGACAAATGCTTTTGCATCTGAGTAGAGAGAAAAAGGGACTGGGCGAGCTGCTCCCATGCACTCTGAGGGTTGGGTGCCCTGCCTCCGAGATGTGCTCAGGCACGCAGGGAGCACACTGGGAGCTCCAACCCCGCTCTTTGTCCACATCTGCAAAGACATTAAGTGCTCCCAAACCCCACTGATTTCTGTTGAAAGTGCAGATGTTCAGCACAGAAGATAATCAGGCTCTTAATGGCGGCAGGTAACTTCCATTAACTCTGGAGTTTATTCTATACTAATAAAACATGCTAATTGACTTTGGACTGAGTTTCTCACGTTTTATTGCTGCCAAGCATGATCTACTATTGCAGGCATGAAGATTAAAATAAATAACCGCTTCAGGATGGGATAATTCTTAAATCTGTTATCCTTGGCAGCCTCTTTGCAGCAAGATTGAAATAAAAAGTTTCTAAAAAGGCTGGGACTGTCAAATGCATATAGAGTATCTCTACAGCTCTCACTCCCTGAACCCTCTCTTCTCTGAAGCAGGGAAGGTGTGACTTTTTTCCTATCATTCTCTCTTATTTCTGTAAGAAAGTGATTTTTGAGAGTTTCAATGTTTGCTGTGAAGTCCCCTTTTCAGCAACTAAAACTGGTTTCTTGGTTCAGGTTTCCAAATGCGTGTTTTGTCAGCAAATTCAGGGATTAGGACATTCTTCTGGTCTCAGAACTGTGGGTACCTCCAAAACCAATTAAGAACCAGATCAACTGCTCTCAAACTCAAAAGATGAAAGCTAAGCAGCCTCCTCAAATGCCTAAAACACAAGTGCACACAACTGTTGCACCAACCACCTTTCCTAGACTGAAAAGCATATTTCTTAAAGTAAAAAATATCTGCAACAATGCTATTGAAAAATAATATAAAACTGGATATAAACTCCCTGAAAAATCACCATTATAATTCCAAATGCCAAACTACAAATATCTTACAGAAAAAAGAAAGTAAAAAACTGGAAGTGATAAAAAAAAACATATCCAGGGACAGTGAAATCTGAATCCTGTTAGAGACCATTACATTGGGATTTTTTCTTTAAATTATTTACAAACATTTGGAGGTTCGGGTTTGTATATAGATGGCTTATTTTATTGAACAATAATGTTTCAGAATGAATAAATAAATTTGAATCAAATGGAAAATAAAACAAAATTTACATTACTGACATGACCTTCTTCCAGAGATAATATTACCTTCAAGCACACATACATGCCCGCCCCCACCCCTTCAGCTTTATCTGTATTTCATGATGCAGAATCATTACTGAAAAAAGGAAGTCAAGAAATATATAAAATGGGGTTAAGAATGCTTTGTGCTTTACCTGAATTAGAGAGAAGTGAAAAAGTAAACTTTATTGCAAAATTGTTTTCTTATGGCTTTTTGGATACATGAAAATTGCTTTGAGCTGGCATTATAAAAGGGTAAAAAGGGTATAAAATTCCATAATAAAAATGAAAGTTTATATTTCCTGTTTGTTTGGGCTTTTTACTACAATGCTGGCATGTTATTTGTATTTTTATGCCTTGTAACTGCACTGAAAATTATTGAAAAATTGCTTTCAGAAAATTACAGAACACAGTTTTCCACATGCAAAGTGAAGAGATTTACCTACATTACAAATCATTCTCTGGTGAGGAAAACTGAATTTTTCATATATATTTAGACTTGTACTCACCCACCTGCTCTTCTTAGTATTCTCTTTTAAAACTACTAAATTTATAGGGTCCTTAGCAGTTTCAGAGAAACTTCTATTTACAGTGAATTAATGTATGATTTTTTTCTCCTATACCCAGCTGTTGCATTGCAGAGAGATGCCAAAACACACAGAAAAGGAGTGTTCCTACCACCTAACACAAGGTATGCCATTTCAAGTTCACAGACATGGCTCCTTGTTAAAAAAAAAAGTCCTCAGCTGCCTTGACAGATGATGAGAGGAGTGAGGCAAGACCAGAATGTGGCATAGAACAGAAGCCTAAACTGAGATGCATTAAATAGATCCCTAGAGCAGCTGCTCTCCCTTTGCCTCTCCGTGAGAAGAGTGCAGACAGTCTATACAGTAAGCCGATGGAGATCAGCATTTCAATATGGTTACATTGGTTGCAATCCTAAAACAAGGTGGTGTGAATATTCTCCATGAGGAGCTCTGGGAGTACTGGATGCCAAAATCACCAAGTTACTACAGTAAAAAAAAAAATCTGCCATATGCTTCTATGCATTTCTGAAAGATGATTGTCTTTCGGGTCTTGTGGTTTTCTTTCCATCTTAGATATTCATACCGCATCCAACAGCACGATGTCGTGCCCATTGTAAGCACAATAAATGAGCTACAGCAAAGTCCCTAGAGAAGACCCTACGATTAGAGGATGCTCTTTCAGATTAAGGCTTCAAACTCTATGACCTTTCCAAAATGTAAACACTCATTTGACATGTGGGGATGCACACATAACTGTCTTCCAAGAAAAATGGTATTTAGGGGCAAAACTCTGCTACATTATTATCAAATCTTTTCCGCTTCATGAGTACCCAGATCTCACCAGGGTGAAAACAAAAGTTCAAGACAGAGAAGTTTTAAAGCTCCGTTAAATGTTATCTGGTTCATTACCATACATGAGTATCAGAGGTGACTGGAAACAGCAAAAGAAAACAGAAGGTACAGGAAAGTGAAAATGAAAGTGCTTGAATTACTTCTCTCAATTTCTGATCAACAGAATTAGCTCTTTTTCTTCTAAGAGAGCACTATCAGACCTAAGTGATTCAGTAAGACAACATGCCATGAACTAACTGTACCCATGAAGAGAGTTTCTCAAGAAACAGTCACTCCAGATAATGAGACCTAATCACAACATCATCTGCTTAGTAATTATGAAGTAGTTCTGTCCAGCAAACTCATTTAATTAAAACATGTTTCGGTTTGCTTGTGAGAACTGTCTTTTCCTTTGGAGGGGAAAGGTTGTTCACTGTAGGAGGATTTTCAATTTAAGACTCACTGCTAGCGTATAGAAAACTGACATATTCACATTGCTTGGACTTCCAAGGAATGACTAGCTAATTTGTTTTTAATTAATTGCTCATCTAATTTCAGAATACTATGCATTTTATTTCAGTTTTATTGATCCATCATAATTTCAAGACCTTGGAAACAAAAAGCAATTTTTTTTTCAGAAGATAGGCCTGCATTCTGCCCAACCATCCAAAACTTTTAGGTGCTACAACAATATATCTATCAAGTCCTTTAGTTTTCTTCTGAAAATATAAGCCTGTTTGTGTTAGAATACTTACAAGCTTCCCTTAACTATTATACATTTAAATAACTTTGGTTAAATACTCTTTGGTTAAAGAGTTGGACTGTAAGTAGGATCAAGTGTGTATTGGGCTTCTGCGAAAGGCAAATTTTCATGGACTCTGAGCTCGCCCAGAGACAGGACAGCAAGGGGCCCACACTTACACAGCAGGTATCCTCTCCCCACTGCAAAGACAGGGTACACAGGCTCTCACTGGAAACATGTCTGGAGGCTGACACAGGCAAAATAATGCATTTTTCCTTGCCCTTACTCTCAGAAATATCTCATTTACAGTTATAGGTTGTTCTCGTGTGTGTGTCTGTGGAGGATGGGAGAAGGAGGAGAAGGGAAATTCAGCCACAGGAACATATCGGAGCTCGGATGGCTCTGGCACACATTCCTAAGGGTACAGCTGTGACAGTTTACAACAGTTTAACCAGTGGCTCTGAATGTAGCTACCATCCAGTTCCTGCCCAGATTACTGCTGTTGACTTCACGGACCAAGGCTTTTTAATATACCAATCAGTATAAATCAGCATACAGACAAAACATTTTTTTCCTCGAGAAGCATGCTTCCTCCCCATTAGGCCTCTTTACGGAAAAAGACCTTGAACCTATTCAGTGGATCAGGACCTCCCATTGCAAAGATGCTGCCACATGGCACAGGAACAATGTTAATTTGATGGAGGCTATATGCTATTGTATTTAGAAAGTTCCCAAGTAAACGGCATTTGACTTCTCTATGCTCCCATTACTAAAGAGTTCACACTGTGGCTCATCAGGTTCATTGCATATTCCTTCAGGCAACAACCCTGCCTAAATCTAAAGTTATATTCAATGCTAGTTCACTTCCACCTTGACTAAATTTTCCCTAGACTCTCAAGACTTCAGTGGAGCTTTCACCTTGGCAGTCACAAAGCCAATCTGACAATTTATGTAGGTGTGAGAAATACAGGGGGGTTTATTATTACATGTTTGTTATTATTCTTTATTAATAAAAAGTTTTAAAATTATTATTTTATTTGATGGAAAGTAATGGTCTGACATATTTTGCATGTAGGCTACTCAATTTCAGTAAAAGCACACAAACAGTGCATTTTTGCTACTCATTTTGCTCCTAAAAATTTATGAATACATTATTTTTCAGCATAACTATTCAGCACAAGCTGTATCACAGATGTGTATTTTAGTTTCACTAATATCAAATAACAATAAAATTCACCTCTTCTCTCAAATGGTAGTTACCTTTTGTTACTTTGTAAAACTACATTTCTGTTTATGCAAACACTGTTAATGAGATCAGGATCCTTTATCTTCTGTAGCTGTTGATTCCCCGCTGCAATGCAGTACTAGCTACAGTAAGACACACAGGAAGATGAGCGTCCAATTGCTCCTACAAAAATCAGCAGGCATTAAAAATGCCCAGCCTTTCTCAAGCTGCACTCAGCTTTCAGCGTGCAAGGTATCTGAACAAAGGAAAAGGCTTTGGCCAGGCCAAAAAAAAAAAAAGCAAGCTACAAAAGATTAACTGAGAGAAATCAACAGATTACATCTTCTTTTGTCACACGGTCCGTGTTCTCACTAGAAGCGTTACATAAATGACTTCAGTTCTCTTTTGTAGTAGCTCATTACTGCACTTTAGTAATAAATTCTCTTCTCTATTCAGTGACAAACATAATTGCAGATCGAAGCTACACCACAGTCTTTATGTGCAAAGCTAAATGATTCAAAGGGGGATGAAAAATATCACTACACAGCATCTAGTTGTCCAGTAGAAATTGGAAATGAAACATCTTCTTTCACTCAGTAGGCTAGTTTGCACCCCAGAGCATGAAGAATGAAAGATAATAGTTTCTACCTGTATTTTTAAACTCTAGTGTACCAATATCTAATAGATTTTCCACAATTGCTCTTTCCTTCAGCCAGGAGAGTGAGGACCTAAAGGTGATGAAATTAGATTTGCATGTTCTGACTTCCTGTGGCTACTTGAATTTGTGCTGGGAAAATGTCTGTCTTTTGCAGCAGAGTGAAAGTACACAGGGACATGGCTAGCTTCAGAGGCTTCCACAAGCCGTGGCCCTTCCTCAAACGGTTCATCTGTTATCTGCTCAATTCAGTCAGCTCTAGGGCTACTGTTGGGGAATGGTTAAAGGAGAAGGGACATGGATCTAGAGATCCTCTTTGCAACGAAAGTCTCTTTTAAGTTAGCATAAGTAGACCTTAATTAGAAAAAGAGAACAAGAGTAAGTGGAAAAGTACTGACTAAGGTCTTAAGATGAACATTCCCTATCCCGTGACGGTTGGGAAACAAGGAGGAAGTCAATCTAATGCTTCCTCCCTGTTTTGAATGCCTGGATGCACTAACCACAAAGTAGATTTAGTTTGTTCACGCCCTGTTCGAATGCCTGGTTACACTAACTGCACAGTAGATTTAGTTTGTTCACGCGTACTAACGATGCAGTCCTATCACAGCACTTCCGGGTACGTGATAAGTGCCTTTAGCCAGTAGATTGTAAGCTTGCATGTTTAAGTTGTGCCTTGTCATGTATTAAGAAAATCTTTGAACGAACGTTGGCGCAGGCTCTGCTCATACAAAAAGGAAAAGGGGGAATTGTTGGAGAATGGCTCAGAGACAAGGGTCCTGAGCCCACCGAGCAATTGTATGATCAGAGCCTGCTCTAGCTGCTGATGCTGAGCCTCACTAGGGTTTGCCTGCAGCTGCTCGCAGCTGCTGATACCTGAGGAATGTCAAGGATGCTTCAGCCCTGTGTACCGTGGTGTGTCGAAAACAGGCTAAGGGGAATTAGGAATAGTGGTCTGAGAAACCCAGTGTTATGATAACGGTGGTCTGAGAAACATTGTGTTACGGTACTGTCGTGTATCGAAAACAAGTCAACAGGAATCAGAAATAGTAGCATGAGAAACTTAGTGTTATGAGAAACCTGTGCTGTAAGCTAACTGCAAGTAGGTGGACCGTGCGAATACGACCCTTAGAGCTTAAGCCAATCAACTAGTGACTAGTAGGCATAATTAGTAGAAGGATTATAAAAAGCTGTAACAAAAATCAATAAACTGAAGCATGCTTTATCACTCATACTGAGTCGGCTGCGTTCTTCCTCCTTGGCCTGGGTCCTCGGCTCGCCCAGCCCGGCAGGCTACCAAGCATTTCTGATCAAGCAAAGAGACTTGTGTTTGTTCCTGTCCATAATTTTACCCAGGCTAGTGACCAAGTTTAAATCTATCTTGCCAAGTATGTGCAATATTGAAGCATCCGGGCTTAAACACATTCCCAGGACTGAGGACAAGAAAAGCACCAGCCTCCCCCACCAACTCCCTCACCTACATCATATGAATGAGAATAGGATGCCAATAGTACACACAGACATTCAGTACTAAATGAAAGAAAAAAAATGTCTTGCTAATGTTAAATTTAATCTGGAAAAACAAAGCTCAGTTAGTTACAACTGACTGAGATGAAGCAACATGCTACATGAACATTAAGGATGAAGTCTAACTAGTTAGCTTAGGCCAAACTAAGTAACTATTAATCAATTAAAAATTTTAGTCCAAAACATTTCTGTACTGTAGGGAATACAGAAGTACCTCCAGCAATCTTAGAACCAATTGGGCCTGGATTTGTATTTGTACATACATAAGTTTAAACAGTGAACTAAATGTTATTTTGGAAGCAAAGAGAGGCCTCTATTAGAATGAAGTTTGCTGGGCCCCATTAGCAAGGTAGAGACTCTTGAAAGGAAGAAGGTGGTTACTTTTTCTTTTTTTTTTTCTTTAACAAGACTATACAAATGACACCTTTGACAATGCATTTTTAGTTGATTATAGTTTTATAACAAATATTCAAATATAGTGGGCAGAAGTGAATTATCGTCACTGTGGTTTTTGCAATGCTCTTAGCGAAACGAGAGCATTCTGATCCATTATTTGTTCTTTTCTTTTTCAATTTAGTAACTCTCTTTAAATTTAAATAGCTCATTGTTTTACAAAAACTTCTGAGTATTAACTCCCCTCTGTGGTTCTACTTTCTATGGTTTTCCAATTCAATAAAAATATATCTTTTTGCAGGAAAAGCAGGGTAATTTCAAGAAAGTGAGACTCCTTAGGAAAACATTCTCTTTTTATAGAATTAAACTAAAAAGAAAATTCAGTTAAAAATTATTATTGGTCTGACTGGAGCCCAGCTTCTACTTCCTATAATTAGTCCTTTCTTTGCTCTCACTAATACTCTACTGCTTCACATGGATTAATCTGAACTAGAACTTTCCATCATATACAGCCTTGAACTGCTGGATGGAATCAATGAATTATTCTTCAAAGATTTTAAAACTCCATTCACACTTTCACAAAAATTAACTTATAACTCCCCAAATAAGCAGAACTGACACCCTGTTAAGCTCAGCAGTTTTCCATATATCATCTCAAGCTAAATCAATATAAAAATTCTGAATATAAACTAGCAAGGGCATACTAATTTCCAGTTTTGAAGAAAACACCACACCTGTAGCTTATCCTTTCATATTTAGGCCCACTGTATTTTAAAACCTGTTTTTCTTAAGTAAGTATTTTCAATTGCCATCTACTGCTGTTGGTATTATTTTCTGGTGATATTTACTTTTGCTTTATATTAATAAATTATTACATTTATTTATTTATTTATTACATCACTTACTGAGCAAAAGGTAACCTGGGAAAACCACTGAGAAATTAAGTTGCAGAAACATGAAGCATTTCTCTGTATTCATGAATATTTCAGAAGCATCAACATTTTAATGAGCAAAAACCAACACATTATTCCTGTGTGGCTTAATGCTTCTTATTCCAGAGAAACCAAGTATTTCTGTAAATAAATTCACAGCAAAAAAAAAAAAAAAAAAAACAACTTTAAGAAATAGAGTTGTCTTTAAAATAATTGTTTTACCACACTTGCAATTCTAGGGCAGAAAATTAAAGAGGAGACATTTTTTCCCAGACACGTTTTGCAACTCCACTTAGAATAAACAAGTTGAAGTAACTTCATCTTAAAACTTCATCAGTTTTCCACAAGGCCTTTTTCCCTTTGATACATTTTATGTGTTTAGTTGAATAACACAGATTAGTTTACTACTTAACCTAATATTGTGAGTGACAATCAAAATGCTTTTATTTAGCATTTGAAATTCAAATTGCTTGGAGTAAATAAAAATATTTATTTCTTGAATATATGCTGAAGCTATGCAGTTCCATCTCCACAGAATGCTGTTTCTTACATGTATCACTGATATCTAAAAAGCTAACAACTGAGTAAGCTTATTGACATTAAAACATACAATCTATGGACAAGGTGATTCAGTAGTCTCTCCACATGAACACCCACACTGCCATCTCTGAAAGAAAGAGGGCATTCATTTGCTATTCAAAAGGAATTACTGCCATTAGAATATGAGCACATTATTTTTTGGCCCTACTTAATTAAAGAAAATCAATTTAATTGAGTATCTTGCCTTTGGTGAGGGATGTTGCCTACTGCACCATGCTTTAGAGGAAAGCATGAAAACCCAGTAACAGGTTAACTTTGGGGGTACCCGTGTATGCACTTCAACAGCAGCAGAGTGGTCTCACAGCCCCTGCCTACGCCCACACACCCTCTTGACCCCTGATTTGGCACCACGTAGGCTTGTTCCAGGGGGAATGGGGCAGCATCTCCATAGGAGATGTGTGCTTACAGACCTCCAGCCCCTGAACCATAGCACATGTGTCCAAGATACCACTTTGAGCCACGTGAACAATAGAGATGTTCAACCCAGAACACAGGTTCAACCCAAAGTAAGCCACTGGACTACCAGTAGGTAATGAGGACAAAAATCAACTACTCTGACCCAGTGATCTGCTCCTAAGATGGTAAATTTCTTGGTGTCCTAAAGAATAAGAGCACATAACTGTCATTTAATTTATTCTCATTTATGTAGCTGTAGTCCTTTTTTACTTATGTAAGAAGGATCTCTTAAAATTTTCCTTCCATCCTTAGTGGGAACAATACCTTGCAACAAGGATTTCCTCAGGCTAACTGCATGAATTGCTAATTAGTTGTAAGTCATCGCTTTTCACTTTTGTGAGGAAGCTTGTTTCCTTGTGTCATGAAGAGAATGTGGTATATTAAATCAATGAGGTGAGCCCATGGTTTTTGAAATCAATTTCCTCTTTAAGTCATCCCAGTGAACACAGTTGTATGTTGGTATCTGATCATTCAAAGGCAGCTGGATGTGATGGCTGGCCAGACATCACTTCTGTTACCTCCAGGAGTTTGGACAGATTGCAGATAGGAAATATACTCAGAAAAGACACTTGCAGTAGCTTGGTCTTTGAATTTAAGAAGAGAAAATTTACTTTCTCTATATATAATATCTGTGCACATGTTCCCTTCTCCAGTTCTTTCCTAGTTCTCCCAGCATTTCTCATTCAAGATTCTTTCTATGCTTTTACCAAAACTTACTACTATTCTTTTTAGATCAGAGAACCTTCTTTTTAACATCCACCTCTAAATTTACTGGATGCACAGTCTATAACAGGAGATTTAAATGCTTAATCCCTCTCTAGAACATCTTTAATCTGGCTTGTTCTCATGCATTCAAATATTGCTATCTAACATTGTCTTCTTTGACACTGGCATAAAAATACCATGCACTCTCTCAAGATCTTGACATCAGTAGGCTTTTCCCCTCCTTAATTTACCAGTTAGATTGCTCATTCACAGATTGCCTAATGGGCTAAAGCCACAACACCTCTTTTGTCTTCCAAGGAGAGAGGTTAGAGGGAACTGTGAGTGCTTTCAATTCCAATTCTATCATCAACCTTTTCAGCTGCACATGTAAAATACTTCCTTTCAAATTCAAAATATGTTTTCAAATCCCAACTTTTGATTATTCAATCACAGGTTTATGTCTTTCCTCAATTGCTTTTGCTCAACTTTTGCCCTGTGAGACCCCATCCATCAGCTGAAATTCAATATGGTCAGAAATGATCCAAGTAATTTTTAATCCTAGGCTTCAGTAAAACATTCAACACTCTGTTCATGTTTTCTCAAAAGCTTAAGCACTAATTGTAGAAGCTAATTAAGCTCTCCACAATAATACATATGTCCACTTGTCACCACAATGAAGTTACTGTTCATTAAAGAAATAAGCTTATGTGAGTCTGAATAATGTAAGATAATAAAACTTTTGAAAGCTGTCTCAAATTTGTGCACCCACATCTCTTAAACAAATCCCTCTGTTTCCTCAAAATTTTCTGTTGAAGACTGTATTAACTGACGCTTCATCAGCTCTAAACACTGCTAGCTCCCTTTACAATCCTTTGTGCTAATTTGTAAAAGATATATACGGTATATAGCAGATGTCAAAACCCTTGGCTCTTACAGCAGAAAACAAGCATGCATTGAAAACCAGGATATATATAATGATTTCAAACTTCTAGCACTTCAACTTTTGCCAAGATTATGCAATTAAAAACTTCATTACTTAAATATTTGCAGAGATCAGCCTAGCAAAGATGATGATGATGTCAGCCTCACTAAAATTGCTAATTCTTTGTGTCCCATAGGGAAAAAATGTCAACGAAACTTTAAAATACAAGGAGATGTTTTATCCCACATCACTGTGAAATCAAAACATCAAAAGCTTATAGAATTCAGCCTGCCAACCATTTGATATGAGCACTGAAAAAAAAAAAAAAAAAAAAAGTATAGCAAAATTTACTGGGAAGGTCACCTTTTAAAATAAAGAAATGAAGTATTTTCTTGCTTAAGCTCTGGTAATAAGAACAGTAAGATATTATAACCTACCTAAATGTGAAATACAGTGACTAAATTAAACCAATTCATTACTCACTCTTAGGAAGGATATCTCAGTATCTAGCTTTTAGAAACAAACTCTGGGTTAACTTAGTACTCACTAAACTACAGTCACAACATGAAACACAACTTAATATATAAAACTTAGGTGCAGTTTTCAGACAAAGTTTACTCAAGCTTTTGACACTTCATCCACCAAAGTACCAGCCTTTCAAACTCACCCCATGTTCTGATGACCTGATGACTTTCATCTGCTTTATTATCAATAGCACTATAGATTCTGGGAATAGACCCTTGTATTTACACTGAGAATTCAAAAGGAGAGAATTTCATTAATTTTCCTAACACTACGCTAGCTCCACGCTCCTATGAAGAATAAAGCTGTATAAATGAAGCTGTATCACTAACAGAAATATATATGATTTCATAGAAGCCTAGCAACCAGATATGTGTCTCTCTCAAAAAAAAAGCCATTTTCAAAATCATTCTTCTGACCATGGTTTACAGATAACAGATGGAACTGAGCAGACAAACACAAGCCCTTGCAAAGTTCCTGGCTTCTCATATGCCAAGTTTGGCTTCCATAACATCATTACCTATTCACAAGTAGTTCCATACATTCACTCAGTCATACCCAGACTGGTTCATTATCACACTGGCACTGCACAGAAAAAGCACAAAACACACAGCTCTATAATTCTATGTAGTCTGTACAAATATATTTATTAATAGAAATCCAAACACTACTCACCACATGAAGAATTTTATTCTCTGTTTCATATACTGTGCAATCCTGAAAAAGCAAAGCAGAAAAGGCAGGTTAAATTGATCCAACCATTCACTCTTCTTAGACCTATCCTTAAAAGAAAATGAATCGAAAAGTGTTTAGGATGAAACAGAAGATTTCAAGTCCTCAAACGCAATGGAAAGATTCAAGCAACCAAAGTGTGAAGCCACCACACAAAGGAAATACTGGTAAATGTTAATATCTATTCACTAGTTCCTGTTGCTTCCTTCCTTGAGACAGGTAACAATCTTCCTCCACTTTACATCCTTTTGGCACATACCGGCTAGTCACGTGTATGCCAAACAAGTGGCTTCAACCAGCAGTTCCTGACCATGGACAAAAATGACCCGCTTCTAGTGGCAACACTGAAAAACAGAGGTGCCAGCAACAGTCTTAAGTAACTAAGAAAGAAAACTAAGGTGAACAATTCCTTCTGATCTGAGCTGAACCGACATGTTTGCACAGCTTGCCAAAGAAGAGAAGGAAAACCCTGGGAGGAGGAAGAAGAGAAAAGGGAACCACTGGTTGCTTATAACGCTCCATGCAACGGGAGGGAAGACAAACGTGGAATACAAAATGCACAGGAAACTTGAGTTGGACCATCTTATTACATACAGCCTGCTGGGGACCACATACACATTGTTGTCACCTTATGTAGCATGTGAGGCAGTTTCTATAAGCAAGACTAACAGATGGGAGGCTAGGGGCTCTAAAAGCTTTTCTGACAGGCCAAAATCTCAGTGGATATAGAGAAATGGTATTAGCAAGGCAGAGAGCATACGAAATACAACCAACATTGATGAAAGAACCAGTCTTTTCTAAGTTCATCATATGCTGTAGCTTTATAGTAATTAGTGCAAGCTCTGATTAGAATAGATGCTTTAAATCCTACCTAATAACCCACATGAAAAATGTGATTAAGTTTTCACAGTTCAAGTCTCATTTTTAAATCACTTTATCCTGTTAGAAAAACAACTTTTTTCTATGCAACTGTTTTAAAAAAGTGAACTTTTAATCCATAAAATTCTTCTAGTGTTACTCAGGCAAGAAAAGCCAATGTGTTCTTAAGCTTTATACAAAGCAACCTATGCAGAAGCAGCAGGTTGTTCAGGGAGTATTTTCCTAATAACAGCTGTTGGCATTCAGGAAACATTTGCCAGTAAGTACAGCCGGAAAGAAAATCTAACACGTTTAATTATATGCAGACATCAATGAAGTATTTGCAATCTTAGTAGCAAAACACACATTTCATTGTTATATGTGGGAGGGCATGTAACATTTTCAATCTGGATACATCTATGTTCTGCATGGTTTATTATGAATCATTTTGCAAAAATAGCAGGAAGGGATTGCAACATTTATACTGAAAAAAGTGCTTTTAAGAAGACAATTATTTAATTGGTAATAGGAAGAGTTTACTGTAAGTTTAAAGATTCAGATTAGAAAGGATAGTATTTGAGAAGTCTCACTCCTAAGTGAAGAAGGACTCCAAGTTCTTAAATGCTTATTACAACCAAGAAAACGGTGAATAACAGAGAAATATTGCTACATCCTTGAAATGAAACTCTCTCACATGAGCATGAAGGAAGCTAAAGAAATATGCTTATTTCTGACAAACCAAGAGTGTGCGTGTATATATATATATATATATATATATATATATATTTCTTAATCTACAAAAGACAGTCAAGCAAGTGGAAAACTTCTCAGGCATCCATTCTATGAATAGGGGCAGGTGGCCTCACCCTTAAATTCTCTCCTCAACACACAATTCCCTACAAATACAGGGTCTGGGAGGAGGAATTGCTAAATAAGTTCATCACATAGCAGCCAGATGATTGTTAATGCTACATCTCCATATTCAGGCAAGAGGAAAATTAACATTTCAGTAATTCATAAAAGACAGAAAAACTGCTTAGGTAAAAAGCTGCTTAGGTAAAAAACAATTCCAAAATACACTTTTTCCATACATGAATGACATCCAACTAAACATAATTCAAGCATGAACTCAGGGAAATGTGCAGGACTGCAAAGATGCATGCTGGCATAGCCCAGAGCAGCCCTGAAGTCTAGAAAACCTAGTCAAAGAAACCTAGAAAAGGTCACTAAGCTGATCCCTGCATTGTGGCAAGCTCGTTTTAACTTCCCACAGCCATCCCTAGAGATGAGGGCTGAGACTGCTTCTGAATGATCCCAAGAGCAAAACCTACATGTCACTTTCTTTCATGGTGAACAGTTTATTTCCCCTTAGATTTTTAAAGTCAGTCCACTGCTTTGTGCTTTATCTTTAAGCAAGTGATGAGGATAACTGTGCCCACCCTCTTCAAACATCCCTTAGGTAGAATGATAAGCTGAATGCTTATTACTGGGGGCCTTTAGCATTTACAATTATTGCTTTTTCATACCCATTTAATTTCAACTAAAAGAGCTCAAGGCACTTGAGAACTATAAAAAGAGTCACTAACTATACAATTAGAAATAAATTTGTAATCTTAATAGCATACCACCCACAGCTGAAGATCATCTCTTCCTTCCATACCTAGTCTACAAGCCCATATCTTACCCCTGAAAGATTTTCTTGGGTATCTGTTTAACCACAGTATCAAAACATTGCAATTAAGGTAAGAAACAGATCATTTGCAAGTTTAACAACAACTTTTTTCTACTTTAAAAAAGCAGGAACACACAAAAAATCTGCAACCAAGTTTTACTCCTACACAAGCTACCAATTTGCTATTCACTTAGTGAAACAATACTGTCATTACCCATGAACTGAAATACACAGGGAGGAGGTATTTTACTTTTACTTGCTTATTCTCCAAACTTCACACATATATTCACAGAAAAACTAGAACTAAAGCTAGGCTATGTGATCTATATTTAATCAACCTAACAAAACTTCAATTAAAACAGCATAAGGTTATCTTCCAAATGCACATTATTTTCTAAAATATTAATAATGCAGATTGCAAATAAAGCAACAAATCCAGTTCTGTGTTAATTTATACTTCCTGTCTGTAGTCAAATATTGGCCATTAGCAGTTTCAGAGAGGAAAATGAGCAGTATCATCTTCAAAGAAAGAGAAATAAAAGGGGAATATGATGGAACAACTTAATTAATAATATCAGATTTTCATGGCCACTCCAGTTCTGCCTCATGCATCAAAAATGGCAAAACTGACCTTTGTGGAGGCAGCTGGAACTAGGCTAAGATCCTAAAGAAAGGCGAACATGAGGTACAAAACTGGAAGAAAAAATAAAAGATGCAGTAAGGGAGGAAGATATGAAGAGCACGAGGAAACCACAACAATCAGAAAGGGGGTTCTTCTGCACTTTCAATCTCAGTATAATATTAAAACCTATTTTTAAGACTAGAAAGACCTCTGATACATTGCAACTGAGAAGCATCATTTATATTTCTTCCAGAACTTCTGACCTTCATAACCACAATTCTGCATTATTTCTACAAAAAATAGAAGTTTTAGCTGCTAAGATACTATTGTAATGTCATAAATAGTAATTGCTTAAGACATTTAAATTAAACCCACTGAACTAGACACCACTGATTGGTGACAGTTCTGCAAAATATACACATCTCACACCACCCTGCCCCAGACACTGCTAGAACAATTCAGATGTGAGACAACATATATAAAACACAAATATTTGTCGATTTTGCCTTTTAAAAACAATGTTTATGATGGTTTAGTTTTCAATTTTATTTTATTTTCCCCTCACTATTATTGCTTTCTTTTTAAACAATCGTCTTAGTATGCCACAGAAATGGGGAATGGGGTCAGCTAATTACACCAGCACTTTTCTTAATCTTTAGTCCTTTTCTTTGCACCTGAGTTGATTAAATCTCAACTCAAAATGTGAAGTACCGATATCTAGAAGACCTGCCAATTCATCCTACTGTTCATATATCCCACAGGGAAAAAATGTTCATGCAGTTCTCCAGTACTATAACTATGAGATAATATTCAGCAGAAAAGACTTCTATTTTTACATATATATGATCTAGTTTACAAGTCCAAGTTGGCAACCTGTCAAATTACCTATTGCAATTACCTGTCAAACACTTCTCCACTCAGGGTACTTGCAGGCTATAATCTTGAAACCTACCATCATCATTACTACTACTACTGTTATTATTTGTGGTTTTGCCACATATTCTAGGCAGCTGCTGCACTACACTCTTCTTGGCAGTCTTAAGTTCCTGTCAACTCCATGACTTAACTTTAGAATAAAGTTATGCTAGCTCAGAAACTAAAATATATACATACAAATAGTTAAGGGATACAAAAAGGGAGAATTGCAGAATTATGCATATTAGTTCTTTCAGCAACAAATCAGGAACATTTCAGCATTTCTAGTAATCCTTGGATCAGAGTGCTCAAGAGAGGGCATGGACTTCTTTCACTGTATTTTCTTGTTCAGCAGAATCCCTTAGTTGCTCATGTATATTTAGTCATCCTAATTTATTTTTCCTCCAAGGCTAGGAAATTTCCTAGGCAGAACTGATACAGAAACAGGTTTCACGATTGTCAAGAACAAAAACCAGATCTCCTGATTCTCAGGTAACATATTCGCCCCAAAATGTTCTTTGTGAATTCATACAATAGTAGCATTGCTCTAAAGCAGGTTGTGTGATGCTACAGCATGTTTTCCTCTGCAGACCAACTGAATTTACATGAAAGCATTTTACATATGTGTGTTTGTGTATATTGCACTGTTTTTGCCAGTATTTTGCTGATAAAAATGTAGGCAAGGTTAGGAACACAATTTTAAACATGGCAGTGAAGTTGCATGTGAAATGCATCTTTCATAAGCAATCCCACACATCTTCCATGTCTAGTTTTAAGAGAGCAACAGCTAGATTTTATGTACAACTTAAAAACAGATGTCTGATAGAAGTGCTGTCACCATTATTTTGAAGTCATGCAAAATGTTCTAAACTATGTAACTCCAGCTCTCTATTTGTAACAAAAATCATGAATTACACGATTGCTAAAAGGGGGTTCAGACTCATGCACTGCCAAACCTTTGGCATAAAATCTCTCTTGATCAATGTAGCCACTGGTTGGAAATAAGCCCAGCCATCCTTTAAATCCTTTTGCTTCTCAAACTGATTAAAACTGTAACTGAATCCTTTAATACCAGTATATGTCAGATGGATGGTCTGTCAGTCTTGCTACTTAGCAACAATAAAAAATAATTAACTTGAGAATGATCAGATCATAACTCCCAGTCCCTTCAGCCTCAGCACCACACCATCAAAAATAAGTTGTTCTGGCTTCAAGGAGTCCCCTCTGAGCCTGTTCAAGTGTCACTAGCTCTAGGGAATTTATGCCACTGGCTGTAGAAATGCTCATTTGGTTTGAATTCTGCCCAATTCAGCTATGGTAAGAGAGCCACATGGCTGAAGTTTGCTGGAGTTGTCACTGACGGTTCTCACAAAAGTTCTCAACAACAACTACAACAAAGTCTAAAGTGTTGCCAACACATGAAGAAGGCAACAGTTTTATAGCTATCATAGTACCTTCATTTATTATTATCCTTCATCACTTTTCTTGGACCAAGATTGGTATATCATTTCTAAAAAGGCACAAGAGTAAGATGGGTTGAGTTAATTTAGCCTTTCACTACTTAGAAAATGCACAGAAAATATATCTAATAAGTTGATAGCAGGATTAAACGATGACTGCTTTGAAGCAGTAAACTTGATTGATATAATATAGGATATAGCAAAATGCTGTGTTCTATAGAGCATGGCGATTAGAAAACTGAAGGGTACTGGGGAACTCTGCTCAGGCTGTGACTTACAGGTATGCCTGTGTAATTACTGGAACAATAAAATAAGAATTGGCAGACACACAGCTCTGTTCAACACCTTCTTCTCCAACCCCCCTTCACAAAAGCAAGAAGCAAAGCACTTAAATACCCTCAAAGCTACAAATGCTTGCAAGCAGGTAACAATCTCCTCTCGCAACAGGCAAAGAATTAAGTGCGTGACACAGTCAGAGGCTTCCTGAGGCGCTTTACCACATCTTAGATTTTAAGAGATCTAGCAGGACTTTAAATACAAAAGGTATGGGCCTTGGGGACACCAACAATTACAAGAGTTTAGAACAGAGAGATGGGAAGGGGAAATATCTTTTTCCCGTCTCACTACCTAAAATGCAATAGCAAGCTCATCTTAATCTATGCCACAATCCAGTGCTTGCATAGGTAAACCTTCTACTGCCATACAAAATGAATTTTAAAAATCACACAGCCATTTTTAAAAACCTATACTGTATTTCTAAGTGGTCACCCCAAAACATGTGCTTTCCATGACTTTCTTCCCACTGAGCTGCTCCAACAGTCTCCTGTCATGGCTGTTCCTCCTCTTTCTGACTGCCACAGTCTCAGGGAGCTCTATCCTCAACTCTCCCCGTTTCTGCAACCTCTTCCCTATTGCTCAGCAGCCTCCTAAAATCATGCTGCTTTAATTATCATCTCTGTGAGGATGAGTCACAGATCTCTCGTCCCTTCTGTTCACATTCGCAGTTCAGAATCTCCTTCTGGATATTTGCCACCAGCCCTAACGCAGTATGCCGAAAAGCTGAAATCACGTTTCTTCCCAAACCCTCCCTGCTCCCCCCTTCTTTCCCTATCTCTGTCAACAACTTTACCACCTTATGTCCCACAAGCTCACAACCTGGGTGCCATTTTCAACTCCTCTTCGCTTCCCACACAGATCCTGTCGATTTTCTTCCCACTGCATTCAGAAATATTTGATTTCTTTCCCACTTATGCTACAATTATTCAATTCCTGCAGCTTCTTGCCATCGGGTCTATGGCATCCTCACTCTATCATTAATTCCTGCCCCTCCACACTGAAGCCAGAGCTCATCTGTATCTACAGCAACCCACTCTGTCCTCCCCCACTGGAAACACACGTAAGAACTGACAGAGATGGGAGAAAACAGAATGGTGAGCACACACCATTTAAGATACTAAGGGAAGAGGAAAAAAATCTCTATTATGAAAAATACAATGCAAGCTATTAAATAAATGCTACTTAGAAGGACATTTCCTATGCAACCTACACAAATACTTCTAAAAGTCTAGAGCCTTTCCCTGAATATTTAATGAACCTGCAGTTCTCTAAATTCATAACCCTTGTGTACAAACCAATAGCAATTAGCCAGCTTACTGAGTACAAAGAATTGCCTTAATTTTATTTAAACAATCAGCATGGAGTGGCATCTATCACCATAGTAACAGAATACTTCATGTGAAAATTTAACACAACTTACATAAATCACCCACAGATCAAGCAACTACAGGGAAAAATTGCTCGCTGGATTAAGAGAGATGCAATGTGTATACTAAACTCTTCTATCTTTCTGAAGTAATTTTCCATTTCCAATTACTTCTACTCTCCTTCAGTATAAGACATCATCTTGCTTTCCTTTGGGATCTGGTCACATATTAGTTCTTAATTTGCATATAGAGAGTAGTAACACTTCTTCCTGCTATGCTGTTTCTGAAATGAGCTGGTATGCCATTAGGTCAGATACCATAGCAAGTATTTTAGCACCAACTAAAATGACATTGATACTTGATCATATATCCTGCTAGAATCTAAGTGCTTACATGGTCTAAATTGAATTTCAGCTCTTAGGTTGATTTTCTCTATGAAGCAACATTCTCAGCAGGTAAAAATAAAATTCTCTGAAACTATCAACAGATAAGAAGTTGGAAATGAGGCAAAAATGCTCCATCCAAAGGAGAACAACCAAGTCAAAACACCCTTTTTTCCACACTTCTAATTCAGAAAAATAAGCATCATGCATTCATAACTAAATCTTTTACAACTCACATGCAAAATATTTTGTAGCACGATATGTTGTGCAGTTCTTAAGTTTTCAATGTCGCTTCCAAGAGCACTTAGAGGTAAATATCTTTTCACTTATGTTTTTCCTCTAATACTGTCATGGAAAAGAATTCTGGTTTATAAAACATAATTGCAGCAAAATATTTTATGTTTCATATAGTGCCTAGGTGGTTATTCTGCCAACATAGAAAATAAGATGAATCGAACTTGAGAAAAAGAATATTTAAGTAGATGGCATTTCAGGCTCAGCTATGACTTGATTGTTTCATATTGGATCATCTGAAATCTTGATGGATTTTTTTCTTGATCCATTTTTAATAGATTTAAGCAAATAAATACACACATGGCTCACATATTCCTGAAATAAAGATTGACCCTACACTTTTTTCATGATCAAGGGTCCTACTAGCTACTTAGCAACACATAGTTTCTGTAATTCACTATACTGAAGTGAAATCTTGCTTTGCTGCACCTGGTTACAGAGACTGTATTGTCTCTGGAAAGGGAAATCAGTTTCCATAACAAAAAAAAAAAATGCAGTGTCTTAGTCTTCACTTCTACTGATATGACCAGCATAATCTTAATCCACCATCACTAATGATTACATTTAGCATTTATAACAAATTACACAGGAAGCATGACACACCCTCTGTCTGCTTCTATTCAAATGGAAACTGATGCCACTCGACACACACTGACACAGTGCCCACAACAATCAGTCTAAGAAAGAAAAGGTTTTATTTAAAGGAAACATATGAGATACTAAAACACATTTTTCCCCTCTGTTTACACTTTATCTCAGTTTCCACCAACTTTCTGCTACTTTTTGTAAGTGCTTCCATGAGTGCATGAATTAACTCAACAGTCCCTGACTCTTTCACTGTTACCTTGACCCACTCAGACTCCTTTTCTTAGAAAAATTTAACAGCCACATTGGTTCACCAACATATGCCCCATCAAAAAGACTACTCCTTTTCCACAAATTATTTTGCTTTGAATTTCATTTTTCCCCATGTTCAGAGGCTGCCAGTCATTAATCTGGAAGAAAAACAAACAAACCAAACAAACAAACAAACAACAACAACAAAAAAAAAACACAAACAAAAACCAAGCCAACACCACCAACCCATTTTTGCTTTCTGGTAACTAATCTTCTTAATTACTCAGAAATCTTTTGGGGATTTTGGGGGTTTATTTTTTTCTTCTTCCATCCACAAGGAAAAGAAACTACTTTCTCTAAGAATGGAAATGAAAACAGAGCTAACAAATTCACAGGACTTTACAGGGTGGATTTTATGAAAGCATGCAGTGGTTTCATAAACTACTTTGAAAATGTCACATCATAGACCACACAGTTTAGGAAAAAATAACTATTTATAGCATATATCTCAATGACAACTAATAAGGCATCAAGTTATTTCTAGTAGCGGTTCATATCCCTATAGCCTATTATTGATGTTTTAACCTTTGAGCTACTCTGTGCCTAATCCCATTTCAACAAGGACTTCAAAAATCAACAGACAATATATCTACAAGTAGGTCATTTATAAAATATAATAAAATAGCAGAAATAATCTACCAGAATCAGAAAAAGACATCAATGTTAAGCACCTTAGGCACTTTTTACATTACAATAAATTACATCTGAAATTTTCCATAAAAATGTGCTATAGATAAATAAGCTACTCTACTATGAAAAAGAGAAAAACATTGCTAAAGAGCATAAATTGAAAGTACTTTGATATAACTTCCTGTAAACAAAAAACAGTTTCATATTTCCAACACTCCTTTAAATTCTATTACCTTATACATTGACTTCTAAATGTGAAGAAAACAACTGCAGAGAATAACACTTATCCTGAAACACCACTAGTTCTGAGCAGTGCTTTGAACCTTATGCAACAGAAAATCTTTCATAAGAGCAGCACCTGAAGGATAGAAGGTGAGTCTAAATTTCTGTCAGTGTTACTTGCAATAAGTTGTAACACTCATATTATTGTTTTCAAGGGGGGCTTTTTTGTTCTGAACTTTTTACCACAGCTATTCACCTACTCACTTGTATACTCACCCCCCCACTTGTACACTTATCAGAAATGGGGCATTTTGTATAAACAGTGTACTATGCATATATATGTGAAATTCCAAGAATGTGGCCTTTTTAGTTTAAAAAAAGAGGGGACGGAGGAGATTATTACCAGGTTGGCTAGCAAAGATTTTCCTGCAAAAATCTGATAGCACAGTTGGGGTGGAAGGAAGGAATAATGTTGAAAATTTAAAACAAAAAACTTTAAAATTTAATACATAACTGTTTCCATCAAACACATGTTGCTTTGAAAATGCCCAAAATCTGGAAGCGCAAAGCAACTTTAATGAGGAACCAATCAAGCATTCACACCACTAAACTATGAAAGTCACTTTATTAGTTACCTTTATTAGATACCTGAGGTAATTAGGTACTTGGTATGACCCAAAATTCAAAAATTTTGAAGCTATATTTAGTGAGTCCTTAAAGTCCTTAATAACTAGGACTTAACAACAGAAGTGAGGAATTGTAATAGAAAAGGTTATATGAGAGACACTTTGTAACACTAATACCAAGGATATTAATTATTCTTCTCTATTCATGCATTTGACATTGTCCTAACAAAATGAATACAACCATTTTATGAGTTGGGGCAGGGGGCTGAGAAAGTTAGTTCCCTTTCTATCCTTTAAACTGGAAAACAAGCCTGTACTTAGCACGCCTTAATATTCGTCACATAAGTTACAGCCATTTTATTATAAAAAATGCCATGTCATACAAAAATAGTGCATTACTCAATAAACAATTTGTGATACTTTTCCATATATTTTTTCTGAAAGATAACAATGGCTAGAAGCCAAAGATTAACTCCTCTAGCATGGGAAGTGAGTCCATCAGGGCATGGAGTATATGGACACTTCCTTTTTCAAATCTCAAACATCTTAAAATGGGGAATAAGCTCCAAATTACTCAGCTGAGGCAGTGCACAGAGCACTTCTGTATGTGCTCTAAATGAGGGCTTTTAGCTCAAAATCCCAGGTGTCTATATGTCCAAACACAGTATTTTCAGCTGCTTGTCTTGGTCTTTCTTAGCTATCTTCCCACTGCCACATTCCAAATTGCATCACTCAGGTTCTCAAGCTGTGTCACCCAAAATCTGAGTTTACCTCCAAATGTTGCTGTGAGACAGATGATGTCAGAAGTATGTTCTGTGACAACAGTGAAAGCCAGATCCATGTCAGCCAAGTGACTGTTCTACATCTCCACCTCTGTTACACAGAATTGCTTCCACCGCATAGTCCCTCTTCAAAAAGGTGTTTAGGCAGAGAAGTTATAGCAGTGAAGCTTCTATAAAGGAGTATTTACAGGCCTACAGCTATGCTTCTGCTGGAACATCTTGCTAAGTAAATCCCACAAGACATTAAAGCTGTGAGAGAAACATCAGTGGTTTTAAAACTAAATAAACACTGCAAATCATTGTGAAAGCTGATTAAGGAAAGTAAAAAACATGTGACGAGTGCTACTAATGATCACTACTAAACAGCAGTAATAAGGACTACAGTGTTCAGCAGTAAAGTTTTCTTTAAATGTCTGATAACTTACAAAGTCAATATAAAATTAAACTTTTCAGATATTCCCAAGATTTCCAGCGGTTTAATTCTAAAGAAGAAAGATTTTTTAGTGAAACCTTAATTGGTTCCTGAGCAATAAGAGCATTGAGAATGATAATAAAAGCTACCTAGAGATTATCTAAGAAAGCAATATATCTTCTATTCCTTACAGTTATCATTGTAGCTACTGCTACCTTTCTAACACAAAACAAGCACACTTAGAAGAACCAGTTCCTGGCACTCTCAGAAGCTGAACACCCCAACTAAGTCAATAGCAACACTTTCAAGAACACCATAAAGACAAGGAGTCACTCATATTCTTCCTTATATGCATTTGTGACTGGAACAATTCTGCCAACACAAATCTAAACTCATGAATGAACCAAAAGGGAAAAAAGCACAACCCAAAACAATCTCACACCTCCCCCTCAACCTGTGCACCCATAATCCTTTAACACCCATTTTGTACCATCAACAAAGAACAGGCCTTTTTTCCTTATTGCCATGTAAACAGAGAATCCAGGTAATGCTCAGTCTCTGGTTCCTATGGGGAGGCAGATAGGTGTGGGAGAGAAAGGCAGAGAGTGCAAGGCAATGGTAGCAAAAATCAGGATGGTCTCACATATTTGTTATTTAAATAATTTTTTTGTTCCTCGAGTGTTCTGCAGCAAAGGAAGAGTTGATTATAAAAATGAAACAAGAACGCAAGCCCTGAATTAAATGAGCCATCAGCAAGGAAGATAGTATTAAGAGTGAAAACCTGCAGGAAGTGGCTTTGAAACAATATCCTGAAGTCCTAAGGGAGAGAAAAAAAAAAATCCCTTGGCCAAAATAAAACAGCTGCATAGAAGCAGACAATTAGTGTGAATGCAAAGCAAGTAACAGTAATAACTTGCAGTGCTCTGAGGGACTTGCTTCCACTGGCAAATATGCACTGCGTGCTGGCCTGTTAGTTGGGTCCTGGGCAACATGCAACACACATAGGAAATGAAATGGTTAAAACAAAGTATGTGCCATTCTGCATTTTATTGCAAAGTCTGTCTCTAAGGAGGTATTATAACTCCAACTTTTCTAATTATTTAAAGGTTAAAGCACAGACACTCAAAAGATTTTCTTAGACTTCTTTCTTATAAGAAAGCACTGTAATTCTGTCATTTTTTTTTCTTCATTGTTCATTTAGCACTGATAATAGAGCAGAGGGAACCCAGCAATACTTAATTCTATGAAGAAACACCGACATTACAATTAGCCTTAAAACATGCAAAATAATTCAAGCAAGTCAGCTTAATTTTAGCTTTTTTCCATCCATATTTACTAAAGAAACATTTTTGGTTAATAAAACTGAACATTGGCTGTAACTTACGCAACACCAAAACCAAGTTTTCCATCCTGACAGTGCTCAGTTACTAAGGTGAATATTGGAGTTCTCTTTTTAAATTGTATGAATGTCTTAAAAAAAAAAGTCAAAGGTATAAGGAAATGCACAGACTGCATATTTTTCAATAAACCACTAAGCTTTATAAAAATCTATTGTTAGCTACTGTTACAAGAAAAATTGTAACACTGCCTTCTGTAGGTCTTTCACAAACATTTTAAAATTAAATTATAAATGTTTGTAAGTTAGTGAAGTACTTTAAAGTACTTTTCATACAAAAGAAAACAGATTTTGAGATAGAAAAAACACCCAGTAAGGTGATACTGAAACATTCAATTCACAGGCTTAAGAAAGCACAGTGAGGATTTTCAGTGTGTTCAGTGATCCTATAAAAAAGAGCTCAGCGAAGACATTTTGTAATGCTACATTGGAATGCATTTGTTTTAAGTACAGATCAAACCACATGTGTTTGGGACTACTAATGGAATTTTTCATTATCATTCTTCTGACTACAGCCCAATGCAATTTCAGAGCATGCTTATATTTAGGCATGTAAATGCTCCTTTTGACTTCAGAGTATGGATTCATGTACTGAACTGCTTCCTGATTGGGGAATCATGTCAGTTTTGGCAAAGATAAAACTGCTGTTCTCCAAAGGTATTAAATAGCAACATTTGCTCTCATTCACACTGAAAAATATACAAAGATAAATATTTACCTACATCCTAGTGAATTAGCAGTATCATGGAGAGTGATGAATTTGTAAGAAAATTAACTAATATTGAGCTAATTCCTGGGAAATACTACAGCGGTTGATATTTTACCCACTTTCGCACCAATAGTGGACTCATGACAGTGATGCACAGCTACTTCTGTGGAAAATTAGCAGTTTGGCCAAGAGGAAGGGATGCTCCCCATGCCTCCTTTTTGCCAGAGTACTGACTGCTTCTCACAGCTCAACAAGAGCACAAGCAGCCACAGGACAACAGACAAAAACCACGTGTCTTTATAAAGGCAGCCAAGGAAACGAAGGTCTGGGCTCTTCTTCCACAGCCACCACCACTGGTACCTCAGTCCCAGTTTGAGGCAGGGTGACAGCAAGAAGCCTGATGGGGAAACACAGGGCAGCTGAAGGACAGGCCTGTTAGGGCACCCCTTGGCCCTGGGAAACAAACAGGAACCCTCGCTATGTGGCCTGTGGGGAGGGAACATCCCATGCTCCATTTCCACATCAAAAAACCCAGCATAATTGAGGGAAAATTATTATTAAATAATAATATAGAAAAGCGAGAAACTTTAATTTCCCAAGCTTGAACACACAGGACTAGCAACACTGCTTGTCTCCAACTCAGGTGGGAGCCAAACCCGGCTAATCATCGGTGTTGCACACATTTACGAAAGGGTCAGAGAAAAATGCATTTCTTTAATAAAAGGGAGAATAACATCATATAAAGTCGTGCCAAGAGGCCATATGAGAAGTTTACCTTTGCTCACCTTGGAGTGATGCTTCTGACAACCAGAGAAAGTCTCCGTAGTGCTCCTACCTAGCCCACTCTCTCCCTTTTTCTCCACTCCACCTTCTCAAGTGCAAACAATCCCTCAAACTTCTGCTTGGCAGCAGTGGTCCCTTCCCTCTGCTGTTGCTGAACCACCAGGAGAGGCCACCCTCTCTGGACCCTTTTCCCTCTGCATGACGGGCACTGCTGAACCACATGGCCTACTGATGGTATAAGATGGTACCAAGGCCCTTAACAGTCACCTGTAGCAGACCGGTCTGAGAAATGCATGCATCAGAGTAAATGATGATGCTCAACAGAACAGAACCACTTTAACTTCCTTGGTTATTTCTACAGAATTTGGTATCAACATTAGTTTGAACTTGCAGCAAAAGAGACTTTTCAGTTTCAGCAGAATGACAAAGATAGGGACAGACCTAAACCACACAGCGAAGCAACAGAAGGGTGGGGAAGGTTCTCTAGATTACACTCGCAAATAAAGCCCATTAAGCAAGTACTTCTCAGTACCTACTTCTGCATTTCTTAAAGGTAGGATGTACAAAAATGTATTTGAAATATTCTAGTCTCATGGGAACATGTGTCATCTTAATAGGTGTCTAGATGAATTGAATTGTATGAAAGAGCAGATGACTAAAGTCCAATAGATACAGTCCTTTTGGACCAGACAGTTAATTAAAAATTAAAGACAAAATATAATTAAATGTGCAAATTATCAAGTAGATTTCACAAATTTATAGTGATGATATTAGACTAGAGAACCCATGATGAACACTGAGATATGCAGAAGTATATACATAGCACAACCCAAACTAGTATTATAAAGCCAGGAAGCAGAATTTTTAAAAAGCATTCACTAATTACTACTATTCCCTTATTTTTTTAGACAATGATATAGACAGAGTAGGTAGGTAATGGCCATTTACAATTTAGGAAAATATAAATTGCTAAGCAGATGGTCTCATACCTGTTGCACTATTGTTGTTAGTTCCAGACAGAGCTGTATAACATTATTTCTTGTTACTGAATAATCTGTGACAGCAGCAAAAGGTGATCTAAAAAAAAAAAAAAAAAAAAAGAAGAAAAAAAAACGTTAAATAGCACTAGCATATATCCACTTGCTTCACTGGTGCACAATGTGCTTAATACACATTGTTTCCAGTGATATTAAAATCACAGAGAATACCCAGAATGTACTACTAAAATTATAAAATACAGGATACATATCCATGGAAAATGTTCATCTCTCCTTGTTTTTGCAGTTTTCAAGTTCCTCTTTAAGAAATTCCATCTATAAAAGCATTATTTCTCACAGCCTTCTAGTTTATTTCTGGACTGCATTTAGTCCCCCGGAAAAAGCCCACCTTGCCTTCTGCATTTGTTTGGGAATACCCTCATAAAAACAACCAGAGGCACCACTTCCACCTGTGATATGAATGGTGTCCAGATGTGAATCGGATCAGAAAAGCATTTTACCGGTTCACTGAGATTCTTGGGACCTGATCTAATATCTGCTAAAAGTACTGGAGAGACTCAGAAGAAGTAAATTCTTTATCCAAAGGGAAGAATAGCATTTAGAGTCAGAGATGCATCAATGCTCAGAGGCAGCTGCAAAGGCTAAACTGGACACACAACCTAACATCCCCACACACCGTGCTACAATCAGAAGTGCTTAGTGAAATTAAAAGTGAAATCCAGCATTTAGAGACATCACCTACATGTATCCTATACCTTAAAAATTCTAGTTAGAATGTTTAAAATGCTTGCCTACCTAGAAACTTGCTTGCCTCCTAAAGGCACTACTAAAACGTATTTGGTTAGTGAGGCTGGCAGTCATCTGACTTCTGTACTACAAGTCTGTGTTAAACTATAAACTCAATTTGGCCTATTTTCTAAATTCAAGAAGTGGCCAAACACTAGGCAGGACTGCTATTTTCTCTAAAGAAGTCAAGATTTTCATTTCACTAGGGTTGTAAATGAGGTTTTTATAGGCATTATTAGCATCACAAAGATGGCATTTCTCCCTAATATACCTGCTTCAAACATTTAAAATAAAGAAAGTGGTAAAGAACCACAAAGCTTGTAATGTCTGAATAAACTAACAATAGATCACTTAATGTGCCAAGATCTCTAAACAGTACTTCAAGTGTGGTGGCCTTTAAATTAAGCTACCCCAACTGCCTTATTCTGTCACTTCTTAGAGCATACATATTTGTATATACCTTTAAGAGTTTTACAGTGCTGGTTGGTGTTACACCTTCCTCATTTAAGCTTAGAGACAAGTTTCCAGTAGAAAGTCACTATAAGCATGTCCAAACGATAACTACAAATGTAGTTCTACTGCTTCTTAATAGGTTTTTAAATTTCTTTTCCATATGCAGTATTATGGAAATTTTAGTGAGGGTAGATTTGGAACCGTCCATTAATAAATCCATGTGAGCTCCCCTACCACCTGCTTCTTCTAATGCCCTCTTTCTCCTCCAGGGCTCCCAATCCAGCCCTCATGGTTTATAAGACAGAATGAACTTTGAGGTGCATACTCAAGTCTAGCAGCTTTAATTTGATGTAATACATCATTCAGCGACATATACTTTCTGCCCTTATTTTCTAGGGAGAAAAGCAGTACATTCTTTTTAAAATAAAAGTACAGAAATTGGAAGCTAGGCAGAGTTTAAGAAACACAAAAGCAACAAGAGGGTGAGGACAGTAGACAGCATGTGGATAAGTTCCAAAAGGTGCCTTACAAAAGCTATTTGACACAGATGCATAACTACAATTCAAAGTCCAAATTTTATACAGTATATGGCAACTGCACAGTAGGTACACACTACAGCAGGCCTACCCAAATGACACACACAGAGATCATTACTGAAGTTCAGGAGACATGTGAGAATATTAAAGGATAAAAGGTAAGTGAACTGTGTGGCTATGAACCATAATTGTAAGTAGTACATTAGCCAAGATGTATAAAAACATTGATATTTTTCCTTTCAAAATTGTAACTGTTGAGGTTCTGAAATCTACCTGAAACCTTAATTTTAAAAGGTCATGTTCATTCATGAACTCACTTTTATTGAAGATGAATGGAATCAAGCCAGCAAATAGTATTATTTTACTTTAAGTATGGATGTTGATCCTCAAATTACACAACTGGAATCTATTTGACATTTCAAAGCCTCCAGCATTTCTCTAAACAAAATCGCATGGTAAGCTTTGGTTTCTAACACCACATCATCTTCCCTCATACTTTCACAATTTAGTGTTTTCACGGTTCATGAGGAAAATAATTACATTTTTACTGTCATTGCTCTTAGTGAAGATTTTTAGAAATGCCCTAAAGAAACTTTGTTGACATTAAAGAACAGGGAAAGGGACTGAGACAATACTCACTTTTGTTACATTGAAGTTTATACAGTGAAGATTTACTGAAAACAGCATGTGAAGCAGGCAGGAGAGAGACTACTAAAAATCAATAATACTCTGAAAAGTGCTTCACAACTTGGAAAGATAAGAAGACAGATCCATGTTATATGGACTTTGCTCCTGCAGAAAACATATGGGGTCCTCAAGCTGCCTCCTCTGTAGGTCTCTAGCTTATAAACCAACTCCCGCACATCAGCGTCTGCTGATGTCTCTCTGAGGTATAGATTCAAATTGGACCAGTAAAACTAGTTCCCTTTCCTCCCCCTCTCCAGTTCAGACCACTTTCCTGGAGGCAATCTGCACACACAACTATACAGCCACTATTGTATAAGCAGCTGGGGAAATGGTGAGGGCCTGTTTAAATATGTACTACCAAAGGAAATGTATTTTGGTGTTACATCCCAAGCTTCAATTTCAACAGTGAAAGTCCAGCAAGACTTAGCATAACAACATGACAGCTGTTTCAACTAAAACATCAACAGAAACTTCATTGTAGGATCACTGGATTTCATAAAAGACACAGTGTGAAACACTAATCTGACAAAAAAGCCCTCTTCATTGATAATATATCCACTGATTGTCATTTTTGTACAGCACAATATTATTGACTGTGAACAGATGAAACAATATGTATAAATGCAAATAAAGCCTACACACACTATAACTTTTCAATTGGCCTCTGAAACACTTTTCTTCTCTAGGCATCAGAAACACACCAAATAAAAGGAATTCCTTGTTTAATAAGACCACTTCTCTCTAGTTTTTAAAAAATACTTCCTTGGCTTGGCTGATACATTTCTATCAGCTTCCAATCTTTACTCTTTTCTTTCAAAGCCACATCTTTTGCATCCACTTGGACCTCCAAGTCTCAGGTACCTCCTATGGTTCCAAAGAAGAAAAGCTCCTGAGAACAACTGCAATTTTCAACACATGTGCTGTCCAATTCAGTGCTCTTTAAAGTTAAACAAGAACTATGGAACTGCGCTGGACTGGGGCCATATGTTGCCCCACTTCCTGCTGTGACGCTGGCCTCAGTGTCCCACTGTCTCACCCTTTTCTCTCACTTTCAAACCACTTTCATAAATGAGTGGGTAATAGGTTCCAAGGATAATTAAGTTTATACATGTTTTGTGATCATGTATGCAGCTGAAAAGGTGGGAGCCTCTTAATTTTTCCATTGTATGAATCCACACTGGGAGCCTGCACCTTATGAGACACCACAGATTCCAGCGAGTTGAAGAGCTTCTAAACCTCTTATTCCCCAGGGAAAAAAAAAACACCCTTACAATCGGTGCTTTTTTTTTTTTTTTTATTTTAACATTAAAGTCAATCAACTTCAAGACTCTTAATCTATAGGAAATAAGATTTTCCTAACACCAGGCATGAGAGCGCTACTAGTTCTTTTCATGTTTTTTAAACCAGTGTTTGAGATAAATAGTAACCACCTCTGAAACATGAATTTTTTTATATGTGTGTAATGCAGACTGCAACACACATGCATGTATGAGTACACTTTCATGAATTGAGATCCAATTAAAATCTTTAGCAGTATCAACATCTTTCAGAACGAAAAAAAATTGTATTATCTAACGTTAATTAATTAAGCCACCCTGAAGGATTGGTAGAAACCCCATCTAAACTGATATAGCACAGCCAATTCCCTCACAGAATTAAGAAATAATGCAATTCAACAGCTATTAATACTCACAACTACTGATTTCACGTGAAGGAAAATCTTTCCCAATTAAAAAAAAGATGTGTATTATGAAGAGGATGCATACACCCAATATTTCTACATTATCAACATTTTCAGCCTCATATGCTTTAGCCTCCTCATCTGTTTTCCTCATGTAACATTTGGTTAGGGAGAAATGATACATAGAAATAACTATTTCACTTTTAAAAGTTGTATTTTTAACAAATACAAACTGCTGTTAGTAAAAGCATTGCCCCAAAACAAAAGTTAATTGTATTTCACTACTAGTTGTAGTACTGACCTATTTTATAACAACAGACCTTGTGAGGGGTTTAAAACCACTGTTTTAGCATCCTAACAAGGGAAAACACCCTCAGAGCAGTTTGATTAAACATAATAGTCCAAAATCTTTTAAAGAGAAAGGCAAACAAATCAGTAATATAATTCAGTCTTCAAAGGTAACACATTAAGCTCAAATAAAATATTGAACGTACAATATTGTTGCATATATATTTGTGCCAAATCCATCTAACATTCATAATTTCAGGCTTTCATGAAACAAACATTTTACTTGTATTTCTTATAGAACTGCTTTATGTAGAATCAGGGAGAAATGCAGTAAAAATCACACTGGATAAAGGAATTCTTTGAATGCGTGCTCTGTTAACCATTTACAGCTGTTCCAGTAGCACAACACAGTAAGTACCGTAACATTCTTAGGCAGCACTTACTGACAGGTTTGGCATACCATTCAAACAAGTATAAAGGAAAATGCATAAAGGAAATCTAAGATTCACAGGTTTAAGACTGAAAACCAGTTGAGAAAGTGCATTATTTGTGTGGCGAGTACAGAATCACTATACTCTTTTGGTTTTCCCCCACCATCTCGTGCGTAAACCAGATTTACCCTGTCAAGACAAGCAATAACCAAGAATGGCTAGTAGGGTGTTATGAAGTCTCTTATAAAGGAGACTCTAAACCAGTAACACTTTGTAAGTAAGAAGTTATGGGCTTATAAACATTCAAGCATTGTTTTCTCAGTGAATCACTCAAAACTACAAAATAGTCAGACCATAAACATCACCAAAGCTCATTCACCAAAAACAATGAGACAAAGAAATCTAGCTGAACATGTTACCTACAGTGGAAGAAAATGTATGCATTGTGTATTTCACCACGGTGAAAAGAGGGAGCTCCATTTTTGAGTGGGGAATGTGTTCTGCTACTACAATGCTTTCATACAAAGCAGGCTTAAAGGGTGTGCTGAAGCTGAACACCTACAATTGTTCATACATGAACAAAGAACATTTACATCATTACAGACTGCACTTCTCTATAGACAAGGCAGCAGCACCAAAAAACTTTATATATCCCACAGTGAGGCTTGGAGGTCCTGTTCTGTTCAGACTTAACCACTGAAGCATTAAATTTAGGCACATATTTTAGCCTTACTTAAGAGGATTTATGTATACATGTAAGTGCTTTGCAGAATATTAGCACATTTAAGGCCATGCTGAAATGTCTCACCCACCTGGGGTTAGAAATCAATGGATTACACCCCACCACCCTGTGAACGACCCTAAAAGCAGACCTAGGCTTGACAGAAAGGCCTTTTACTCTGAAATTTTACATTTTGTTACTACTGTCAGCAATCTGACCCATATTTTTTAGATGACTAACAATTTTTATTTACAGTTGATCTTTTTGTTCATCTCCTTGTTCCATTTTGTTCATGTATCCAGACAGTAGTGGTAAATTAATCAGACTGGTGCATGTTTGTCAGTCTGCTAGCTTTTCTCTGGCCACAGCACTGAAAGTCTTGAATACAAAATCTAGCTCCACAAGATCTCTTTGTTACTACTACTCTAAGTAGCAGTAACTTCACTGTAATCTGCAGCAGCAGTTTAAGTTTTTTATTTCCAAAAGGGGGATAGTGCTAGGATGAAAAACAAGGGATACAGGAAAGTTGCTGTGAAAGACATATTGAATCACTGCCCATACAGATGGCTGAGTCAAACAGTACACTAAAAAAATCTAGTGTTCCCTGACAAATCCTAATTCATGACCATTAAAGTCTGTGACACAACAACAGACGGAAAATGTAGTAATTATCTCATGGGAAGTTCAATATATATCCTTAAATTCTTAATTGAAAAATAAACTACTGCATTATCTTTGTTGCGTCTTTAATGAAGATTCAACTAAAGCCCTAAGAACATTCATCCTCACTCCAAGTCTCTAAGTCCACATTTATAGTTTATAGAAATATTGTTACAATTGGCTAAGATCCAAAACATTCCTCGATGTTGCACAAGATATGTGGTACGAGGAGTCCTTGCTTCAGATAACACAGCCCAAGCACTACAGAATAGGCAGAAGCAGGAAGCCCAGAAGCATTACCAAGAAATTTTTTTCGCGCAGTGCAGTCAGCAGGAAACACAGATTTCCAGGGTGTTTGGTTGGCAAAGACAACGGAAGTGTGGTGGAGGTAAATAAAGACAACATGTCAAACCAAGAGCAACATGGAGGATGGACCCAGCAGAAAAAATGAATCCAAACAAGCTGTGTTATGAAAGAGCAAGGAGACAAGATGAGAAGAGCTCATGCAGCTGCTACCAAATGTCACCCCAGGTCAGGTTCCCTCACAATCCTTCCTCTTCCACAAAGAGCATTACAGCTCTTTCCAGTTAAGACTGTAATAATGAGCTCTACCTGTTAAATCTAGCTGTCCCATGAAAGAAAAACATATGATATACAGTGGGACTTGAAGGGGGAAAACAGAGTGCTTAAAGGATTTGTTTGAAGGATGCTTTTTCTCCCAAGGCTGCCTTCACTTTGCACCAGCCTCTGACTCATTAGGAGACAAACTCAACACTCAACATTGTGCCAAATTCTGATGAAAATACAACCTTCTGTCTGTCTCTCAGATAGTTCGTTAAGTTCTGGGAAAAAAAAAAGTGTTGGATGAATCTGAGTACCCTTCACTCAGAACTTACCACAATTTCAGTATTACAGACAATAGCTAGTAGCAAATCAGTAGAAAAGGAATGAGATGCAAGTACAATACAAGAGCTTGCTCTGTCCCAGCGAGAGACAAAGTTAGTTATGAGCACTGCTAAATGGTCTGAGCTTGGTGCTCAGAATAATATTCTGGGATCCTTATGATGTCATTGTTTTTTGTCCATAGGCAAATATGAACTGAAAAGTGGGAAGTTTTCACTGGTCTCACTGAAAATGCAAGTAACACAGTAAAATCTAACATAATTTTGTTGAAGATGAAAAAAGTAGTTTGATTTATAAAATCCTCCAGGTGTTCATGGTGCTTTTAGATCAAGAAAGTCATGGATAGATTATATATATTTAATTCAAAAATCCCAGAGAGGCAGTGAACACTAACACATCCACACACGAAGCAACACTTTTACAAAGTGGTTTTCAAGTTGACTGTAAATGTGTTCTGTAAGAACAAAACCTTACCTGGGGTCAACAGAAATAAATGTCTAATTTCAATTTCAAGTAAACATGCAGATACAACTGGACATACTACTATACCAAAAAAAAAATATTTTTATGAGGTTAGAGATAGCTTCATGACACAAAATTGCAATGCATTCATGTTGTGGATCCACAGAAGTGAACTCAAAACAGTAATCCTACTTTAATTATACATTTTTAAAAACTCCTCCCCAAGACGGCATGCGTCAGACCTACAAATGGCAGAAGAATTTCCAGGAACCTGACACATCAGAGAAGGAGGATTCATAAAGGTAGCATATATTACTATTCCAAAGAATACAACTTTCATGAATTACAGGAATAAAGACTGAAAAGAACACCGATAATCTAACTGGAGTCTTGAACACCTGGATGACTGTATATATTACTCTAATTCCTGAGAAGTACTGCTGGAGATGTTTTGATGCCAATTTGCTTTGAATTCCAGGTGAGTAGTTTGTTGCTACAACCTAAAGCATTGTTTTCCATCAGCCTAAGAGCTACATTAAGTGTCAAGTGGAAATGCACCACACTTTCTCAAAAGACTTATAGTTTTTCAAGAAAGCACCAATCTCATCAGCAAAATGGTCTGTAAGAATTTGAAGATTAGGGGAAGAATATAAAATAAAACATTATTAAGATAAAACATTTTTTTGAAGTCTTGTAGAAGAGAGGATAGATTTTGTGAGCTGAGAAAGTAACAAGAACTTAAAATTAGCCTAAAAAGTTTAAGGACATAATTTGTTAGTGTGATGACAGTTTCATTATAGGATGTTATTGGAGATCTGTTTCATGCTCATCAAAATCATTAACCAATCTCTTTTGAAAATAGCTAGAATTTACTAAGTTTTCCAGTTCCTAAATGAAACTAAACCAGAAGATTTTTAAAGCCTGGCAATAAAAGCTACCCTAGTTTTCAGTAAAACTCAATCTCTGACATACATCTGGAAGTAGGACTGTTCCAGGCAGAGAACTGGAACAAAAAGCGCCCTTAGATTGGCCCTGCACAGTGGCACTGCAAGAGCCACAGTGAAAGTAACTCAGTAAATCACAACTCTCACACTGCTTTTGATAATTGTGCCTGGCCTAACGAGGTCCTTATAGATTGCAAGCGTCCTACAGAAACATCATAAAAAGAGAGCTTGCTAGAGCAGCAAGTAAAGCACAAGTTGCATGGAGTCATCATCAATCCCCACACGTAAAAACCACATCACTGCATTTCTGTACATGTTGAAGCTGCTGCTAGCTGCTTTTTCCAGACGTGACTGGAAAAAACACTGCACTGAGATGACTTAATATGGCTCTTAGAACAGGGTGGATAAACCTAGTAGCCACTATTCCTCCTAAAGGTTTGGTCTCCTCTCTCTCTCACCCCAGAGATGGAACTGGTGTTAGAAAACAACCGAAAACCTAACATTTGGAGCCCAGATTTAATAGTAGCAGCTGTGAAGAATAAAATTAAATCTATGTTCCTGACTTTAAATACTGTATTTTTAAAATCTTTCTATCTCCCCCTAGTGGCCCAAATAGCTTCTTAGAAGGCATATAATAAGCAGAATCCTATTGATCTCCAGATGTTCCCACTTCCTGAGAAAAATGTAGTTATTGGCCTGCCTTCATCCTAATTTGGGGGTGACACAAAGAAGTAAGAACAAACCTAACCAAAATACCCACATGCTCATAAATCAGAAAAGCCTTAAAATGTTACAGAAAACATCTGCCAGAACCAGGTGTTTAAGCTACACAGATCTTCAAAAGGACTTTCCCAGAAATCTGAATGAAATTAAAATATCACTTCTAGAAAGCATTATTTGGATACTAAAGGCAGCATTGCTAAATGCAATCTACCACCATGGCTGCCCTCATTTTTAACTTCTTGGAACTCCTAGGTCTGATCAGATATCATTTCAGATAAATAAAAAAGTCATTGCGATTTTACTGGGAGTACAATTAATACTTATGTTTTCAGAAATTATTTTGGAGATCTTCCCCGACTACTAAAACCTGCCAACAGAATTCTCTCTGATAAATTAAATATATCTGCCTTTATAAACACAATTTTACTGAGAGGTAATTCTCAACACACTTCTGAGCTACAAACAAATTTTACAGATTGGATTTGTCTTTTAATACTAAAAGTGCGTAATTTGGGTGCAGTGCACAGTACTACGGTAACACATTACAGCTCAGATGCAGATGTTTCCTAACATCAACAACTACTTTCTTCCTGAAGTTCAACTACTAAATTCATATTAAGATGCCAAAACCACATTGTTTTCCAGTGTATTAAACGTGTGTATATATGTGAAAGTTTACTTTTAATACCAGACTACATTATGAAAAAAAATTTTTAAATCTCAACATTGTAACTAACAGTCTTTATCCATTAGCCACAATTCCAATGAGAAAACAATCAAGGTTATTTCTCAATAGAAAGAAGTGGCAAATTCTGATCTGCCTATGCAAAAGAACATGGCTTTCTACTTTTCCTTCTGTTTTAAAGCCCATAACGATATGCTGTTCTCTGCCAAAAGTTATTTGCAGGGAGAAAAAGTGAAGCCTACAGATCTTCTAACTAACAACAACAGGCTAGAGGCAGAGCTAAAAATATACTTCGAATTTTTCAAGTCTCAATACTAAATTCTTTCCATGAGATTGTATTGCTGTTCTGCGCATCTAATGTTAAACAACTAAACAGAAATTTAGGAGACCAACTTTAGGTAATCTGGTTTTGAAACTTGGAGAAAGGCTAGAAAGGGAGGAGAAGAGAAGCAGCAGTGGTAGCTGCAATCTACTGAACAAAAGAAAGAGTTTGCAGTTCAGCTTAAGATGTGGAAAAAATTGATGCCTCACCTAAACCTTTCATATAGAAATAATTTATGGGACAGAAGCCAGTTTTCCTCAAGAAAATTAAACACTGTTGGATTCTAAGAATTACACAAAGACCATACTCTTAACAAAACTTCAGCTGCTGGATACAAAATAAGATACACCTTTAAATCACAGTAAGCATTTTATTTTCGCTAATAAAAAAGCACTGTAATACATTTTATAAAGACATACAGATAGACTAACTTTAACCAATTCAGGAGTTTCAATGATCATCTTAAATACCTGCATATTACTCTTGTTACCATCAGAAAAATGTCACTATAGATATAAGTCCTGGTCCCACATACTTCCTAGGCAACAGAGGTAGAAGTATTAAGACAGTTCCAATTTCATCTACAGTTTCAGAGGTATTTCACTGCCATTTAAAAAACCTAATAATGCAACATACTTGTTTGCACACACACACAAACACATACATACACACACACGCTAAAAGTATATATTGACACCTGTATAATGAAATGTATGATCACAGTTTTGTGAATTTGATACTATCAGAGCAAAGAATCTGAGTTACGCAGGTCAAAGTGTTGTTCTATATTAAAAATAAAATACACATATAACCTAATGATGTCATCCTGTTGCTATATTGTATTTCCAGATATGTATAGGGTTGCAGTGCATTTAGAAGTATTGTACTGAAATGCCTTCTGAATTGCATGCTGATTTAATAAGAAAAAAATTGCTACAAACATCCTCTCAGAATTTGTAAGTGAATTCTGCTTCCATTTCAATGTCTACACTACATTTCGCAAAGAAGTTGGGGTTTGTGCATGTGCATGATCTGGTTACCTGTGACACATTTGGGAGATTTTACCTGTCCAGCCAAGCCAGTAGACTTTTAGCTGCTCCAATCAGATCCACTACCGATGTCAGAAAATCATTTGGTAATTTGCGGCTGGTCCTTCCATCATAGTGACCACTCCTCCTCCTCCCAGTGATGAAGTTCTGCAGATTTTTGGCAGATGCATTCAGTTTGTGAGAAAGGGTTTTTAGATTTTCTGTTTCCAAACCATAGTTCTGCGTTGAAAAAAAGACAGAGAAAAGAAAGTTAGCTTTGCAGCTGAACATGAAGTACTGAGAACAGAAAGACTGCTCTACTGCTTCAAAACTTAACCATTGCTAATAATTAAGGTAGAAATACACCCACTCATTAGTTTTTAAATGTATGGCATGTTCCGTTTCTAAAGTGCATAAAAATAGAACAAAAGAAGAACAAAATTATGAGTGATCTTGTAGCTGGTTTTAAATGCACTGAGAAAAACATCTCAAAATGCAGAAAAAACCTTGTCTGGAAGATTGATTTTCAAAGCAGTGCTTCACTCTCAGTAGATTAGATGGCTCTCTCAGTAGATCTGATGGTTAGGGATCAGTCCGTTATGTCCATAGCCCCACTGATTCCTAAAATCATGTTAGGCAAGAGGGCTTGCAACTAGCAGAAGTATGCAGTATGGATACAGTGTGACACCAAATTGCTATTGTTTGATTTCTATGAAGGAAGCATGTTCATTACCTTATTTTTATTCTTGCTAGCAGTAAAGGACCACCAGAACCACAGACCAGAGAAGACAGTACTACTCTGCTCAATGTCTATGTTGCCCTTTTAAAAGTCAAGTTGTAAACTTTGCTTCCATTTAAGAGTCAATCCCTTAAACTTAAATTGTGCTCCTCAGCTGTGCAGCAGAGACAGAAATAATTATGCAGAAATATTAACAAATAGTACTTGAAAATCCTTCATATATACAAATGTTGCTAAAACAGCGCTAGAGAATGCCTTAATTTAATGTTCAATTACAATATAATATAGTATCATCAGTGATTTGTTATTTTTAGAATAGATTTGTTTTCCTCACAAATGCAAAGAATAATAGAGTTATTTCAAAAGAGATCTTCTTTTGCCTTTGTAAAGGAGTAAGCAATTGCATAGGCTTGATATTGTTCCTGTAAAAGATGGGACTTCTGAAGGTGCTCCTTGCCTAAACCACATCACAGGGTTATAACATGGGGTGCTCACAACTTGTTCAGTTTACAATGGGAAGGGCTACTTACTATCAAACGTGGACCATTTCCTACCACAACTGATGAAGTAGGATGCAGAAAGCCCCTCAGCTGCACACAGAAAACTCTACTTCCCAGTGACCCCACCTGTCCTCACCAGCTCTCCTCCCAGACCCCCAGTTTGGTCCCCAGGATAATCTGTCCACAAGGAGAAGGGATAGGAAAAGGGATATATTTGCCAATACTAATTTAAAACCACTGAAGCTTATTTCCCTTAGTCTTTTTTTCTATAGGAAATGGCCGGGGAGGGTGGGGGGTTGGGGGGAGGATGTGTGTGATTATTTACAGCAGTTGTCATGGTCCTAATCCAAACCATCTACTAAATGAACTTAATCTCCTCTTTAATTACACAAGGACTGCAGGAACATCACACTGAAGCTAGCCCTGGAGAGACCCAGCACTCCCACTATATCCACTCCCAAACAAATGGGAGATCATCATGGAAAGGAGAGATTTCAGCACATGGCTTGTCTGCCCTCTCCCAGCCAGCCCCTCTCTGCGCTTGTAAACTGAACACGCTTTGTGAGGGAGCCACTAAAACAGCATCCATCTTTCTGCAGCAGAGATCCACTTTGGGACTTGGCTTAAAGGGTAAATGACCATATGTTAAGGCTGCGCTTTAAAAACTGCTACTGCAACTTCTATGAACATCCCTATTTTGGCAAGGAAGGCTTTGCAGGCATGTTTCCCAACTGCACAATTTCCGCACCAGCACCATCCTCTGCCACCATGTTCAGTTTCCAATTAGACAAACTGTATGTTTAGGCAGTGACTTTTCCACCATGTTAATATTCAATAGCAATTATACATCCGATAGAGTTGGGCTATAAATAAAAAGTTACAAGATGAAAACAACAAATTGGGATGGAAAAATAAAACATGCTTTGTTATGCAGCTAAACATCTTATAACTAATAACTTATTAAATCAGTCCAAGTTAGAGATAAACATCAAATAAAAATAAATCTGTTTTTTTGCTGCAGTTTTCTGTGGTTGTTGTGGCTGAGAGAGCACAATGGAGACTGAAGACTGGGTAGAAGTAAGTTGGAAAAAATACGAGGTTTGCTCCTATTTCATCCTGCTTCTTGAGCATCTAGCTCCTTTTGGCAAAATTAAGGGGAGACGAAACAAACAATATTCTGGATGAAACATACATCACACAAAATGTCTTACAGATCGGCCAAACCAAAACCACACCACAAGTGAGCCCCATGACACCCACACAACATGGTGCTCACCGCCCCCAAACACAGGGGGAATGACCACAAACCGCAGGCTGCCCACAGGGCTCCTCAAAGGGTTTCCTTCTTTCTGACACACTGAAATGTTGAACTTAAGTCAGAGGGCTGCTCCTAATAAGATGAGTGTGATTATCCAAATACCGCGCGGGTCTTCAAACCACATGAGGTCAACTGAGGCGGGGGTGGGTGTGGGGAAGGGGCTGGCTGGGCCTGGGCACCCACTCACCTCCCCAGGCAAGCCACGCACTGGGCCTATGGCTGGGGGAGACCACACTGAGGCCCGGGCTGGATCCCAACACTCCTCCTCGACAACCCCAAATTATTTCACCTCCCTCTCTTTCTCCATCCCTGCTTTGTCACCTTGACTGTAACTCATCCACTTAGAGAGGCAGGTGTTGGGCACCAGCCTGCACCAGTGTGCCATGCCCACCATAGCGGGAACCCTGACAGGCAACGTACAGGCCTCTAGTCCCACCCAAAAGTGAAGCACCAGCAAAAAAGAAAACCTGCAGTGTTGACCACTGTGGACTGAGCAAGTTGATACTCAAAAATTTGTTGTACAACAGGAAAATAGGCTGCATTTATGTATATGCTTCCTTAGACAATCAGCTCCTACAATGCTTAGTGGCCTCTTGTTAACATTTCAAGTGACAGCCACCTACAGATGCACTCTTTTTCAAATGTCTTTTTTCATTGTCAGATATGTGGAAAGGAAGAAACCACATTAACAGATACGAAGTCTATTTTCACAGATATTCATCAAATGTGTATGTGTTCTTTAACGTAAAAAAATTGAGGCACAAATGTAACACCTAAGCTACATATAAAATTCAGTCTTACATGATGAATGGCACTGATTTTGGTAAAGCCTCCACCTGTAATATGAGACAGATAAAGCCAGGCATAGAAAATACAGAGATAAATTTCAGGCAGACTACACTTTTGGGCAGCTGTGTTTATTGAAGCCTTCAAGTAGAAGGATCCTAAAACAGCAGCCAAGCTAACAAAAATCCCTCTGTGTTTATCTACTAATATTTCTGGCCCACATTAAAAATGAACAGAGAGTTGCATGTTCTAATATTGGAAAAAAGCTTGCTCAAATAATAACTGCCAAGTTTAATCATACTTTATATGTGATAATATACTATTAACAATATGGTTTTCTTAGAAATGTACTGCGTTTATTTTCAAGCACCGTAAGAAGATAATTGCAGGCAAAGGAGACAATTCTTTGTTTCCCCCTACTTTGCATTTAGCCAGCACTAACACAAGTTATGCTTTCATTAGCCAAAATAAATTCAGTCACTGAAAGATCCACAAAGAAATCTCTGCATGCTTGCAGGGATTACGAGACGCGAAGCAAGTCTACGCATCCACTCTCTCAACTAGAGTCCATGGTGCAGGAGTCTCTTCAGAGACACCCTGCCTCAACAGCAATGGCTCTAATGCAGTCTCTTCTGGCAATCACAAAACAAGAACTTGATGAAGCTAAACTACACAGAGTAATAGGTTGTCAGCAGGTGTTCAAACTAAAGGTGGTAGGAGCTATTAATAGACATTTCACATGCTAATCACTTTTCTGTGGCTTCACATGACATTGTGAGTAATGAATTGTAGCTCTTTTCTTCACATGCTGACTAGAAGCAGCTCTAATCACCACTGATGAGTTTTGCTTTTTTTTTGGTGAGGAGAGCCAGCCTAGCCCTTCTGCCAGCCCATCCTTCCACCAGCACTAGTGTCCGAAGAGAGTTCAGAAACCAAACTTTGGAAGTAAAGTGCAATTTTCTTGGATTACCTTGACTAATGTTCATTAATTGTGTCTCCCCCCCTTAACCCAATTAAAAAAAAAAAAAAAAAAAAAAAAAAAATCAGAGCTCATTTCATATCTTTCCTGTGTAAAATTCATTTAACCCTTGCTGGCAGGTAAGTGCAGCTCACACTGCTAGCACAGGTTAAAAAGTAAAGTTTTCCTAACTCATATAACTAACTACCTCTGCTGTCTCAGACAGCGTGTCTATAAGCTGCCAAGACCTTTAGTTTAGGGTATTTTTATGCTACCTATGGCAAATGCACAAACATGGCAGCTAACTGAAAAAGCCAAGCTCAGATACCAAAAGAAGTCTGGATCTAAACATACCACAATATGCAATACAGACATAGCCACAGTCCCATTAACAAATCCTGAAATACCTTAGAACAGATGTCTTGATCACAACTTTTATGCAACCACAAATGCCTCTACATGTCCAAGCACAAAGGCCACATCAAGTTCAATGACATTGTTTGACTCATACAAACAATCCAAGATAGAGAAACGAGCATCAGGGCCCTCTGCCTACCTCCTTAGATAACTGTTCAGCCCAGAAAGCTGCTGGAAACCATGTGGAGAAAAAGACATACAGAGACCAGTACTAACTCTTACTGAAGAGACACAAGATGGAAACTGAAGATACTGCTGTAACACTGGTGCTTGCGGGCAAAAGGAAATCAAAAACAGTTTCTCCAAGCAGGCAGAGCAGATAGCAGTGCTTACATTGATTAATTTCTGCTGCCCCTCTGGAGAAGGCAACCATGACTGTATAAACTACAGAAAGTAAAGGTTTATTTTTCTTTGGAAAATGTTTGTCATTACACACACAAATATTATTTTTTAAAGGAGGAAAAAAAATGTCAATCTTTTCAAAAGACAAATCTTACAGTCTAGATAGCTGTACTGTGTAATAAGTTATGTGCAGTGTATACTAATATGTAAAGAAATTTAACTTCTCAGTTATGCCTGATACCTCTCAGTAATATGGACAACAATCACAAGGATGAAATCATAAGTTTTCTTTCTAATGCAACTTTTTAAAAAGTTACTTTCCACTTATTCACAGACTGAATGCAGGAGTAAGAATAGTGTATGACTGATAAGAAATGGACAGATAACAACAGACAAGCTTAATTCTGCTCCTCACTATTTTTCAGTGTTTTTATCTTCCATATTTAATTATTGAGCATCAATTCTGTATGTATTATTTATTGCTTTTAAACAAGAAACCTGGAAACAGTAACGTTTATGGAGTCCTGAGTTCTCAGGAGTTTTTTAAAGGAATAATCAAAACTGCATCAAATTGATAGCATGGCACGTGACAGCTATTTTAAAACCACGCCTCAAAATCTGGGGTGGCCAAAATTTTGCCAGGAAAAATTCCAGCCTTTGTCTCCAAAGTTGTTTTTAAAAATGAACTAAATGCATCTGAACCTCATTCTCCAAAACATTTGGCTGAACACATCCTACAAAATATGAGGCAGATAGCTTACCAGCCCAAAGTTGCAAGCAACTGAGAACACAGCTTGTCATATGGAAGGTGCCTTATGTAACTTTATACCTCATCATATCTGCCTACAACATATATTTCTAACAACCCTTCTTCCAGCGTCACAAAATGCCAACACTAAGGTTATCTCTCCTTCAAATAGCACTGACATATGGGGTAATTTAGAAGTACACAACACATGATCCTTACACATTTGTTTCATAAACACAGAATAAGTAGATAAGGAAAAAAAAGCCAGATAGCTCAAATGACACTTATAATTTATTGCAATTATTAAACATATACTGATTAAAAGGCAAATTATTTCAAAGAGTATAAATATTTGTCCAAAATGTTTACAGTCAGAAAAAAAGATCAGGTACATGATACTTACAGCCCTGCAGAACCTGGGAAATATTCATAATCATCATCATCATCCTCTTTCCTGAAAAATGCCCTTCTTTTTCTACAGCACAATCAAGCAACACATCAAAAAGCCAAGCCCTGATCATGCTTTGTAGCACTAATAGAGCAATTATATGAACTATTCTTCATACTCTGATTTGATCAGCAGACTTTGCAAGACCAAGTGCTCATTTTTTTCTTTTGCTACTTTCTCATGTAATTTTGTCCCTATCCAGCCAAGTGCTCTTATTTTTCCAGAATCCAAACTAACAGTTAAATATTCCGTTACATGCATTTCATAAAGTCTTAAACAGCTCATCAGCAGTTTAAAAAAATAAAAAAAAAAATAAAAATAAAAAAAAGATTATTATGAACACACTACCTCTTTAAAACAATTTATATTTTTATCCAGCCTGATTTTAACTAGGGGTTTGGATCTTTAAAGGTCCCTTCCAACCCAAACCATGCTACGACTTTGAATCAGGGCATATATTTTGTACTTGCTCAAAACTCCAAACAGCCCAAAGGAAAAAAGCAACTAAGAAAAGTATCCAGGATCCATAACTGATTCGTAAAGCAAGTGGGAGGAAGGACATTCACCCTTTGCATACAGACATATTTACTGCCTTTGGCATACCACAGGGTTTACTGCAGTTCTGTATAAAAGATTTACTAACAACAGCAACAAACACTTTGAACGTGATCTGTATAAACTATCAGAAATCCTTTAACTCCTTAGCTTTATTGATTTGGTGATGTACTTCAGGATTTCCTTCTCTGCAGTTAAGTTAGCTCAGGCTGAAGACAGGAAGGCAGATGATATATAAGCAGAACTTTAACTTGCAAAGGGCAATAGTAAAAAGGGTAAGAAATTTTTCTGCTATGAGCATGCAGAGTATTAACAGTAAATCCCAACTCCAGTACATACAAATCTCCATTCTGAAATGAAGTCTTCCTCATTTAGCACTCCAGTGATTAAGATTCACTATTACTGACAAAAGTAGTTTTAAGATCTGACTAGTGATAAGGGCAAAGGAAAGGATTTCAGCGTAAGAACTGGCAAGGAGATGAAATTAAGAAAAAGGGCATAATTCTTAACAGGAATCGAATCATTCATGGGTAAAATAGGTCTATTTTTTATATTCATTTACATGTAAATGTTTTGTGTTAGTGGTAAATGTGATAAGTAATTTCATGCTGTTAGTGCACACCAATGTTTTCTCTGCCAAATAATAATGTTATTTCATCTGCTGCAATCTTCCAGCTTTACAGATTCAAATATACAGTGTATAATAAATTCCTGTGCAGCCATAGCAGATTTAAATAACTAGCATGAAACCCGTATGCTGTACAAAGCAAAAACTGTTTTGTTTTGTTTTTTTAAACAAACTCTATTCTACACAAATTCAGATTCCCTGAAGAAGTATTTTGCAAATTCACAGGGACTTTACTCAGTTCTTTGTTTAAGGAAAACTTTAAAGCATACAAACATTATTTTTTGAAGTTTTCTAAATATTCTTATCTTCACAGAACAAAATATTTCCCACTTTAAGGTCTCTTTTTAAAAAATATTTGAAAATGTTTAAAATCAAATTAAACTAATTTAATCTTAATTAGATTAACAAAATTTAATATAAAACCAAAATATAAATCTAAACAAAATTTACATGATATTTTGAAGAGAAAAAAAAAAATCTTCATCCATCGAGGCACTGTGGTGATATGTCAGGTAAATAAGATCATTTTCTTAAAGATGGAAGGAGAAATCTTTGGCTGTGCAGTCTTCAGTCTTTGTGTTCTCCAGGCAGTGAAGCAAAGGGTAACATTTTCTGCGAAAAATATTATACTAAGGTGACATAAATTTTAGAGTTCATGGACACTCAGCAAAATATGGTCACGCCCAGTTTTGATAAATGAAACTCCATCTCCTGACAAACAGATGATGGAAAAAGAATTATGTGCATTTCTTTGCTTTCTGCAGCACAGTCGGGTATTTCAGGAGCTACAAGACCTCCAGATGCACTCCAAACCTGCAGACTGATACAGCGATCTGATGGCATTATCTAAGTAATCGGTTCTTCAGTATGCATTTCTCTTTTCATAAGCATCACCTCCATCTTTCCCCAATTTACTTTCTGTTGGCATTGTTCATTCACATGCAGTTCTTAAAGCAACCATCAAAGAAACAAGGCTCGGCACATTTTATGTGTGGATGAAAGTCTGCTACGCTATTGTTTGTTTACTGATGAAATGTACAGCAATCAGACTAGCTTCACCACCACACACACACTGAAAAGGATCCTGTTGAGTCTAGATCTGGGTGGTAATTTTTATAACTGATATAAACATACACTTTATATGTTATATTTTATATGTTATGTTTTATTACCTGGGAGTATCCTGGAGAAAAAGTACCATGGTCCCTAACTTAGTACAGTTTCTTCTATATTTCTCGAGCTGGACATGAAGTTTCTTAGTTCACCATTTGCCTACCAGTTTTGAGACATTAACTGTTTTTTGAGATTTTGTCAGTATGAACAAACATGCACATACACATCAAGCAGGAATCTACCTGTAGGTGCCACCAGTGTGATCTTGGTTTTATGTCTCAGTGTGAACAGAAAGGGAAGGACAAGAGACTTGCCTTACTGGAAACAGAGTAACTCTACAGGTATATATCCATCATGGTGGCTTCTTAAGGACTGATCAAAAGCCATGCAACAAATTCTTAGCAGCAACAAAATGCCATCACAGACATCACTACTTCTTTCTTTTAAGCACAGAGAACATTTCATTTATCTTGCCCTTTCTGACATACGGAATTTATAAACCACAGAACTGCACAGAGGCAAGATAATCTATTGAACATGCTCCTACCTTCACAGACTGAAGGAGAGAGGGAAGACAAACCACATTAGTGACATTGCCCGCTCTCTCCTGGAGCACACGTTCAGCTCCAGTGATGGTATGCACTATGTACAGCCCCACCATTATCAGTGAGCATGACCTGTAACAGCAGTAACAGCTGGGAAAATCTTTATTCCTCCTTCTCTGAAGCACTACAGGAAAAGAAAACATGTGAATCTCACCCCCAGGGATGCCTGCTCTCCTGTCAAGAGCACAGTATGGCAGGCTGGCATCCAAGAGAGACTCTACTAAGATGGATAGCACAGGCCACCATTTGTTCTCTGATCATTTAATGAACACTGGAGGATCCAATTGTTACAAGTGCTTATGACAGGAGGGGAATACTGTGAGAGACCATAGCCACCCACCCACCTTCTGTCAAAAATCAATAAAGAACCTCCTTTAAATAGTGCTATCAATTGTAACTGTTTCCCAACTATTATTACAGTAATCAGTTTGTGTATTTAGTGCTGTTCAATAGCCTCTGCCTGGGTTAAGGAGGTCCCATGCTCCCTCCACCTCAGCCAAACACACACGTTCAGGCTCTCCACTTTCCTCCAGGAAGAAAACATTGCACTGTGAACTACAGACATGCAGCACAAGCAGCTGGTTTGCCATTTGCCATGTCCACAGCTGACAAGGCAGAAACTGCAAGTAGAAGTTTACCCCAAAACAATGCTGGGAAGGGGGGCAGGAAGAAAGCAGTTCTTAAAACACATCAGCTATCAACACTGCAGAAGCTTTCCTCACTGATTGCAATTCTGTCTTGGAAACTCTCCCCTGCAGAGTGGGAGCAGGAATGAACAGTGGGTGGTGGTTCTGTCCCCCTCAATTGTCCTCAATGCCAAAAACTGTTTAGGTAGTTACTCACTAACTCAGAGAGAATGGAAAGGAGTATCAGAAGTGATGGTGCATTTGTTTTTTAATGATTAGAGATTATGCTTGTAAGGCAAAATTAACATTACTACTCCTACCCCATCATGTCACCCATCATCTCCAGCATCCAAATAGATGTCAACTCAGTTGGCTCATACACTTCTAACCCATGCCAAATTCTATCACGAAACCTCTGTCAAACTCCAGTGAAAAAGAAAAAATAATCAGATAATTTTCATTAAAAAACCCTTGCACAGTGACTACCTGCACTAGCAGTTATCCTACACTGGACAGTCATAGGCTTAAAGTTCTCCTAAACAATACAGTCAACATTAGAAGCTAATCAGAAGAATGGGCAAGCACTACCTGGGACAGATACTTACTGGTGCAATAAAAAAAGGAAAGCCTGTAAGTATAGGACCAGTATAGCCAAAAAGATTGTCTCTGAATTAAATTTCCTAAGAGGTTTATCTGATTGGTGAACAATAATTTCAAATTAAGTCCATGAAAATCAATATAACAATCACATTTCGTATCCCTGAGGAGCCATCAGGAGCCAATTGTGAGACTGCAAAACCTCAGCTTAAGTTAGAAGCTGTGATCTGAACACATCTATTGTGTTCCAGTGATGAAGTTTTCTTTAGGACAAACTCAGAAAAACAGACAACACTATGTGTGCAACAAGGACTAGGAAGGTAAAGACTTGCTGCATGAATTAGGGATGTAGTGTTACCCTTCACTAGAAATTCCTTGCTTTATGTTCAACTTAGTTCCATACACTTTTGCCTAAGAGAAGGGAGTTACTAAGACAAGTTGTGTTTGTTTGTCCAAAGATAACATCTGTAATTACATACCTGGGAAGAAAAGACATTTCAGCTAATAAACAATGTTTTTTTCTGTGAAAAAAAAGGTTATTTTTGAAAGAGCCACCATCTGTCTCCCTTTGTGCCTGGGAAGAATGGTCAGTGTTCACCCTAACTTAGATTTTTGTCTTAGTTAATTAAAGTATTTACTTGTTTGTTTCCTTTTGCACTGCCTGATGAGAAACGTACTTTGTGAATAACTCTATGTTCCCTTCTATATCAGTAATATTTTTTTTTAGGATTACATCCTATCCATTATTTTAAAATCAAATAGAGGAGTTAACTTATTTCTCTGAGCGACCTTGCAATATTAGAAATACTACTCTAAAGAAGAGAATCTAAAATGTGTTTAAAACCAAATGTCTTCTTGTATGGAAAAGCTTTTCTACCCTTTTTTACTTTCTCTTTTGCATTTTTTAGGTTTTTTTTCCTGCTCTCTTCATTACTCCTCACATCTCCCAAAAATGCAACAACAGGATATTCAGAAAAAGCTGCTGTATATGGACAACCCACAAGCCCTTCTACCTACCATCTTTGATTGCCTCTATTGGGATTCAGCTTCCTCAAAGCTGCTTCTGGGGCTTGGAGAAGTAGCATGCAATAAAAATCCATAACACCACTTTAGGCAGTCAGGTACATCTTAGCAGAGCTGTTCACAATCCTTCCTACAGTGGAGAATGCAGACAGTGTACCCAATCCATCACTAATCTTTACAGGCACACAGAAGAAGTTCATAAGAAGGATGAAGTCAGCACTGCACCCCTCAATGAGGGGATAACCCCAGTTATGCATGACCTGACCTGACTGAAAAGGCCATTACCAAAAGCCCTCTGTATGCTCCATCAAAGATGTATGTATTAACTGCACAGAAGATAATTATTTCAGCATTTAATCCTTTCTTCTGTGAAATGCAAGCAGCTATGTTTCAGCAAGCTCAAATAATCATCTAAAACATAATTTGCATGAAAGGATCAGTGAAAAATGACATGGTTAATATCAGGATATTTCGTTTGTAAAGAGCAACTGGCACTCAAATACTGCATTCACACATATAACTGTTTTACATTCCAGACCAAACCCAGTCTAGTTCTTTTGTGATTTCAGATTATCTTTTCTTCTGTAAAGAGATATGCAAGCCTTAAGTCTCTGATACCAATTCATTTAACAAGCACCATCCTGTCAGTGGATATTGCTCTTTATCTTGACTCTGGTTTAAAATGCTGAATTGTTCATACATTACATGTCAGGAGTTTCTTGAACTACTTAGATAGTTTTTAGGACTAGAAATTTGAACACATAAACTGTGAATCTGAAAACACTGTTCGCACCCGCCCCGTTCTGCCCCAGGAAGTTTACCAGTGCACAGAGCAAGTCTACTGCTTCCAAGATAAGCTCCTGATGGCCAATTCGTGTGACTCCAAGATCTTCCAGTTCTTGATGAGTAATGCGTAGTAGCTGGTCACCACTAATCTTCTCTCTCTCAAAGTTCTTTATATATTGCTGCAGGCAATCATCAAGACCTGCAGAAACAGGATGGAAGAAGGGAAGACAAAAAACTTAGCAACATTTTGTACTGCCATAGGAAGTAAAAATGGGCTGGAACCAAAAATCAAGTCAATGGAGGTCACTTGTCCTATCTTTAAGAGAAGTATTTCAACATTATAAAAAATTGAATGCTACCCAGAAATCTTAAGTTTGGAGAGATATGGCAGCCATGGCTTTTCCACCTGTGGGTGACACCAGCTGCTCCTGAACCCCAAACAGAGCCCTCAATTCTTGTAGCATACTACCCTGTGAATGCCTATCTGGCAGCCCCTCATAACAGGTATGTTAGCAATGCCTCCATTACATCTGGGAGGGGAGAGGAGGGAACAGTGGAAGGGAGGAAGACTTGCATCCTTCTCTGGTGCAGCATATCAGCAGATGCTGTTAATTATTACAGCACTGTAAGAGACTTGGAAAAAAAGAAAGCATTTGTGTCAAAAACAAATTCAAAGGGAATAATGAGAGTGTGAATATGCTTAATGCCATACATCCAGGAGTGACAAGCTGGCAGTGCCCCAACTGCAGCAGCAGATCCAGCTCAATGTACTTCAGTTCAGAAACTGTATGGAGTCACTCCTGCACACAAAAGCTTACTGAGCATGAACAGCCATTAAAATCAAGACCTGGGTGTGCTCCACAGAACAGAGTAACTGGGGAGCAGAAACAGACCTGTTCTGCCTTTAACATCTAGAATTCACACATCAAAACAAAACCACATGCAAACACACTGTAAATCAGATACTCCAGGCCAAAGACACAGGAGCAGGTCTGCAATTCCAGCAGCCTCCAACCACGTCCTTCCAGAGCCTGCCGCAAGACTTCCTGCCTCCAAAACAAAGCCACTTAGTGGCTTAGGTTAATCAAGCATTTGGAGCTATGCCTTCCATTCATTTCCTTTTCTAATCAAATAGTTGCTCAAATCAGTCATGCACTCTATTACAACATATTAACAGAGAACAAAAATGGTGATCCAGGACTGATCAGGTATCACATCTTGCCACACAGCCTGGTTCTCAGATGTGCTTGAACCAGCCTGTGAGGAGCTAAAAATTGTTCCCTAATTCTCCAACAAAGAAAAGACGAATGATTAAACTTTCAGTAAGAGCAATGATCTGCTAAAGCTTTTATTCTCCCAAGTTTCATTCCCGTACAATAGGGGAAACTGAATTATCTGAACCACCAAGACTGATCCATAAAATTACTTGGTTGCCATACATATGCACAGAAGACAGAAACACTCACTAAGGTCAAAACAACATAGCATGCTGCTTTGTGGGGTACCCCACCGCATTTTTGATTTTTTTTCCCTTTGTACTTGAATACTCTGCCTTTGGCCTTAGAACTGCTTGTTAATCAAAAGTAATATTTCACTGTAGAACACAGTACATGCATAGTCAATATGAGGTACAAGGGGAAGATCTTAATTTCTCTCAGACACCATTGCTTCAGGACATGTCAAAGAGCATGAATCCTGCATATTCCCAAGGCATTTCAATGGGAGCCATCCAAATGTTCATCCAAATGCTGCCCTCTCTCTTGCATGCTAGCTAATGCTCATCATTATTAGCAAACAGACAAGAAACAATAAAAATCGGGTATTCTTCTCTGCCTGACACTTGAAACTAAGGCCATTTACCAAGGTCCAGCACTACAAGAACTCATTTAGACATTTAAATTGAGGTTGCAAAAGGAAGTAATTTTTCTCAAATCTTCTTGAATCCTTGTCACTTGTTCACACACACACACAAAATATCATTATCTTGAATCATCTGACTTGAGCTTTCTGGATTTATCCATATTTGCATGTATTTTCTCCCAGAGCCCTTCTTAGCCCGTTTCCATCTGATACATTAACTGCATGAAGTGTTTTACAAGTACAGTCCCATGTACAATGGCATTTATTTTCTGAAAGAAATTTAATATTCTTTACAATACATAAAACATTAATCTAAAAATGCATTAAAAATAGCCCACAGATGTGCTTTTGCTAAATGACTAAAAAAAGAAGGCAGTAAGTACTTTTGATATTCCTGAAGCCCCACACTGCTTACACAGACTGATGAATGAGAATAACACTAAAATATTCAACGTCATCAGGTACAAAAAAAAAAAAATAAAATAAAAACTTCCCAGCTAAGAGACTAGCAACACAAATCCAGAATAAGACATGACAGATGCACTTAATAAACACTTAGTGACAGTTAATTCTAAATAAAGCCATTACTCTTCCTCCTCCTGCTATCTATGTATTTTTGTCATTCAAAGGTAATCTGGACAGATGCGTGTAGTTCATAAAGGGTAAGAAAAAAATTTTAAGACAACAAAAATATTACCGACAATTGCTTGACTCACCAATTTCGTAAAAACTACAGCCAGGAATGAACAAAATAATTTAACCATAGATTGCACGACATTTTCAGTATAGCTTGCCACAACTACTTCCCCTCATTCCCTAAATAGAACATCCTTTTAAAGTAATTTATTTCTGTCATTCTATTTCTTAATTAAAGAGCAGAAATTCTTTTTGTAAACAAAACCATGCACAGATAGGAAATAATAATAACACAAAAAGGCCGCCAGCATTCCTCACCCACACCTTTTGTCCCCAGAGCCACAGCAGACAGCCCTGTTTGCGAGCAGCCGGCCAGCACTGCTGTGTTCAGATCAACAGGAGGGGAGATGCAGGGAACAGGCGTTCCTGGCTGATAATGCCGTTTAACTTGGGACAGGACAAGATGTACCAAAAAACATCAGGTGCCTAGGGTCCATGGAGACACCCTGGAAGCTAATATGGAAAGCGCTGCTTTCTTAAGAGCACTCTGTCTATTATGATATTCCTGCAAGTCCAGCATCCACCCAACCTCAGAGTAGTGAGAAATCTTTCTGGCTGTCAGGGTCTGCTGCACTTCTACCCCAAGATGCCCTCATATCAGAGGATGTCACACAACCCACATACCACAGAAATCCCAGCAAATAACTCAGTTTGGTATACTATTCACTGCTCCTGGCCATGAGTGCAACTAAGGTTGCCAAGCATCTAGCGGACCTGGCTATTTCAAAAACAGTGGCCTCTCTCCAAAACTCAGGTTCGCTATTATATTCTGGATACATAAGGCCCTGTAGTATATCAAACAGGTTTTGTGATGTCAATACACAACCAACAGTCTCATACTCAACAACTCTGCTGCTCACCCAAAATAACCCCATTATACTTTGAGTATATGTAAAGGCACAGATGTTCCAATAATAAGAGAGCTTAAAGTAAAACTGTGTATGGTACTCCTCTTCCTTATAGACCCACTCTTTAAAGGAAGCACTGTATAATGTAACTTTTTTTTTTCCTTTTTTCTTGAAAGATTCCTCATCTTGTGCCCCAGAAATAACACAGACCTCCAAGGATGCCTAACTACTCAAGAAGCACTCCCCTGCCCTGCATGCTTTCCACCTGAGCGTATCAACCACAGAGTCTTGCAATGCTGTCCCGATCCCAGTCCCAGTATACACTCATTACCTGGCCAGTTTGATTGAGACCTAGAAGAGCATTTAAGATATTAACACATTGCACACCTTTGTCAGCTTCCATAACCGTGAGGTGTTATGGACACAGATAGACTATTCTGTGCATTAACAGAAAAGGAACAACTCTTCATTAAGTTTAAATCAAGCTCTACCTTGTCTGTGGGAATAAACAAATAAAAAACAATAGCAAAAGTAAAGAGTGCTCCTCCAAATGAAACTGCTCAGAAGACTCAGTGATTTAACATTAAAAAAAAAATAAATTCTCTATAAAAGTTTCTCTTGTAAGCAGAACATACTGGAGCTGGTTTTTTTCCCCTATTCCATCAAGTCCTACCTCATGTGGGCCAAGTCAGAGCTCATCAAATCATTAACCATTTTTAATGGCTCACAGATGTGAAATTGGGCAGATTTCTATGCAATCAATTCTTTTTATTACAAAAGCACAGTAGAAACTGATCAAAAAATGTTTCATTTCAGTTTTTTTACTCATATGATTTTCTGGAATAAGATTGCAAGATGCAGCACTACCCTCCAGGGAAATCTTCATGCTTGCAATTTCCTAGTAACACAAGACAATACCTCAGAGAGATCATGAAGTTATTTTGATGTGTGTAACAGGTTACCTTTTGAAACAAGAAAACTGACAAACCGCCCTGTAATTCAGTGTCAGAACAGGTTATGCAGATCTGTGCTAATTCACAGTCAAATGACCCTCTCCATGAAATATATCCTGAGGTTCTGATCCCACAGTCTGCTCATCCTCTGCAAGCAGTTCAGTCTTTCCTCCCACCTCTAAGAGACTAAGAAGTATTAAAATACTTTTTCTATGGCTAGATCTGAACTACAATTTGTAATCAGCTGTTCAGATATATATGAGAAGATACAGTTCTAAAAACAGTGGCAACTAGGTAGAATATTCTTCCCCAAATTGGTGCAAAAGAATTTTTCCTCAAATTTAGAAAACTGCAGTGAAAATAACAGAGGTTGTGTCCTTATCAGCCTTCTTTTCAGTTTGGGGTTAACAGAAAGATGATGAACATTACAGGTATAACTATCATATCTGAAACTTTGACAAGAGAGTATATTTTTATGTTTCCCTGTTAAATCAGAATGAGGATAAAAACTAACAACTTCCCTTGGCAAGTCCTTATGCTGTAAACCCAGCATTTACTGAAAAGCAGTAACATACAGACAATACATGGAATAATTTTGCACAGGAGGGAAAGACACACAGCTTTCTTAAAAAACAAATGACAGGTTTGGGGCTTTTCTTTTAAATATAAGGCAAACAAATTCATCTTTCAATCTAAACAGAAAGAGTATGCCCTATCTGAACTCCATCAGTTTTACACCTGAACAGATACAAGTTCAAGCAATGGACTGTAGCACAGAATTTAACAAGGCATTAAAAAATAATTTAAACTAGATCTTAATATAAGCTGGGCATTTATATAGCACTTTCCAATGCCTTTTCAGATTATAAACTATTATTTGCAACGGTTTTACCTAAACTAGCATGATGGAAGGGACCACTAAAACATTAAATGCTCAGAAAAAAATCACGGTTGTTTTCTCCCTGCTCACTGTTAAATATGTATTACATTTAAGCCAACTATTCTTAAGGACTGACCACCTTTGAAACTGCACAAATCTACATATATTTCAAACATAAATGTTCAACTGAGTTGCTGATAAGTTAAAACACTGTGCTATGATTTACGCATTTGCACCTAGGCATTATTAATCTAGAGCTGGTAGGCTACTAACCCATTCACTTTACTTACACAAAAATACAAGCTTTGCTTATGTCAAAGAGAAAGACAACCAACCAGAAAACTTCTCCCTCTCTTCCACCTCCACCAGAGAGCTGCTCCTGGGCACAGACACTGCAGGCAGCCCAGAGCAGGTAATTGTCCCCACCACAGCAGCTCCTGTTTGGGGTGCACACTCACGATTCCTCCCCAGAAGAACCAGAGCAGGAGACTAGGAAAGGCCAGGTTTTCCCACAATCTGTATGTGGGAGATGAGCATTTGGAAACTCTCCATGTCCCTTGGTCTGAATGTCACCACAGAAACTGGGAGCAAGCCAAACCAGCTGCTTTTCCCACCTGAGAGCAAAGATAATTTTCCTCTGCCCACGTAAGGGATGCTCACGTAAGGGATGCTCACTGCTTCAGGGTTTTCAGCACCTCCTGGGCTTCATATGTGACAAACAGATGTCACAGTTATCAGCGCCAAAAGACAGAGCAAAGAACAGAATGTTTTAAGTGCAGTAGATGGCAAATGCCTACTATGGACAGAACTGCCACAAAAGAGTAAAGCTCCATCCCAGAGAAGCAGTGCAGGTAGGATGGCAAAAGAAACACCAGATGCAGCTTTCATTAAAGATTGGGAAAAAATTACAATATATTTAAAACGGGGGGGGGGGGGGGTGGGGGTGGGGTGGGGGGCTGGATTTATGAATGGGTACAGGATTAATGAAAAAAATAATTGACAAATGCCGGGATTACAGCAGTATTTGCAAAAGAGCAGGACAATCATTTTGTGCCCTGCTTATCAGCAAATTTCAGGCAAAAGCCCTCCAACTGCAAAACATATTTATCTTTCACACTATTACTTTCTCTCTCACTCCTTCTCCCTCTCTGTATATATCTGAGCCAAATAAAATTATAAGAGCATTAAAATAAATATTACAAATGACTGAAGAGATCCAAATAATTATTCCTTCAAGCCCAACATGCATATTCATAGAATGTAGTATAAGATTACATGTCTTCTGTGTACAGTTTAGGGTAGATGTATTTTTTTCTAGGAACACTCAACTGTTCATAGTCAAAACATTAGCTGAGAGGTACTGCTAACTAAAAACTACATTTTTAGACAATGAAAGAGAAACAAAATACATAAAAAACCCCACTTGATATCCACTGGATATATACTACAACATCCAGAAAAAGTTTGTAGAATGAAGAATGCAGAAGATATGAACATGAGAAGCAGGAACATAATCCAAATTCAGCCTATCCTGTAGGTGTTATAAATGCCGAGCCCCTGGCTGCTAGACCAGAGGTATTGTGTATAGCAGTGAGGTAAGTAAGGAAGGTATCACACTGGGCTCCTGAGGAGATGTGCAAATTAAGGAATTGAAATAGAAGTATATTTTAGACCTTGCATGTTGCTCTGTTCTTTTTAAGGTCCTTGCCAGGAGAAGGGTCTGTGGTCAGTCAAAGGAAAAGCCACCAGTGAATGAGGAGATGGCATTATGCCAGGTGAGAATTTCAGAGTCAAACTGTATATTTGTGACAGCAGTGGGTTGAAACAGAAGTCTGAAGTGAAAGAAGTATTGTCTCAAGTCAATACGAATTCTGTAATTAAAAATCAAATCCTGTTCAAGGAATCTAACTCTGAAGTGTCTGCTGTTTCTATGCCTACAGATACACTCTCTTTTCATGATCATGAACGGGACCTGGATATATTAACTGTATGACCATGTTGGCAATAAATGGCAATTTTGTTCATCAAAAAATTGCAGAAAAATCAAGATTAAGTGGATCATACATGGCTCATCAACAGCTCTACTTTACAAAGACTTTCACACTGATCACATTTTAAAAGGATTTTCTTTAAAAAATAAAATTAAATTTAAAAGAAGAGACAAAGACAGAAACGTACATGTAGACTAACTACAAGCATGACTTAAAGATACATAAGACTCAACTGGGTGCAGTGTCTAATAGGACATTTTTTCAATAAAATCAGCCCTTGATGTTAGGACTTATAATCAGGGCTTGCTTACTTATAATCAGGGCTTATTATGGCAAGTTAGACTTCTTAATTACAAGAATAATATCCAAAGTGTTCTGTTTAGCTGCTGATAAATGTAATCATTCATACTTCTCCGGGTGTTCTCTTTCCATTATGCCCATCTGTATAGCAAAGGCAAATCTTTACACAAGCACACAGAAGTTTTGCAAAGTATTTGAAATCTTAAAACATGGATAACACTGCAACAACCAGTGTCAAGCTCTATTTCTATGAAATTCAAGGATTAGTATCCCTGATTATCAATATTGTTCTCAATGTAAGAGGTTGTAATTATTGTTATATTTAGGACTCTTATTATTGGATTACAACAACTATATTGTTCAACTACAGCTGTGGCCTTTGCACATGGGAAATGCTGAAGTGTGCTGAAAAGTTAGTGTGGCTGATAATGGCAGCGGAAATTTCTTTGCTAGTGGAAGGGAGAGGAGCCAAACAACCCACAGCATCATTAAATATCAGGAATCCCCCAAATGAAGCTAATCAAAGGAATGCATCTATTTACTCCTGATAAACACTACTACCTCCAGCTGCAGAGGACTAGAGCAGCCACAGTGGGGATGGAATAAGAAACTGTGCATTTACTCTCATACTTCAATGTGTAAAATGACAAATTTTAAGCTCTGGGTCAGAAGCTCAGCACAGTTTGGGAAGCATCTAGAGTTAAACTGGAAATATCTGAACTGTAATGATTTTTTTGTCTTTCCCTCCCCTCCCCCCCTCTCCAGGGAAACCTACTTGCATTATGAACAAAGACCAGATAGCCTGTGGGGTGGGGGTGTGTATAAGTAGTGTATTCCACCAAAAGCAGAAGTTCTCCAATAAGTTGTCCAAGCATTATCAAGATTGTAAGACTATAAACACTCAATGAAATACTCCCCTAAAATTTCAAAGACGAAATGCCATGATTGTCTTGATTTTTTTCCTACTTAAATCTATGCCTTCATGACTTTTGAAGCAGATTTGAGGACATGGAACGTACCACCAAAACTTTGCAAAAAGCAAGAGGAGAAAGTAGCATTGTCACTTTACATGTAATAATATATCTTTATGATACACAAGAATCTAGCCAGTCTAGTCTTATTCAGGGCCCCATGATGCTAGAGTCTGTTCAAAGTAATATACAAGGAGACATGGCCCTGACCCAAGTCACTTGATAAACTTCTCTTTCTCCATGAAGTTCAAGCTGGACAGTTAATAAAGGCAGATCCTTCAACAGCTACTTTTATTTCTATTCTGTTTCATTTTGTAGCTTTTACACTCTCACAATCATTCTGCTTCCCATTTTTCACATGTACTCCAGTTTGCAGTGTAACTCAGGAAAGGGACACCTTCCTGGGTCCAGTCAATGTTTAACTTCTTCCTCAAAGTACTACATTTCTGCTCCAGTTATCACGTGTAAACTAGAATACATTGCAACTATCTTATCATATAGTGAATTTTCAATCAACATTATAAAATCAGGGTTCTAAATACCATTAGCTAACATCTGTTTGGTATGTGTTTCATCAGATAATTTTTTTAAAATTTTAAGCAATGCCATTTTTCTCCTCTAAAATGATTCCTTGCACAACATCTGTCTGTATCCCTACTACTGTAGGGATTTGATGTTTCCTAAGAATTTGCTACCATACATCAGCCTATAAGGAGTAACTTTATTACCAATTGGCTCCCTCTAAAATATAAAGCAATTTATGAACGAGCACAACAGGTTTTTCTCAGCAGTCTCCTTCAGACTTTATTCTACAGGTTTATCTTTGCACTAGTGCAAAGCAACTTTACAAGATTAAAACACAGCTTGCTGTCAAACATACAAGATTAAAATTCAGCTTATTGCCAAACATATAATATTCTGGTGCCTGCAAACAAAAAGGCTACACCACTGGTTTACATGGAGAGAACAACTGTCCATCTAACAACAGTGTGTGGGTTTATTACTTCTCCAAAACATCCCTCAAGCAAGCAGCGAACACTAATAATATTAAAATAGGCTGAAGTGAGTACCACCAGGTTCAAGCACACCACCAACGTAACAGTGCCAGAGCTGGAAGGGGCTAGCGAGGGTGCAGTCCACCCGAAGCAAACCAGCCCTCGTCTGCCCCAGCCCTGGGGCTACGGCTCAGTGTCTCCGACCGCAATTGCACTAATGCACACCTCCTGCCCTCTGAAAGATTTTCCACCATGCAGCAATGACAAACTACCAAATTCCCAAATATGACTGTAAGCATTGAAATGAAACCACCATATCCCCAAAGGATGGGAGGCTTTGTCTAAATAGGTGTGGTATTGGCTTCTTCAACAGGTTAGCAGAGGCTATACAGCTGAAACACCCCCTCAGGACATAAGATATGAAAGTCTTAATTTTCCATAGCGTTTCCACTATCTCCCATGATTATTTGCAGCTGTGCTTCACACTAGCACATATAACTATAGGAAGTGCGCAAAGCCACCACACGTGCAAGCCTACAGCAGGCAGGCAGGCAGGAGGGAAAGTTTCTTCAAACTCTGAGTGAACTCCCTCCCGTTCATTCTTCCTTCTTGCAACGCCCATGCAATTCCCAGGCTTGAAGCTCTCTTTAGCAGAAGTTCACACAATTCAGCACAGTGTGAGATTTGGGATGGTTTTCGAGTTGTGGGCAGAACAAGCTGTACATCCCCCTCCACATGACAAAGAAACATCTGTAACTTAAAATCACTGGTCAAATACTTTGATATGTGTAGGAGTGTCTTGAAGAAGAAAGGGAAAGCTATACTTCTAATATTCATCACTTCCATCACTTCACATATGATGTCTCAGTAACCATCCCACCACTCTGCAAAATATAAATGAATCATATATTAAAAGGAAAAAAACAAGTATAATATTCAAGACAGTCAGAAGATGTTTATGCCCTTTTTACAAGGGCATGTAGTAATAAGATAAGGGGTAATAGTTTCAAACTGAAAGAGGGTAGATCTAAATTAGACATAAGGAAGAAATTTTTTACTGTGAGGGTGGTGAGGCCCTGGCACAGGTTGCCCAGAGCAGCTGTGGCTGCCCCCTCCCTGGAAGGGTTCCAGGCCAGGCTGGACGGGGCTTTGAGCAACCTGGTCTGGTGGGAGGTGTCCCTGCCCGTGGCAGGGGGGTTGCAACTAGACAATCTTTAAGGTCCGTTCCAACCCAAACCATTTGGTGATTCTATGTAAGCCAAGCACATCCTGACATTAAACAAGTAAGTAAAAAAGCACTGGTTGTTCTTTCAAATGCCTTCCCATGTTTGAATTTTTATATCATGCTCTGGAGCAGCCACATTAAACACACTGTTGTTGTCACAAGAAGGGCTCTCCTCTTCTCCGTCCCTCACATGGGATAATATATGCTATTACGCAAAACAGTTGAATAAGCTCTGCCACAGTCTTTATTATAGTTTTTCACCACGAAAAACAGCTTTGCTGCCAAGAATTTATTATGTCAGAAGGCATCCTTTCGGAGCAAGCTGGAACACTGTGTCCCTGAAGAAATAATACAACAGTTGTTAAAGCTTCCCTTTACCTCAGTACTTTACACTGTCTCACACCACTGAAGAAATCTGTTAATGGTTCAGATAAGGCTTTCAGATTTGGTGATGCCATCACTCTGGGTCTGTGGGTTTTGTGCAGCCCAGCCGTGTGGTTAAAACCCATGCAATTCATTTTTCAACATGCACAATTCCTCAGTTTTGCTATGCTTACATTGAACTTTTCTCTGGAGCAACGGTAGACAAGAAACAAGGCTTGGTTGGGAGTGTTTATATGATGACTTCCATCCATACTCTAAACTATTCTTCCTTCCCCTACATTTGATTTTCCTTCTAATATCAATAACATCATCCAGCTTTCACTAGCTCTATCTGCCTTCTCTCGGGAAGGATTTCAGAATTATGAAAGAACCCTAATGACATCACCCATAATTGGACAGAGTATGTCCAAATAACTTTACAAACAGTCCTACAAGTACATCTGTATTACATTCCGATATGCACAGGTTGAGTGTACGTTAAGAAGTCGAAAGCATTTCAGTTTTAAGCTTCTTGGCTAAGACAATCTGCCTCAAACTATATTCAAAGTAGAGAGCTTTACATAAAAGTATGTGCGAGGACATCTTTACATGCCTGCTCTTCCCCACTCTCCCTCTCACTCATTAAAAGAACACATTCCATAATGTAAAATCTACAGTATGAACCATAAGCCTGTAAAGTAGTAGGAGTGAAACCCACACAACTGGATCATGGCAAAGTACATTTGTTAGTTTTTAATTTTCTTTGGCACTATACTTTTTAAAATAATGTTGTCAGCTCTGCACAAGTTGTAAATACATAAAAATTAAAAAAAAAAAAATCTGTTGAAGTGACAACCTAAGTTACACTTTAGCTAGTTTCTCATTTTGCATAATCACTTGCTCGTACAATTTATCCATATGAGCAAAAAGCAGTAACTAGGAATTAGACCCTTCAAAGACTGAATTAATCTACAGCAACATATTAGTCTCTTTCAGGTCTCGTCAATCTTATATCCCCAGGAAAGAGAAATGAACATTCACATGGAAAGTAATGTGTGCACACGTCACATAAAATTAATAATTTTTTTAAACTATTAACTGCATACCACTAAGTTAATGGTATGAAACTTGTCCCTGAAGCTCTTTCACAAAGAGAGGATGAGGTACTTCATTAAATATTAGTATTACACACTACATGCACTTGTGCAAAACGCTGCAGTTCAGTGCTACTAATGCTTTATAATGCACACATACACACACATTTACTTAACTAATTCAGAGGCCTAATGCTAAGAAACACAAAGAAAAACATGAAATCTCCACACTTTGCCACTGTTGCAGGCAACACTGAGAAACCGCCAATGGGGAGGTGGAAGATGTGAACAGCACTCAGCCTCCCAAGCCATTCATGTAGAAAGAGGCCAGAAACATTACAGAAAATGTGCCATCAGTGGGAGCTGTACTTGTACCGTGCCCTCCAGGAGGCAGCACAAGGTAAAGTGATGCTCTCATGCATTTTGCTTAGCCATACTTACAAACAGCCTTGCCCTAAGCCATGTGGAAGGCATGGCAAGCTAAACCAGAGCTGAGATTTAATTGAAGCTGCAGTTTCACAGGCTCTAGTGTATTGTTGCCATAGCTTATCAGATAACAAGAAAAAAAAAAAAAAAAAAAAAAAAACAACGAAACATATAAAGTTCTACCACTGAATTAATTTTGAGCTTGGGTTCCCTTTGTGTGATCTTCATTCTTTATTCTGCAATATCCCTGGCTGGCAGAACTAAATACTTGTATCAGTCAGCATGGGATAAAGTGTCCCAATTATGGATATTCCTGCCCATTTCCACAAGACATCACCAGGAGGTAAATGCTGTTTAACACTTTGTGTGCTAGCTGTGTATAGCCAACTGTAGTATTTTCTTGGTCTTGCTCCATTATTTCCTGCCCTTTTAAGCATTGTATACGTTATATTGAAAAGGGATGGAGAGGGTGTATCAGTATAAAAATACTAAGTATTTTGGTTAGCACCTCATCCAGACCTAATCAAAAGCTTGAAAAAAAAAAATCAAGATCAAAAGGTACAAGAAAATACCTGAATTTTCACTCTGCAGAGTTTAACAGGACTTGTTATATGTACGATTTTTTTTTACTGTATGAGAGATTCCTTATTCCATATTTGTTTTTAAAAATGTACCTGAAACATAAGGTTAGATACCATTTCAAGTAGTTATAAAACCTGAATGAATTAATAATAATTACTATGTTGATCACACTAATTCTGGCTGACTTTGCATGCCTTCCTCCTTGTCACTAAAGACTGAAGGAAAAGACTGTCCTTGTTACCTACCACAAAGTCCTTTGTTCTCATTAAAATAAACTTTCTGAACCTGAGTGAGACTTAGAGTGAATTGTTTTAAAAGACAGAAGACATCTTTATTTCCAATTACCTGATGTAAGGTATCAAATGCATCATTTCCACCATCATTTCCAAATGCCAACCGGTGAGGTAAACGCATATTTATCAGCTGTATCCTGATCTTGCACTGCATCACGTGCATCCTAGTGCTAATGTATTATTTCAGCCTCCTGTTAAGAAACAGTAATACCTTAACACTCTTCACTTCTTGTAGAATCTCTTTGCTAACTTGAACTATTTCAGAAATAACAGGGCTTTTATTATTAAAGCATGAATAAAGTTAAGCACTGGTAGATAGGAAATGGCAATTCCAATGTCTATAAAGATAAGGTACAATTCCCCTTCTCTTGACAGGTTCTGCACTGCAAAAGTCCCCTTTTGAACTGGTTCTCTGCATAATGGCCAGTTTCACAACTGTAACAGGGAGGAAAAAAAGGAAAACTGAAAAAATTTCTGACGTTTTAATATTAATAGCTTAATATTAAAATTTCAACAAATTGGTACATTTAAAAGACAGACAACAGTGTAACAATATAGGACATGCAGATTTCTGGGACAGTACTTTTTAACAAGCAAACGAACATCAAATTTTAGGGTGAAAATTAAGGGCAGAAGGAGATTCTGGAGACTTGACTGGAGTGGTTTTGCAACACACTGCCCCATCACCTCAGTCAGCCTGCCCTGCAGCCAAAGGACAGGACTCCTTCCTGAAGACCACTGCCTTCTGCCCAGCTGTCCCAGGCTCCTGAAGCTGAAACTGCAGCATTCCCATCTGCAGCCCACTGCCACAAAACAGAAAAACGATGGTTTCTGCACAGCAGCAAGAATTTAGCTGGCAACATCTGAGCACCAGTGATTAAATCCTTTATAAATGAAAACCTGTAACATGGCTTAAAATATCCTGCCATGATATTGTGCCTGTAACACTATGCGGCCAACTTGTGGTTACAATCAGATAAGAAAACCTTAACCATGGGCAAGATTTTGGTGAGAACGCTAACCACTATCTTCAGGAGATAGGCAGGGAAATCTTGTTAGGATTCCCACTTGAAGAACCCACCTTACCACCAAGCTAGAGGCTGCATAAAGACCAAGTAAACTTTACCTATATCAACGTCTTATTTATTCCTTTCCCAGCACCACCACCAGCAAAAATTTTCCTCAGGACATCTGTCACTATCAGCCCAACCCACTCCCTCTTTTCTTTATCTCCTCCTTATTCTCTTCACACCTAAACAGGAATGGGAAAACCATTTTATTCTAGCATCCATTTTTCATCGTCCTCTCTCTCCCTGCATAGCTCCACATCAGCATTTCCTAGAGCATGCAGCTTTCCTAAGTGGCAGGAGCTGTAGAGTAGACTGACAAGAGCCTCTATATGATTTAGCTGCTGCGGGAGAGCTGCTGCTAACATCAGCAAAGCCACCCAGAAAGAGCATTACTAGTTTCACCTTACTGCTGTTACTTGGAAAATCTGTGACAAGCAATACAGGTATCAAAGTCATCCTCCAAATACCAGGCTGGCAATATTATGGTACACCAGAACCAAAAAGCAAATTATGTTTCTTCTACATAAAAATTCAAACTCTGAGCAGCCTATAGGAATCCTCCCTCCTTATTAGGAGAACTGCATCTCCACCATTAGCAGAGAGAATGTTATTATAACCTATTCAAATTATAAACCAGTCTTTGGCAGACAGAGCAGTGCTTTGACTTCCAAGATTTCAACAGGAGAACCTATTAATGAAACACTTTTAACACACATCGTTCAGGTAGGGAGCAATTCGCTAACATGTGTCTCACAAAGTTTGAGCACCACATTAGTGTTGGGCACATCTTCTCTGACACAACTTGACACTTCAGTCATATGTTAAGCTCTGAAGCATCTGTTCCATAATAAACTGTTATATGCTTGCCAAGAACCTAAGCATTGCCTTTTGGATGAGTATTGCTAAATTGCAAGCCATAATATAATACTCATCTGACATTGATGGTGACCCGCATTTAATGGAGCTTAATGCTCTTCTGATGCCACTGATTAAATTATTGCTCAGTAGTCCAGTTTCATAATTTACAATTTGCAAGGAAGCAAGACAGATATACAGGCGCTGGCTCCTCTCACATCAGTGAATCCGTTTACTGGCAGGCAAAGGTTCCCTAATTGAAGTTATAGGTAAGTACACTACAATGCATCACTGGTCAATACAGAATTCTGTTCAAATGCTTTAAGCCAATTATATTATTATGAAAAAGCAAAGCATGAATTATTCCCAAGCACAAGGGGAAAATATGGGTAAAAGCCTTGACCCAGCATGTGCAATGACTTCATAACGTCCTGAGCACTGTCCAGGAAACTCAGCCCTCTGGCCAACAGGAGTTTCTATTCATTTTCCCCCTGCTAGGTTGTTTAACAGTTTGGTCACTGCTTAGACACAGCTGTGCAAACAATCTTTCAATGTTTGGCCTGATGCTATTGAACTCCATCCCAAAATGTCTCTCCTCTCCTTTCTGCACATAGGATGAGGAAGACTAATTTGGACTCAGAGGATTAGAGGCTTTCACAGCCCAACTTAAATCATTAGATCCTAACATTTTTAAGTTTTGAAAGAATTTTACTAAGTAAATTGCCAAGTTTAAATTTATAACTAAGACACTTGGTAGCAACAGTACTTTCTAAATCATCTCAAGAAAGCCTATTCTCATCTGGAGGAAAAAAATGCCCTGTAAATGCCCAAACATTTTAAAACAATTAAAAGCAATTAAACAAAAGCAATTAGAAAGTAATGTTTTAAAAATGCCTTAGATGAGAACAACTAGAAAAAATTTCTGACGGTACAGACATAAAAAAACCAACTGCTTTTTTTAGCTTCTCTTTTAAACCCTTCATCCCAGATAAAACAGACAAACAATGTCAGTACACAAGTACTTTTGCAGGACTATTCACTATTACCTTATTTTCACAGCTATGGGCAACCCAAAAACATACCACCCTCACTAAAGTAACTAAGGACAAACTACGTGCAAATTGAATGATAGATGCTAGCACAAATGCAATATTAACATGGCAGAAATAAAAAAGTCAAAATCAGAAAATCCCCAAAGGAAGGTTTCCAAGGTATATGTACCTCAGCTACACTGTAGTTCTCCAGTATGGGCCTCATTTCTGAGACCATCCGTGATTTTAACTTCAAGCATTTAAATACTCCTACTGAAACTAGTGAAGATGATGCTAGTGTGCACCTTGTTATGTGATGAAGCTTTAGTTCTAGTAAAAAGTTGCGGACTTACATACATTCAGCTGTTAGCACACGGAGACTAAATCATTTAACTGATATTACAGAAGGTATACATGTCAGACCTAAGCATGTCCTTTACAGTCTCTCTTAGAAGTTAATGTCTTTACCTTAGAATATTGCCAAAACCTCAAAAGCATCAGCATTTGGATATATTTTCAAAAAAGTTTTCCCATTAAAAACACATTAGTAGCCAGTGTTAATATATAGACTATGTTCCAAAATTAATTCTAATACAGTTTTATACAAGCATAAATCCTACTGACTTCTTCCTTAATTTTGGGGTTTTATCCAGAAATGCTTTAATACTGGTAAAATAACTCAATTCCCATTTTTTCCAAATTTAGTCTTCAAGACTTTCCCATGTTATGTATTAGGAAAAAAACCCAACAAATCAGCAAGCATTCTGAACATGCAATAGCTGGCAATTAAATTTCAAGGACTTAATCTCTGCGTAGAACCTCAAAACCTAACACACGGCCCACAGGTAGAAGATCTCCAGCTCAAACCCTGCACTGAAATCTCAAGAAGCAGGGTCCCAGATGTCTCCTTGTGAGATGTTTGTAACATCTTACAGTTTCTGAGACCTTAAGATGCTTTGCCAAGGATAAGCATAGGATTCTATAAACTGTTAAGTATATACAATCCTTCTTCCCCTTTTTAAAGGAATACTTTCTGCATTGTCAAGCCCACAAAAATATATTTAGTTGTAGTAATAACTGACCTTTTTTTGTTTGCATCTTACTCATCAATTTCACCTTCCCCAGGGCTTACCACTACGGTTACACTTCAGCCAGGCCTGCAGGGAGGTGTTTTTTTCCATCGTCATATGAAAGAAGCTAAGCTCTAGAGAGAATGAGAAGATTTTCTTCTGCAAATCCAATCCTCATCACTCAGTATCCTCTAAATGCCAGTAGGAAAATTTACCCCATTGGCATGCAGGAAAAACATAACAAGGTATTGTTTTTCTTGGTCAGGTTTTCAGAGTTATTTCTGACAGAAAACTTTACCATTCAGCGTTTATAGGAAACACAAGTCTATTTTCTGCATCTCCGTTCTTCCCTAATTGCAGCAGTCCTCATCTGCGGTCCACTGTCTTCCTCCCCGGGCAGCTGAGGCAAGGAGAAAGAACTGTGCCTCAGCCCAGTCCCAACTCATCAATGCAAGCAGGAACAAAAGCCACACAAGTCACCTCTCTCATCGGTAACTCCCACATAAAAACCCACCACTATTCCTTCCCCACCCATGCCCTGTAGCATCCGTACTTTGGGTCCCTCATTGTGTCCATCCCAGCTGGGGAAGACTTTGGTGTGATCACCCCCCAATCCATACCCAAAGCCCATCTGACCTCTGCTCAGAGCTTCTCCATGTGGGCAGAGGGACAGACAGACAGACACCCGCTCCCTGCAAGGCCAGGGGAGAAGCTGCAAGAAGCTGCAGCCCCTCATCTTCTCACTTTCACTCAGCATTTCAGCCTGATGCCTCCCCTCCCAGCGGGATGGGATGCCATGGGCTGCCTCGCCACCCATCACCACAGGCACGGAGCTGCCTGCGTGCTCATGATCAGCAAAGCTGGCAGAAATCCTCACAGCTTTAATTCATTCTGAAGACTTCTCCCACCACAGCTCAGGGCAGATCTTGGCCATTTAGAACAGCAAAGGGAAGGACAGGGGTCGATTAGCAAACTTTAACTAGTATTTTCCATGGCACTCCCTTCAGAGTTCCCTGGAATATACTATTAAAAATGAGTGTTTGCTTTTAATCTTTCACACATTCTGTATTTTTAGAATACAAATAGTTACATGAAAATTATTTTGATTAAATGCCACTTTTGCACAGAGGAGTAGATCTTGATGTAAGAAAAAGGTCCTACAATTACAGACCCCTGAAGGAATGAGCTGTTTTATTTTATGGTTATTTGGAACCTTTTGAATATCAGGCTGAAAACATAATAAAAGACTGCGCTTCAGTATTTTGAGGATTTCTGAAGCTTATAAATTTTCCTTTCATTTATAATTGAGAGCTCCTTTTTAAAGTTAGTCAGAAGTGTATTCCAAATAGCTCTGTAAATAGCTAACTAGTACTAGGGAAGGAAAAAGCAATTCAATGAATGTGTCACTTACAGAACCAATGTTGTATCATTCTTATAACATTAGGAAAAATTTCTTCACCAAAAGGGTTGTCAAGCATTGAAACAGGCTGCCTGGGGAAGTGGTTGAGTCACTACCCCTGGAGGTATTTAAAAGACGTGTAGATGTGGTGCTCGGGGACATGGTTTAGTGGTGGAATTGGCAGTGCTGGGTTAACGGTTGGACTTGATGATCATAAAGGTCTTTTCCAACCTAAACGATTCTATGATTCATTAAGCAGCAGACCTACAGAATATGAGAAATTATTAGTTTCAGTCATGAGTAAAAGTATTCACCATTGCACCAAACACTAAAAATGCCCAAACATTCAGAGGCAGTAAAAGAGGATCTTCCAGGCTTCTGCATGACATTTAGAATTATTTTATTACTATTCTAAGATTTCAAGAGTTTGAAGACATGATTTCAGGGATAAGAAAATGTAGTGCTTAGACCAGCAATCTCAATGCTTGAAATTGCTGCATCCCAAGTAAAATTGTTAAAGTACAATTTTTCCACTTTACAGGTTTTTTTAAAGAAAGCATTGCAGTACCGCTAACAAGAAAAGACATGGTGATTAAACGTTTCATGTCCTTTAATAGCTAATCTGAAGTGCTAATGAGTGTTCAAAACATGACAAAAATGTCAACTGTTACAAAGCTTCTCGCTACATCGTGGAGTGATGAATAAACTTCACTTTTTTGTTCTGCTTGAGTCACAATCAGAACATCGCAGATCCAGTAGCTTAAGCACCAAATACACAGAGTTACTTTTTACAGGACTTCCTTAGAGGACTTCTCAGGTGTCTCAGCTCATGCCTACCTAGCGAGGAGGCTTTCTGATTTCCCTCTGCTCCCCACAGCCCACACTTTTGTACAAGGGCAGCCACCAATTTCGGAAACCTAACACTAATTAAAACCACAATATTAAAACCCCACCTTGCCTTCTCAGATTAACCCAGCTGAAAGAGGTCTCTGTTGACTGTGAGATCTTGCAGTGCCCTTCCTTTGGACACAGGCCTGTCTCACCTGCCAGGTAATTTCACCCCCAGTGAGCACGTTAATAACCCATGAACGCCGCTGGGAGGCCGGGGTACGGCAAAAGTTGCCCCCGTGGGCCCGTCGGCGGCTCCGCACCAGCCCTGCGGCACGTCAGCTAACTGGGCTCACCGCCCACACCAGTAACCGCACAAGTAACTGCCAAAGCAAGAGCCGGGAAAGATCTTCTTTTCGTCCCTCCACCAAAACTAGAAAAGCATCGCCACCTGCTCTTCCCTGTAATCTGTCCTGGCGCATGGTAAGTGCCGTAAGCATTTGTCATAATATTTTACCATTAGGAAATAAAACAAGAAAAATGGTGCGTAGTGTATTCAAGGCATGTTACATTAGTTACTTTGGTTTTCTATAATTTCTATGGTATGCTTCTTTTCCTACCAGTCTTGATATTTTAATATCAATTCTTTTATGCAAACTCAGAAACGGAAACAGCTTAGTCTCAGACCGTAAGACAATGCAATTCCAAATTTTCCTTGAGAAAGTCCAAAAATACCCACGAAAATGTTCCTTTTAAAGCCATCACAAATACTGATGCAAATAAAAGAGAGAGCTTACAAGAATGTCAGCATTTACTATGACTATTAATAATGAGTACTCTTCAGGACCTCAACTGTCATTTTGAGTTTAACACATGAACGTACTATACAGACTTACCAAATGATCTATTAATCTTACAGGTAGAGCACTTTTAAAAATCCTTAAAGTCCTATTATGACCTGACTCATATTTTGTAACTTACTGAGCAACCTGTACTGAAGCCCCACCCACCCTTGTAACAAGTGGGATGCATATCCAGCCCCTACCCACAGCAACGTCACGTATCAGTATTTTGTCAAAGCTCTGATATTTCTCATACAGCTTCAGGGAGCTTCTGAAATACGTTTTGGTGATTTGTTTTGTTTATTTTTCATCAGCACAAATTTGTTCTATAGTGTCTAGGTTACTGTAACAGTGATAAGCACCTTGCAAGATCAAAGCAGACCTATAGCTTATAGCAGGAAGGAATTTTACACCAAAGGGTCTCCTATTATATAAACAAAAAAACTTGCAGTACTCCCCCTTCTATTCATATGTTGCCCCTCTCTTTTCATGTATGAAAAAACAGGTCATACAGGGCCTACATTTTACAGAGCTAGAGACAAAGAGACACCCATTCCATTGGTATCCCGCACCCAGCCTCTCCCAAAATACCATGTTATGAATTACAAACACTCTCTCCCCTCCTACATTCAGTCAGAATAACAGTGAACCAGATGGCAAATTGTGATGGCTTCTACTGCTCAGCCAGAAGCGTGCATAATTATCATTTGGTTACCAGATCTCTCCCTTCAAATAACCTACGCAATAATTCACCTTTTCTGTCGTGCCATTCAGGCTGTAACATCCCTAGTGAATGATTCTCTATTTAGGGATGAAGAAAGGTGCCTACTCAAGCCCCTCTCCATTCCTTCCTTTTGGGGAGGTGAGGGTGGTTGGTCTTCATTCTTAAGACTCTTGTATTTGCAAAAAGAGCCAGACTTGTTTGGTCAACAGGCTGAGCAATGATATACTGAATAAAAATCTAATTTGTGAAATTTTAAGCCACTAATAATGACTTTTTCCCTTTTCCACTTGCTATAGAATCTACACCAATATGACCACCAAACAATTTGTCAAGGGACTGCTCGACAGCTGGGACAAAAGTTAATGGGGTCGTTAATCCTCAGTCTACCCCACAGCTTTTGGCACGAGAAAAAGATAGGAGGAAAAGTAGGGTATGCATGATTTGTTTAGAAGGTGACTCCATCTCAACAGCCGATTTGGCTTCCCAGCTGGGTGAAGTTCCTCAGACCTCCAGGTCTCAAATCAGGAGTGACAGGCAGCATGGCAGTCTTCAAGTTCCACCTGTGCACACTCAGATCCGTCTGGTAGAAATCAAAGTGCTGCAATGAGGAGACCACTGGAAAAACATACAAAGCTTCAAATAATCTGAAGGGCATCAACCAACACTGAGTGCCTAAGAAAGTACAAACAACCCTACCTCTCCACTAAAAAAAGGCTTTTTCCTGTCTGACAGCTTTTAAAAAGGTTGCTAGCAAAGGCATAGCGTGTTGTAACGATTTCTTTATTTAAAGCACATTCCCAAGCTTCATGTATCAAATGAAATGTCGCTCAACATAGTCTTGCCATAAAGCTGAGGCTTTTACGCACACAGAGCAAACTGCAACTTACGATGCTAAGCAAGCCTGAAAATGTTTTCTGTGTTAATGATTAACAAATCTTTGTATTTTCCAATATATAAAATGCCTTAATGCCTTATTACTTCTAAGTTATACAAGTCCAAGACAGTGGCGTCCTACAAAACCAGCATCAACAAGAAATGAATCTGTCAAAAAGCAAACAATTTTTGCCTACCAAGCAGGATATATGGAGAGTAATATAATGGAGTGGTTTTAATTAGCTGGGCATATAAAGCTGTTACAAGACAAATTTCTTTCATTAAAAAAAGCAACCAGTCAGTTAGAAATGCTTCAGTGCACTTAAAGTAGACATGACACAAGGCATTTAACCTCCTCCCTCCCCTGTAATGAGGAGGAGCCAGAGGACTTGCGATGCAGTGGATGGCAAGCAGCCGCTTCACCTGCTGCGGAAATACTGGTAACTGCCCCAATAAAGCAAACAATACAGAGGGTCCAGCAACACATGGGAAAAACTTCAGGAGTATGAAGAACCATTTTCTGTAATTTTGTTCAGACATGCCGGAGGAGAGATCCCTACAAAATGAAATGTAGGATTTTTAAGGTTTTCCAGTATTGAGTACATAAGTTTTGTGTACTAACCAAAAATGGTGCCTTTAGCAGCATGGTAGCCACAGCAAATATGCTGTTACTTTGCATAATGCCTACTTAGTTTCAGCACCAGATATTGCAGGTTTTGGTCACTTGGTAAGCATCCCCGCATTCCTAAATATGGGGAGTTTTCTTCATTACTTGTTGGGGTTTGTCTTCCTTTTAATAATCTAAGTGAAATATTTGCTCATTAGTAAAGGCAATTTCTCTTTCCCAGGGTTACATCTCATACCACATAGCTCCTGAGTCACTTATTTTGTACATGTAATTTCAAAAATGTTACAAAAAAAAACCTTAAAAATTTAAAAAATAATTTAACATAAACCCAATGTGACTTGGAATATGTGTGTATGCATAGGACGCCTTTTTTCTCCTCTCCACGTCATACATTTGTATCCCAACATACTGTTCCCCACTTACCCCCTTTCTTCAGGCTAGAGCTGCACTCCAAAGAAGGGCTATGCCAGCTCCTCCTTCTCCCACAGCGGCCAGGGAATACATCACAAACATCAATTAAAAACCCACTGCACAGATTATTAGCAGAGGAGTTACACTGCCCAGGCCCACAGAAACACTCACCGACTTAAAGACAGAAATCAGATGCCTGAATTTAAGACCACAGTCATCAAAAGCCACTCTTAAATCTTTCAGGACATCATTACAGACAGTTTTGTCTGATGAAATTAGGATGGAGACTGACCCATCCTTGTCTCCAAACCCTGTTCTTGCCAATGCCACCCTGGGCACACCAGACACATGCACACACACACACCAGCCAGGATGTTAAAGGTATTTAAGAGCACAGGGAACCTTATGCTCCAAACCCTTGTTCCCAGGAAGATTAAAAGATTATGGATAAAATGAACAACAAAATATAGACAGTCCTGAAAACAAAGCTGGGAATCCAAGACTCCCCCTTGCAGCTAAATGCGGATTCGCTGGACAGCAGTTTCTTATTTTTAACGTGGTTTTGGGAACAGAGATTACAAGATATTGTATGAATGTTGGATTGTTCCCCTCCAGTTCAAAACAAGTCATTGTTCTGGGATGGGAAACTGTGGTTTCTCAAAAGACAAACATCCCTCCTTGTTTGTTTCATTAAACTGGCAAAAGAAAATTTAATTCAAATTAAGAAAACTCATATTCAAATGGATCCACTGGAGAAAAACAATTGATATTTATGTGCTGTTGCCACTTTGCACTCATTACAGGGGCTAATGTTTTGCAAGACACATCTTTTAAACCTTACAAAGCTTATTATTTACTATCTCCTAACAAGCATGACTTCATTTCAAGAGCTGGCACACATCCCATTGTGAGAATCTAATCTTTAATAACATATCCTAATTAAATATGCACATTTAATACTAAAAACAAAAGCTAAAATTCAAAACAAAACAAAAAACATTCATTTGACAAAACAAAGCAATTGGATTAGAGCACACAGAGCAAACTTAAATAAAGTCACATATGCCACAGCAAAAAGTCATTAAGGGAAGGGGGATAAAAAGGAAGAAAAAAAAAAAACAAAAACAAACAAACAAAAACAACAAACAAACAAAACAAAACAAAAAAAAAAACCACAACAGGCAGACAACTCTTTATAGCCGGCCTTATCTGACCTCTCTGAACTCCTAGCTAGTTTACTCCCCATCTGTCATATGATAACAACTTTAAAGGGCACACATCTAAGAACTCATTGAAAGTTCATTCAAGTCAATTGTTCTTATGGTGCTCCATTACATGCAAGGAGGGTGCATTCTTCTAGAGGAGCTACACGTATTTATTTTTCTCAACACTGATGGCTGATTTTCACCATTAAACCATTTTCAGTTTATCATTTTGTGCTGTTCCACAGTGACAGAAAAATCTTAAAATGGTAAGCAGTAAACAAAAATAACCTCTTGAGATTTAAATACCTAATCATGCCACTAAAAAGCTATTTCTCTCTATTTGCTCATTTTTAAATTACTGTAATCTGGAAGCCATTTTTCTAGGGAGTACAGTCATAACATTTGACATTACTGAGATGCTTTGAACTCAAAAACTTTGAGCTGCAACTTTGTAAACTGCCATAACACTTTGAAAGATTCTATCAAAACAAAAGTAAATTAGATAAATCTGTAATTTTAGAAACAATTTTATCATCGATTGAAACTAAATCCCAACACACATCAATCTTTTCCTTCAGAGGTCTCATTTTAATTCTTTCTTGAGGTGAATTTTGATTTAGTAAGATTTATCAAAACAGTATTCTGCAGGAAACTCCTTACAGTATTTCAGAGCACTAAGCAAGAGGGTACAGGCTTAAGATTTACAGTTTTAATTCTTAGGGTAAATACGAGTCAATTACCTTGTAAGAAGTAGACCATATTACTGAACATAGACAAAGAGGAAATCTAATGAAATGACAAGACAATATTACAATTCCTAGATGTTATTTAATTCTGCCTGTTAGTTGAATTAATTTCATACATATGCAATTGAAGAGTTATGAGAACGTTCATTTTTCCTTTGGATCTAAAACATAACCATTCTCACCACAGACTGCAATACATTATCAATTGAAAAACAAATGTTCTCTAAAATAAGGATCTTTCAATTTTTTTTTTTTTATAAGGAGCTGGGCATCAAAGTTTTTATTCAGCTTTAGCTTCTTTTCAACTAGAAAACAAATTTTCAGTTAATTTTTGTTTGTTTGAAGGAACACATCACATATCAAAGTTACATTTTCAGTTATTCTATCACACAGAGCACTCATTCCTCCAAACAGGAATTTGCACAGACCTGCGGAGGTGAAAAGAATTCAGGACAGGGTATCCTGCAGTCTCAAGCCCCTTCCCCACAGTCCCTGGCACGTGGATGCCCGGGCAGCCACCCGCAGCATGCCGCTGCACCCTGCTGCGGAAAGCAACGGTCTCAGGAAGACAGATAAACCCCTGTGATCTGATGACACCACCAGAGGCAGTCACTAATTGTCTGGTCTGTTCGGGTTTACTCATTCATATCTCATTAGCATTAGTTACCTCCAGTTCATAATTGAATAGTTCAGTGTGGCTTACAGTGAGCTGAGGGACAACAGTTGGGATGAACAAGAGAAACTAGATGATGTCCAAATAAGTAGCAGAAAAGGGTTTTATAGACCTAGCCAGCACATGCAAAGAATCACTGAGCTCCCTGTCAGCTTGGTAAACTTTTAGTAACTGAAAAGAAATTACATTTAGCCTTCCACAACAAATTTTATCTTTTAATCATCTAGAGAATACTACATAATACATGGAGTATATTTTCATAGAAAACTAATTTTTTTGTCTTGCACCAACTGTTTTGTTTTTCCCGAGACCTTGGGTCAGTAAATTGGTAAGACCATTTTCAAATACTGACATTTCCATCAGGGAGATGGCTAACACTCCTTCATTAGCTTTGCCATGACTCTTCAGCTGCCTTATTCAAGCCAAAGTAGTTACCAGGAACACCAAATTCTTTTTTTAAAAGTTAAAAAAAAAAAAAAAAAAAAACCAACACACATACAAGGGAACATGCTAATATTAGGAATGTGGAAGTTTCATGATTGCATATGCACCATTTTTACTTTCTATAGTTGCTAAAGGTAGCTTCATTCTAACTCATGCAGGCATTCAAATGCTATGACAGCAATGTAATTTGCTAAAGCAGACATTTGAAACAATCCTTTAAAGGCTATGAAATATCCAGTCCTTTAAAAAAATTAGTTTATTTGCTCTCAGGTAGCCCTGTCATATACATAACTTTTTTATTTTTCTAATGATAAACTGTCCTACTTCCTTCAAACATTCAGATTGACACTTACATGGAAATTTCTTACATGCGATGATTACGGTTCCAGGCTGAACCTCCCTCTCTCAAATCCACATGCAGAGCATGACAAATTATTCACACCACACTGTGCTCTTGGATTCAATTATCAGGACTCCAGAAATAGGCTTTTGACCACAGACTGCATTAAATAGCTAAGATCCATATGGTTTAAAACATACAATGAAATAATGGCTAAAGTAATGAAAACTACATCTTATTTTGATGTCTAGCACCCAACAGTGAAATTACTGATCACAGGTATTTTCAAGAGGACCTGTGGGGCACAACACTCAAGACTATGCTAAAAAACAAAGAAAAATTTAAGAAACAATAAGCTTCCACACTATAGGTTAAACTAACATATAGTTAGTTTTATTTTAACATATTTGAAGACTGCAATATTTGAACAGAACAATAAATACCTCTCTGAAAAGCAGTAACGACCACTTCATCATTGTGCACTTACAGAAAGTTTTTTAAACAAGTAAAAGACTACAAAAACACACTAACCAATTCATATTTGTTTTTCATATTATCTCTAATAAAACAAAGTTTACCAAAAAGAGCCACGCTTAAACTCTTAAGAGAACTGGAGACAAAGGGCGCACAGTTCTACCCAAGACAATAAACAAGCCAGCCAGAATTCAACCAATGCTGAGCACTCAAGAAGGTACTTTTTGGATATTTCACCCCATACTTGAGTCACACTTCAATCAGCATAATCAAGAAGAAAATTGTTATTTGTTTGGCGCACACAAAGCAGGACAAGTATAGATTCACAGTAATTGACTGTAGACAACATAAGTTATTTTTTCAGAGAGCAACTTCTACATTGTGTTCAACAGGTCCCTGCACTGGTATATCATGAAAATCTGAAACAAAACAAGGACAAGAACGGCACTGCACCTAGCAAATAAAAGTATCAACTGCGTGAAAGCAACAAACAAAACTACAAAACAAGTAAAGAAAGGCAGGCACATGTCAGTAATGGATATCAATGAGGGGAATCCGGTTACAAAGATTTTAATTATTAACATGGAATTTAATCAGGGTGCTAGTTAACTCTCACACTATTATGAAGAATGCCAGCAAGCCTTCAGCAGCCACAGCTGGTCAAGATTTCTGGTTGACATCCCACTAAAAACACCATGGTCTCTTGTCATTCCCATAAAGGGTTTCAGTGTTGACTCAGAGGGAAGAATGCCATCTCGTGAATTACTCAGACAACACTGACATGTCCCACATATATTTACTTGGCCTCATTATGCAAAGGAAGGTTTTCTTCACCTTCTTATTGATGTGAAGATTATCAGGAGAGAAAGGAAAGAGAGAAGGAAGGGAAGCCAGGGAAGAAGAATCTATTTTAAAATAGGTCATTTATAGTTGTAGCTATTGGCAACTGGTGGATCTGGCCAAACTAAAAATAAATTGTACACTTTAACAAAAACAGTAATATTATAAACTTCTATACGGATGACAATCATGCTCTGTGGGAGGGTAGAGCCCTTAGAGGTGACCCAGCCAGCAGCTCAGCAGTATCCACGGGTACGTTCATCCTTCCAAATACAAGAGGGCCAAGGATGAGGTCTCAGCATTACCCCTGCCCATGCGTACCCTTAGCTCCCATCCTAACATTCCTCCAGACCATTTTGGCCAACTTGCACAGGAAGATTTCATTCCATCAGCAGTATTAGACCAAGCGGTGCAGGCATAGCCCCATCAGTAATATCAGAAGTTATGTGAAAATGGCTCTAATGCTTGCACAGCTCAGCTGGACATCCACTGTCCACTGACCACCCACAGCAGACCAGTAAATCCCACCAGAGTAGTCTCCACAACATTCACAATCAAAAATTCAGCATTACCAAAGGCACTGTTCCACTCACATCAGTAGTTGTTTGATGTTGATGTGAGTCTTACACCATTTATTTTAAAAAGCTACTTGAACCTTTAATTTAAAGGCTCAATTAATTCTCATCAACTTTTTGCCCTCTTCTACACACACCACAGAAGGTATAATACAAAAGTATAGCTCTTTGCATGCCACTATATTAAAATAATACACTTCAGCTGAATAAAGTTTAATTACGGCTTACTCTGGTACACTCATATATTAATTAACAGTTTACTTGGAAATTCCCACCATATGGTACAGTAGCAGATGTTAATCATGTAAGGCCAAACACTTTGAAATTACTGTTCTAGGCACTTCATTTGAGGTACTGAGTGCCCTAAATTTCTACTTAAAGAATACACTGGAAATGCCAAGCACCCTACAAGGTGCACACTCAGAGCTATTTTCTCAAAGATAATATTATTTGGCAGATAAGCAGAACAAAAAGGGCTAGACTTTCAAGCCTCTGGTGCTTTAAAATGACTTGATATACTGAATTCCCTTTGCATAAGAGAAATGCCTGCACTGGAGACCTCAAGGAAAAAATGTTTCATTTACCAGACATCTGCTAATCCCCATATGCAGTGAGGGTGAAACCTGCATGTGAGTGGATACTTGTGTAGCATTCCAGTTCTTGGGTGCACCAAGCCAATGGACCTGTGTCTTCCAGCCCTTCACTCTTCAGTCACAGGAAAGGAGCATTATAAGGGGCAGCAGACGCTTGCTCTTGGATGGTCAACTATTTTAAATTTTAGAGCAGATGTCCTGCTAGGTCCAACTCCCTGCACAGTGCTGAAAGTAGGTTCACGTGGCAGTTGCTTTCCACTGCATTTTCACTGTAACATGGACCTAATATTGGGCTCCCAAAATTCTTCTTCTTGAAAAATACAACTCATCTCCATCTCTTCATCTTTTTAGAAAAAGTGGATGCATTTGGAAAGCTGGAAGAGATGAATGAAGAAAATGTGGCATTTCAGTTTCACAACACAGCCCTTCCATAATTGGATTTTTTTTTTTTTTCGGTAAGGTATTTGGGAACCCTTATCCTACAGCATTTGCCTTGATAACTATTCAGCTTCTAAACAGAAGGTTTAAAGGTTTCATTAAGTAAATTATTTAAGCAGTAAATGTGACAGTAGCACAGTTTTGTTTTATTTGGATCTAGAAATCTAAAGCTAAATTATCACACTAAATGTAAATGCTTGCTATAGGTGATTATTCATATAGTTATCCTGTGATTTAATAAGGAAATTGTAACTTCTTGGAGAAAAAAAAAAAAAAAAAAAAAAACAAAAAAAAAAAAAAAAAAACCAAAAACACAGAACAGCATCAGCATAGCAAGGAAGCCTGGTGAGCGAGTTTTCTCTTTCTCTTGGTTGCATACCACGGAATGCAGGCCTATACATGAAGAATTTTCTCAGGAAACAGCTTTCCCCTATTCCTCTGGAAATCAGTAACAAACATTACTACCTGACTCTGAGACTACAGCACAGTCAAATGCTACAGTAACATTACCCAGATTAAATGGTTACCTACACTTCTGAGGAGCAGACAGAAAGGCTAGACCACTTGCCACTTCAGGTTTTAGCAGATAAAACTGCCTGGTTTGTTACTGATGGAGTGCTAAAAGGCAACAACTTGCAAAGATTCTAAAAATACATCTGTATATATATTTCAAAACTCTCATCTGAGAAGTGATCTGGCTTATATCGCCACCTTGCAAAATTCTTGACACCCATTAACCAGAAATGACATTTGTAAATTTCTTGGTTTAACACTGCAGTGTGCAAATAAATCTGAATAAGCTCAGAATATAGAACTTCGCTGAACTGTTTCAAAAAAAGCACTTGAGAAAACATATTGTGAGGCCATATTTAAACTAACAGATGTTTCAGAAACAGAACAATATGTTCAAACAAAATAAAGGTGTAAACAGGCAGTGTTAAAAAAGCTTCACAACTAGCACATTAATTTCAGTAGAGTGAGATCACTTCATCTAGGAAAGCTCCCTCCCCAAAAGATCATTAATTTAGAAATGAATTATCATATTATGCTTAAAATTTGGCTGCATGAATTATTTGCAGAGTGACTGCTTATGTAACATTGCATTTGCTATGGCAACACCAGGGTGTTAGGCTTTGTCACAGCCCCGTTTCAATTGAAGTTTCATTTTCTGCTGATAAACAATGGCAGGAGAGGTTTTCTAATCACAAACTAAGATGCCCTAAAACACATCACCATGACTGATGTGGTGGCCATTGATACTGCTAAAATTCCTTACATCAGAAGGGCAAGCAAAAAGTGAGAGATCCACAGGAAAAATAAACAAGCTAAAGAGAGAGATCCTCCAGCACTGCTTTCACTACAATTTTAAAGCCAGAGTCCCTAAAACTAAAGTTTGGAATAGCGCAGTTTGACTCTTGACTATCCGTCTTTTTACAAACTCCCCTCTCCAAAAAGACCCCAACTTGTCCTACTGAAATTCTTATTACTTTTTTTACAAATGGAGTAACTATCTATACATTTAAAAGTTTGGGAGTTCATGAAAATTAACTCCAACTACAGCACTATTTCACATTTTTCTACAGCTTTTCCACAGCTTTTCTTGCTAGACATTACAGTAGAAGTCGTAACTCCATTTAATAGCATCACTTCAAAGCTAATGAAGTACTACATGTACCCTCCAATACTGCAAAACTTCAGTTTGCTTTTCTTGGGAGAAAAAAAAAGTTTTAATGCTGACAAATTGTAAAACACCTGATCTGTTCCACATATGGCACTTCGCAATGACTATTCAAGCCCATGACTATTCTACAACTCATCAGTCATCTACACAAGCTTCACAAGGAACTAAAGTTTCAGAATCAAGCATTTTTCATACTCTTAAATATCCAGCTTTTGTTTTTCTGAGACAACTCAGCCTTTTCCACATTATTTCTAATAGTCACATTTGTTAAGGGCCCTACCAAAAGCCATATGAAGGGAAGCAGCATAAAAAAGCACCTTTAACTCAGTAAACCATTGAAAAAAAAACAAAACTAAAAAGGTGGAAAAAATTGAAAGCCTGAAATGAGGTACATACATATGTGCAAGCAAACCTCCTCTCTACCATAAAGTAGATGCTCACAGGCCTTTGTAGCACTATAGTCCAGCCTACAATCCAGAAAAAGCTCTCTCCTAAACACTGTCTGTAACAGTCTTCTTCAGAGAAAGCCAAGGCAAAAAAATGAGGTAGATCTGATAGTGACCCTGAATACAGGAGTTATCCTTACTGTTTGTAAAACCTAAGTCCATTTGCTAGATCCCAGCGCTGGGAGAGGGCTCATGCCTTCACTGATGAGCTTCCCTGCTCCTGTTCAGTGGTTCAGGAACTGCAGCGGGACAGGGGTGTTGCCACACAAGTCCTAGGGCTCTGCACATGCAGGAACAGGAGTAAAAGGATCCCCACGGCAACATTTTTTAAAAAAAATCATTATTAAGCATTAGAGTCTTTCATTTCAGAGCATTCTCACAAACTCTTGTGTTTTCTTGAACACGTTATTCCCGTTACACAAAGTGGAGCACAATTGTCGGCAGCCCATGACGACTCCGTGCAAACACACATGCTACTGAAAATGGACATGAACTTCTGTACACGAGAAGCAGACAACTCAGTTCTTAAATCCATGCAATACTCATTCATCCAAATGGGGACCTTTTGCACTCTGCTTTCACTTTGCTAGCACATTCATGTTTCTCCTTCTCTTCCCCCAGTCCTAAATATTTACATCCTTCTAAACAGTGGTAGAGTTTATAGAGGTAAAAAGCCCCCGTCCCTTAGCATTAGAAGGCTTCAGAGCAACTCCATGCCTCAGACGTCAGCTTCTTGAGTATGACTATCATTACAACGGTTTAAGCTGTATGAGCCTAGCATAAGCTCTACAAGCTGTCATTCAGCAAACAAAAAATAAATATTTAATCTTTGTTAGATAAAGTAATATCGATTTTTCCAGGTGGATTGTCTTTTTTAACAGATTCTGCCATTGAGAGATGGTACTGAATTAAAACTAAATATTGTTGAAAGCAGCAAGTCCTTATCAAGCTACAGTCATTATAAGTAACTTCAGACAAAAGAAGTTAAATTAAAAGACTCAGTTAAAAACATCCAATGTTTGGAAAGTAACTGCATGTCTTGGAGTTTTCTCAGCACCTCAAAAATCAAAAACACATCTGACACGTTCCCTTCCTGAGTCAGTGAAAGCCATGACGTTCAACGGCACTCGCCTATGCAACGTGCCAACGTCTTGTAACGCGGCAGTGAAATCCACATATGTCCTCCAAAGGGAAGGCAGAGGAGGTGATTGACACAGTTTCAGCTCACTGATCCATGCAGGGCCTTTAAAATTAGTACTAAATATATGAAAAGCAAAATAATACACAGTTTGAATCAATTTAAATATTCATCTTATCCTCCACGTACAATATGCCATCCTGTGGGAGAGATGAGCTAATCAATCTGCTCTTTTTCCAGCTCTATGACAGTTAACCTTCTGTCAGCAGGTTCATTTTAAACCATACAAAACCTCATATGCTGACACAGGCTCCACTCATTTTGTCCTTTTCTTTTGAAAGTTTTAACTGGTACTTTGGTCCACAACTTATCATACACATTTTCATAGGTTGAAATTTAGGTAGTCACTTATGTGCATAACCAATTCCAGGTACAACTCTGTATCTCAGCAGCATTAGAGTCCATAGGCTATTAAAGGATCCCTAGTCCAACCGTGTATATCAAGGAATTAAAAAGTGACAAGACATTGGAAAGACTCTATTTTATTCCATGAATACCCACGGTCTTGACCCTGCTCCCTATCCAGCCATCCAGCCCAGAGTCGGCACTTTTATCTAACACTTCTGAGTGGGAATGCTTTCCCTGTCTTCATTTTTCATGTCCTTTAATATTAGGGCAGTGATAAAGCATTGGGTCTGAACAAAATGCCACTGAGGTAATGGCTCTTTTGCCTAAATAAAGAATTCCAGACGGGGCCTTTTATTGCAAATGTTCAGGTCATACCAGCAAGACCATCACGAAAACACTGAGAGCAATAAAATCTAAAGTGTTTCATTTCCCCTCACTTCCAGATAACTGTAAACAACGTTAAACAGTAGGATTTTCCTTTTTCAGGAAAGATTTTGCTTTGAACATTGAAATCTGTTTTTAAGAATGCCCTTTAGAGAGCTGCTCTGAGCAGGCACATTACGTTGCAGGGCACTTACTTCAAGGAAGAGGTTAAAACAGAGTTCAACATTTATAATTCTGTAAAATAAGCCCAGCAAGTCAGCAAAATATTCTCGCATCTTGAAGTTTAATGTAATTTATGCAAACCAGACTTGACTGCTGCTAATGCAAAGACCACTAATGCACTCACCCCAAAGTTCTCATGACAAAGACACGTTCATGTTTTACTCATTGAACTGTCTTGGGTACCTCTTAAAACACAAATAAGCTATTTTTGAGAACCTCAGAAATGTAATTTGTTGGAGACAATGTGTTTAAAGCATCAGAAGGGCATTTTTTTTCACACAGATTTCAATAACATTTCTTGCAACACTACAAAGGATAAGTGAGGAAAACGAAGTTGTTGCAGCCAAGACCGATTGCCCTTATCCACACCGTCCTTCCCCCAAACTCGGCAAGGTGTCATCCAGCAGGCAGGAGCAGACCTGCCCATGGCTGCTGGTCATACTTATTTCCAAGGCTCAACTTCTGGAATTACTGTGGCTATCTAGGAGGTTTTTCTCAAACAGTGCTAGTCAAAGGCTGGTGCTCTGTCTCTTTGCACCTCATTCTAAATGAAGGTTCATCTGCAATTCAGAATAGAAAATGAAGAAAAGAAAGCTTGAAGTGATGTATATGTGTTTGTTCAGTAAAAATTAAAGTACTCCAGAGAACCAATTGAGCTTTTGCACTAAAATAAACCGGTTAAACACTAAAAAGCAAGCTTCCTAATCCAAAAAGTAGGCACAATTGCAGTAACTGTTTTTTTTTGTAAAGTTCACATAATTTTAAAAAAACAGATCTACAGCACTGTTAGTCACAGGTTTCTAACCACAAACCTTTATCCAGCCTCACAATTTTTAATGTTATCATTTAGTCAGCCTGTTGTCTTTAAATAACTGATTTCATACTGATGCAGCACAAAAACAGACTATGCAATGTACTTCACCTGTCATTTATGGGAAGTATTTGATGTATTACATTTTTGAAATGTTTTAAAAATTCACTGTCTGCAAATTCCTTATTTTTTCTACATTCCCAAAATATGGGAGAGGTATCTCAGATGTGGATTTGAAAAAATCTCCTACACAACCTTTTTTTTTTTTTTTTAATATAGAAGTAAAAATGTTGGAAGCTAAATAGCTGTAATAAAACATTTTGAAGTTGAAAAGTCTTTGCTTTAAGTACTGATCATCTGTAGCTCCTTCAAGTTTTTTATTAATATTTACTAAATTGTAAGATGAAGTATCACATTACTCTTTTTTTTATTATTAGTAGTAGTATCCTATGGGTTGAGAATGCTTCAAAACCAGCAAAACTATATATATTACTGAATATAATTATAACTCAACAGCTATAAATGCCAGGATTGAATAACTGAAAACATATGCTATATGCTTGAAATTTTAAGGATGATGAAACTGTCACATTAGTAGCACGCAGCATGTTACAAAGAACTCCCACAATGTAGCAGTTGTTCAAAAGTTGTACCCATTCGGTCATTCTATCTTTATAAAAAGATATATAATACTAGTTGGTGATTTATTCAAAACACAGCTGCAGTGTAACTTAAAGGTAATAACAAAAACAAAACAAAACAAAAAAAAAAAATCACAAGAAGACCTTTTTTTTTTTTTAATTGCAGCGTTAAAGCCACGTCGGTGCATTCAGATTAACAGAAAAGCATTTCCAGAAAGTCCAAATTTTATTCTCATTAGACTTTATTTTGGGGAGGACAGGTGAGGGAGCGGGAGGAGGAGGAGGGCAGCAGTGCAAATACACGTCAGCCCGTCGGACTCTTCCAGGCTCGTGTAAATCACGGATCTTTAAACGCCGCCCCCGGGGACGGGGATCGCGACCCCTCCACGCGTGGGTGCCCACGGCCCGGCCGCAGGGGCGGAGGGGGGGGTGCAACCCCGGCGCTCCCGCGGGCGCGGACCGACCCACCGACCCCGCCGCCTGCGGAGCCCCCCCCGTCCCCCCCCCCGCGGGGCGCGGCTGCATCCCTGCCCCCCCCCCCCACCCCCCACGGGCGTTCGCCCCACGTTAGGTTAAACTTTTATTTCGCGAGCCATTTCGCACCGAATCTGTCGGGAGCCGCCGGCCACGCTCCTCGCATCCCCGCGCTTCTGGGGGAGGGGGACGACGACACCCCCCCCCCCCCACAGCCCTACCGCGGCCGCCGCCCGGGAGCATCCCGGGTCCCCCGGGCACAGCTTTCACCCCACTCACCCACCCCCCACACCCCTCCCGCTCAGCTTCATGAGCCGCCGGGGGTCCCCAGCTGCACCCACCCCCCCCCGCCGCCCCGCGCCCGGGGGCAGAGGGGGGAGCGCGGCCCCACGCCCCGGGGCAGCCCGGGGCCCCCGGACCCCTCACTGCTCCCTCGGCGCGTCCCCGACGGCCGCCCGCCTCTCTTCCCTCCCCCCCCCCCCCAAGCCAAAACGCCGGGAGAGCCGGCGCGGGGGAATCCGCAGAGCTCTCCGCACCTGCGGGGACGGGGCCGGTGATGGGAGAAGGGGGAACCGCGCAGCCCCGCCGCCGCTCCTCACCTTTCATCCAGTCGACGACTTGGCTCGGCGACCACTTACTGACGGGCTCCATGATGAGGGCCATGGGGGGCGGGGGGGGGGGGGGGGGGGCGCGGGCGGCCGCCGCTCTCCGGGCGAGGGGTGAGGCTGAGCGGGGCGGCGGGACCGCGCTGCCCGGAGCCCGGGCGGCGGCGGGAGGAGGAGGAGGAGGAGGAAAGAGCCGCTAAATCCTCGCTTGCCTCCGCTCCGCTCCGCTCGCCGCCTCTGTGCCTCTCTGGGGATTTCAGTTCATGTTGCCGGCTCGGCGAGGAGGGGGAGGAGGAGGAGGAGGAGGAGGAGGAGGAAGGGGGAGGAGGCGGCGGCACGCTCCGACGCCTCCCGCCCCCACGGGCAGCGGCGGCGGCTCCCGGCCCCGCCGAGAGCTCGGTCCCCGGGCGGCGGAACGAGGTGGGGGGCTGGCGGGGCCGTGCCGTGCCGTGCCGTGCCGTGCCCGGCTCTGCCCGCCGGCTCCGCGGCTCTCGGCGGCAGCCGCCGCGCTGGTGTCTTTTTCTCCTGGCGGAAATGACGAGGCGGCTCCTTGCCACCCGAAATACCTCCAACTGAAATGGGAAGCGGCACCCGAGGGCCGCCCGGGGCGGGGGAGCGGCGGGGGGGGGGGGGGGGCGGGATGACTAGCAAGGTACTGCCGGCGGGGGGCGGGGGGAGAGGCGGGGAGGGCCGGGCCTGGGGCGGTGGCAGCGCCGGGCACCTGCTCCCGCCCGGCCGGGGGCACCGGGGCGGGGGGGGGGTGGTTAGGGGGCGGGGGGGGCCGGGTCTGCAGGGGAGCGCAGCCAGCAGCACCGAGCTGGCGCTTGGGGTTTGGGTTAGCTGGGTTTTTTTCCCCTTGAAAAAAAGCATCGCTGCGTGGGCGGGAAAGGTAATTATTTATTTATTTGTTGGTTGGTTAAAGTAAAGCCCGACTGTCAAACGGCTGTGAGGGACGGTGTCGCCGAACGCCTCGAAGGGGCCGTGCTGGCGGGCGGCGGCGGCGGCCGGGGTCTGCTGGCGGCCTCGGGCAGGGAGAGGAGCTGCCCCTCGTTATTTCGCCTGCCTCGGCCCGAGGGTGCGGATAGTGGGGCAAACTGGCGTGAGGTCAGCTAGCAGAATTGGGGTGGGTAGGAATGGGGCGACCTCAGCAGGGAGAGGGCACCGCGGGGGGCTCCTCTGCCCACGCTGCCCCCTGAGTTGCCCCGCCAAGGTGTGGTGGCTGCAGGTGCGAAAATCCGCCGTCCCTGCAGCGGACCATCGTTGCTGGAGCTGCTCGTCTTCTCGTTGCGTCCTCCCCAGGCCACATCGTCCTAGAGGCTACCCCGGGGGGGCAATTCCTGTGCCACAGTGTCTGTTTGTAGGTGTCCCTCCCAAGCCCAGAGCGATTCCGATGGCTGTGGGTGCTTTTCAAGCATGTCTTCCTAGGAGCCTCTGCTCTGAGGAGGTGGTGCCCCAGCTCTCCGAGATCCAGGCGGAGGATAAATTCCGCTAAAGGGTGTTTTCCTGCTACTTGAGTTGGCCGGTGCGCAGCTTTGCTTGCATTTGCATTCTCCTTGCTCCTCCTGCCAAGGCTGAGGCGACGGCCATCGAGATGTTCCCTTTGACAGTGTCGGCTGCTGAACGCCAGCTGCTGACGCTGACTTTTAATATCTATGTGAGGAAAAAAGAGGATTCCCTCAGCCCCAAAGTGGCAGTGGTGAAGGAATCCCTTTGCATGGCACAAGCAGTGACAAAAACTCTCCCGGTTTGATACGGGGGGCTGCAGTACTAGCGATGAGGGCCAGTAAGGCACTCGTAGGGTTGGTGACACCTCTCCTTGGAGACCCAGGAAGTCTCCCCCCAGCAGCAGTAGTTAGACTTGACTCTCACCGTAAAGGTTGTACTTATCCTTGAGAAGAAACTTCTTTTCACTGAAAACTGGGGCTTAGACACTGTAACTTTCCTCGAATTTGGCTTTAGACATGTGTCTCCTGTGTCACATTCCTGCCAGCACATTGATGAGGCAGTCTGCTTCTAAAGAGGTTGCGTTACCTAAAGCCACCGAAACAGTAAACCTCACTTGCAAATTAAGGCTGACTTTTTTCCTTATGAAAGGCTTGTAAGGTATGCAGGATCCTTACATACTGGGTTATTGTTGTTGAAAGAACGTGTCATAATTTTAATTAGAAACCAGTAGTTTGTAAGGTTTAGAAGTAAATACCCAAGATCAGACTGAAACCTGGCATATAATTTATAACACCATTATGTAATTCTCATTGTGCTGAGAAGTTCTTCATGGGTGAGAAGGGAAGTAAGTTCCCAATACATATGTATGAAGTCCTATAGTTCGTAATTATAGCAGGCACTGATGTCTCTGTAGCTTACTAGGGTAATTTGTAGCTAAAGGGAGTTTTTCAGTAAAGCATTTGTGACCCGGTACTGTCCCAGTGGTCAGTGTCTCTATTACTTTTAAAGCCTACTTTTATACTTTTAAGGCACTACTTTTATAGTGTTTTAGCAAATTATGGAATGGTAAAAGGGAGCTTACTCCCCTGCTTCAGCAAACAGGTGATGTGTTGAGCATGGGATCTAATCACCTTTTTTGTTCTTTATGAAATTCATAGAGGATAGCCATCTCATAAATGCTGGGGTAAATCACACTGCTTTACTTGGTTCTTGTTTCAGTCTCACTGGAGAGCATTGGCTTGGCTATGGTGGGGAGGATTTGGCTCATTATGAGTGATGATAAAATTATCCAGCCATGGTATTTAACTTGATGACCCATTACAGCAATGAATTCTGTAGTCAGGACATGTGCTACATAAAAGTATTTTTCTAATTTGCTCTAAATTTATTGCTGCCTGATTTTATTATTGTTCTCTCTTTCTAGGGTAAGGCAGCAAAAGGAGAGCTGAATGACTTTTCATGCTGACCTTCTTAAACTGAAGTGTCTCAGCAAAATGCCTTAACAAAAGTCTTTCAGCTGTTTTCATCTTTCAGTTTAGTGGCCCTCATCTTGCCGTCACACCTGCATGAGTCAGGCCTTTTATGTAAAGCATGTGGGACAGGCTTCTGCAGAGACGCTGAACTGCAGAATTATGTCTTAACTCATCTTTTATAATTACTCTGGTCCATATAGCACATTAGAAATTACTGTGTTTAAAAAAATATATCTATACATGTCCTTGTTGGGTAAATCTCAATTTATTAGGTTGTAAATGTAAAAGTAAGTACACAGTAAAATTCAATATTGAAAGAAAAATAAAAGGAACAGGAATGAGTTTACTACTGAAGTACAAGCCTGAACCCAGCAGTGTAGACTATATATCTGCTTAAATATCCATTCTCCAAACATCCATGGACATGGATGGACAGCCCCAGCAGATAAGTTTGGGCATGCACACCTCCTGGATCAGCACCTCAGCCTGCCAGCTCACAGAAGATGTTGCCTTTCTGTCATGGTATATTGTCAAGAACAAACCTCCCTAGAGTTTGACTGGCAATCGTAGCTGCTACAGCAATACAAATTGTAAATAATACCAGTAAATAGTTCAGGTATGTCTAACAATATGTTTTTTGTGCCTGTTTAATCAATAGGACAACAACAGAAGTAGAGCACTGCTCAGCCTGGGTAATGGACAGAATTAGATCCAAGTTCTAATACTGGTACCTTGGGTGGGCATTTGTTTTATGGATAGGGAGCCAGACTCTACAGTGGATACCAGTGATAGGTACAAGCATAGCTGTAGGTTCGCCAGAAACTTCATGGACTTTCTGCTAGGGTCTCTAGAAAACATACAAGGTGCTCAGCAATGACAAGTTTAAATCTTTTCCTGAAGTTAGGGAAGGGATTTAGCTCTCAAAAGACATTGTTTCTGATGCTAGATATTAAAGCAGATCCTTCAAGAGGAAGGAGAATGAAAACAAGTGGAGGTAAACTAACAGTAACTAAGCCTGACGTCTAACAAACCCAGCTGGATTATTTTTTTAAAAAAAAAAAAGGTGAAAAAGCTAGTACTTTCCTCAAGAATGCTTGTTTGTGTTTTGGCAAGTAATAAATTCCTGATTTTTACAAGGGAGGCTTTATTTGATAAGAATCGAGCTCTTCCATTGGTATTGGCTCATGCTCAAATATCTGCTTTGGATGCTGTATCCACATTACTGGAGAGTATTTTATTTCACAGCTTGGGACATCGTGTAAAGCACATTGCTACTCTTCTTGAGTAAAGACACTGGGTTCATTCCTTGCCTGGTAGGGCTGCCATCTGTCCTCCATTCCCTGGAGTCTTTTTGTCTCCAGAGTGGTATCTGAGCCGATGCCTCACAATGCAAGGACTTCAGTCCCTGCCAGTGCAGGCGTCTTCCAAGAGGAAGTGGGAATGATGGGGAGGAAGAGAGGAAATGAGGAATATCCTTGATGCCAGGGGGCAGGTAAAGGAGGAGGAGAACGGTCCATGCCAGAGCAGATGTACAGTGTTGTAGTAAGCCTCTGAGGAGGGTAGAGGCAGGGCAGATCAGGGAAGTTTAGAGGAGCAAAGGGGCTTGGGTGGAGATGGAGACCTCAGCCAATTCAGAGAGACACACCATACTGACCAGTTGACCCTGGCACTGGAGCAGTGGGGAGGTGTGAAGGCCCTGGGGTGGGAAGGAGCTCCATCCCAGCTGAGAAGAGCGGGCGGCTCTCCTGCCTGTGCCTCGGGGGGCTGCGTGGCCCACCGCCCCACCAGCAGCTGCCTGTCGCTCGCCCCACATCCATGGGCAGCCTCGACCCATAGGACAAAGAGGCCAAAAAGGCAATGGCACTCACTTAATGTGGAGCCTACATTGAGATCTTGCCATTTCCTCATTTCTCACCACTCAACTCCTTCAACCTGCCTGAAAGCACAAGTCGTCTTTAAAATAGTATTTCAAGAGCAAATATTTTGCCCTTAAAGTATATGCCTTACATCCCTGATGGTTTAATTTGACAGAAATATTGGTGGGGGGAGGATGTGCAATTGATATTGGGTTTGTATAATCAGAAATACAAATGATAATCCCCCAAAGATGTTTAATAATTTAAAGTATTCAGAACTCAATTAAGGCTACTAAGAGATTAAAAATTAGATTAAAGGTGGCTAAAGGGTAAAAAATCAAGGACTTAAACACCTTTTGTAATACGAAGGCTCTTAAAAACTGAACAGGCTGAAAATTTCCCCAGGAAATTCCTATCATTTTAATTAGGTTTCTTCATTTAAAATAAAAAAAGAAACTGTTCCACATGCAATTTGAGTCCCAGTGCCTCTCTTAAACAGTGGACTCAAATAATTGCCTGCTGAGACCTCCTCCTTCCCCAGGTTTGGGAGGATGTGCAAAGGCTTAATAGATTTTGAAGATCAGGAGGGACCACCCTGACCATCTGACGTGTCCTCCTGCATTGACACCTGCCAAAGAATTTCTCCCAGCCTTTCCTGCAGTGAGGGGAATTATCTTTCCCCTGCTCATATCTCTTCTTCTCACCAAATTGGATCCATTTCTCTTTTCCTTCTGTATGGGTCAAGTGGCTGGTTCATTTTGTTGCTGAGAAGAGCAGGAATCCCTGTCGCTGTGATGGGCTCTTGTGTTTCCGAATCCCACACTTGCTCCCACCCGAGGCTCTTGGTGCAGCTTCACGTCGATGTGATGCTGCCACGGGGAAGGAGCAATGCTGCCACAGGGAAGGTATGAGCTGGCAGCAGAGGGGTGGTGGATGTGCCCCTGCAGATGCAGAGGGCTTTTCAGGAACGTTAGCCACCCCGTTGGAGGTGTGGGGGGAGCTGCCATCTCAAAAGTACAGTTTTCCGTTCCTTTGTGAAAATAAATACAGATAGGTGGTATTATGTGGGCCTTCTCATTTTCTTTTTTTAGGCACGAGCTCGAGGAGGCTGTTTGTTTGTTCAGCTACCGTGCTAGGCTAAGGCTACATTTATGCTACTGCAACACAAATGCCCTGCTTGAAACAATAAGAAACCCAGGGGAAATGTGCTTCTGTGCTAAAATTATTAGACAAAGATTATGAAAGAAAACAGCTACTAATTATTAACATCAGGTTCCCAGTCGTTATTAGCATCACAAATGTAAAATGGCTGCCAACAAGAGTCAGCTTGGAAATCTCATTAGAAAGAAATATCACCATTTATTCCTGGTTTTAAATGCTATTTTATTACCTTTGGAATGGTCGGTTGGCTTGGCTAAATGCAATGGGTGGCTCCCCTTGAGGAATATATTTTTACTGATTAATTCATATTAGTGAAAGTATAATAAATATCTGATAATTTTCTAAGCAATCCTGGAAATAAAACAACATTTAGAATTGCCGAAGAATGTAGTCATCTAAATTGCACACTGGAGTACAAAAGAAAAAGAATAATGATATGGTAATGTAAAAGGGCAAAACCATAATGAGAAGGGACATTTGTCAGTATACTCAGAAAAGCACAATCTGTTTCCCTGGTAATTTGGTGGAGTACAAAAAGTATTACATGCCATATTACAAGTATTACATTTTATTTCTGACTTCAGGAAGCACTGCCATATGTCTTCAAAATCAGACATGGCCTCTTAAATGTAGCATGTTCATTGTTTGTGCTGTGCAGGCTCCATCCTGCTTGGACAGTATTTATTCTGAATTAATTAAAGAGAGTATAAATCTTCCAGTGCCACAAGACTTCATATCAGCCAGCTTTTGTGGATGAAGTGGGCAGGAGCAATTCGGCTCCTAATGACCAGGAAAACTTGACAGGTTTGCTTTTTTTCTAAGACCTGACAACTTTCTCTAAAAGCTATTGTTATGGAAATAGCCTCAAATTTCCCAGCTTTAAGAAGCATTTACTACTTTCAAACATATTCTTAGGAAAAGGAAAGACACATATTTTCAAATATTCCTGGTGTTAAGCAACATATCTATGTCACAATTAAATACGCCCTGATGTGCCCTGATATTGCTATGATTGGAAGTCATGTGAGAATTCATACATTCACATGAAGCTTCATGTTTACAGCTTGAGAAATTTGTGACCTAAGGTCCTACTCCTACAAGTTGTCCTTCCTGGTCCCCACATTCTCCCTGGAACTGTGTTGGGATTACGCATAGACCTAAAGGTCCATCCATATGGTGTTACACTGAAATCAAAGGGAATTTAGGAATGCTGATGGTCAAATCAAAAGGATGCCTGCAGATCAATGTTAACCCGAGTACATGTTAGACTTATTTAAATATGCAAAGTGTTCAGATATCACAGCAGTGCCATAGTTTGGACTTTTCTATACCACCATGTCATTAATGTTCTTTTTGTACTGCTGTTTACAGCCAGACCTGGTTAAAGCATAAGAAACAAGTACAAGGCTAAGGAAGATTGTTTTATGAAAGGGAAGTGTGGGGAGTATTTTTGCAAGGGAAGGAACTTTTCCAGTGTCAAAGAACTGTAATAACGAAGGAAAAGTATCAATATAGAAGGAAATGATGGACCAAGGTGAAAAGTTGGCATTTTAAAAGGAGTGAAACAGAATGATGGGGAATACGCTATAGGAAGCCATACAATAATCAGAAGAAAATATTACAAGAAATTGGGAAAAACAAGGAATGTAAGAGGAAATGAAAGCAAATGTACATATGGATCAATCTGTAGGTACAGTTGGAATTAAGGGTGGGGAAGGTTAAAAAGAGTGAGAAAATGGTGATGTGGGAAGACATGGGAGAGTATTGAAACTGTGAGGAAACCAAGGAGAAAATGTAAGTATATTATCTTCAAAGCCAAAACATCCAAAACATGGACAGGTTTTAGAAGAAAAGGATTTAAGAAGGCAGGTAGATTGGACAGGTTGGATTCGAAATACCTCAAGTGACTCAGCAGGAATTGGGCTGCGGCGGAGTCGTCAAAATAACTTTAATCAGAGAAGCAAGACAGTTTCTCACAAAACATACTGAGATCAAGTGCTAAACAAAAACATTTTTGTTGTTATTTTTCTTGTTCCTTGGTGGACTAGAGCTGATGAATTCAACTCTTCTAAATTAAACATGCCTGGCTCATTCTCTAGCACTGGTCTCAGCTACTACAGAATGGCTCCTGTCCATGGCATTAAATAGCCTTTACCTCCAAAAAACAATTCTGCATATTTTGAATGGTTGCTGGCCATGATAACACCCAAACAGTTTTTGGGACTTGTTCAGGAGGTGTTAGCTGGCATAGCCCAAAGCTGTGCTGGGGAACATTTGAGCAGTTTGGTAGCACAAGCATTCTCGTGCCTGGAAATATTCCCAGCCCTTGATAGATTTACTGCTGGAGACTTAAGGACAGAGCCTACATTCATGCCACAGGCTCTGTCATTGCTTTCCAGGTCTAAGTTCATGCTCTGCTGTACTCTGACTTGAGTGTCAACAACAGACTGGAGCCGGCAGCACCCGTTCCCCACAGCAGTGAAGCCAGGGCTGGGCAGGGGCCTGGACAGTCTCCAGCTGGTTGCCCATTCTCTATACTTTGGCAACCAAAAATCAAGGATGTTCTGGAAGTGTTATAAGTCCTAAAGGAGAACCCTAGGTTGCCCTGGAGGTGACTGGAAGAGGTGATCTAAGTACAATCTCCAGGAAACGGTTTGACATCAACTGGAAGTATCACAACAGCTTATTTTCCTACAAGGTACCCCTATACACCTGTGCTTGACAAAATAGGAGAATGAGAACAAATAGTCAATGCCACACTACAAATAAAACCATTTTCTCTCATTTATTAGCTCCCTCTAGCTTCACAGCCTCAGAGTCCCACCTGAAAGTTGGCCATCCTTCTACCCAGACAGTCTAATGTTAATCAGTCTAAGACAGTCTAATGCTGCCCCAGCCCAGCGTTCTGAAAGTTTTCTTTCTGTAGCTGGCAAAGATGAGCACTGAGAAGTCAGGAAACAGGAGTCACAGATCAGAAACTTTGGCAAAGCTCTCAACGGCTGTTTGAATAATTACTCAGCAAAAATGCAAGCCATGGACTCATTTCAGATTCTTCTAACCATCTCAATTTTAAAAACTCTATTAATCCCAATAACAGCCAGGTTTCACACCTATCTAATCTAATCTTCCAAGGCATTTCCATTGTGCTCTTCTCTGTAGTATTCTGAGCATTTTAGGGAATTAAATGAATCTACTACATAATCTAATTAATATCGATCTTAGGTTCTCTTCTTACTCAACACAGGCAGGAGGAGAAGGCACATAATTCATGTAGTTTAATTATTATTATTAAAGTTACTACAGTGGGAAAGCAATGATAAAGAGGAGTCCTGCATTTTAGCCAGAGGGCATCAATATCTGTGGCTCTTCCAGTTTCTCAAAGGAGGGAGTCTCAGAGAAAACTTTCCTCTCACATTGTCAGACAACACTGGAGGACTTTGCACTAGCATATCCAGATTTATTCAACCAGCTATTCAGCTGCAGATATGTGGTACAGCATCATATTAATGTTTGCACTGCTGCGGCGTACATGGTTGCATACTCAAAATGGAACCGCATCACATTTAAGACCTGCCTCGCATCTGTGTGCAGGTTCATATCAGAGCTTGCATAATGCATTACACTGATGTGAATTCCTCTTGTGCAAATGTGGTCATATGGCTTTTTAGAAATAAGTCATCTTGCAAATAGCCTGGAATGAGTCTATTGGGACTGCCAAAGGTCAGGTCAGAGTCTGGAGGCACTGCAGTGATTTATTTGTACGTTTGCCCTTTCTTTGTGGATCAGCTGCTGTCTCCTGAACCAGCCTGAATTCTACATATTCCTCTCCAGAGATGAGGTTATTTTGAACTTGACTGGATTGCATCTGTCCACTCTGGAAGTCAGCAATGCTCAGAACCAAGTCAGCATATGGCAGTCATGGACTGGGCTACTATCCTCACATGAAAAACATTTTTCTAACAACCTTGGCTGCTGGAAAACCCAATAGCAATGAAAAGTCTCTGATGATTCCACAGCTAAAACCCCTCTCTGAAGCCTCTCTCTCTCTGAAGGTAACATTTCAGAACCATGTGCAGTCTAGCTACAGAAGCTCCATGGCCACCTGACCAGATCTGATCATTTGACATGGGTGACACACTGCCAGCCGGTGATGCTGGGGGTGACAAAAGCCTCTGTATTCCTTGCTTGCCCACTAACCCCCCCTTGCTTTATATCCATCCACTATGTGCCACCTTCACACTGCAGGTACTTGTATCCAGCCGGAGGCTGGAGCACACTAGCAGTTATACTTGGGTGTCAAACAGAAGAGGAAAGCTGCCTGTGTAATTTCACAGGCAAACCCTGTAGAGAATGAGACGCAAGTGCTTCTTCAGCCTTCAGAGATAATTTTAACATGGCCTGAATGACCATGTTGCATCTTAGTTTTGATGAAAGAGCTTTGACAGCAGTATTTGCTGAGCAAGAGCATATAATGTGCCTTAGACAACCAAAAGTATGGCCTTTTTCCATAGTTTATACCAAAAGGAAATGTACTCCCTGCTGGCAATACTAGCAGTGAATCTAAGATGAACCCAGTGTGATGTATTTGAAAAATTACCAATCACCTGTTTTTTCCTTTCAGTCCAGGAGAGAAAAAGTAACAGCTCAACAGGAGAAAATGTTGAGCAGGTTTTACATGTGACACATCCTTCTGCACTCTACAGAAAATTACCATCACCATCTCCAGTAATTACAGGCTAAATTGTTCACAAATGTATAAAGTGACATGAATGTATCCCAATTTCCATGGCACCTGTCTTATTGTTAGTGCAAGAAATCTTTCTTATAGCTGCCAATAATCATGGAGAAACTCAGTGAGTTACACGGTGATCATTTACTGAAGAAGGAAATGAGTCAGTATGTGAAAGAGGAAACCTTGCTGGTTAATATGCATGTATTTGAAGGATATAAAAGTCTTAGGGATGAATTTCATTTAGGGCATTTTATATGGGCTTGCATACTGTACTGTAAATGCAATTACTATGCAAATGCACACAGTAACCATGGAAGGAATTTAGGTTATAGCTGGTGGCATCATTCTTGGTTTGAGATTACAAAAATTATTTTGACCAGCTGATCCAATGTTACTGTGAGAAGCTAGAATTGATGTAATCTTTTAATTTGGACAGATTTTTAAACAATGTGCAATAAAATATATTTTCTGGATCTATTTTTTTTTAGTGCAGTTGCATGTATAAATTTGAGGCATCAGATATGACTAACTAATTCTGATCTCTGCAAACATTATCCCATATCTGCTCAGACCTGTGCTAACCACTGAGATAGTCCTCTTTTGTTCATCTTACCTCATAGACATCACTTTTGTGATGAAGAACTGAGAAGATATTTGATTGGAACTGGTGGAGAGTGGTGCTGAGTGCCTCCTCATCACAGCGTGTGACACAGCTGCCAATTCAAAAGAGTGGGCAAGTTACCTCTGCATCACCCTCCTGTCCTCCTTTCTTTCTAAGACGTCCTTTTCCTATGCTCTGTTAAGCTCTCTGACCAGCAGTGAAGGCCTGCTTCCAAAGTCTTTTGTGTTAATGCTCCTTCGAGTAGGTCCACTTTTCCACTGAGTTAAACCCAATTAACTCCAGAATAACTCCATTAACTTCAAAGCACTGAGCAAGTGAGTGTTAAGTGTATGAAAGATGGAATTTAGTGTATCAACTTCAGTAGCATTGCTTTTCCCAGAACACCCTTGCACGTGAGGAGAGAGCAGGAAACCTCATCATTCATCACTGCCTATAAATATCGAGTATCTGGAGGTTTGTTTTAGTCTCATCTTCGTCACAAGCTTGTCAAAGAGAAGAGAAGTGGGTTTTTTTCATGTTTTTTGAAAGTTGTATCATTTTTCAATTTTGCTACTTTGTCATCATGACCTTTCTGTCCAGAAAAAGATATATAGTACTAGGATAAATTGTTCTGCTCTTTTTCTCCTAAAAGTCAATTAGTTTGTTTCGTCATAATGCGTCATAATTCTCTGTCACATCAGCTCTTTCTAAAGTAACAACTGCAACAGAGAAACACATACTGAAACACCATGCAAATGCCAAATACAGTGGTATAATCATAATGTTACATATTATCTTATTTTGTTTTCAGAGAGTAAAAAGAGGAAGGAGAACATTTGTGGTAAGAAAACACTGGATTTTTTCAAAGATTAGTTTCCCACTGATATTAATCCAGTGTGTGCACTGCTCACACCTTGAATAAAGCTTCAAAATATCTCAAGCTATTTACCCTTTATATATGAAAAGACAAGTGTGTTATAATTTGTATTCAAGTGGCTACTTAGAGGAGCTCAAAGTGTCAGAGAAAATTATGTCAGACTGTAAAAAAGGATTTTGTACATTTGCACCCAATTCAAGGCCCTCAGAGTAGTTTACAAGAGTTAAAAAATTCATAAAATTAGCATTTGTAAATCACATATTCAATAGGAAGTTGGTACTGGGGGAAGATTATTTTTTTTTTTAAATGCTGTGTTTGGCAAGGACTGACCAGTGTATCAACACTCCTATACTCCAGAAGTATCTTTCCTTAACTGTGTATCCAAATTTATGCGCCACATCTTTTAATGTGTCATTTGAATGCAGAGAGCATGTAGTTTATGTTTCTGCCACGAATGGAGCAGGCAGACTCATTTAACTGTTTCCAGTCTTTATTGCTTCATGGTATCCATACAGGTAACTCCATTAATTCCTACCAACTCTCAAGAATTACATTGAGCAAGCTGAGATTTTCTTTTCCTGTGTGCATGCGCATGTGGATGTTTGGGATTAGCCATTAAAGGCTTTTCCACTCTATTTGTCCCAGTGCTTGACATAACTGCCTGTCACTGCCTTCATGTTTATATAGGATCTCTCATTCAGGGGTCTCGGGCAGTACCAGTATTAATAAAAGAAAATGTATAATGTTCCTCTGAAATATTTATAATCCTCTTCTTGCGGAGGTGGAAAAGGCAGCACGCAAAGGCTAAGCAACCTGTGCGGCACGCACAGCTGGCAGCCCTGAAGTCCTGGCTCCCAGCCTCCTAACCACGAGGCTCTATTCCCTTTTGGACATTTCAGAAAGAAAGCCTGTAACTCTCCGAGACATTCCCAAAAGGCTGTCCCACAGCACTCCCGAGATTTTTATCCTGTGGGATTTGGTACAGTGAGAAACCCAACAAAACGCTGGTACCCCCGGGGGGATGCCTCGACTTGCTGGAGGACAGAGAGGACGAGCGATGTGGGGGGGGGGGGGGGCACGCTCAGGGTGGGAAGCCCCCATGCCACGCAGGACCACCCGGCCCTCTGCCACTCCGGTGAAGGAGGCCTTTGCAACCCACCCCGCCACGCGTGGGGCCGGGGGGAGGGCACAGCCGTGGATTATCCAGCCATAGCAATGACTGCGTGCTCTCGGCAGCCATGGGGACGCTCTCTGGAGCCCGACTGCTCCACGCTTTCGCAGGCCCGCTGGCCCACCGGTGCCTCCGTGCTGCACGGGGAGCCAGGAGTCGGGAGGGAGGTGTGTGCGGTTGCCTCCACTCGGGGTGAAATCCAGATGTAGTCACTGAGGCCCCCCCTAAAATTTTGATTGCCTCACAAATTAAGTGTATCCATTCGACCAGTATATCAGTTAGAGTATGCAGCAAGTATACATTAAGTAGCTAGTAAGTATGGTTCCAAGTAGTCCTGGCATTTATAAGTTTTCCAGACCCTCAGAAGTGTAAAGAAATCTAAAAATAAAGAAGTAAGATATGCAAAACTTCTGAACTCTCACAAGGCTTTACTTTTTTCAAATATTTGATATCATGGCAAATATTTTTCACTCTTCAAGCTCTGTGTCAGCTCCTTCTCTTTTTTACATTTTTACCTTTTCTCCCAGGCTCTTGGTTGTAAAATGTCCAGAAATTGGGCACTTACTTTCTTGCATAAGTTCCCTGCATATTTGCTTTTCCTTAGGAGTTGAATTTGAGGTCACCTACAACACCTTGTCACAGTTTAAGATGCTTTATATGCCCATATTAAATAATGTGAACTTACTGTGAGATGCAAGGTTTAGCAATGAAACCTAAGGGATTATTTAGCGAAAGTGAAACCACTCTGTGCTTTTCTTGACATAATTCTAATATTCTATAATTTTATTGATATAATTCTAGAGCTTCCAAAAAAGTCAGATTTTCTCATCAGAGATCTATTTTCATAGGGAAACTAGAGTCCAGCTACAGAGTTATGGAGATATATTAAAACAACAGTATCCATGGAGGTTAGACTTTTCCATCCGAAGGAGACAGGTTTAGATTTTGTCCCCTCTAGGTTACACAGCAAATATAAAACTTCCTTAAAGACAATGAAAATATGGAGCTGGCAACCAGTCATATAGAGGTATATATTTTATCATTCACCTCTAAATTCTTTTCTAAGTAGTCACTGAAAGGCACTGTGAAATCCCTGCTGCACGGTAGGGCTGCTCACATGCAGATTGGGCAGGCATCACGGGTGGTGACACTGAATATTGGCTCTAGCCCTGCTGTCCACACCTTCTCTGATTACGTATCATCCCTGCAGCCCACCCTCCCACCACCTCCACCTCTCAAAGCCCAGGGGTCTGCAGACAGGGTCAGCAGTGGCAGCAGCCGGGATCTGTCCGGGCACACGGGCAGTAGTGGCCTGAGCCAACCCACGGGGTGGGTGCCTGCACAGACAGCTACTAGTGGCAGCCTCTGAGCCGGCAGTTCCTGGGAAATTTTCATTAGCATCCATATAGGAAGAGGGAGGCCGCCTGGCTACAGCCTTGGAAGTGGTTTGTGTGATGCCAGCAGCACCCCTGCCACAGGCGGGGAACCACGCTGACGTCAGTCTGCACCAAAATAGATCAAGGCAGTATCACCTTCGTGCTCCGTAGAACAAGACCTGCAAGGAGTGAATGATTTAGTGGTGATGCACTACCTCTGAATATTCTTGCTCTGTTTAAGCGTGGACAAATGAAATAGCTGTTATGAGACGTTTCTCACCATCCCATACATCAAAAGCACGCCAGACAGTTTGGGCAATAGAATGGTACCTCAGCTGTGAATCAGTTTGTGTTTATTGCTGTTTCTTTTTTTTTTTTTTTCCTTATTTTTTCTCTTTGTTAGTTCCCATAGTTTTAAATGGTAAGAAATATGATAGAATATTAAACATTAAAATTAAAATTAAATCAAAAGTGTATCAAGAAGTATTTCTCCTTTGAATGTCGAAGAGTGTTTTGTAGGTAAGGTGCAACAGAACAACTTGTAGCTTGTTTGTCCTCCTGAGAAATTCTGTAGAGGTGAGGGGCAGAAAGCAGCACTCTTACTAAAGCTTGACATCAGTTTTAGTCTGCCATGGTCTTTTTTGATGTGCATTACCATTCTTGCATCTTTTTCATGTTAGAAAAAGAGGTGGGTCCAGTGCTCTTGGGACAAATTCAGAAAAGGTGCATAGAAAGGGGCCAGATTTCTTTGAACTTTTAAAATTACTTCCTTTTCTGTCTTTCGGACTTTAACTTCTTAAAAGACATGCAAGCACTGGGGAAAGTGCCCATTAGAAGAGCTCTGCATGGCTGATGTGCAGCTGGCATGGAGCATGCTGATATGCTTGCTTAGACACTTTGCATATAAGTAGGAGCAATAACTTGTTTTAATGGCAAGTCTGGGTGGGAAGACTTGGGAAAGTTATGGATACTCAAGTGGTGAAGTTAACAGGCATAAGTTCAAGCATGTTAAACTCCTTGGACATGTGTTTTCACTCAGAATAAAGAGGCCAGAGTTTGCAGCAATTTAAACAGAATTAAGCTACAGAAAATTAAAGCCATTTTATTCCTGCATAAGAGCACCCATATGGCATTTATCAACCTGCAGTTTAGGCATACTCACATTCCACCTTGATTTCATTAGCTTTCCTGCATGCCTTCGTAATAGGCACGGTCTACAATTTTTCAGTTAGTTCAAGGAGCCTAAAGTATGCTACTTTTACAAATACCATTCCTTATTTATAAACTAATATGGAATCCATTGCTAACTGTAATTGCACTGAAACTACTATAATAGTTGCTTAATAAATACACAAGATTAAAAACTTGTACTTTCAAAGTGAAAAAAAAAAAAAAAAAAAAGCCAAAACCATACTATACTAGGACTAGCTCTCCAACAGAAATAAGCTTTTGTATGCAGGTGGCTAGGTCATTTTTTTCCTGGACAGTACTAACTCCATCAGGTACATCTGTGCTGTCAAACAGCTTAGCACCCCAGTTCATTTCCAAGTTCTGTCCTTTAATCACCCATACCAGCCCAATCTCAGAGTCATTTGGCATGAACCTACTAGATCTCCCCAATACAAAGTATGTGCATACTTGGGAAGATGCTTGGCTCCAGGGCACCCTCCGGGAAGGCAGTGTGGGTGAGACTGGACCAGGTTTGGCTGCCTCTGCCTTCCACAGGGCAGGTCTGTCACCGGGGAATGCGGTGTGTCGGTGTGCTCACCACCAAGGGAGCCCTTTGGAGCTGGGGGTAGGTCCCACACACCATACACATTTTATATTTTCTTTGGACTAACTCGAACTTTAGGAATGCATTAAATGTGCTCCTGTGTGCCAAACGCCGTGTGCTCTCTCTCTTTTTTTTTTTTTTTTTTCTCTTAAAAAGCAATGTCTGGTTACATTTCTTCTGATTGAAGGTACATGTACAGTCACATTTCTGTCACTGTTCAAGTGAGTTTCTCAGTTGTTCTGAGGCTTTGACTCTAGGTGTACTTTGACTCTTATTGGAGATGGGTCTTTGAACACAAAAACTGGATTCCTTTTGGACAAAAATACACCAGAAGGCAGGTTCCAGTGGCACAACTAATTCCCTCCAGCTGCAGGTGAGTTTGCAGCCCAGGGACAAGACCAGAGATGCTTTGAGGTAATGAAACCCATGAATGCCAGTATCCACTTCAAGGTTTAAACTTTGTGTTTGGTACCATGTATTGCATCTTTTTAAATCTTCATCTTCCCGCTACTGTCAAGTAATTTTGTAGACATGGACACCAAGAGAAACTGTGTGGCCCCAAGGTGCACATGGCACTTGGACTTGCAGTGTCTGTGTTTGGTGACACTGAGCCCTGCTAACAGGTACAGCAAGCACTGAGGTCCAAGACCAATGGTTACATGGGTTTGGAAGGGCAGCAACAGCACGGAAGAAAAAAATGCAGGTTTTGGATATGCAAAAGAATTAAAAATGAGGAAATAATAAGATATAAATGAGGAAAAAGAGAGAAAGGAACTTCACCATTCTTACTGCAGCGCACATGTCTGCATTAACCCAGCATCTCCCTGCTTAGTGGAGCAGGTGTCATGTCACAGTGCCAGTGCTTCCTGCTTCTTTGGAGAGTTGCTCCCAATGGTTTCATTTATATGGAATTAATTTGGTTCGTGTTTGTTGGCTCATGTGATTAAAGGCTCATCTCCCCACACACGAAGGAGCACAGAGGCACATGGGCAGGCAGAGGGTGGGGGGCAGTAACCTCATCAGAGAAAGGTGCTCCGGTCTCCATCCCTCCCCACAGGAGATGACCAGCCCCCTGGTCTGGGGGACATCCATCACTGTGGGGCCAGGGAGAGCTGCTCCAGAGCCTCTTACAGACTGAGGTAGGCACTGCCTGAGGTGGGATGGTGAGGATTGTGCGAGACTTGTTATAGGATGTTCAGATGGAAAAGGGAGGGGTCGTGGTTTTGGGAGGAACAAACATGGGAAAGTAGAGGGTAAAGGAACAAATGGGGCCAGTTGGAAGTCAGCAGTCTGTCCTTTCTCCTTATCAAACTCAATTTCTGGATATTTTTCTGGGTAAGGGCACTCTATTCTGTGTACAAGTATATGTATGGGGCGTCTGAGTCCCAGCAACTGGAGCAGGACCATGGGACAGAGGAAGCATGTATCTGTGCTGCCACAAGTAGAGCACATGAGACTGTGTCTCACTGTGTGATGGCTAGCAAAGATCAGGATGGACTAGCCAGTGTGCCAGATAAAGGCTTGAGAGCCAGGTATAGGAGCAGCCGTGGGTCTGAGTTGTATATTGGAGAGACCAGAGGGCCTGTCTGTTGGCTACTGGAGGAGCCATGGGGTCCAAGTCAGTTACTGGAGAGACGGTGGAGTCTGGGAGTTGACTAATGGTAAGTGCTAAATCTGGACCAGCTACCAGAAAAACAAGTTTGCATGTGTGTGTGTCTGGGCACAAGGCAATGGGGCAACCAGGGAAGCCAGAGACCAGCTGCTGGGTGCACTGGGTATCTAAGGCCTGTTACTTGAGCGATCCATAGTGCATATGGACATCTTGGTGTGTCTGTGTGTTTGTGTAGGTCTGAATACTGGAGGGATCCCTACGCATGTAAATATTTCTCTGATGGGCTTTCATCCTGATCAGCTGAAGAGGGAAGCAGGATGAGGCCACTGATGCTCTCTGTGTTTGCGCGAGTGCGGAGCATTTCAGTCCGTGCTGATCTGTGTGTCTGTCTGTGTTTGTATGTACATGTGTGTTGTATATATGCGCACACGTGCCCGCTGGGATGACCCGCTCTGTCTGGCTGCTGGCCGGCACTGGGGAGCTGCGTGAAGCAGCGGCAGCCTCTCCTCTGGCTGGCTGCCTGCAACAGCTCCTAACGTTGCTCGTTGCCTTCCTGTTGCGTGCAAACACAGCCCTGGTACTTCTTCCTCCATTTACTGCTTCAACAACCTTCCCTCTGGCGGGAGGGCAGGAGCTGTAATCTCCTCCCAGGCTGATGCAGTTGGTGTGGAGTGGACAGGCTGTCAAAGGGGGGGCCAGCATCTTTCCCCTCGGGGACCAAACGCATCATCCCTGACGTTTTCCATCTGGCAGGGAAGCAGCAGTCCTGGGGTTATTCCTGAGCTCAGCTCCCCTGTCCTGAATTACTCCATAAAATGAGCTTCCCAATCAGAGATTATGATGCTTTCTTGCTATGTTAAGCTTACTGTTGCATTTAAAGATGGTTTTATAGCATTTAGCTTAGTGATGGGAATCATCCCATGGCTGACGCAATGGTATAACACAGACTTCATAGTAAAATTGTCAAAAATGAATGTGTTAAAAACATGCTAATAAAATGCTATTAGAATAACCATTTGCAAAGGTTTGATTCTCTTCTATGTTTTTCATAGCACAGCTAAATAGATTTTTTTTTTTTAATTATGAAAGCATTCATATGTTCATTTAAAAACTTCAATGGAAACTAAAATCATCATTAAAAATTCTGATTGATCATGGGGATCTATTTTCCTTATTGATAACAAGGGTCTATTTCCCACTGAAAGGTTCAGATGTTGGAGGGGGTTTAATATTAATATTATTCCAGCTCTAACAAAGCACATGCCTTATTTAGGATTGGTTTTCTTGTAATTATCACACAAAAGTTTTTTAATAAATTGGAAAATTTTCACAGAAAATTGGAAGTTTTGTCATGAAAAATCATTCAGAACATGAATCTCTGGGGCGGGGGGGGGAGGAAGAAGTTCATTACAAAGTCATTACCTGACTTCACCAATCAGTCTATAAAATTCAAAACTTAATAGATGCAGAATGCAAAACAGTCCAATTCACAGCACATGACATTAGCGCTGTACACAGCACATGACATTGTTTTATTACCTCCTGATTAGATACATGCAAGAACTGACCAACAAACATTGTGTGCTTCCAGGTACAGACTCTGAGAGGGATTCATCTTGTTTAGGCTTAAGTAAGCAAACTTTTAGACATCTCAGTCTGAGCTGGATACCTTCAAAGCCCAGTTAAGAGAAGTAGGCATTTGAAGAGGATGATTTCTCTTAAAGATCTATCTTAGAGGAAGAGGAATTGCCCTCTGGAAATAACTGTGTCTGTCAACAGACTGTAAAATGATCCAATAGTGAATAATTCAGACCCAGATGTTTAATTTCTCAGAAAATCTAAGGTTGGGTAGATGGAGTCCATGCTCCATGTGCATAAGCACGCAAGCCCAGGGGCTAAAGTAACAAAGCAACAAAAGTAGCTCTGGACACATGTCTTCTTGAGCAGAAGTCGGGAGAGCATTGTGTGGAGCCTCATACTTTGGGGATGCCAAATCACCAGTTATCCCCATAACAGCATGAGAACTTTCCTGGGTGTATGAAGTGTACCCAGTTTGAGGAGGTCATCCATATTCCCTTCATTCTTGATTTATAGACTTACATCTTTACATGATATAACTTGACTGAAATTGGCCAAACCCCCTCCCCATAAATTTTATATAGGAACTAAAATATTATGTTTATGGTCAACAGTTATGAAGTGGCCTCCATGTATATGTACTCATGTATACATGTTATAACCTAAAGCTTAATTAAACCAAAGTTACTCCTGCATGTCACACATCCTAAAGGAAATTAATGACATGTATAAGTATACATACATGCCTAGCGGATTTTTTTTTCTGCTGTGGTACATCTATGTACACCTTCTCTTCCAGTCATTCCAGATAGCCATAACTCTAATAATGTTATTTTGGAGAATTAAAACAAATGGTCCTTAATCACAGCTTCATGTGATATGTTCCTCTTGGTTTGGGGTTTTTTTGGTTCTCTGGTTGTTTGTTTTTTGGTTTTTTTGTTTGTTTGTTTGGGGTTTTTTTGCTGTTTTTTTTTGTTATTGTTTTTTTTTTGTTTGTTTGCTGTTTTTTTCTTTTTTCTGTCTTTTCTATTTATAATGTGCTTTATGACATCAGCTGATCTAATGCACTCATATGTGTCTCCATACCGCAGCTGGAAAATCTGACAGACAACAGCTCCAGATTACTGTGTGTTGCCACAATACTTGTGTGGACTGCGTCCGTGCTTTTACTTCCAGCAGCGCACAGGGGACGGTAGCGATACTCAGTCCCAACAGCGGGCTCAAGCTTGAGCAGACAGCTGTGACCCATTCTGATCTCCTCCTCATCTTCTTTGCGTGAAGGGTTTGTTTCGGGTAAAATTTTCTTGGGTGAGTGAGTGGCAAAATTCCCACTAACTTCAGAGAGCAAGATTTTACCCTTACAGTAAGTGTTATTATCCTGCCAGACCTCAGGTTTTCAAGGAAGCCATGTGTCCCAGAACCAGAGCCTGAAATCAGGGCTCCATTTTTACCACACAACCAAAACGTAAAGCCTGCTTACACCACCTGAAAATCTCTCAATTTCCTTTCAATCTTGTGAAATGTAGATGAAACTGATTGATACCAGTTTTGGGTTAAAAGTTGTAAGACTGCTTAGTCAAGAGATAGTTTCACTATTGCTAACAAGTAACATTTTTTACAGCTAGTGAAACTAGTTGTTATGCCCAATATCTTGTTTTGTGGGCAAAGAGGAAACAACTTATATATAAAGAGAGGAATATATTGTTAATATAATTGAAACCTTAGCAGTCTAGTTCAAGAATCATTATTACTCCAGATATAATTATTACAGAAAAAGAAAGAATACATCCGTGAAGAAGTTTCAATAGTAGTAGTAATAATAATACAGCTAAAACTGTGACACACACACCCCTTAGTTTCTACCCCTTCTCCCAGTGTAATGCTCCCCTTTCCCTGGCTCCTTTGGGCCCAAGAGCTGCTGCTTTTGCTCAGGTGTTGGAGTTGGCAGGGTTATGGCGAATTGCTGGCACCTGTAGTCCTTCACCATGAGAGATTTGATGTTGAGGTTGACTGTTTCTTCCTCACTCTAGGATCTATTTGGATTAATTTTTACATGTTAGCCAACACGCTTTTACATCTTTGCTCTTTCTTCATTGGTCTGAGCTCCACATCAGATCTGAATTTGCAAAGGCTAGAGCCTTTTGCGTATACTATACTTTGCAGACACTGTTTCTTTGTTCTTCTTGCTGCCCCTAAACCCAGTTTTGTCCAGATCCAGGTCTGTATTTCTTTAGCTGACACTGGTGAATTGCTTATAGCTGTGGGGTCTCCTGTGCCAAACCTTTCCCCCATCGCCTGTCACCTGGTGCTGGGGCTCCCCTGTGCCGCACCCCGCATCTGCACATCCCAGAGCCTCAGCTGTTCCTCCTGCTGCCACTGTGCAGCCACAGAACGAGCCACAGGCACCTGATCAGAAGAAAAACTGCAGTTACAGGTAAAGCAAGTTAAAGTGAAGCTGTGGGCAGGTCGGACCGTGCAAGTGGGACAGGCTCCAGCACTGAGGCTTGGCAAATCCAGCACAAAACCCATGGCCAGACACCGGTAATGGCGATGCCGTGTTGCAGGGCTGTGCAGGCACACAACTCGAGTCCTGCTGTCAAAGCACGTTGCTAGCTTGGTATACTGAATGCAGCACATGAGAAGGAAATCTATGGAAGAAATTAATTTCCAGCACATCTTAGAAATGAAATTTCTTAGCACTAGAGAAACAAGGAGAAAGTTCTCCAGTGTTCTCCTAAATCTAAATGGAGGTGGGAAGTTTATATCAAATTTATGGAAAGGCATTGAGGATTGTTGTTGAAAGGATTTACTTTCTTTAAGGATAGGAGTTAAGACTAAAATATCCCCTCTAATATATGTTCACTAATCTTTCAATATTTTCATGCAGAAATCTTCTTGAAAGTATCTTTCTGCCTGATGCATCAGAGCTATATTTATATTCTAGATACTGTACTTACAGATGATGTTAAAAAGAAATACCCCATATCTATGTGGCTTTTTTTTTTTTTTTTCTCAGGCTTCTTTTGCTTGCACCTTCAGGCTTCTCCTTGAAGAATTAGTTTGGTTATTTATACTCTTCAGTTCACCAAGAATAAAGTTGTATTTTCACACAGACCTAAAACTGACTGAGCTCATAAAATAGTTCACATTCTGATTTGTGTTTGTGGTGGAGTCAGTTCTTCATACTTTTTAATGTATGTCTAACAGAGGCCTTTTACATCATTAAAATCTTATTTAAATTTGTTTTAGGACTAAACTAACAGAAGCAACCTGACAGAGACTCCTTTCTTATCAGGCCTTGCTTCTGCCACTGAGTGAGTCTGACAAATTACTTAAATAATAAACATAAAGGGGAAAGATGACTGGAGCTGCTTTATTATAAGAAATCAAATTATCAGCAGGGCTGTCCTGCTGTAAGCACCGCTTGCTGAAGGGCCAGCCCAGTCTGCAGGACGGCCCATGCACTGCTCTGGATGGGGTTCACAGCCTGACTGTGCCACGGGCACAGAGGGATGCATGGGCTTTTCTTGCTATGTGAGATGCCGGATTAGGTGAGGAGAGCCCAACTGGAGCTTGAAGGCTCACACAGGGACAGCCTGCATTTCAGGCTGTGGGAGCACAGCACTCATTGCTGTCGGTGCTGAGGATGCTCACACTGAGCATGCAGAGGTCATCAGGTTAGTGGGGGTGGACTCTATTCTTTGATTACATGTTTGGTTTGGGGTTTTTTGCTTCCTCTGAAGCTCAGGTGGGAGAAGGAGAGGAGCTTTCTGGCGTGACTGCTTCAGTGCTCACATGGGGGTGAGACCCTGTTTCTCTGTCAGCACAAGCCCAGCTTAAATCCCAACCATAAATCACTCCAAATCCAGGCTCCCAGGGTATATCTGCCTTCAGACCTTTTTTTGACCAGAAATACAGGGTGATGTGGGCCTCCCTGCAGGAAGGAGCCACGAGCTAAACCACCCTGAAGCGATTTGTGCCTGGGTAGGTCCCTGACATGCAGCACCCACTGGCAGAGCTGCTCTGCAGGGGCAGACTGAGTGACACCTCTCCTCACCGAAAAGCTGTGAAGGAAAAGGTCCAGTGCTGGGTTCCCCCTGGGCTGGGCAGTGGATTTCCAGGAGCTTCAGGACCACACTAGTGCTCTTAAGTGTTTAACTTGAACCTTAAGCTCATTTCAAGTCCCTGAAGTCTTTGGTGAATGTAATCCTCAAGTGTGGTAATTCAGTGAACGTTACGCGTGAAAACTAACGCCTTTAAACTCATAAAAAGCGTTAGCTGAAAGGTCTGGCATCTTAAATGAGAATATTTCAAAAAGATTGTGATATCAGCATTCTGTGGGGAAATATCGCTTCTAGAAATAGCAGGAAAATATTTTTATGATGTTTGACATTTTTATGTTGAAATAATGGCAAATACTTATGCTCCTTCATTCTCCCCACCTTCCCCACCCCCACCCCCACCCCCCCCACCCCCACCCCCCCAAGCTGGAAATGTAAGTGAAAAGTAGTACATGTCGCGTAAATAAAAGCAACATTTAAAATCTTCAAATGTAGTATTTTTCTATCACTAGCAATAAGAATACACTAAAAACCTAAAATAGCAGTTAGCTTCTTACTAGTAAGAATTCATATTTTTTTCAGTAGGAAGTAAAGAAAAGTCTTCCTCCTCTTCTTTTAATTTTCATTTTTTCACTTATTTCAGTTCCAAGGAGGGCAAGGAGTGTGAGACAAAGAAAAAAATGAGACGGATTTCATAGAATTAAATATTGACTATACATTTCTGTTAATTTTGAAATTTTGCTTGAATATAATATATAGAGTTTAAAATACTTTATTCCTTTGAACTCTTAAGTTGTTATAACTTCTACAAAACAAACTGTTTAAATTTTTTCTGTTTAAGTGTTCACGTCAGGAAAATTACTTCTCTGGAAGTAGCCAAATTTTAGAGTATCCACATTTCCCAGATTTCCAGATGAAACAGTGCATATTGTTGCCACTTTCTGAATACTAACCTTTTTGAAAACTATCTCAAATTAAACATCTGCAACATCTGACTAGATTTTTAAATGTCATATTGACTAAACATAAAAGCAAGCATTTCAATAAACGAATGAATGAGTGTGTTTCATGGGGACAAAGCACTTAACAAGATTTTCGTAGAAAGCAGGAGAATATTACAACCTTTTAGCAATTAAATAATGTTACTGTAGGAATGGCCTTAAATTTTAACGTTTGGAGAATGTTTTCTTATATGGCAATCACAAGGAGAAACTCGTGTGAATATCAAGACTCACTAGGTTTAGATCAACTCATCAATCCCATGAGATATCAGAATATCAGAGATACTTTATGGGAAAGTAAAGTTCCTGCCAGTTAGTACAAGGCCCACTGCTACCTTATCTATCCATATTGTGGTGGGGTTTACCATATGGACAAAAATATGGACCGATATATGCATATCAGATCTGAAAAATTTGTGGTTACCCATGTTATTTGCATGTTTGTGGAAGTAAAAATAGTCAAAGTAGTAGAGTCTTTTTTTAATGTGCTTTTGCTTGTTAGACAGATTAATTTTTCACATACATTATTTACTTCCCTTTGATGGATTTTGAGAGAAACCAGCTCTCATAAAATTTTTAGACGGGCATTTTCTAACCTGTTAAGGTGAGCATTAAGTTTCCTGACTTCTTAAAAATAATACCCATTATTCATGTTACATACAGGCTAACCACATAGGCTTTGTTTCCCTTTTTATCTTTTACAGGCGGACTGAATAATTAAGGAGTTCATTGAATTGAATATTGTAGAACAGGAAGGCCAAAAAGCCCATAATCAGAGCCACTTGTGTCACTTGGCTTAATGACTAACAAAGAATATAGTCCAAAAAATATTTTATTCTACAGAGTGATTTAGTTCTCATGCAAATGCATAATTACAAAAATGACCCAGATTGTTTATCCCAGAGAGCATCTGTTCTGGTTTTCTGGAGTTGTTTAGTTCAGCAACTTACTATCAGAAGCAATTTGTAGCTGGTATATTGAGCTGACCAGTCTGATATTTAGGCTGGGCATTCTGAGTAAAGTATTTTAATACCTCATTAAAAAGTTTGTATCACATGCACCTTGAATATTCTGCCTTAAATATTCAGTCATACAGTTAAGTTCCTGAAAGAGAATAAGGAATGGATTCATAAATTTATTAATAAATACTCCCTTTTTAGTTACCTGTTATGTACATTTCAACTCACTGTGTAATATCATAATATATATCATAACGGATCTCTGTAAATAAATATATATTTACCTTATTGCCAAGCCGTATTGCTGCTTCTGCATTTTGAGTATTTTTCTTCTGTCTTGGACTTCATATTATCAAGCTCCCTCTTATTGATTTCTTTGCTTTGTTTTTTGTAACCTCAGTCATTTGGAATAGGAAACCATGGTAAGGGTGAGAAAGACATTAATATTATTTTGACATATTATTGGTACTTTTCTTCCAATCAAAGTAATTCTCTACTCTCTGTGAGATATATAAAACAGTAAACAAACCTGCTTACTAAAGATTCTGGCATTTGACACAGTCTTTGCCAACACTGAAATATGATGGACTCTTACTAAAATAAGATCACATTTATTTATCCTACATTAAACCGCATGACCTTTTCAGTACCTCTTTATATGTCTCAGATTTGCTAAAAAGTCTCCATGGTACGATTAATGAACCGTTCCGCTTATGGTAATGAAATCTCCAAAGACAGTCTGTCCCTCTCCAGATGCCCCAAAGAAGCCAAAGGGAATTTAATGTCGGTAAATTTGGGCATAACGCAATACAGTGTTTCCGTTTTGTTAGCCCGATGTTGCTCTTTCCCCAGAGTCTCCACATGTAGTTCGCTTTAATACCTTTCCCAGGAAGAGACAACCGGAGGAAACAGCAACCTGCCAAACCAACCATAGGCTGCTGCTGCAGGCGCGGCATGCCCGGGGGTACAGCCACGTATGCATCTACCGAGGGGACAAAGGAAGCTCGCGTGGGGACGGGCTCTCCTGCGCTGCGGGCGTGGTGGCAAGCGGGTGACGGCGCAGTCCCAGCGCGTGGATCTGCCCCGCGTCCCCTGCCCCTGGGGCTGCTGGCCTTCACACGTAGCACGCTCTCCAAGGAGAGGCTCTGGCCCGGAGGAAGGCAGTGCTGAAAGACCTGTTTTGAGCAGAATCTGGATTTCACCCCAAGCTTCTATCTTTCCGAAGATGTAACGTTATTTTGCACAGACTTGTATTAAACTATTCCGTCATGGCCAGATTCCAATACTGAGGTGTCCAATTTTCATCAGTTAAATGTACAAGGAATTTCAGGATTATTTGTGATGAAAAGTTATGACTTTTTTGCTACTGTTCAGCACATGCCTGTCTAGGTATTTTCACCCTTTCCAAACGAATTCTCTATTCTCGTGTCACAGAGGGCTTTTATTGCTAGGTAACATACAACACACCTGTGCTCTCTTATCTCCTCTTGCTGCTTCCCATTTAAACGAGCACTTCATTCCCAAAGTGCAGCCACGTTGTCTGTCAGCTTCAAATAACAATTTTCTCTCCTTCCTGTCTGACTTAATTTGCACAATTTAATTTTGGTTAACCTCTTGCCTTCAGACCTTCAAAGACATGAATGTCCCACACCTGGCACAAATTCTTGCATGGAAGCACAGGACAGGGAGTGGTAGCAACCCTCTCACAATAGGAATGAGCAGAGGGTATGGCCCTGATCTGGAAAAACACTTAAACATGCTTTTGTTGTAAATCACAAGAAATATTCACATATATAACTTTGAGTAGATGCATAGCTGTACAGCTGGATTGCTGCCACTGTTTTTAAGAATAGACCGCATGCTTTATGTTCTGATACTTATTCATAGTGTAAGACAGTGATACTTCATCTTACAGTATTTTTCCTTTGTGTAACCCAAGAGGTAATTCAGAAGCTATAGGCGTGTTTGCAATTTGTTTCCCTGTCACTGAGTGCTATGCAGAAGGAATGCATTCTCTCAAACATCACACACAGACTAGTTTCCCTTTCTTAAACATTCATAGGTACACTGTCTCATAAGCAAAAATAATACCAGATTTCTTTAAGGAACAAGAAATAGCACTTTTAAGGAAGTTTCAGGTACTGGAATATTTTAGATGTGGCCATGTACTATTTTTTGTATGCTCTTACAAAGGAAAAAAAAAAAAAAAGACTAGTTTTTAATCTATCTATGCTGGAACTACAGTTTGACAATCTGTATTCTCATCTCAGGAAAATTCAAAAAACCAAACCCCTTAATAAACATTTTTATTCTTTGCTAAAACAGCAAGCAAACCTCTGCAGTCTATGGCTTTTACATGCTGGTACAGAACATTCTATTCACCCACTCATTTAAGAAAAATAAAGCATTCTATGAAATAGTGGAAAACAATTTTCCTGGAGAATATGCAGGCATTTCTTTGAAGTATGAAAAGGTAGCTGTGATGACCAGACAGAATTATTATTATATCCTCCCTTATGAGGACAAACTGAGAGAGCTGGGATTGTTCAGCCTGGATAAGGGAAGGCTCCAGGCAGACCTTATAGTGGCCTTCCAGTTCTTAAAGGGGGCTACAGGAAAGATGGGGAGGGACTCTTTAGTGGGAGTAGAGTGATAGGTTAAGGGGTAATGGTCTTAAACTGAAAGAGGGTAGATTTAGATTAGATATGAGGAAGAAATTCTTTACAGTGGGAGTTGTAAAACACTGGAATATGTTGCCCAGAGAGAAGCTGTGGCTGCCCCCTCCCTGGAAGGGTTCAAGGCCAGGCTGGACGGGGCTTTGAGCAACCTGGTCTAGTGGAAGGTGTCCCTGCCCGTGGCAGGGGGACTGGAAATAGATGATCCTTAACTCAAACCATTCTGTGATTCTATGATTCCGTGAAGTGCATTTGATTGATCAAATAGTTAACAACAGAGTACAGAGGAATTTGAAGGAGAAAGTATTCAAAAACAATGGGAGAAAGATTGGTGGTGATTTGCAAAAGATTAACAGGACGCATTTTTCTGTAGTTTGTCTTCTAGTCTGGACACAAGAAGCATCTCTGATTCTTCAGATGTACATGTGCAGTACTGTGCAAATGTGTGTGTCACAGCTTACTGAGGGAATCACTGGAGGAGGTATATCCTCTTATTAGGGTGTCTTTTTTGAAACACTTAACATGGAAAAAAAAAACAACCTACAGTTGAAGCGTTACAGTCAATAACATAGATCTTTAGGGTCCCATTCATCAAAACTGTGTGCTATGCATGCATTTGTTATTTATTTATTCAGACAAAAATATTATATCCTGATTATTCTGTGTAAATACAGTGAGTATGATTTAGTTCAGTGCAGAATATGACATGGGTCTAATGGGGCATATTATCAGTGTAATGTCTGCAAGGTACTGGGAAACCAAAGGACATGAACTAAATTACAGACAACCTCAATTCCACACAGGTATATTTATATGTCTCAGCAGGTGTAAGTTACAAAAAGATCCATTTATGTAATTATTTAGCATACAGAAAATTACATTACCAGACTATGCCAACATTTCTATGGTGTCTAGTATGTCCCTTTAACATTACAAAACGCCATCCTTCAGTTCCCTTCTCTTGCAATCTTACTGTATTTTAATTTGGAATCCAAAAACTGTTGGCTGAATATAGGATCTGGTTTCACGAGAGATCAAGTTTGTAAGATCTCAGCTTGATTCAAAGTAAGAGATCTAGTTATTTTCTTTACCAGCAGAACTTTCTCTGATGGCCTGCAGGATTTTTAGTATTTCTAAAATCACAGAGTGTGAATGGGTGGCCCCTTAGACTCCTCTTGTGGTCAGCAGGGAAAGAAATAATCCTCTGGGTAATGACTTGTTACCTGGAAATAGCATTTAAGACAAATGAAGTAAATTTCCCTCTTTCTTTATTGACTGCAGAGAGACAGGCTTGGGCTCTGTGCCCAGCTGACAGAGCCAGCCAGTGTTGGACGAGGTGGATCCCACCCCACAGGTAAATGTAAGGTTCTTTGTGGACAGAATGTGCTGGGGCATCAGCAGGTAAATCCTCTTCACAGCCTTGTGACTGCCCTTCGTACCCTGTTCCTTGCCACCAGAGGCAGAGGGACTCCGGGTGTTTGGTGACTGCAGGCCCTTGGAACAACAGGCCATGTACATTTAAATAATAAAATACTGATCTTCAAGTGCTTTTTAACTGCCGGTAATTAAGAACAACAATAATGCAGGAATCAGTGAAAATGTGAAATTGAATTTCTAGCTAGCTCTGGTCAGCACAAATCTCAAGACATTTTAAATACCATACACTTCACATGCAATTCATGGCAAGTGCAATTAGGCTATGTTTTCTGGCCTAATTTCAGTGTAAGTAACTACTTGTACCTAACAAGTTTCCCTAGCAGGATACTTTCCGCTTCCGACCTGACATTATCGCAGGGGACAGGCGATGGCACTAAGTAACTGCCTGGCCTGTGTGCCCCCCAGGGCCATGGGCGCCCACCTTGCTGGGGCTGCACAGCTACGCCTGGGGGGGGCTGGCACAGGGGTGCCTGCACCCCCTCCTTGAGAGGGGATCCCAGAGGCCTCAGCAGACCAGATCTGGTGAGATCAGAGAGAGGGTAGAGCGCCAAGGTCTGGTGTAGTCGAGGGACGGATTTCCCCTATTTAAAGTCTCTTTGCAGTAATGCATTTTTATAAGGCTCTGCTCGTTTGTTGGAATATGCCCACCTAATCCCACTGTCCATCGCACTGGCCTAGCTGCACTGAAAAATGAGATGTTTTTTAGAGGAAATGTTACGTGGAATAACGTGTCAAGTTTTAGCTACATGCTCATGCACTTCCACAACCATGCCCTGTATCCCCCTCAGTCCCAGATCTCAGCTGCCTGCCTGGACTGTCTTGCTCAGGTCTGACATATACAGGCATTAGAGCAGGGTCCTGAAAGCATTTTTGTGTTTGAAATACCTTGAGTACCCAAACCACTATGTTTGTCTGGACAGCACTGTATTAAATGGAGTTATTCTAGTATTTCATCCATATTTCATATATAGTATGATGCACAAGGTTTGCTTTCCCATATAAATGTATCCTTTTCACAATGTTTTCTTGCTTTACCCTTCTCTATTGTCTTATTAAGATGCTTCCTAGGCCATGGTAAATATCAGTTCATAGGGCTAGGGACTGTATATGTACTCCATATTTGGAATTTATCTCCTAGTATATAGCACATATAATTTATAATCTGAAATACATCTAAAGTATATTAATGAGTACAGTGTGGATGTGTGGATGTTTATTTTGGTGTTACTCACATTTAGAGTAGGATGGACATAAGATGTAAGCAAGGAGCACAACATCTTGGTAAGGAGCTTCCCTGAAAGTGCTCAGACCTAGTAGCTTAGGTCAGAGCTGTGCAGAATCCACACCTTGCACTCAGCTCCGTGATGAGATGTTTTTCTGAGCTGGAGATCAAAAGGCAGCAGTGAGCCAAAAGATTTTCCCTGCAGAAAGTGGGGCAGGGAGGAAGTTACCAGCGGCTATGGGCTGCCACGGGCTGGTGGAAAGCCAGTGTACATAGCCTTCATGCCCTGACTTGCTTCCTTGAGGTGGGGAAGGGAGAAGTTGCAGCTACTGAGGGGCTTCAGGACGATAATAAACACAAGCAAGACTGTGTGCATATATATGTTCACTGCAGTAAACTGATTTCTAACCAACCAAGCCATAAACAGATATTTGGATAATTCAGTATCACGATGGGCACTGATATGTGAGAGTTGGTGGTTGACACATGCAAAACAGAGTGGAAACATCGACCTCTCACTTGAAAGAGGCTCATGCTGGAGACTGCAAAATGATCCAACTCCTACACAGGGACTGTGGCATATAGAGTAATCTTAACAGCTAGTGTTTTTGGTTTGAAGTGTAGTCAAATAGAACTGGAGAAAAGTCAATGCTATTTTGATGAAAATACTGATTTAGATGCTATTTTCTCTTTAGGTGGGTTGTGGGTGTTGGGCAACTTTGAGTATTGTTTATTGGCTCTCTGTTAGAGATGCTGGGTTTTTACATCTATTATGACTAGAAGAAATTCTAGTCACGTAGCCTGAAACTTCTATTCTCATGCATTTTAACCTTAACTCCAGATGGATAATAAATAGTTGAAAATAAAAGTTGTTGAAAATAAAGTCAACTGAAGGTATACACTTGCTAGAAACGAGTCATCATATTGCCATAGCATGTGGTGGTAGTGTCCAGTGTCCCATTTTTCAAATTTCTTGAGAAAAGTGTTCAAGTTCATGCTGACAAGTTGGTGACAATTCCTATATACCACAAAGCACTAGAAATTGATGCTTTCATAATATTTTGCATTTTTAAAAACTAAAATAGAGTTATCCAACACAGAAAATGTTTGGATTGCTGCCTTTTGCAAGCAATAAATAACTGCTTGCATAAATATTATTTCCATCACCAAAATTCTACCTCACAATTCTACCATAGTTGAAATCCTGTTAATGTTATTTAGCTGAATCAGTACTAAACATCATTTGCAGCTGGAGACTTCTGGGTGCTGGATTGCCCTTACTTTCTTTCCCCCTTTTGCAGCATGGGATAGAAAGAACTCTTCTTGGAGAAGCTCTGTTGCAAGAGGCACAGGTAGGGCAGGGAGTTTCTCATTTATGCCCATCTGCTTGCACAGCAGTTTGGGCATCTGTCAGAACGTGACCCTGCAGACCTCACACATTTGGAAGGAAAAAGAGTTTGTAATGGTTGGGGTACAGCCTTCCACAGCTGCTGTGTGCAGCTTCTTCCTGTGTGATGGGGATGACACTTGCCTTCTCCAAGGTACTACTGCTCCCCAGTTGTTGGATGATGCTGATCGTTCCCTACTCTGAAAGGATATTGCAAAACAATCACATTTCCAAGAAAACAACAGTCTTTGCAAGCTTGTTGATAAAATATTGTTATATATTAACATAATATAAAAGGAGTGAGAAGGAAGATTCCCACTTCAGGTTTATCCTATGCCATGCTGGCTCTGTCTGAGATTGCTTCTAGCACACCTGCAAAACTTTGAGATAAACGTTTGAGCTATACCCTCTGGAACAGATCCATGGGGTCAAAAAATCCAGTGAAAAACAGCTATACTCAGAGTTAGAGTCCTAAAAATATTCACAGTATCCTGTCTTCCCATCAAAAGCTACAGGAAACCCTTAGGAAATGACAACACGCTGTAGTGCTTAGAGATGATGGTGACGATATATATATATATATATATATATGTGTGTGTGTGTGTATATATATAAAATCTGGTGATTACATAGACATAGAGATACAGAGCTATAGAAATATAGAGATACAGAGATCTGATGCCACTTAACCTATTAAAATGGCAAAAGAGCAACTGACTGAAGCTGATTCAGGTGATGCCAGTCAGAAAGAGATGTCTTTAAAGACCAAAGCTTTGCTCCCAGTTTCTGCAAGGGCATCGGGCCCTCAGTTGGACAACCGGTGTGAGGCCCTGGGTTTCTTTCTGGTTCCCCACAAAGAGTGGGTGATGAGGTTGAACAAGTTTGCAAAAATGCCTTCTTGAACCTCCTCTTTGCTGGCAATCTTAGCAAACACTCGGCCACAACATTTGTCTCCTCTCTGCTGGCAGAGAGTAACTTGCTGACCCACAGGCTGCCTCCAGCTGGGAGCTTGGCTGGCCCCTCTCCTCGTGCCGTGGATGCTGTGAGCTCCCCAACCCAGCTCCAGTCCCAGTCAGCATCCAGCACCAGGAGGAAGCCTTGTCTTCATTTTTCAAATCCGTTAGTGAATGTATCAATCCCTAGCTATGCCAAAATTTGTGATGACAGCTCTGACGCCGGGGCATGGTAGGGGTGAGAGGGCCAGAGGGGTAATGTAGGAAAAGCCCTGGTCTTGTGGAAGGGCATTTGCTGCTGGAGTAACATCTCAGCTCTGGGAGCTGAGCCTGACATTAGGAAGCTGTCCTCCAAGGGAAAGCCTCTGCTCCAGTTATGGTGCTGACAAAAAAAATGCCCCATTTAGTCCTCAGCTCCTTTCACTTCTCCCAGGATGAAACGAAGCAAAATCACCAAAGTAGCTTTCTCAGGCAGAGATCTGGCTTTATAACAGGCATGAGACTCCCTGAAGTCCACCAGGGAATTTGCTGTTGCTATTGATTCTGCATGAAGAACTTTCATATATTATAGTGGTAAGTGACAGAAGAGAGGTCTGAGAGGAGAAATTCATAGCTGTCTTTAAAGAACAATAAAGTGAAAAGGACCAATTTACAGATATTTGAATAAACACTGAGTTAAATAGGATCAACTTTCCTTGGATCTGACAGAGACAATTTTCAGTTGACATAAACACTGAGTATTAACAGCAGTATCTTGAGGGATAACCCACTATGTTAGACACACAGATCCACTCCACCCTCCTCCCATGGAAATATTAGGGAACACCTGATAATATTACCTGTGGCATTTTATGAAATTCATTCAGAAAATGGGTTGAGAAACCCACACCCTTTCCTAGGTAATTTCAAAGCTGTTGATTTGCAGGGCTGGAAGTGGAAGGCAAACCTGTGAAGAGCAGCTCAGAGTGATGGTCTGTGAGTCTCCTCTCCCCATCACTGACACAGCACCACGTAGCTGAGGTCTGGAACCATTCCCAGAGTCAATGCTGAGATAAATATTCAGCATTTCCCTTCACTCCACTTTTCTTGTTCTTCTTTTACCAGGCTGTTTGCTTCCCAGTTGACCCATCCGATATTCCTGCCAATGACAGACAGCTCTCCTTGGAAGGGCAAGAGAAAGAAAAAAAAGGTGAGGTTGAAGATGTGATACAGGGCTTAGTGTACAAACCATTGCCAAAATAAAACTTATACTCAGCAATAGTACTGCCAGTTCCATACTTCAAGGCTGGATTTCCCTGTGTCAGGACAGGTATTTTAGCATTTTCCTTCAACACTAGCTTCTCAACCTAGAATTAATTTAGAGTGAGATCACCTCACTGTAAATGCATTGTCAGGCAATATAGATACAATATAAAGTCTTCTTCACCATATTCTTCCCTGCAGCCATGGCAAGTCGGAGCTTCAGCAACAGCTCATAGAAGAGCAATGTTAAGTCTGACAAGTCACTGAGGACTGGCTTAATGGTTAGATTCAGGGCAAAGTGAGGGCAACCTAAACTCACGTGTTCATATCCATCACAAGCCACATTGGTCTATTCTCAGACTCTGAGCACGGAGAGAACAGGGCCCTGTGGGCTGCCAGCAAGGGGGCCACAGCTCAGGTGCTGGTGATCTCGTGCATAAGAACCCAGGCCAGCTGGTAATACCATGTAAATCAGGTTAAAATGCTTCTTCAGCTCAATACCCATGTACCAAACACTGTACAGCCTACTTTAGGTTTCCTAATGAAGGCAAGAGCTGGGAAAAAATAACAGCAGTCTTGTTCCTATTAGTACCATGATCCCACATTTCCAAGCTTTTGGATTCATTTGCCGCCATGCAAATAGAGTTTTATTTTCCGTTAACTTTGGCCTGAAATAACAAGTGCTTGCCTGCACAGTGGGCTTCCTTAGTGTTATGCTGAAAATTTGGGGATTAAAGCACACCCAGTTCAGACATGACAAAAAGTAAGGTGAAGCTGCAGACTACAAAAAGGTGTTACTATATGGCAAAATGTCCTTCCAATTCAAGTGGTTCTATGGCGCCAAACCATCTGGGAGCCCCAGCCTGCCCATATGCTCTAATGTGGCTAAACAGGACCCCGCTCCTCTCCTTTCTGATCTGCTGGGGAGGTGGCTAATGCTGAGGGAGCCGCTGAGCTGTCCTGCCGTGCGCCATCAGGACAATTGTGTCTCCTCACCTCAAGCTCCTGCCAGAGCTGGCAGCCCTTACACCTGAAGGAGGTCTGACAGGGAAATGTGGATAACAGAGAAAATTATGTCACTCTTAATGTTCTTAGAGAAAATAAGACTTTTTCTTGTGAGGCAGCATTCATCAAATACATTTGAAATCTACATATTTTTCAAAAATTAAGAGTACACAGAATCCTGTGCATCAACAAGAGGAGTCTGAGAAAGTAATTTTTTTTTCTTTATGTTGTCCATAATAAGTGATAACATTGCCGATATTGTTACATTTTCTTAGCAAATAACTCTGCCTGGTGTCAGTCTCTTGCTAGGTTTGATTAATCCTACCTGTCATATCACTACAGATTTTTTCTGGTTGTTAGTATTGTGATAATACATGTAACACCACCTGATTTGTACATCAGAGGTTAATATTCCTGTTGCAGTTTAATTTGCATTGCAGAGGTATATTCAAGCAAGCTGATTTCCATGTCTTGATAGAGGAAATTAATGGTAGAAATGATAACAAATTGTCAAATTACGGTTCTGAATATTAAGAATCAAAAGTGAAAGGTGCATAAGAAGCAACATTATGGTAATTTCCATGAGCAGAGTGCTACCTCCTAAACTGCAGTTTTCACACGTAGCAGCAAAAGGATCTGTGTGGGTGCACTCTAGCTCTATAGGATGCCCAAGGTGCAGTAATACTTTTATTCTCTAAAAATCCTAGACTGCCATAGCACTGCTTTTTAAAACGTACTTCAGATGGGGAGGATTTCACTAACGCTTCAGAAGATACGAAATGTCGATACATAAAAGCCTGATTAAAACATAAGAAACAAGTATCACTGACTAGAAGCTTGTTTTATGTTACTGAATTAGATGCTTAAAGAGCCAATGGCTTTGGTTCTGTTATTTACACATTGTGTCACAATATAATTTTCTCTTTTTCATGAAGGAAGAAACAGCATGATTGTTTTCTTTATCTTTCCTTCAGCAGTATTGGATGTTGTCACAGGAAGGATGAGTTACATCATTAGACTCTCTGTGGTAATTAATTCACTGAGGTTTCAGTGTTGGTCTACACAGTGAGGACAGGCATACTTGCACCAAATACGCAAAACCAAAATATTAAGTGAAACCCACATTTTCCTTCAGTGTGGCTATCAATGTATTGTGTGTTAAATTCCACAGCTCAGCTCATTGCTGCCACCCCGTATCTGGACTTTTGCATCTATTATATAACATTCTAAAGGTATCCTCTTTCTAGCACATAGAGCAATGATAAGCATCACATAAATGCCAACATTTCACAACAGTGACATAACTTGTCTTTATACTCCACATATGGATGTCAGAAAACACCATGCACATAAATGACTACAGTGTTTCCATAGAAACTAATGTACGTCAGGCAGAAAAATGGAATGAGATTTATAAAATTTATTTAAAAAAAAAGAATAAAAGAAAAACATTAAAAAAAAAATAAGGAAGAGCACCACAACTTCTCAAATTTTTGTCAAAATGCTCAGAAGTTGTTCAATCTAGCCCTTTATAAAGTATCTTTTAAAAATCATAATTGACTGATGTCAGTGGCACTGTCCTGGACAACTAGACTGTTAGCTTTATATTTTGCTCTGTTTCTCTGTCTCTAATAATGTAATCTGGACAGTGTTTTGCTCCCTGGCGTCTTTACAGATGCTACTGAGCACAGTGCAGAGGTGCCTGTGGGATGCCCGTCTGCCCCACACATGTCATTTGAGGGCCTGACATAGCTCCCTTCAGGGATTCCAGCTTATGGGTTTTTTGTTGCTAAAGAGAAAAGCAGAACCAGTAGAGGAGGAGCCAACGTTACAGCCTTTCCTTCATAAATTTGACAGGAAAAAAAAATGGGAGAGGCAGAGCAGGCACCACGTCTATGCTCTCCCAGAGCAATTTCTCTGCTCAGAGCTGCAATAACTGAACTGAACAGGGACATTTTCTAACTAAGCCCTGCTGACCCTGGAGCTGGGATGGCAGCATCCCTGCGGCCACACAGTTTCTGGCCCTCACAGTATATTCCATCTGTTCCCATGCTTGCTGGCCACTGTTTCAGCACAGGGCTTTGGTGCTTGCCCCGAGTCAGAAATATTTCATGGTGACAGGAGAACGGCTTCCCCGCTTTCAGCACCAGGCTGCCTGCTCCTTGGCAACTACGTGCCGGTTGTCTCAGCTCCCGGTCCAGCTGAATCAGCACTGCTGGTGGAGCTGGGGCTGCCTCCTCTGAATCTGTAAGACCTGCAAAAATGTATAGGCAAGTCTGAAAGGGTTGCTGGGGCAGAACAGAAGAAAGAGTCAGCGGCATTTTTCTGTATTTATTATCTTTGAGGGATAGGGAACAGTTTTGCTTTGCCTGGCATGTCATCAAAACAGGTTTCCCAGCTCTGCCTCAAGTCTGATACAGACACAAGACAGATGTTGCTATATATTTTTCAGTAATTTTCCTATCCAAGTCTCTTGGTCTTCCCTCTATGACTCCTGCATAATTCAGGTTGCTTACAGTGGTTTGATGTTTCTCTCTGTATTTCTTCTTGTTTGTTTGCCCTCCCCTTTGCCAGTGACTGAAATCATAATACTTTACCACCAGTCTGAGGACTGCTACACCCACACAGCAGCAGCACGTTCCCAGGACTCCTCTGCAGTCCCAGCCCTGGCAAGGAAGCTCTAATTCCTCTGGGTCTTCAGTGAGTCATGCTGGACTCCCCAAACAGCAGCTTTCACAACAAAAACTAAAGAAAGGGGTTCAGTGTACTGTTAGCAGTAAGGTTGTGTTTTTCTAGGCTATCACCCATTAAGAGTGGGGTTTTTTGCATCATTTAATAAGTGATACCACTGCTTAGAAGTGGGTATCTGAGCTGTTTTGGGAAGGGAAAAGTAGCCAACTACATAGTTATGAGGTGACTGAGTATCTAAGAGGATGGGTTAGTGGACAATAGAAACTTGCATGAATTAGTCATCTCTTTAAACTAACTTGGGTTCACCACAAGCAAAACCAGTTTTTACCTGTCAGCCAGCAAGTGCAGCTCAGTTTCTAGCACAGCACAGACTACAAAAAGCACAGCAGCCACCCTCTCTGGTGGGCTCAGCAGTGCGAGACTTGACACAGAGACTGAATTACTGCCTTGCTTCGGCAGCAGCCGTTACAGGTGAGGACTGAAACTCACACACATGGATTGATAGCAAAAAGCCAACAGTTACATTAGGACTGGATCCATCCATAAAGAATGTAGGCACTGAAGAATGTAATTTTGGAAACTCTGGTGTCTCCAGTGTCTTTTGAACCCTGTTTTAGGTGCCAAGACCCTCAGCACCTTAGTGGCGAGCCCTCTGGATGCACTTACCCTGCCCTGCACCACGCAGTGAACAAAGGTGCTGCGGAGGGATCACTGCTTTCAGGCTAAGGACAATATTGCAACATCAGACCTGATGTGTCTTATCGCTCCCGTGGAGCCAGTCTAAGGTGTAAATAAGCATGAGTTTCCATATATTAAAGCTGAGCATCTGTAAGGTTATTTCATCCTCCAAGTCAGTCTCCACATTGACACAAACACTTTGTTGCTTTAACTTTACATGTTTAAGCTCCATTTAGAGAGAACTGCTCCAGCAACAGCAGCTCCAGCTGCACCTTCCTAATGCACAGGCAGTGGTAGCAGTCTGAGCAATACCAGTCATCTCCAAGCCTATCTCATCAACAGCCCTTGTGAAGCCTGATCTAGGAAAAGATTTCACTCTGCAATGACTGAAAGTATGTGCCATTCCTTCTTGCCTTCAACAGAATTACTTATATGTTCGCAGGTATGCGCAAGCTTAAGTACTTTGTTAGATTAAATCTCTTTCTTTTTCAAAATGATGGATACTGTTAAATAAAAGCAGTGTAGGAAATGCTGGCTGCAGTCTATTTAGCAGTGGGAGCCAGAAAAAGCTCAAAGAGTGGGTAATAGCAAGATAACATGTAGAGCTAGAACTGACAAAAGAGACGTTAGTGCTTGTATTCTTCTGCTTGTTGGGACCCATTTTGAACATCTTGCTTGGTAAGTCTGGATTCTCAGAAATTGAAAGTCAACAATCCTTAAGAAACTGGGCTATTTCCAGGCATTCAAATGGAGCATCTTTAATCTCCAGACAATTCTGAAAACTTTCATATCCCCTCCTTGAAGAGCACTACAGATAACAATTCCATGTAACCTTTCTGCATTGGTCCCTGAAATACTATTAAACTTGCACTCAAATAAAACTTCCTGACTCCTTCATTAGCTGTTTTTGGCAGAGACTCTCTTGCTGTACTTATGCAAGAAGGCTTCAGAATATACTGGGTGCTGATATGACCTACACTAAAAACTATCCTAACAGTCACTGTTGCAAAATCCCCATAAGCAACTAAACATACACATATCAAAAAAAAAAAAAAAAACAAACCAAACAAACAAACAAAAAAAAAAAAAACCCAAAGGAGAAGTGGCAGGATTAACAACTAGGGCAGAACAGAGTTTCTCTAGGAACAGCATCTGTGCCCAATGAAGTTACACTTCTTAGATCTCAGTCAGCAAAGCTGACAAGATAAAATGCTTGCACTATATCTAATTAAATCGCACAGTACCTAATAAACACATAAAAATACACAAAGGTGTGTTTCAGTGGCAAAGCTTACAATTTTATTAGAATGCACCATTACTGCGTCAGGAGAGCAGCTTATATTATCCATAGATAGCAGCTGACGGTGAAATTGGCAGATCGGATGCTACCCGTTGGCAGACTAATTCTACCATTTTTCTTACAGCTCATAGTTAGAAGCTCTCAACAGTATTCTCTTGTACTGCAGAGGCTGCAGAGCTGAGAAGTTTCAGGAATTTTTCTGATGGTTTTGAGGAAGATTTTGATGGCTATGTCCATGCTGAGTAGCAGCGCAGAGCTGCATATGGTCTCAGCAAGAATAATACGCCAGCTCGGGCAGTAAGGAATCTCATCTCAGTCTCTTCTTGTGACAAGACATGGTGTTATCCACAGAGGATGATGAACCTGCTTTCACAGACAACAGTAGATGTCTGTTGGTGATTCACACTATAAAAATCTGCTTTTCTGTTGCTGAGGTCTTAATCCTAGTTCCCTGTTTGTGTGCAGTCATGTTATGTCTCTCCACTGAAGTCTACAAACTTGTTAACAGCTGTCTACATCCTTCAGTTGTGATGAGTTCCCTTTCTGTGTCTTTCCCATAAGCATCCATTTTTCTATGCTCTTTTGACTGCCTTACTCATGCCCATCTGCTAACATGGCAGAATGTTCCTTCTAGATTGGACCCTTGCTCCAGCATACATCCTGGGAGAAGTTGGGTTATGCAAGTAGCCTGTTTAGCACTGTCTCACAAGTGAAAAGGTCTTCCCCTGTGCCACCTCTGAGGAATGTGCAACCTCTCTTTATACTCTGTTCATATAGCAAAACCACCGTGCCATTCCTCCAACAGCCAGGGTTGTCTGGGCCAGATGGCCCTCTGTTGCTCATCTGGAAAAGGTCTGAGGTGATGCCTGTAAACAGCCTTTTGGGAGATCCCAAATCTGGGGATTAAGGATGTTCAAGTGTTTCCTGTGGCCAGTGTGTACAGAGCCCTTGCTCCCATATTCCTGTACCTGCTGAAAGGTCAGAAGAATGGCTTTAGGGTGGTTCTTGCTTGTTGTTTTGAAAACTTCGTGTCTGAGTTAATACACTATTAATTTGTCTTAACTTCCAAGGCAACAATCTGAAAGAGTCTTACATTTGTCAGATTTTTCCAGGAAGGTGACTTTTTCTGCAAAAAATTAGGTAGTTCATAACCAAAAGAATATATTTATTAGCAGAAAAGAAGGTAAAAACGAATGAGGTCAAAAGACTTTTGGTGACTAATATCTTGTTACTCACTGGACCATAAAAATCACATGAGCTGGATGAGAGTTTGCACTCCTTCTGTGCAAATATCATGCTGGGGATGGCTGGTAATACTTTGGGACCAAACTAAACAGCAGAACCAGAAGTGCCTGTTTACTCTAAGAAAACAAACATCTTAAGTCGTACAACCTGACTTAAAACTAACAATGTGTTACAGTGCTTACTGTCATGACACTAAAGAAAAATACCCACACATGTAGTTCTTCACTAAGATGACTCTCCAAAGTATAAGACATAGGACAAATAAGAATGCTTGTGCACAGAAGTGTCATAAAATATTAGTGCATTCAGTAGAATGTACAAGATCTACAAGATCTACAAAATGCTCTTTTTTTTTTTTTTTTCTTAACCAAAATTGCAAAAGCTACAACTCTTGTTAGTTGCCAAAAGGCCAACTGTCCTTGTTAAAACTCACTGGCATAGAATGCAATAAATGAGACTTTTGCTATATGAACAGCTAATTGGAGTGTTTGATTATGACCTCTTTATTTTTTTTTTATTAACAGTGACTAAAGAGACACTAGACTGTAAGAGGCTATCTTCATGTGTAGACTTAGATGTTAGAAGGAAGCAAGTGGAAACAAATTCTGTATAAGAAATAAACTGGAGTGGTGCAGACTGTATTTCTTTATCAGAGCTCCCATGTATGGCTGCATAGAAATTCCCTCCCATTTTTCAGATCAAAATATGATGAACTACTTGAAATCCTTCCCGAGGTGGGAAGCCCTTCCCTGTGCCATGCAGGAGAGGTGTGCTCAGAGCCCCTGAGGTTGATCAATATGATACAGAGTGGCACAGAGGAACTAGCTCAGTGCTTAAGGTTTATTTCTTGTGAACAGAGCTATGCTAACACTGCTGTGCTACTTATGGACCTTATTCAGTTGGTATTAGCTATGCTTGGTCTTAGCTATTTTATCTGTGTTATTTGCTACGCAGTACAACTACACCTTGAGAGAAATAAATCAATCCCAAGGATAAAACACTGCTGTCTGTTATGGCACTTTTTCACCACTGCTAACTTTCAGAGTGGCCGTGTTTGGAAATGTTTGATGGGAGGAAAGAAGAGTCACTGTCCTGCCTGAAGAAGGAAGAAGTTGCAGAGAAATGAATCTGGGAAAAGAGGACATGGCCATGGATGAGGGTTAATGGGAAATGGAGAACATGTTGTAAATGTTTAGGCGAGTTCCCAAGAATGCCTGGAATCTTTATTGCTGGTGAATAAATCTCACCAGAGCTGACAGCTGCAGGGAAGCTCAGAGTTGGTCTAAGGTATGAAGTGAGGCATAAAAAAGGAGAGTTGTCCAAATTGTCATCTCTATACTGCTACCTTATCATCAGTTCTGACACAAATATCACTGAGGAAAGATTTATGGTGTGCACTCATTTTAGTTCTTTGGATAATTGGATGCTAAATACACACAGACATCATCTTCCATATATTTGAAGTCCTTCCAAATTAGGTAGTAGCTCTTTTGGAACTAAATATTTCAGTAGCCTGCTCAAACATGCATCCCTTCCCCCTCAGTGGTGGACCTCAAATACTCTAGCCTTGGTACACCTTTGAACTGTTCCTGGGCAAACTACAGGTGTTCATTTCATTTCCTTGGGATAGTTTATTACTTTTTTTTACATTCAGGCTTAACATGAAGACCAAAGTTGCATCCACATCATAAAAATTATTAGCATCTGTTACAGACAGCCAATTGGTTTGGTCAAAACCTGCTCAACCCAGATTGAAATCAGCCACAAAGTCAGCTACAGCACTTACCCTGCCCTTATTTGTCCAGATCAGCATCATACTGGACTGGACGGAGCCTTGAGCTATGCTGAGCTTTCTGTCACTTACAGATCCTAATTCCTGCCCCCAGGAAGCAAGAACCCATCCACATCAAGGGGTGCTCCCCTGCATGGGGGGAAATAGGACCATGGCAAACTGAAATGGGCAGACTGAAGCAAACCTTGGGATTAAAAGAAGAGGGAAGAAGAGAGCAAAAGGGAATGGAAAAAAGCTAAAGAATGAGACCTTGTTAACAAACCTGAATGAGATCACATGGTGTTGTCCTGGGAATAAGCAAGGGGAATGGCAGAGCAAGCCAGCACAGATGAGGGGGCTGATCTCAGTGGAAATAAAGAGCAGCACTAGAGGTGAGTGCCAGTAAAGGTCAGCAGAAAGGCTTGGCCTCGTTGCGCCTCTGAGAAGAACATGACTTTAAAAGCTTGGTCCAAAGAGATGCTGTGCTCTGGAGCCAACCTTTCATGACATCCTTCCCCAGGTGCTCCCCCTTTCTGAGTGAGGCCGGCAATAAACTGCAGAGTGCTTTGTACCGACTCAGCTTTGTTTGACCAGCAAAGGAGAGCTGGAGCTCAGCTCTCCTTTTTGTCCTGTGGTGCTTGTGTAGGCACACCCGCTCCAGGGGGAGCATTTTAGAAATTCAGCAGATAAGAGTGTTGTATAATCACCTGATCAGCTCTAAGACAAGCAAGGATCCCGGGGCTGAGAGGATGCTATTGCAAGCAGATGTCTTATCTAAATCGCAGCTCCTTGGATCAGACGGTCATATTGTCTCCATGGGAAAGCCATGATTGCTTTCACAAAATGTGGATCCAGAGAGGAGATAGAAAATAATCACCCTCCTCTCATTATCTGTGATACTTCTTTCATCTTTTTCCCCATTCGCTCATTGAATCATTTAAAATGCACCCTTGTTTCTTTGCCCCTGGCTCTTCCTTTTCTGTCTCCAAATCATCTTTCAGGCATTTAAAAGCTTTCCCTCCTCCTCTCTTATTTTATCATCAATTAGATTTTTTTCTCTGAGAAATTTGAGGCTGAGAGGCCCAGCAGGAGTCAGTTGGCACAGCTTTATTGGTGGCAGTGGAGCTCTGCTGATTTCTTCCAGACGAGGATCTGGCTCAAAGATTTCAGAAGTGCCTGCCTTGCTGATGCTGCCACTTTACAGGGCCCTTGCTGTGCAAATTGATAGCTTCAGAGGCCTCTTCAGATGCTAGTTCATACAGGAGGTACTGACAACCCAAAGAGGCAAAGCGAGAGGGTTTTTAACACCATGAGGTGACAAAGCTGTAGGTGTCTGTATGCACATTTCTGGTCACGTTGAAAGAGGAGAGCGAATTCCCTAGACCTCACCCTGCTGATTTTTAATCTGCCTCAAACTCCCCTCCAGTGCCTGCAAGGGGTTTGCTTTCTGCCTTCAGCTGCAAGCTGGAGTTCAATTGCACCGCGCTCGTTGCTGCACAGTGGGTGAAAACTCTTGACCCACATATTAATCATCTGAATCAACACATGAAGTCATTGTCAGAGGCAAGCGAGTAAACTACAAGGAGCAATGTAAATATATGGAATAAATTCTGTCTACTTTTCTGTTTGCTCACTGTCCTCCAGTATCTCCTCGTAGTCCTTTAGGAGATGGGAGATTTCTCAGAAGTATTCATTTTGAAGATTTCTTTCCTTGGAGATCAGCTAGAGAAATATCTTTGGGAATATGCACAATTTGTTATTCATAAGTCACGCTCTGTTGCTTAGTCATATCCCTGCTTCTCTGTTCCTGGCTGGAAGCATTATGTAACATCTGTGCTCTACGTAAGGGTGGTAGCAGGACAGGTTTCACATATACATGTACATATACACCTATACATATACATGTATGTATGTGTGTGTATTCTCAAATATTCATAGAAATAAATCAGTCTTAATAACATAGTTTCTCCCTCCAACAGTATGTTTCTCAGATCTGTGGGGAGACTATTGCAGACCAAAAGCTCTGGAAATGTGAGCCTGAACAAGGTAGAACAAAAGAAAATCACTCATGTTAGTAGTCCAAACCACCCTGGCATTATTCTTACTCTGCTGGCAGAGTAAACAAAGCAAATGCATCTGCAGACCCCAGTGCTGAGAGCTAGCATATGATACACGAAAATAACTCCTGCCTTGCAATGATCTCATGGCCTCCTGTCCATTCCACAGCTCCAGTCAGGGCAACCTGAAGGCTTCTGCAACCCGTCTTGGCAGGCTAGGGTCAAGTGAGACTGGAAGTGTATCTAAAAGTCACTGCAATTTTAAAGGAGCCATGGCAGCTACCTGGACAGAACACACAGAAAGAGCCAGAAAGAATACAGCATCTGGCTACAGGTCACAGGCCAAAATGCAGAATGATTTTCCATTTTGAAATAAAAGAAACATTACTGCCCACATGTTCTTATGTGCCAGCCATGTCCAGGACACTCTGCTTACCCAGATAATTAAGTCAGAGCACAGTTCACTAAGAAGGCAATATTGCTTCCCTTTTCTATGGCTGAGCACATATACCCAGGTGAAAACTCCACCATTTCCCATGCACAAGGTGAAAAATAAATATGCATGAGAAAATAAACTAAGAATAGAAATCAATAAGCTGGAAAATAGGTCTTCTGCCTTGTAAATCAGGTCCAATGGCTTTTACCACCCCTGCTCATATACGTGCAGTAACACAGTGCCCCCTACACCTCAGCACAGATCTATTTCAGATTAGCTGTGTGCAAGTGACACCAAAGCACCGTCATTTGCCAGAACACCTGGTTTTCCCCCAGAGGTTTCAGATCCAAAAGCTGAGATCTAACAGGTTTTTCACGGTGTGATTGCAGACATGTAAATTGGAGGCAGCCAATTTCATTTCACTCACGAGCTTAAGAAATGTAAATCCGAGGCTCTGAAATATTCTAATTACTTCTCCCCCGATGGATCTTTGTGGCTTGAATAATGCTAAAATTGCATGACATTCCACCCCCAGAAAATACATAATTCATATCTGCAATCCAGCATCTGTGTAAGCTCTGTTCAACTTCAGGGGGAAGATTAATTTCAGAATGAGGGAATCCCTTATTTCTTTATAGGGGTAAAAATGTAAATTTCCATGTCGACTGCAATTCCCAGGTTATTCATCCACAAGGAAGCAAGGACTGTGCTGGTGGCATATGCTGCACCAAGCCAGTGGTTCTTGCGTGCTATAGGAAATATGTTCTGCTTGATCAATGTCATGTTGGTGTCACAGACTAATCGTGGTGAAGCCTTCACTGTCACCAAAAACTGGTGGCACTGAGACAGGTGATTGCAGCAGGGTAGCAACACACTGGGTATCTGCTGGGTGGGTGACTTGGGCACCAGTGGGAATGGAGAGCAGCAATGGCATTTACATTGGTTAGTAGTGGAGAATAAGAAGACATTCCCAGTTGCCATATTTTGATCAGTGAAAACTAAAAGATCTCTCTAAACTGCTTGGGTTTCATAATGATCATCTCTGAGGTTAGAAACAGAGATAACTCTGGGGCCTACATCAGAAACAGAATTTTTTGGCAGACAAAAAATTTGGAGTTTTCCATAAATGCACAAAAGGAATCTGGGAATTAGGCAGAATGCTCTAATAAAGGGTGCAAGGTGTGCATGAGATGGAGATGTGATAAAACCGTGTTTGTTCATATCACTTCTGTGCAGCATCCTCACTTTAACTTTGTATTTATTGTATTCCTTTGAAATGTAGCTGCTTTGTAAGTATAATTAAGAACGGGTGCCCTGCACTTTGCAAACATAGGGATGCTGCCATGGCAACAGCAGGGGAACGCAGAGAAACAGCTCTCTCTGATTAATGTAATTACATAGCAAGCATGTATAATGCCTTTAAATACAGTTTACTTCTGCATGAAGGAGGCATAAAATGGATATTATAAGTTCTATGTGTGTTAACATTCCAGAAACGCTCTTTGTACATGTTGCAAGATCATCATTTGTAGCAGATTATGCACGTCATGAGGGACCTACCATTGCATGGCAATTAGGATGGTAGTAAGGGATTAGAGGGTTTGACTTCTCTGGAGCTTGAAGTGAGGCTGTTCTTTACTTGGTTTATTTCTCTTATATTTCAAGGTTACATTTCAAAGTAAAGTTTTGTAAAGGTAGTTGATATTCCCTCTTTAGGGTTAGAAGCTTCAAGTCCTTATATATGTGATGGACTTTATTGAAGTTTGAAGTCTTATTCAGGTAAAAATGAGAATTTTCAGGTAAATAAAATTGCCCGTATGTTTACATACTGGTTGTGTCAAGCGTCAGGAAAATTGGTGTGCACAGGCAGCTCCACTGAGTAACTAATTGCCACAAGCATTAGTCTGGGTCCTGCATTCCTCAAACATTAACCCTCAATGCCCTGTTCTCTCCAGGGAAGCCTTTTCAGCATGGAGGGAACAAAGGGCTGAAAGACGAGAGCCTGTTACTCAGGGATGGGGATGTTACTCAGTCAGGCAGGGGGGTGACCAGCCATCCCAGTCCCTGTGTTTCAACGGCTGGTTTGGTCCTATTTCAGCCAGCTCAGACAGAAGCCTTGAATAAAGGAATGGAAAGGGAATTTTGCAGGAAGGGAAAGCATAATTTTTCCTTCCAGGGCATGCCTTGGACCTGAAAATATATGCAATGTGGGGGAGATTGTAGGAAGCTATGTAATTTATAGCTAATACCAGTGGAAAAATGGAAGGAAGCTCTGAGGCTAAGGATCCTTTCATGAGGCCAAAAGGTAGGAAAGTTTGGCACAGCTCTTGCCAGGTATCAGTCTGTCTCACAAGAGATATGAGCTCCCTCTTGGAGCCCGAGATCATCAGGATAGCACCACTGACCCTGTCGAAGTCTACAAGTGTATTATAGTATGGATTTTTTTGGAAACTCAACATCAGCTTGCAAATCATAAGTAGTATTTTCACAGATAAAAAGAGAGGGAATCTGTCTAACAATAGAAATCTTGGGATCCAGAGAACAATCTTCTGTGGACTGCGAAAATGATATCAGGATGGGGTGCACTATCTCATAAACGGTGTTCCCCTATGAACTGTTTGATGTATTACGAAAGGCCTGTACATTGGCAATAGCACAATTTCCTCTGTTAGCACCAAGACATTGAAAACAACTATTTTGTGGTAACAACATGTGTGGTTGCTTTGAGGCTGTTAATAGAAATTCTTGGTATTAGATTCTTAGCCTAGCACTTCACATGCTGGATTGTGGAGATTTATCAGAGCTCACTGATTTTGCCCAGACAATTTGTTGAAAAACTAGATTTTGACAACATGTTTTGCTGGAAGAACGTGGATTGAGTTTTTTTATATTGATGAACTTCAGCATTAGAATTTGAAAAAATATTTCATGTTTTCATTTAAAAATCTGATGAAATTCTCTTTTACACCAAATTTTTCTTACTTTGTCTCACAGTGGGGGAATAGAAAGTAAAAGTAAATTAAAAGGAAAAAAACAATCCACTTACAGTCCAGTTATTTCACTGAGAGAAAAAAAAAATATTAAAAATAGTTCTGAAGTTTTATCAATCGTAAAAGAAATGGAAACTTTTTAATTTAAACTTATTTACATAACAGGCTTTTCTCTTATTAATGCTGCTGTTTACCTGCACATTTTCCGTTTGTTCATTATAATCTCTCTTAAATGGAGAGATTGTAGTCTCTCTCTTAATTGTAGCCTCCCATTAAGAACTCTTCTGCATGAACAAATCTGTCAACAAAAGCTAAGAAATAATCAGGAAGTGACTTCTGTGAAAGCTCAGCAGTGTTCTTAATTGCCAAGTACTAGAGCATCTAATGTCTGGGAACAGAAGGACTTTCCCAAAAATTGAAGAGAAAGCTGACTTGTGAGCTTGCATCTCTCATAATGACTCAGCCAGACTCCTGACTAAGAGAATTTCATTGTTCATTCCACAGAATATTGTTAAATTACAAATTAGCAAAAGTGCTAGTCTGTACTCTCAGGCTGACATATGAATATGCATTATTCATTGCATTCTCATTATTTCCTTTTCCTTCATAAACTAGGAAATGAAAGACTAAAGAATTCAGCATGAGGTGAGCTGAAACTATTGATGCAATCAATTTTAGCCATATGTTCATTTTTATGTATTTAAACCCCACTTTTCCCCCTTTCATTCTCCCTTTTTCTATTCTATCTTATCATCTGTTCCATCTATGTTTACAGCCTTAAAAAGTGCGCACAGAGTCTCTGGAGCACAGACTATTTTTTGCTTGCTTGTTTTTTAGTGGAGTGTTTAGACCAATGGAAGACTAAACTCTTACTGCAGCCTCCAGTTATTATAGTAGTATAATTGTTAAGAATACCTGAATCCCTTTTAACAGGAATTGCCATCACTCTGGGTCACCTGTAAACCAGATTTTAGCACTTGGAGACAACATTATGTTTTGGGGTTTTGTTTTGGTTTGGTTTTGTTTTTTTGTTGTTTGTTGGGGGGGGGGGGGTTGGTTGTTTTTTTTTTGTTTTTTTTTTTTTTTTGTTTTGTTTTGTTTTGTTTTGGTTTGGTTTTTTAGGCAGTTTTAATAAAGTGTCCAGTTACAAGGTTTATATTGCAGTCTTCTGATTTTTAACTTTTGCATATACATGAGTAATAATCCTTTGGAATTCTCCCCTTTTTGATCCTACTACTAAAGAAGTTTTCCAGCAATTAATGACTGCGTCTCAGGAACTTTCTGAATTATCCTTTTGAATTTCATAGCAACTGAATAGTGAAACAAGTGTAAGACAAGTATAAGACATTAGATTTTGAAAGAGGTTTTTATAGAGATGCTTTCTTACTTTCTCAAAAACCCCAGAAGGAATAAGTGACTGAACATGCACCAAATACCTACCATTTACCTGGTGATACAGACCAGGTAATTGGGGTCAGGGCTAAATGAAAGCACATATTTTGCTTTGAAGGTTATACACATAATTATAATTTTTCATGACACACTATGGAAAGTGTTTGAGCTGCAGTTGTCAAGGCAATGAAAATTAAAAGAAAGTTATACTTTTTCCTCTTTGGATATCCTCTTTAATCAGGTTTGTTTGAATATTGAATTAAAAATTGAGCTCAAAACTATGCAGTACAATTATAAACTCTCTCTCCGAGGGCTGCTTTTACAACTCATTCTGTAGCAGCTCTGAAAATGAAGAGTTCAACTCATAATAAACTACTCAGTGCTTAAATTTAAAGGCCCCACACAATTAAAGACGACCAAAATAGACCCCATGCATTGATAATTGCCTTCCAATCATTGAAACTGATTAAAGAAAACAGCCTCTGACTTGCAAACAGGTTTTCTCTACCAGCCAAAGGAAAGAGTGGTAGGTCATGTTTAAATTACTGGGCTTCAGTGCCCTGGTGCCCTGCTCAACATGCCACCCCTCCTGGGCCACCTCACTCCAGGGGAACACCAAGGTGCGAGGGGCAGGCTGAGATGGAGCAAATGATATTCAGGTTGGGATGTGCTCAGGATGCAATCAGCACACACACAGAAGCCCACAAGCATAGAAAGAGGCTGTGAGAATTTTTACCCTAGGATGACATCTTGCCCATAATAATGAAACTATCTGTCATGGCTGAAAAGCAACATCTTACGGGTTATTTATGCTTTCTGAGCATCAGCAGCAGTCTGAGGCTGCTGTATTGAAACTAATAGCAGCCTCACCACTGACTTCAGTGGGAAAAGTTGGACTTCTGACTTCCATCCTCTTTTCTTACTACTATTTTGAATGTTCCCACACATGAAATCTCTAAAATTTCAAGGATGTGGTGAACACATAAAACAACTGTGTGGTTCAGTCTGCTAGATCAGTGGATGTCATTACACAAGTAAGTTAAGAAACTTCAATTTCTCTCATATGTCAATGAAGATACATTAATTTTGTCTCCATGACTTTCTAATGCAAAGAAGCACATGCCCACATTCTGAGGTTTCCCTGCCGGTCCCCGACCATCTATTTCCTGAGTGTTCATGTGCTACAAATTACATTGCCTGTGTTTTGTTGGCACAGACTTGCTAGACAAAAGCACGGTATTTCTGGGTATAACGGAAGGCTTCCAGCATGCTTCACTAGGCAGAATAAACACCAGCCCTTCTTGAAATCCTTCTGTATCCTGTATTAAACTTCTTCGGCATATTCTTGAGCAATAGCAATCATGTGGATAGCTTTCCTCCATGAAGCAAATGAACTGTTGATTAAAGAGGTTAATGTTGGCAAGTATGTTGCCACTAGAACTGCCTGATTTATTAATCTGAAACAAATGACCTCATCAGCATGTCACTGAAGAGATGTGTTCATATGAAGACTTAGATTTGCATGAATTTATTTTCTGTGTGGAATTGATTAGCCAAAGTGAATCAGTTTGAGGGTACTTGTTTGCATCTGTTCACTTCAAATATTTATTTATTTTCTAATTAAGAGAAGGAAATCCTTTAATCAGTAGTTTCATAAACAACAAGATAAATTTTCTTTTTTATATATTTCACATTCATCATTTAGAATTTCGTGTCAGTGCCACAGATAGTGCTGGGAAAAGATGGGTCCCGCGAGTATATTTTTCTTGTGAGCTGTCTCAGCTTGCCTTTGGCCCAGCCCCTGCTGCCTGACAGTACTCTGTAGTACTTAAGGATAGGAAATTAGGGTAATGTTAAATAACTGAATGCCATGTCATGTGGAGCCACCTGAGCTAACACCATGGGAATATCTAGACCTCAGGCTAACACCCTTACATCAAGCAGGAGAACATATTCTGTGGGCACAGTCTGGAAGTATAGGTAGCTATAAGCATGCTTGGGAGATATCCAAGTATCTGCCAAGAAGAAAATGTGCCACAATACGACTGTTTTCTTTGAATTGCCAAAGCAAAGCCAAGAAACAATTACACTGGAAAAACTATTTGTACTGTAACTTCAAAGGAGCCGTGTTTTGGAAGTACTGCCCAGCAAAATGTGAGGGATAGCTGTCCAAAGCAAATGTAGGCTTGCACAATGGGCACTGACTGATGTTGATGTTCAGGGGACTGTCTCTCTGAGCTCCATCCTTTGTACTAGGCTTCACTTCTGTAAATTACAAAACTTCTGTTGCATTAGGTCAGTTATGGTAAAGATTTACATCTGGTTGGAGCTCTGTACAATTGTGAGGTTTTTTCAGTTTTTCTCTAAATGCCCCCTTTTGTTTGGAATGCCAAAGATAGATGTTGGAGTGGATTTGTCTACCTTCCTGTCAAATCAGTGTTTATTTGCAGAAATGTCTTTTGCTGGTGTGTGTCAGAAAGTTGCAGAGCATGGTTCACTGTGGAGATTTAGCGAATCTGTTTTAGCATGAAACACTTGCTGAATTTGCAAGCAATGGGGCTTCTTGTTAGACAGTGGGTTCCAAGACCTTGTTTTACTTTTGGGGAGCTTAGACTCTTAACAAGATAAGGATTTTGTCTCCTCATGCATCCTGCTTATTGCCTACCATGGAAAAAATGGAAGGGGCTTAATCTCTATTTTTTCAGAAACATCCAAAGCTAAAATTTGCTTTGGAAATGGATTTAAGGGATGATGTGGATGACAGTTTCCAGAACTTAACTCTGGTGTCAGTAAACACATGCTAATGAAGTCAGCCTATTTCCTCTCCTCAAAAAATTCCAACAGAAAATCAATAAAAGTGTCTTCATATTTCCTCACTACAAGTTACATTAGGGCATGCTGGCAGCAGCATGAAGAATGGGAATTCCCTGTTTTGATTTGACACTTATTTATTAGTTTTGTTGAGTGGCAGATGTGAGACAGATGGAAGAAGGTAGCTGCATTAAAAAATAAATAAAAGGTATCAGAGTAGCGTATTTATGCATGTGAAGTAGGCTTTGACCCTTTGTTCTGACAGTCAACATTTAGAAAAAGTCCCAGCATGTATTTAAGTGAAAACATAAAATAAGTGTTTTTGTAACAAAAACTTTGATGTTAGCATCTTTGACAATAGGTAATAACAGGAGATATATTCATGTGGATTTTCCCAATTATAACTGATACTGCACTTGCCCTAACTTAATGAGAAATTATTCATATCTTTTGTATAAAACCCTTAATTAGGTTCTTCTGTGTGGATGTGTAACAAAGCTAGAGCCTGGCACATGAGAACCTTTTAATGCATTACAGAACTGTCTTTCTTCAGGAAAGAGAGTGTTACAGTTTACTGGACTGCTTAAACTGAAAGCAGGTTTATCTTATGAATTATTTGTTTCACAATGGCAATTAAAGGATTACATGACTATCTGAGTCTCACTTATGCCAGGAACTGTACAGAGACTTAAAGGAAGGTGGTTCACATCTTGAAGAGCTGTTACACCAAATTCAGAGGGTGGAGCACAGATAGTGTAGAAAGAGGGAGGAATAGGACCCCAGCGACATGACATGTTTCCATCTCCCTAAGAGCTGCTCAGCAGTTGAGCCAGAAATGCACCACAGCATCCCTGGCCCTTGGTCTGGAGCACTGTGCTCCGAGATTAAACCTTTCCCACAGAATGCCCTAATGGTGCTACCTGCCTGCTGATGAGAGGACTGGAAAAACCCTGGGATGGGACCCAAGGGCATCTGCAGCTCAGTGGTCATTGAGCCTCAGTCTGTCCTTACAAACCTGCATGCATGCTTCATTATAAATCAGGGAGCTAGCAAACTTTACATGGCTTTTATAGCTTTAAGTTCTTTAATAATTACCACAGTGATCAATTTAAATTCAAGAGCATGGAGTGAGGTTTGGTCCTTTTTAAGACAGTGGGAATTTTGCCACTTATTACCATGGCCCCGGATTTCATCATCTCAGTTTTTGCAAAGTGGGAGAAGGATGTTCTGCTGCTTTAGCTGCACAAGAAAGTTGTGTTTGTACTTGAAATGTAAAATCACCTGGCCAGTAAAAGGAGGTGAATGTTCATTCATCTAGTCTATCATCTTTTGGTCAGTTGTTTTTAAAAGATGCAGCTAATAATTGGTGAATATAAAAAATCCATCTGGTCACAGCCTTAGATTTCATTAGAGCATAAAAGTAGCCTCAACATTGATTAGACACTTTGCTTTTAACTTTGATATCCAAGTGTGCCTCATAGTTCTTAACTTGATTTTTTCATCTATTTTTGATCCTATCTTCATATTTTGGACTTCATATTTGTAGCTACTTTGGTTATTTGGTCTGCCAAACTTCATTCTCCTGTTTCTGCCAACCCTGGTCTCAGCATAGTCAGATCCCTGATCGTCTTTGGGTGAATCTCAATTCTAGGTACCCTCATGGCACTCTGTGTCAGTGGAAATTTTCTAGGAATATATGGAAGAACTGAGCCTTCAGATTTGGGGCTGATTTGATTGTATTTGTTTGTAGTTAAGATCATACAGTGTGATCAACTTCAGGGGGCACTACATCAAGTGCCCTTTGAAAGAACTGTTATATGAACAGGCAAGTTACATTTAACCATCTGCATTTCTCTCCAGACAAAAATATTTAATGAAGTCACTTATATTTTATATCCTGGTAATAGCCAAATAAATTTTGTCTTTCTATTTTTCTGGCTGCCTTCTAACTTCTGTGGGAGTAGAAGGAGAAGATTTCTCTCTCCCTTCTCTGATGTCAAGTGGGCTTTTGAGGATGGAAAAGAAAACAAAAGAAAACCTGGACCAAATAATGGAGAAACATCTAATTGTTCAACTAATAGAAGGAAATTAGGATCAGTGGAAAAGAAAAACATGGATTGCCATTTTGATATTAACATAATCATGTCTGTCAAATGTGCACTCCTAGAAATTAAAAAAATCTTCCTGTGCAAAAAGGTTAATAAAATGAAAATAAGTTATCCTTGTACCAAAACATTTCTTTCAATCTTTTTATTTCCTTGCTATTGTCTTTGATGCTGTCTGTATTTTAATAGTAATTTGCCTAGGGTTTTGTTTTATTTCCTGGGTTCAAGCCAAATCCTGTTGGGTGCACTTAGAGAATATCACCATTCTGCAGCCAGTTATATCTGATCCAGAGCCCAAAATGGTTATTCATGCTTTTGTTACCTCAAGATTAGACTATTCAAACTCCTTGTTGGTTGGTTTCCCTGATAATGCCTTCTATGAACTCCTACTGTTACAAAATGTGTTTGCTGAAGTGATGCACTGCCTGCAAAGTCACTGCAGTAGCTATTGATTAACTGCTTTATTTATTAGATGTAGATTATTCCATGAACCTACGAAAAGCATGAACAGCCTCAGCATACTATGTCCCTAAAAATTTTAATTTGTCAGTATAGGGACAGACTGGTTTTTGCCTGTTTCAGCAATACCTTCATCTAAGAATTGTCTCTTTGGTCTTCAAACAAATAACATGGCAGAGCTGGGCCATAATGAGGTAAATCTGTCAGATGTCACAGAGGTAGCTTTCATGAATTATATAAAGCACTAATTTTAATAGTGGTTTATACTCATTCCAGCTGTTGTAAGACCACAGGTGGCCTTTAACTACTTGCTATAATACAACAGAATGCTTTCTTCCTTTCAGCATTCAGTGAAGTTTCCATTAGCCCCTTTATACAAACACAAAAATGAAAAAAAAAAAACAGCACAAAACTTAAAATAGATGCTTTCCTATTTTAATAACATAAAGAGGAATTTGAAAAAAAAAAAAAAAGACAAATTCACACAGCTTCTAGTTTTGCATGCACATGTCTGCGTGTGTGTGTGCGTGCTTGTGAGAGGGGGAGGCAGAGGGAGAAAGAAGTGTGAGGGGTGGGGAGCACTGAGACATAGACTCAGAACTGCAGACCAAAACCTTAAGTGTCATCCAGACTTAAATCTGTTAGAAATACAAATCTACATTCTGACCCGCTCAAATACCTAGTGAGTTGGATGTTGCAGGTATGATTAGGTAAAAAAATCTTAATGCCCACTTTTATTTAATTTCTTCTGTTTTGGTTACAGGTTACTGACACTGCCTTACTTCAAACTGTTGGGCCACCACCATATCATAACATCCATTCTCACCCCAACCTCAGTTGCCATAAAGCAACCAATACTGTTTACTGACATACTGCACTGGCAGCTCCATCTTTCATGGGCTGAAATCTACCCTCTCTACTCACTCTATGAGGAGCTGCAAGGTGTCCCTTGATCTGTCACCCAAGTATGAACAAGCAACGTGTTTTGTTTTGGGTTGGTTTTTTTTTTAAGGTATCACAAGCAAAAGGAGCAGAAAACTTTCAGACAGATCTTTTGCACAGCACATGTGGACCTATGCTTTCCCTGGCTACCATCTTCAGAGAGAACCTCTCAACATAGGAAAGTAGGAAAGCATCTCTTGCAGCAAAAATTAACAGTGCCACCCTATATGTTACTTAAGCACTTCAAGTTGTGTACCAAGATGTGTCGCTCTGAATTGTGCAAATGGGGATAAAATCAAACCCATTTTCACCTTTTATATCCTTGGAAACTATTTGTATAGTATTTCCAGGGTAAAAATGCTTCCATGTGATGTGCTTTATGCATGTGTATGAAAAATTAAAGAAGGTTGAATAACTTCATCGAAACCACATAGAGTCCACTACTTTCTCCACAGTGAATGCTCCAGAGCAAAAGCCTGAATGAATAACAGAGATTTATAAAGTGACCCGAAGGTTGAAAGGCTCTGGCTTGGACAGAACAATGGAGGGATCAAATTCCAATGGAGGGTGGCTTCCTCTGAGGCCTTCTGGTCTCCGGTCTCCCTGGAAATACAATGCAAGGGATTATTCACAAAAATACCTCAGCCAATCTCAATTTTTTGTGTGGTTTACAAAGAATCCCAGACCACAACCATGTGGAACTATGCTTGCTAAATCAACACCTCTGGTTTCACTCAGAACCAGGTAGGCAGCCAAAGTCTATCTAAAAGCAATCTCTATGCTCTCCCTGTTATTGTGGCCAATCTGAAAAAAAAAAAAAAAAAACCAAACAAAAACAAAACAAAAACCAAAACCAAAACCAAAAAAACAAAAACAAAAACAAAAAAAAAAAGGCAGGCAGATGAACTTTCTGTAAAGGGTGCATTCAAATGTCCGAAGTGACTCTCATGAGAGGTGGAGAATTGGGATGCCAAAAATGTCTGTGCTGAGGAACTACTTCTGAAGATGAGATATGGGTTTAGCTGTTCCTAGCTGACAGTGCCAAGTGGGACTCATACCAAGTGGAAGGTCTGGGGACCCAAAACTAGGTCCAGACTGGGCAACTTCTTGGCAAATGATGTTCTTTACCTCATTCCCTCTTGACATGTTATTTCTAACATGATTGAAATATATCTCAAAACATTCAATCCTGTCATATACCTGCTCTCCTGTGAAGGCCTAAATGGTACAATAAATAAAAATTACCAAAATAGGTTTAGAAGAAATTATACATCTAGGAAATATGAAATTATATGGGAATTATTTATATGAATAAATAGTCAGCTTTCAAAGATCCCAACCCTTACTACCTAACTGAAGAAAAAGAACATATGTCAAATATAGTTTTGGGTATCTTTGGGAACAAAAGGGTAGAATTGGGAACACTTTTAGAAGAAAGGTTCTCTCTTGAGATCTAACCTTAACCAGGGAAAGATGTAATAGGGACATTATCTCTTCTTGTATACTAGTCAAATAGGGTAATATTCCCAACAACTTTACAATAGTTCAGACCAAGATTCCTTTCTGTCTTCTTTAAGAGAGGCTTTAGATTACTGTGGCAATAAGTAATGGCTGAGTGACCTTATCCATCCCAGTTGGGACAATAAAATCTCATTTATCATTCAGCCATATCAAGGGGCTGCTTGAAAAAAAGAAGTAGTGTTTCATAGTTATCCATTCACATCATCTGCAAGGCTTGTGTTTGAAGCTATCTAAAATAACAGAAGCTGGATAAAGTTGTTTAAATTGTTTTGTTAGTAATCCAAAATCGAAGATGGAGAGATTACATCAGCCAAAGAAAAAAAAAGGCAACTGATACAGTCCAAGCACTGTGCTGAACATAAATATAAGAAGTGTGACATCAATGGGCAAAAATTAGTGTGTGGTGAACAGGGTTTAATTAGTAAACAAAGTAAGGAGACAATAGACCTTGTCCAAATCTTGTTCCTGTAACTTGTCAAAAGAGGGCTAACTAAGCCTTAATGTTTAGTAATATCTGATCCTATAGAAGTATGCACACCATTTAAACAGCAGCATCATGACCCTTCATGAGGATTTTACATTTCATCCTTGGTCAACTATACCGTATTTGTGTAAATTAACACAGAGGAGATTATATTCTGAAGCTACTGGCAGTGTATTAGGCAGTTAAGCTGATTAATTTTGTCTTGTTCAGAAACCAGAGCAATATGCCTTATTTCTTGTCTATGAAAATCATCAGAGGACTGTGTCATCAACACGTTCTGGATTCCCAAGAAAAATAGCTACCCTCAAGCTAATGTCATCTGCAAATGTATCTTTCTCCCTTAGAAATCAACCAAAAAGAATTAGTGTTGAAAAAAATGGTAGTGTGATGCAGTGTGGTTGCAGAAACAAGAGGAAACCATGCTGTGAACCGTCCTTTAATTCGCATTAAACTTCCTGTCCCATTGAAGAGTTTTCTGCCAATAATACCAGCCTCCCTGGGAGGCTGGCAGTCACTGGAGGCAGCCAGCGCTTGGTGAGTGCACTGCAGGACTGCAGGACTGATGGAAGACAATGCAAATTATTGTGCACACCTTATTAAATCTTGCCAACCCCCTCAAAAAAAGCTGGCTTAAGGCAAAGGTCTGGCTGACAGCAGAACACGTGAGTCAAAAGTCTCCCTAGGCATCTTGGACTTTGTCATGGAGCATGTTACAAATTCACTGGGAGAAATTCACTCTCCTCCAACAACATCTTTGGGATTTTTGTACATCGTATAACTTCCCTCATGTTTGCTTAAAATCTGGTGGGGTTATATTGTCTGGCTGTAGATTTTGATTCCCTAACATTTAGTTCTACATATTTACTGTGTATATACAGATTTTGGAAACATGATTATTTCTGGATTTTAAACTAGATTGTATTTTCAGTTAATGCAGGCACAAATCTAATGAGATGGAATGGAGGTTGCCAATTGCATTTACAGCAAAACATTTCTTTGAGGTCTATTTAGGGTACCTTGAAAGTATCTCTTTGGCTGACATATAGCCTATCTGTACTGACACTAAGAATAAACAGAGCAGAGAGAAAAGTCAGATATTGCTTTACATCTCCTAGGGAAAAAAAAAAAAAAAAAAAAAAAGTGAATGAAGGAGTCTATAAAAAGGCCAGCACATTGATCAAGAAGGGGGATTAAAATCATCTAGGTATTGACTAAGTGAAATGCAGTATTGAATTTATGGAGGAAGAATGTTCTTAAGATGAGCACAGGCACTTTCTGAACTGCCATCTTGAGCTGCCAGCACAGTCAGGATACACACATTAGAAATTAAGTCACTGAAATCATGCTGAAAATGAGTCAATATAACGAGTAAGTGAGAGCTAAGTTCACTTAACGAATAAGCGAAAATGAGTAACTGTAAATGAGACAAATGATTGATTTACTGAGGTAGGTTACTGAGTTAGTGATCTTAAGTTAAGCCTGTTATATAACAATGCTCTTAATTCTCTCTGATTATATTCATTGGGTAGGTCAGAAAGTAAGTATGTTAGAAAATGCTTTCAGCTGTGAAGAAAAGAGAATATGCTGGTGTTGAACTATGCCCCACTGCAACAAACAGAACTGCTGCTGCAAATGTTATCTTCAGAGGAGATTTCAAATACATATTTTACTTCTTTAAACATTCTTTACTATTATTCTTTACCATTCTATAATAAAGAAATAAAATACTTGATACAGGGGTTTTTTGTTGACAAATGGATTTGGGGACTGCAGACATTTCAAAAGAGGTAGAGAAAACAGTGGGATCATCTCTTAATCCAGAGTATTAGCATCTGGCAAAGATGAGTCTGCTTTTCTTGGCAGCAAATGCAGCATTAGTTTTGAGGAAATTGAAAACAATTTAAGAGAACACTATGGAAACCTCTTTGGTTAAACTTCATGGTAATGTAAAAGGGAAGTCAGACTGACTTTAACAAACTTCCTGGAAAGACTGGTTTTTAAGACCTGGGTGCTTAAGTGCATGGGGAAGATATGTGTGAGCACATGTGCAAGACATCACTTAAAGGAGACAGAAACCCTAAAAAATGGCAAAACATAGAATCACAGAATCATTTAGGTTGGAAGAAACCCTCAAGATCATCGGGCCCAACCGAAAACATAATACTGCCAAGTCCACCACTAAACCATATCCCTAAGTGCCACATCTCCAGGTTTTTTAAATGCCTCCAGAAATGGTGACTCAACCACTTCCCTGGGCAGCTGGTTCCAATGCTTTCTAACCCTTTAAGTGAATAAATTATTCCTAATATCCAGTCTAGACCTCCCCTGGTGCAACTTAAGGCCATTTCCTCTTGTCCTACCACTTGTTACCTGGGAAAAAGAGACCAACACCCACCTCGCTACAACCTCCTTTCAGGGACTTGTAGAGAGCAATAAAGTCTCCTCTGAGCCATCTTTTCTCCAGACTAAACCACCCCAGTTCCCTCAGCTGCTCCCCACAGGAGTTGTGCTCTAGACCCTTCACCAACTTCGTTGTCCTTCTTTGGACACACTCCAGCACCAAATGTCCTTCATGTAGTGAGGGGCCCAAAACTGAACACGGTATTTGAGGTGTAGCTTCATCAGTGATGAGTACAGAGGGACAATCACTTCCCTAGTCCTGCTGGACATGATACTTCTGATATAAGCCAGGATGCTGTTGGCCTTCTTGGCCACCTGGGCACACTGCTGACATATTCAGCCAGCTGTCAACCAACAGTCCCAGGTCCTTTTCTGCTGGGCAGCTTTCCAGCAACTCCTCCCCAAGCATTGAATGGGGTTGTTGTGCCCCAAGTGCAGGACCCAGCACATGGCCTTGTTGAATCTCAGTTGGCCTTGGCCCATCGATCCAGCGTGTCCAGATCCCTCTGTAGAGACTTCCTATCCTCAAGCAGATCAATACTCCCACCCAACTTAGTGTCATCTGCAAAATTCCTGAGGATGTGCTCAATTCCCTCATCCAAATCTTTGATAAAGACATAAAACAGAACTGTTCCCAATACTGAGCCCTGGAGAACGCCACTTGTGACCAGTCACCAACTGGTGATTTGACTCCATTCACCACCACTTTTTTGGCCTAGCCATCCAGACAGTTTTTATCCAGTGAAGAGTGCACCCATTCAACTCATGAGCAGCCCATTTCTCCAGGAGAATGCTGTTGGAACAATGTCAAAGGAAGCCATTTGTATGGTAATATGCAGTCACACCACAGGATTCATCTCCCTTGATCACCAAATCGTATATAGAATTGTAGCATTCCCCAGGTCCTGGACCTGTCCAAGTTTGATTTCTGCAGAAATTAAGGTGCAAAGAAGAAGAACTGGGGTTCAGAGGGGCAGAAAGAGGTCCAGGACATTCCTGAGTCTCTGCCCCTTCAGTTACCTGTACAGAGCTGCAATATGCACTGTGACCTGGGGATCCAGCAGTACCCAGGGCTTTCCAAGTCAAGCCACAAACTAAACCCCATTTGTCTGACAGAAAAAGACACTCAAAGCTGTCTCTGGAAATTCTGTCTTCCATATGCTCTGTCTGTACAGAGGAGAGATCCTCTTCCAGCTGAGAGAGAGACAAAAAGGCTGCTGGCCTGCTTGCAGTGCTCCAACTCCAGTTAGTAACAGGGAGAAGAGTCTTAAAAAGTCCATATAAATGGGAGAAAAAGGTGGCATTTTTCTGAAATGATAAGAAAATTCCAGCACACTTCTGTACAGCTGAAGGTCTGTGTTATTTGGAGGGGTGCTATTTATTCAGGAAATGAGAAGACTGGGTTTGACGGCTTACGACAGCAGTGCACGGGGACAGCAAACTTGAGGTTGCATGTGGCAACTTATGTGAAACGTCATTGAGAGAAGTTTCCCTACACATGTGCCTTGTCTCCCCAACAGTAAAATAAAACTTCATTTGAAGTTTAGTTTCGAATATAAACCACATGGGGCAAGGTTTGCCTGATTTTGCAGCTCTTACTTGGTCTACAGAGGAGAGCATACAGATATACCATAGACTTTCTCCAACGAGTCATTAGTTTTTCTTGTTTGTGGCATAACAGCTAACTGACTCAGAGGATTGTACTAAAAAGTCATGGCTTTTATGCCTAGCACCTCAGAAAAGGAAAAAATGTTGATAGATTGCTGCAGGTTTTGTTTCTATAAATCCATTGATCTACAGTCATCTCCAGTGCTGAAGGTTTTTGACTCAGGCTGTATGCTGGGCAGTGCAGAACAACAGAGTCCTGAGGAAAATCAGTCATCATCAAGACGAAGGTGAAGCAAAGAAAGGTGGACTCTGGGGTTTTGTTATTGTTGTTTTGGTGTTTTTTTGCTGGGGCGAACATGACCATAGCGGAGAGTACACAAGTAGTTTCAAGTAGTCAATATTCAAAGAAGCAAGACCACCTGTGATGAACTTATTGACTCTGCTGTGTTGGAAGAATTTGCCTATGAGCTATTTAATTATTAAGCTAAATTTGAATCTTCTTAAATACGTTATCACAGAGGCACAGCTGATTGGCTCAGTTTTCATGCAGAGGTGGAGCTGACTTGGAGCTGGGGGAGCTTTGAGAAGCTTCTCACAGGGGGCCACCCCTAGTTTCTCCTCCCCTGCTACCAAAAAACCCCACCACTCAAACCCAGGACATAGCAGCATTGGCATTGGCATTGGCATGGTCATTGGCATTCACATTGGCACAAACCATTTTGTTTTAATAAAGCAGCATCTTGCTTTGCTTCATCTTCTGCAACAATCTACTGCTCAGTGCTGCTACCTTTGAAGCCAATAGGAAAACCAACCACTGCCTCTGTGGAAACAAGACTGCATCTTCTATTTCTAGCATCCTAACCACATTAAGGTGTTCCTGAGACTACCTGTGAATCAAATAATTCTGAAGGTTTTATTGTGTTTTAAGAAAAATAAACTACATTTTTCCCCCCACACTTCTACTTTAACGTAGCCACTTAAGTACCCAAATGGTAGACAAATGAGTATGACTGAAACAGTCTAAAGAACTACTTTTTTATATGCTTCTTGATTTTAACTTTTTTGTTGAATTCTGTAAATCTTTTTTCTTTTAATTTATTGATGTAAAAATATTAGGGCTTTCCAATTTGTTTATTATTATTATTATTACTATTATTATTATTTATTATTATTATAATCACCATCATCATCATCATTATTATTATTATTATTATTATTTCCACATCAAATTAAAAAAAAAAAAACACCATGACCATTTTAGAGAGATTTTTTCGATTTTGTACCATCCAGTTTCTCAGTTCAAAGAATGAGGACAGCCTCACTGTTGAAATCCTGGGCCAAGACTCAAATCCCACCTTTAACTTTGTTACACACTTCTTATGCAGGTTTGATCACTCCATATATTTACTTCATTTTTGCTGTATTAGAAGGTGAAAAAAGATGTTCCTTTTTTCATCCTACCAAACTTTTTCAGTCAAAGGCTGTTACATGTCAGTTATTTATACAACACATAGCAAAGTGGGATCCTGATTTGGCTTGAATTTAGTTAAAAACTGAACATTAACATTTAAATCTGAAACAAAACTATTTTTGATGCTTTCATTGTTGTGTGTCTTGCATAGTTGTCTTCTTCCTAGAAAGCATTAAATGGTTCATTCAGCATTTCCAGGAGAATCTTCACAGCATAATAGCTGCTGACATCTGCTTAAATATGGTAATAATTTGCTCCTTAACAACATCTATGAGCCATAAAATGTATTGTATGTGTCAGACAAGGAAGTGCATCTTTTTCCAGGGAAGATTCATTTTTTATCTTATCTTGACAATTGGAGAAAAAAGATGAAACAGGGCTTGGTGATAAAACACTAAAGGACACTGCAAGGCTAAAATAATTTAATGCTTTTTTTTGGAGGATTCATTGCTATCATGAAAATTTTTCATATACCATTATGTTTTAATGATTCATAATATCATTTACAATAACACCTGGGTAGTCCTGGATAGCTTTACTCTTACTATACATTTTTCTTTCTTTAAATGACCAAAGCTACCTGACAAACTTGGTCCCTGATGTGTTCACATGCGGGGTAGTCTAAAGTGCACTTTCTAGATCTATCTCACCATTTCTATCCAGAAAAGCATCAAGGATACACATAGGTGAAATACCTGTTGCTAATTCCAAGTAAACTTCAAATAAATTTTCATATATTTAGTCCACTGTCCCTGAAGATACAGGACCAGCAAATGACTTTTAAGACTTAAGCTGTACTGCAGACTACCAGATACAGAGAACCAACTAAATACATTTTATAGTCCACTATGGTTATTATGGTGATAGTATATCACCTATCTGCACACCTAATATCTATAACCACTGGCTTAAAGCAAGCATTTAATTGTACCTTCAGTTAACTAGCCTTACCTTACCCTGCCTTGTCCTGCCTTTTATTCTTTTATTTTGCTTCCTCTCTAGAAAGTAGATGGGGGTCTGGACTCTGCAACTGTGTGATCCAGTATTCCTCCATATATAGGAATATCTGATCCAACTAGTGTCACTGATAGGCAATCACAAACATCATTCTGATTCAGTTTTAACAAAAAGATGGACAAAAAGTTACAAAAGTAGTTCCGAAATCCACTGAAACCAGTGGGAGTTTTTCCACTAATATCAGGCTGTGGATCAAAATCTGTATATTTTAGTCATTATGGAACACAAGATCTAGAATTCAAGCTATCTTGTCCCAGTTGCTTTTAGTTGTGTTATTTCCTATTGATAGTATGATGGTCAAAAGAAGTCCTGTAAAGGAATCTGCTTTTTATTGCCTTCCAACATAAAATGTAATTTGAAAATTAATTATTGTAAGTTTGCATTGAAATAGTAAAGGATTTTTTAGCTAAGATTTGAGTTTAAGTTCTCCAACCTCCTACTTACAGTGTTGATCAGTATATGTTTAATATTTTTTCCTTAAGATTTTAACCAAAGTCTAGAGCTGAGCACCAGAATAATTCCTCGTTTGGCTTATTGAATTTTCAAGATGTTTCCAAGTGCTCCAGAAGTCATTCTATGACTCCTCATCATGTCAATGCATAGTTTATTAATTAATGACCATACTGCTGAGTGGGATCTAATTATATTCAGAATGGTTGTCTCTTTTTTTTTTTTTCCAAATATGAACACACTATCAAATTTATTTTCTTTACAAGATTTATTTCTTTAGTTACTGTTAATTAAACTCAACTCTTCTGGACAAAACATTCCTAGATGTAGAGCCCCTTAGCCAAAACTTTGTACTTTATAGTCGAATATATTTACTAGTGGGCTATGTTTTCTGTTGTGCTTGCTACAATTGATGCTATTTGTATGTACAAACAGCACTTTTTGTGGCATGGTTCAGCTCAGAAGGTTTTAGTTTTGATACTTCAGAGCACCACATCTGGGAATTTGTTTAAATAAAGATAAGGACAACGTGAAGTGTGTCTGGCATACCAATCCTGTTAAAAGCTGCTCTGCAGAGAAAAATGCCTTTGAATATTCAAGATACAGTTTCAAAAAAGTAATTGCTTGAAAGTTATGCATTAAATCCTACTTTTAAAATGACTGCACTCCCATTGAATGCTCCACTACTTATTTAGGAAGCCTGAAAGGGATTTCAGTGATAGGTACTTGGTTTGCAGAACCGTCCCCATTACATTTGGTTTGCAATATGTACCCACCACTTTATACAGTGCTATGGCTATTTACACATAAATTTTGTTTAAAAATTGATATCTGTCAGTATTTCCATAGACAAGAAGAACTGCAATTTTAATTATCCTCCCATAAATTATTTATGTGAAGCCTTTTCTTCTCTGAAGTACAAATATTTTGAAGATGAATAGTGAATAAGTCATTTTACACTTCTGTGGCCATTAGAGGAAGAGGTTACAGCATTTTTCATGCACAAACATTCCATCTGATAAATCTGAGGATGAGTGAAGACTCTTGTTTTGTCCAGCCAAACCTTGCAAATCTTAACAACTGAGCTGGATATGCTTGAAAAAAAACCTCCTGAAAAGACTTTTTTAAGTTCTTGCTTGCTTCTAATTTGATCAGGGAAAAAAAAAAAAAAAAAAAAAAAAAAAAGGTATAATTCTAACCAGTTTGCCTACTTTTAAAAAAAAAGTCACACCAGTAGCTTTGAAAATTAAGGCTACAGGCTCTAACAAAGGAAGGAAAATTCTCCACTTCAGACTACTTGAGAGAGATCATTAGTCTCCTGTGGCACCAATGAGCTGTTGACAGAAACCAAAAAGGCCTCATATATCCTCTGTGTAAGAGAGAAAAAGAAGGTTTTGTAGCAGAATGAGGCTTTCAACTTCTCCACATGATACTTACCATGACAGGAGCACTCTGTGGAGCTGAGCAATTTGGGGTGCAACAAGACATCAGCAATGGGTTCGCAAAATATGTTTATCTGGACAATGGCTATGCATAAGACATTACTCAAAACAATTTAGGTTTTGCAGGATGGTTCAGAAACCTTGCTAATGATAACTAACCAATTTCACATGTTCCTATTTTCAAGGAGAAGCAATTCTGAAAACAAGCCTTTCATTTCTCTCACTGTAGAGTCGGGTTGCCCAGGCTATGGCAGGCTATAAATATATATATATATATATATATAGACACACACCCATATATATTATACATGCATATGGGCATATATGTATATTTGTACATATATATGTATGTGTCTGTGTGCTGCCTTCTGCCCATACCTGTTTCGGAAACAAAGCATTCCTCAGTGCCTTCCGTGTACAGGAAGCCCACGGTGCCGCAAGGCACAGCGTCACTGATCTAGTTACAAAGCTCCCAGAATCACATCGTGATTCGTCTGAAAATTTTGGTCTTGCAGAGCCTGTTGAGACATGTGGAGTTGAAGGTAGGCTGCTGTTCACCCAGCCTTAATCTCCTTTCTTGTTTGCACATATTTTAAGTTGCTCAGATTGTTTTATTTCATGTTTATTGTTATTGCTCTTAGCCCTTTGTATCACAAGAGCATTTGGCTATTCACAAGAACAAGGATCTCCTCATTGAAAAAGCCTATTCTGTTTACATTTTCCTTATCACTACTTTTTCCCCCTTTTGTATGGAGTTTCTCAAAGATTTTCATTGAAAGCCTCAATGATTTACTCATATTATACACATAAACCAGATACTCTTCAAGAGGACCTCTGGTATCTTAGAAATGTTGCAGAGGCTTTGATCAACTGATAGCAGTGTTCACCATATATTGCCCCTCCCAACAATGTCAGCTATTCCTAACACGTTTTGTGTTGCATAACTCTGCCATGAAATTTAAATAATTCTTTTTATTTAGAGAAGTGAAGAAAGATTTTTGGCAAGTTGTGAAACTTTGAAATGGAATATCTTACTTACTGATGGAATTTATATTTTTCCCTACAAAATAGTCAAGAATTTTAATAAGACTCATATAGTATGTTTTTTAAGGAAATCTGGAATTATAACAATGGATCACTAATGCTACTTTGTATTGTAGCAGCACCTAAAAGTTATCTGACAGTTTTGAATTACTGGAGAATATAGTTATCTTTGGGAAATATTCATAAATCTAATTATTTTCAAAATGGCTATTATTTATCACTACATATAACAGCTCTCTATAGATAAACATGAGCTTTCATACAGGCTGGACGTATTATCCCAGATCATAGACTTCCAATGTCTATATTGCTATATTGGATAATGATTATGTCTACGCACATGAAATGAAAAATACTGAAATCAGTCAAAAAATAATTCAAATCAGTAAAGTTCCCATGCAGCAGTCTTCAACTTGTGGCACAACATGGATTTGACAGACAATATTTCATAAGAGGGATGGGGGAAATTTAAAGTCATTCTGTGAAGCCCAGGTAGTTTTACAAGCCTGGATGAATTCTTCTGTGTTTCAAACACTGGTGTAGAGGAGATCATCCGTGTCCATTAGTCCCACTAAATAGCTTCTTTCTGACTTGATTAAATTACACCTGAAAACCAGTCAGGTTTTAGCATTGCCATTGCAAGACTGTTCCAGAGTAGGAGAGCTGCCAACTCTTAATTCCCACACAGAATTTATCCCCTCTCTCTGCCAATGTGACTTTAAGCAGTTCTTTTCCCTCCCTCATGTATCCAGAAACAGCATGCATATTCCCTCCCATCCTTCATCTTGCTGGGCTAAATGAACACGTCTTTAATCTCTTCTTACAGGATAGCCTTTCCTAAGAAGACAGATGTTCTCTCTGATAGCCTTCTCTGATACCTTCATTCAAAAGTGTTTTCTTGTGGTAGAGAGCATACTGGTTGCACACAAGATTCTCCCAGTTCTTTAGTATTTATTTGTAATGCTGTGAAAGTTGGATGTCTAGTCAACACAGTGCATTGTTTTACTGACTTTCTGGTTTTTCTCTTTGTTTATAGATGGTAGGAATCTCTTCCATTTAATTTTCCATCTTCACACAGTCTGTTTTGTGTATAACCTGCTGTGTGCCTCACACTTTTCTGTGCACAGCTAGCGAGGAATGCCATGGCCTTTATTAAAAGCCATGAGAACATGTCCAAACAATGCAAATGAACTAGGAAGTCTTCCATGTTTAAGTGCTTTAATAAAGTCCCTAAGGTAAAGGAAGCTGACCTCTGAAATTTAACTCTATATTACAGCTTTTCTTTCCAATCTAGTGGATGCTTGACCTTCTAAATTAAGCCCCTTTTCTTCAGGAGAAACAAAAGCAAACCGACACAGCAGCTTTTTATTCTCTATCTTATGCACAAAGAGGATAGTGAATCCCTACCTGTATGACTAGCAGAAATCCTTGATGCAATGTATACTAGCAGCCCAAGGACAAGGACACCACTAATGGTGTTTTTTTCCATATTTGAGTATACTAACGGCTGTTTTCATCTACAGTATATTTCTAATGCCAAAGAGAGGAGTAAATCAAATTGAGCATTCACATTTATAATACACTTTTTCCTATCGGGTTCTGTGCATACTTCCTTTGAAGTATTTTCCACTCTTCTAATAGATTTTTCAGTACATTTTGATGTGACAGGGGAGCTGACAGGTTATTGAGAGTTTAAGGACTTAAAACCTGACCAAAAGCCTACAGAAGTCTCTAACAGTCTTTCCATTGCTTTCCGTGGGGTTTAAATCTGTTCCTTAATAAAATTCCCTGATGAATACTGGGATTTGCATACCCCCTAGTTGTGGGTATATTAGATTCTTTTTCCTTTCATTTCTTGCTTATGTTTCGTCACCTAGACATTCTGTCAATCACCTCCATGTTTTTTTCTTATTTTATGATGTGAAAGAGCTCCTGTGTTGGAACCCCAAATCTCTCAAGTGCATACCAAAAATCAAGCCATTTCAGTTTCTGAAGCAGAAGCATGCACATGATCATGACTTTGACAAGCAATGGGTAAAAGTTGCTGCAGAGGTGAGGACATGCAAAACTAACAAAGTAAATAGTTTCATGCTAATTTCCTGAAGTTATGCATGTGATCTAACTGATTTAATAGTCAAGCCAGAAAAAAACTTACCAGAAACTTCCTAAATATAGCACAAGAGGACTCCTTGGTCAGGACTCCTTTATAAGCAGTTTTCTGGGGTAGGTTGAGGTCTGGAGGGCAAGAACTGATCTCACAGGTGCACATCAGGTTTGCACTCAAGAGTCTTCCCTTCTAGGACATGTCCCTTGGTCCTCCATGTTTCTGTCTGAGCTCTGCCCTGCCTACCCAGGACATCTTAACTGGGGGGGGAAGAGGGGGCAACAGCCCTTGCTGAGAGGCCTAAAGATCCCCCCCAAGGTCTCCTGATCATCTACCCCTGCAAAGATCTGACCTGAGAATGATTTGGTAGAAACTTTCAAACTGAAAGGGAAACACAGCAAAAATTACTTGTTTTAGTTTTTAATTGCAATGAGTCTGATGCACTTGTGTGTGTATGTATATAGGCATGTATTTATGTAGACAGCTATAATTTTCCTTATTTATTTTTTTCTCATAAAAGGTTCTGGATATTTGATACTCTTTCCATTGTTCTGAAAATCACAACAAACAGAACATGATGAAAGCTGTTCATCCTTGCTTGTACCAACAGCACAGATTAAAAACTGTGAAGAAACTGAAAAATAAAAAGGTGACATAATCATTTCCATTTAAAATATGTGAAGTCAGAAGGTATAGCTAAACAAGGTACAGGAAGGACATTTTATAGGAAAGATCTTCAACAGTCTTAAAAAATTCACAGTCTTGATTTTAAAGCAGAAAGTATTCTGTCCTCTTTAAATTGCCATCTGAAATTTCCATAACTTTTATTCATCTAGTTAACAGAGAGGTAGGAGAAATAAAGGAAGGTTCCTGTATTTGTCATGATATATGCAATACTTTTTCTAGGTTTTCCAGGTCCCAAATCACTGAAGCCTATGGGAAAACAATTTTTGTTGTTTTATAGAAGATAATTCTAAAAACTATTTGTTCTCTTTGTCTCGACTTTGTACATTTGAAGTCATGTTAAGTAAGCCAAACAACAAATGAGATATGAGAAATATCAGTAAAATGTTCTAAAATTGCACAATGGTTCCATTTTAATGTGAACTTTGACATATCCTAAATATATAATATAGTAGTAGAGGATTTACAGGCATTCATTTGGCTAGGTCTGTTTTCAGCTTTCTACTTTTGGCAACATTCTGTCCTAAACTTATTCATATAAAACTTTCATGTCACCTTCATGTATCACTTTACCACTCATATATTAGTTATGATTATAAATGGGTGAAATGTCAATACCCTTGGTAGTGGGAAGAGACATTCAGGACAAAAGTATGATGTAGTTGAGCTTGGGTTTTTTTTTAAAGTTAGTGGAAACAACAGGAACTAGCAGCAAGTCACACATGAAATCCATGCCTGGACAAAAAAAATTCAAACTTTATGGGAGGGGAAGCTGCTGCATATTGTTTTACCAGGGAGACATGTGGCTGACAGAAAAAGGCAGTGAGCCCTGTGGAGACTCCATTCTTGGAGACACTCAAAAGCTGCCTGGACAGTGCTGGGAAACCATACTGGGAAAGATACTGCCAGTGTTATACTTGTTATTACTACTTGTACAGTATAACTGACAGCTGTCCTGGGCAAACCAGTAGACTCTGCAATAAAAGGGAGAATTAGAGAAAGCATGGAAAAATTGTTCTCTACATCAGAAGAGCCTGTATGGCTTTGTGAAGGGAAGTCTTGCCAGACAAGCCTGTCAAATCTCTTTAGACGAATCAGCGACTGTGAGAGAAGCATAATCTTGTCAAGATACATGACTGAATTCTTAAAGAGCTTTTGTCAAGGTTCCTCATCAAATGTTCTTAAGAAGATAATTTGACATTGATTAATAACTGATTAAAAGGTAGAGAAAGATGGGTAGGACTAGTGGCCAGCCTTACAGTGGCCAAGGTCATGGGTGGTATGCTACAGTGACATGCAGTGAGATCAGTGCTCTGCAATGTCACCCCGAGAGAACTGAGAGAATGGGCAGCTAGTGAATTGACAAATGTTTCCTGGTGTTATAAAATTAGGGAGGATAATAAAAACTAAAGCTAGTTGTGAAGAATTAAAGCAGACTTCACTGGTGAGCAATAAAATGGTTAGTAAAATTCTATGCTGATAAATGTGAAGAGATGTACCTGAGGAAAATAACTTCACTTGCATAATTATGAACTCTAAATGAGCAATTACAACTCCAGAGGGAGAGGGGGGGAATCACTGAGGTCAGCCCTATGAAAACATCAGCCTGATATTCAGCAGGGGTGAAAATCAGAATAGAACAATAGGAAAAAAGGAATTGAGGGAAAAAGCTAGAAATTAGGTCCCTGTGTGCCTCCAGTGACACCCACATCTTAAAGCCATGTGCAATTTACATTCTCCTAGCTATAATCAGGTATAGTAGAAGTGGTGTTCCCATTTCACAAGAGGTGGATAACACTTCTTCCCTGATCAGGATGTCATTCTGTGGATTTACTACAGCGAAGGGTTTTCTAAAGCAGTCAGCCATGATGACAGACCAAAACAAACAAAAAAAAAAGTCTTCTGTTTGAAAGAGAGGACAAAGAGAGGACTGTATATATGGAGTAACAGTTGTATGTATATCTCTGTGACTGACACGGAGAAGGTGAAAAGCAAATTACTAATATTTCTCACAGAACTGAAATCATCAGACCACTGCTTTAAAACAAGTGAAAACATTTCCCCCATGCACACACTCCATAAAGTGCCTAATTAAACTGCAGAAACTCATTCTCACAGGTTCATACAGGGGCCAAAATGGAGAATATCCAGTGCTGAATATTAAGAGAGTGGCCTGAATACATCCTCTAATACTGAGATCCTGAAGACACTGATTGCAACAATCTGGATCACTCTCTGTTTCCTATTCTCATACATTTTCCCCTCGTACCAGGTACCGGTCTCAGTCAGTAGGAAAACCTTTGAGCAAGGCTTTAACAGTTTTATACAAAGCCTTGACTGATAGTCTTTAGGTGTGTTTTTCTAGACAGACAACTGGGCCCTATACTCAGGTTGTCTACAAGGCTGTTCCAAGTCTTTGTACAAGTGAGTTTTTTATGTTTCATCAGTACATACTGAACAAACACAAACTCCATGCTCACAGCTGTCCAAAAAGACCTCACCGTCATGTTTAGATACAGCTACTGAATCCACCTGGAAGAGAGCAAAGCTGTTGAAGGGCAAATGAGCTCAGCTGGGGTGTTGTTTTAACACAAGAAAACAACCTGCCCTAGGGAGCACTGCCAGAGTCCAAGGACTTCACAGCCTTATAAAACTGGACCCTGCTTGGGACTCATGACCCCAGGCAGATTCATTTTTCACTGCTGGGTTTCATGAAAGCAGCCAGATATTGCACGTTAGAAGAGGTGTTGCTTAGCAATTTTAAAGATAAGTATTATTACTATTTCAAAAGTAATCTTGCTACAGGAAGTATCATGAGAATGGAAAATACCTTTGTCTAGAGCAACTGCAGTAAAACCAGAAACTAAACAGATAAATTGTTCTTTTCATTATGGCTAGGTGTACAGATCGCCTCCACATTAGCCAAATCACTGAGAAATAATCTATTCACTAGTAGGTATCTCATGGATGAATTTCATCATGCATCTAAACTCCCAAAGATGAATCTACTGAGTGATTTCATGAGTGAAGGTGAAGAAAAAATCTGCAATCAATGTCATACTTAGGTAATTCCATTATTCCATTTCCTCACTTTCTCCCAGACTGACTTTTTAGTAGCTTCTGCTGAATTAAGTGATACAGAAGGCTTGTAAACAACTCAGCTTTGGGGCTGTTCATGGGCTATGGCTACTGCTGTATTAGGTTTTTTTCATTACACTGTATGATTGAACATCCTGACCGGGTCAGACTGTTTGTGTGTGACCAGAGACACAAAAAGAGCAAAGCTGAGTTACTGGTGCATGAGTTTTCGCAAAGACAGGGAGCTGAGTTTGTGGAGATAGAGAAATAGAGCCCTGGATTTTATGGAGAATTAAAAGCTTTTCTTCTCTAGTAAAGCCTTTTACAGGATATCATAATTAGGAAAAAAAAAAAAGAAAAAAAGAAGCAACTATTGTACTAGTACAGGCTGGGATCAGACTAAAATTTAATTGTTGTCATATCACATTCCCATAAGGTAGTCACAAATGGCATGTGCATGCAAAACCCTAGTCGTGTGCAGGGCAACATAGAGCCATGAGTGATTCCTTCAGGGAAAAAATTGCAGACAAAAGGTTCAATGTCAAATAAAAAAAAATTATCATTTTCCAAGGAAAAAGGATAAAGAAAATGGAGTGAGGTCAGATTAATTGCTGTAAGCAAGAAAAGGTAAAGGACTTCCCTTCAGCCAAGAAGGCCCAGAAGGGTTGAAATAGCATTCATGACAATCATGTTTACCACAAGACTTTTGTCAAATCACGTACACTGCACATATGGTATCCAGACCCATCATCACCTATCTTGTAGAACACTCAGTCTTTCCACACAAAATAAGAGATCCATACACTTTTAGGATTATCTGCAATTCACTGAGGTATCTTCCATTGAAGTCTTCAAAACATAAGACCCAGGACCTCCATCATTACATTATGAGGCAAAGTAATGAATCATGTTCCTCTTTTTACCTCACTTTTTAACTTCCAAAACAGGCCAAATCCTTTTCCCTTCCAGTCCCACCTAATAGCTTTCACTTCACCCTAAACCAGTCAACCCTTCCCCTGAACCAGAGCAGTGCAATCGACAATATCACATAAACAGAAAAAAACCCCAACATTGATAAGCACGCCATCCAAGCACGTAAACAAAATAAAGGTAAAATACTGTTCCCTGACATAAAACATTCAGTAAAGAGAAACAATTAGTGCATATCTTCAAAATAGGTCCTCAGTGTAAAATGTGAATAAAATCATGAACAAAATACTAGTTTCAGAGGTGGAGGATGGCCTAATGGTACAGATTTCAGAGAAGGCAGGACTTTTCTGTGTTCTAAAGACACACATGTTTATATGGGCTGAGGTTTTTGTAGCTTGGATTTTCAGAAAATGAACATTTTTTTTTTTAATGACTAGTTTCTGGATATCCATTTTGAGACACCAAGAACAGGTCTGATTTGGAGAACAAGAATGCTTTTATGCACCTTTCTTATTGTTTTTCTGTCCTTTTTTCCTTCTCTCTGAAAGTACCAAGTACCTCCCAGCAAGTATTCCCACATCTAACTAGTCATTACTCTGGGTGAGGCCATGGCCTCCAGAATTAAAAACCCTAAATTAATAGATGTGAAAGATTTTTGCTTTTGTGATCTGCTGGGTAGTTCGTGACAGAAGCTGGTTATAGTGAAAACTATGTTCTTAAAAGAGATACACAGGCAGTGTTCCCACCTCCTTGATTTCCCCTTCCTTTCTTGTTCTTCAAAAAGTGTAAAGGTTGGTAGAAAAAGCTCATTAAAATTTCCAATGTGGATAATCAGTAAATCATACAATACTAATACTTTGAAAATTATTATTTTCATACAGTTATTCTGCAAAGTGTTCCTTCTTCAGCCTTCCTCAGCACCCACTTTGCTGGACATGCCCAGAAGAAGAGAAAAGAAGAGGAGGAGCAGTCCACCTCCTCTACCTCCGTCCCTCTCCCCACTGGGCTTGTCCGGGAGCGGGGCAGCCCCATCCAGCCACGTCTACCAGCTGCCCAGCCACGCCACACCACCACCACCGTGTCCGTGGGAGCACCAGCCTCCCCGTGCAGCAGTGGCACCACCCGGGCTGCTGTCTCCCCTGCCTTTCTGTAGGCATAACCTTCTTTACCCAGGCTCCTCCGACCAATTAACATTTTCTTGTCTGAGCCCTGCCAGTTCCCTGTATCGTATCAGTTCGTATAGGCACATAAAAATATCAGTTTCCAATGTTAATGAGTGGTTTGGGAAGGGAGAGCTGAGAACACTGTAGTCCTGTTTGGATGCTTGCATACAAATCTAAGAGTCTGTTCTATCATCCATGCCCCTTCCACTTACTTGATTTTTCCTTAAGTGGGTTTGGAGGAAGACACTCCGCAAAGCAAAGGATTTACTCTTTGTGCTGTTGCAGGGACAGCTGTCTTGTGAAATTTATTATTTACTAAGAAAAAAACATGATCTGTGATCTGAGAAGATAAGCCTTGTGGAAAATATTGATACAGCCTGGTTTAACTTTGAAGACTGGTCATAAGGAAAGAAAGAAAAAAAAAATCCATATTAGTGGAGATATTTCTACACAGATTTAAAAGAAATTTAAAAAGGCTACAGACTTGGACAGTGCTGGATTCAGCCTCTTAACTCTTTCATTTGTATATGGAAGTGGCAAAATTTTACAGGTGTTCTTTACATTAAAATGGAATGAGTAAGTTTCAGATACCTGTAAAACACTGGTAGGCAATATAACATGTTTTGATATTTTCTCCAAAATATTATCTTCTATTAAAAATACATAAATGATGCTCCTAGTCCTCATAATAAGAAAACAGAGCTTCTGAACAAAGTCAAGTGCAATGCTCTTTCCCTGTACCCCAGACAGAACTCAGATAAAATATAAGTTTGAAGATGGAGATTCATTGTAACTACACACGTTTACTCTGGAATATAGTACTACCAACTACCTTTTAAAGTATGCCACAACTCCTAGTTTCAGCAATTTCTTGCAGCCCAAGTTAGGCTTTGGTGATGAACCAGCACCCTGTCCCAACCTGATACCTGTCTGCAACCAGAAAGGGAACACAAATGCAGCAGTAAAACAGTTTATCTTCCCTTTTTATTCATTGTTTCCTCTGTTAGCTTGTTATAATTCTTATTTCTATAAAAAAATATGTAACTTGGTGTCAGTAGAGAAGTGTTTTCCCACCTGTGGTCCAGTGACTGGTGATAGTCCATATAACAGGGTAAAAACCAAACCAACAGACAGAGAGATACTCCTAAAAGTTGACTGTTACTAGCCAGCAGATGAAAAGTGACCTCATCTTTTACAATCAATATTTCCCTTTTTATCAGTATAACATTTTGGCACCCTTCCCCTGTCACATCAGATGACAAAGGTTTCTCCTAGAAAGGAAACCCTTCAAAAAGAACAGGCTGAAAAATACCAGCCTAGAGGCAAATCAGAATATAAACTCCAGGGTGTCAGGTGACTTATACAGTGATAAATATAGTAACAAATAATAAGCCTAAGTATAAAAAGTTTATCATCCAAATTTAAGCACCTATTTTCCCCACCACTTAACATCTTCCAACATGACAGACTGTCCACGGTTCCTCTTCCCTCACAGATACAGCTGATAAATTATTTTATTGCTCCACCTTTTCTAGAGACCATTAAGGAAATCAAAGCAAAAGCTTTGCAATACATCAAACCCTTAAATGGCAGCACTTACAGTGGAAGGGGCGGGCATGAGAATCAATATGCTTTTCACTTGTGTAAGCATTTTAACGTACTGTGAAAATTAGCTTGTTAAGAGATTTTATGTTGCCATTTTCCCCAATGTGTTGCAACTCCAGAATGAAAACCAAGAATAGGCCAAGCTGTAAATTGTAGAGTATGGCACCATTAAACAATTAACTATTACTGCAACTACCTTACACCTTTCTGTTATGCAAAAGGTGGGCTGCGTCACAATAAAATTGAATGATGCCTGACTATTCTGTTAGTGGTGTTTAATGCTTGCCCACTCACTTCAGCACTGGACTTAAAGAAATCTTGATTTGTCTAATGAGAGCTTGGAAAAGCCTCATCTGTGATCAAGCTTGTTTCCTTCAAAAGCCCTAAAAGCCATATATTTAAGGAGCACTCAATTAAGGGAATTTGTACTTTATGTTAAAAAGCAGCCTCACTTGCTTTGGCTCTTCATTCTGTCACTCCTGTGCCTGTGAAGCTGTATAATTGTATATTAAAATGAGAAAACAAAAGTATGCTGTACTCTCTCCCCAAGTGGAAGAAATCTTCTGGTTCCCATCTCAGCCAAGAATATGTAATTTGATCTCTTCAAGGGAAACCCAGAAGCCACTCGGCCATTCATTAGCAGAGAGGGTCCATAACCCCATGACATGTGCCTTGTCTCGGAAACACTTTGCCAGATGCTTTTCTGAACTCTGTTCTCTGAACTGCAAGGAATAACTAACAGTTCATCAAGGTGTGAAAGAAATATGGCATAAAAGACTAGCTCTGTCACAAGTCACATATTAGTATCCAGTGGTCATTAAAACATTTTTGAATAGCATTTACACTGAAACAGAATGGCTAGAAATATGGAAAAGTACCACAGTCACGCTGATGCCTCAGTCTTATTTTCCGGTGGGATGTAGGCATGTACATACCTGAAACTCTTTGGAGGTCAGAAAGTAACGCCCAGCTTCAGATTGCAAAGAAGAAACTTAGTGAAACCTAAATTTGGGTTGCTTTGGAAAATTTTAGCTAATATTCCCAAGAGGCTTTGAGAGCTGCTGCAAATGGAAAACTAACCCCCCTGTTGCACCGAGATGGCCAGGATGGAAGTAGAAAGGTAGTCATCTGAGACAGAAGCAATGGGGCATGTGGCCAGTCAGGCTTTTGCAGGGCAGCTTAGAGCACTGTGGTCTTGTTTATTCCTCTTCCATCCAAGACTGTGCCACTGTCAGCCAGTGACACAAGAAATGTCCTAACAACAGGCATCAGGAGTATCAGTAGTCCCCAGCCCTGTTGTGGAAAGGTTATCTATTGATCACTGTCACCTAATATGAGTGTGTGGGGAAAATGAATTCTAAAAGGGACATTTCATATTACCATCTTATTTATGAGGTAGTGCGTGCTGTTGCAATAAGGTAAATCATTAAAAGCACTAAGAAAATTAAATTCCCAGATTATGAAGGTTGTTTTCTGAGTTATTCTGAATCTGAGTAGATGACTTCTTTTACTCTTTTTTTAAAGGCATGGGAACTGTATGGATACAAGCTAGGGGAAATTGATTAAATATTCGCATATCTGGTACTTGAAACTTTATTTAGTTTGGATGCTGTGGCATGTAATTACTGTTAAGATGGGGCAGAGTGTCCAATACAAAACCACTGGAGAAAAGTTACACATACTTCTGTTGCTGAAACCCTTTAAAAACGTACTTGAGGGTATATTAATAAAGTCAGAAAGCTCCAATATTTGTCAAAGGATTTTTTTGTCGTTTATCTTTTGAAAATTAAGCAAAGGCACGTTATGATTGCACATTAACTGTTACCTGTGCAAGGTTTAAGTAAAAGCATTTGGTTGTGCTAAGTGTTTTCTCATCTGCAAATATTGGACTAATGAGCAGCCTTCATTATAGTGCAGTGAAATCATTCAAAGGACTAATCATGCACTTGCTCCAATTTCAAGATAGATTAAGTTTGAACTGTAGTGGAAGTAACATTGAAATTAATGAAATACGTAATATAACTGTATGAGGATAGAGGAGCAGTTTCAGAAACCTAGTTGCACAAGAAAGTTATAACTGGAAGCTGGAAATTTGTAAGTCTTGGCAACTCAGTAGCGTCTTCCTCTTGAGGACTGCAGCCTTAGTACTGCACCCTCATTTTAAAAACAGGTCACCCTTCTTAGGTTGGCAGACGTCTATGGGAACTGCATGGAGTCTGTACCCAAAACAGCACCAATATTGACAGAAAATGCTAAGTACTGCTTCTAAAACTTCCCTTTTATCAGGAAAAAGGGTATTTGACTTTAAACACCTGTTGTTAATAGAAGTGACAGTACAAAGAAAAGTAGTATTGAGCTAACCTACAGGAGTCTTGCTGGACCATACTAAGAATGAGTGCAATGTGTAGGTGGGAAAGGAGCAGCGTCTTTGATTCCAACAGTTGCTTATTTGGGGAGAAAAAAATTAGACACTTCACAGGCTTTTAAAGTGAGTGCTGGTTTTTCTAGGTGATTACTTTTCTGACACACACATATAACAACTGGAAGAAAACAGTCATTCTGCTGACAGCCAGAACAACTTTGGTTCTCTTAAGTAAAATCCTCCAGAAAAATAGATGAGGCTGAAAGTCTGGATCTACATCAGCTGGCAACTGTGTTTTGTTAATAATAATGGTATTTTCATAGATGTGTGCTATATGCAGCTTGCAGTCACAAGGTGGTTTCCACTTCTGAACACCATGCTTGGAAGACTGTTAATGCTTTGGGCAATTTTGCTGGCAGAAGACTATAGCTACTATGTCAAGTGGCTGCCCACTTTAATGTTAAGTCAATATCAACAAGTATATAAACCCTTTCTCTAGTCCACCATGCACTGAGTGTTGCCTTATGCAAAGAGGAACAACTTCTCTGTTTATTCATAGAGATACTTTCTGCCTTTCAGATATTTTATTAGAAGAAATAGCATTTTTAAAGATATATGTAATATGCATATACTTCTTAAAGAGAACACTCCCTCAATGAACTTTCCTTACATGTTTTGCCTTCTTTTATTTTTTAGTAGCTATAGTAAACCACTGTCCAATCAGGATATTCCCTGGCACTTTTGGCCCACAGTTTAGTTCACTAAGCAGTTAAGTTTGACTTATTACTAGTAACTAAAAACCAAAATATTCAATGTCACTTGAACTAGAAATGACAAGATGTACACAATGATTTATTTTATGTGACTGTCACTTCAAATTCCGTTTTTGTGCAGACTTCCTGCAGCACAGCCTGCAGTCAGCTGACTGGAGAGCCGCTTGCTCTTGCTCTCCCTCGTTCCTGGCCCATGTTCACAGCTGCGAGATTCACCACAGGGCTGAGGAATGAGATGCTGTGACTGATGTGGACGCTGCAGTGAATTTCTTCATCTCCTGACACAATGCTGCATTTGGTTAAAATTAATGAAAAACTGCTACCTGCAGAATCATTAAAAAAAAAAAACAAAACAACCCAAACAAAACCAAAACCCAAAGCAAAAAGTTTTCAGTGTGTCAAACCCACCCAGAATTAAGATCAACTTATATGATACAGTTTATAATATCTAGTTGTCAAAGGATTTACCATACATTGAAATCTATGGAAACTTACAGACAGAAGTAGTTTTCTTTTCCTGTGTCACCACCAACCATGATACAGGAAATGAGAAACTTCTTTTAAGCTAGAAGTGTCCAAGGCAAATCAGGCTTCGGAAGTACACAGCTTGCAATTTGCAACATTAAGCAAGTGGTAATTTATACTACTAGCCAAATTGTAATTGTTATGGGAGAAAAGAGTTTAAAAAAAGGTCAGAGAATAATGACTTTTCAAAGTCAGGAAGTTATGAAATTAAAATAGAGTTGATTACACAGGACATATTTCTGTCATTAAAGGCAACTGAAGTGACAATGCTGACAGCTCTGGTATGAAAAAGATTCCTGTTAACACAGATTCAATACTCTGGCCAATACATGATGTCAGTGGGGTAAAAACCTCTGTTGGATATCTAAGATATGCGTTGGGATAGATTTGGAGTCTATAGCTTCATACAGGTTTTGGGTTGCTAATCTCTGAAGTACTTGTCTGAGGACTCTGTACTCGTGTAAATATGCCCTTTCCTTAGACTGCAGGAGTGTGCTGATCCAAATGAGCAGGACCAGAAAATGGGGACCATAACACTGACAGGATGAAAATCACTTGCCTAAGCAATGAAGAACCTGGAAGCTCATCTCCTATAGCAGAGAAGATGAAGAAGTCTGTAGAGTTACTTTCCTGATTTCCTCTATGATCTTTGCAGACATATATGAATTAAGATTTGGTCTATCCTGTGTCAGCTTGTACAACAACCTTCATTTGACCAAGGAATGGTGTCATGCAGCTCTCATTCAAGTCGACAGAGAAATCAAGATAAAGTCCTGGAGGTCCAGACAGAAGACATCATGCAGCACTAGAAGCTGGTTAGGCACAGAGAAATTAGCTTTTATGTAGCCAGACTTCTGCTAACTTCCTTGTTTTCGGCACTGGCATGTAAATACTTCTATCAAACCGTGTACCACATGGCATAAATATTTAAAAAACCCCAGTGTGTGCTGGTCCAGCCCTCCAGAAATGTAGCTAGCAGAATTACTTAAAGATGTGATACACTGGTGGGGAAAGTGGATGGGATTTTTAATTACTTATGAAGAGTTATTGGCAAGTAAATGAGGCTTATGCATATGAAGCCGAAAACTATTCTTTAAAATTGAATAGTTTAATGACTCTGTATATTTAGTGTTGGTGGCAAGATTTTGACATCAGTGGGGCTACAGTGGTGGCCTCTGTGGGAGGAGGTCAGGGGCTGCCCCGTGCCAGACACAGCCAGTTCCCACTGGCTCTGCAACAGACTGGTAACTAATCTCTCTGCCTTTATCTTGACCCAGGAGCTTTTTCATCTTATTTTCTCCCACTGTCCTTTTTATGGAGTGGGAGTGAGTGAGCAGCTGGGTGGGCATCTGGGAGCCAGCAAAGCTCAACCCACTACACTCTGGAATCAGAAAGTAAAGCGATAAATATTGCAAAAATAAGGTACATTCTTATTATGTTTAATACTTACATAACACTGTAGGGAAACTTAATTTGAATGCTGTAGCATTTGACTTCTCTTCCTTCCCCAGAGCCCACTCCTCTTCCTTTTACTGCTCTCTGCAGTACCTTTCCCTGTGAGTATTTTATTTTCAGCTCTCTCTAGAAAGTTGATAGCAGTTATACAGACATGACATAAATCACAACCATCATGGCAAGCCCCAAAACCATATCGTTTGCTCACCATCTGAATGCTATTCTGTCAATCTGTAGCTGACTTTAGCCTGTTGGGATGTGCTATTAGATCCACTGTTGGCAGTCTTTTTTCACCATCACTAGCAATCCCACGATCATGTACTGCATGGCAGCATTCCTGCATAAAGCTATTTTCTGAATTGAGAGGGGGGGAGGATATTTATTGTTATTTTTACATCAAATGGATGAGTCCAAGGAATGGAGAAAGCCAACAAACCTGTGAGAGGCATCATGGCTGGATTCAGAGGAGCATCTGTGGCAGCTGACCAAAATGGCAAGAATTAAACCAACAATCCAGCCATTCCTCAGCCTTCTTCAGCAGCTGTGATGCATTACCAACCACCAAGGCTGACAAAGCTGTAGATTTCTAGACACATTGCAGAAAGCATCATGTAATGATGTCTCTGAACACTTCAGGCCACTGAAATGACTGTAGATGAGTGACATGAGCATCCCAACTTACAAACACCCTCCAGCACCGTCTGCTTTGACATGTATTCAGCAGCCATCATTTTCATTATAACCTATTAAAACAGGTGAACACCAAATGGGTTTAAATCCATCCTTGGAACTGGAATGACAGTTATGACCAGCAGTTCGGTCCTGCCAGGATTGACAGCCAGGCTAGGCTGCCTGGTTTCCTGGCAAACTGAATGCACAGGCTGCTCTGGCATTTCATCAGATCGAGCCAGTAGCAGTCAGGAATACAACCCCCACTCTCAAGCAAAACAGTTTTCCATTGTGGGACCCCTGATGGCTGCCACTTTCTGCATACCCACTAACCAACCAGTAAGAAAGTAATCAGCTACGCGATTCTTAGACAACTGCACTTCACTATGATCCCATTTCATCTCTACAGCCAGAGATGCTCTCCAAGTCATAAGGATTTGTGTGTCAGTAGGATATTGGGGTTTTTTTTTGTAAGTATATAAATATTTTTGTTTTCAGAAAGACATAGGTAGTTCCTGAATTTATAAATCCTCATTAAAAATTCATTGTCATGGCAAGCTACAAGCTTATTTTAATATCCTCTCTTATATTCAGAACAAGATTCAAACCAAGATACAAGATTCTAGAAGTGGTTGTCTAAAATTACACCATTTATGCCCTGCTAGGCACTCATACTACTTTAATTTTCTAAAGCACTAAATACCTATTGACTCAAATGAAGCAAATAACATCAACTGGGTTGCTAAAATGCCAGTAAGTGTTTTGAAAAAGAGATCTCTTTGGAAGTGTCTGACTATAAGCTTAGAATTCTGTCTCCAAACACACATATTTTTCAGCTCAGCCAATTCATACTTTTGTAATGGAGACAATTATGGATGTGTTGGCTGGATATGCAGTTAAATGAGAAGACTGTATGCTCTAGAAACAAAAAAAAAAAAAAAGAGATTTTAATCTTAAACTCTCAAACTGACACATGCAGACTGCTATATGAGACTGAGTATGAGAGTGTGTATATATATATATGACTGTTATATGAGACTGTTATATAATATATGGCTGTTGTATGGGACTTAAATGAGACTGTTATATGAGACTGAATTAGGCACTTACTAGCTCCAGTAAAGTTCCAAGGACCCTAGTATACCAATAAAACCAATTATCTGATAGAAGTATCTGTTTTCTTTCCAGAGACTTCCTCAACAAATAGTTTCTAATAACTTCCTTTTCCTCCTCGGTGATTAAAAAGCATCACTAAACATACAAAACATACCTTTTAGCTATAATTATTTGAACACTGAACCAATCTCCTTCCTGACTCACCCAGTAATTTCTGTCCCTTGGAAATACAATAACAACATACATATGTGTCATAACCTTAGCTGTTTCCAGAAACCTGAGCAAAGACTTGGACTTCAACAGACCAATAGGGTCTTCAAGCTTAGGTTAGATAGTAGGGCCTCATGAACATCAAATGAATAATTTTATTGTAATGCAAATAAGGATTAGAGTTAAAGTTGCTATGGAAACCCTGACTCTAATTTTTCCGAGTTTAGAAGAATTAAAATGAAAGTACCTGAAAACATGAGTGAAAAGGTATGTCCAAAAAGAGGGAAAAATTGTGTGGGAACAAGCTGCAATTCCAGTAGGCTGGGAGCAATTATTTAAAGTGGTTTGACAACATGAGTGAAACCTGTGGAGAAGATAAAACTCACTGTACTTGGCCAGTGCACAAATATGAACACGATGTTACAGTGCTTCCTTACTGGTCCTTAGTGGAAGGTTGTCATGTCATGACAGCCCTCCAGAGACATCTGGATCTGGTCAAGCTTCTGCCATGTAAGAAAGGGCACTACAAAAAAGCAACAGAAGCAAAGCATGTTCTGGTCCATTTCTTCTTCTGTAGAGGAAAACAAGTTGATCTTCACAAGGTGGAAACACAACAGAAATGTTTCTGATGGATCTGTATAGGTGGAGTGGCTTCTCTAGTGTCCAACAGGGTCCACAGGTTCCACAGGCTTCATCTTCCACTTCAGTGCTGCTACAATTTTCTTCCTGTGTATATTATTTAGTAGGTAAGGGCTTGAGACATGAGTTTCTGAGGGAATGCAACCTTTCCTTCCAAAGGGCCACTGCTTCCTCCTCTCTGTTATTGTGCTCATTAACAAGTTATGGGAACATGGCTTCTTTGCAATGTCAGATTTGTATGAAGCCAGACAGTGGATTCAAATAGAGTAAGAGAGAGGTACATGTAGGAGTGTGCTTGTGTGCATATCCACCGAGTACAATCTCAGAATCCTCTTTTCCTTAAGCATCTGCAGGTTAATGTCAGTCAGCCAAACTCATGTCTCCTTTTTCCCTTCCCTAACAGTTCAAAGAAACTGATACAAAGGGACCCTGGGCTGCAGGTTTGCACCACATGCTCACTCTGCTCAAACAGGGGTGAGAACAGAGCCACAGGGACATAGGTGGTGTTCACAAACCCTCTGTACATTCTTCAGCAGTGGAACCTGAAAATTGGATAATATCAGCCTGATTCGGGGCTGCTTTCCAATCTGAAATCCCAAAGAGGCAGATCTATCTGGTGTGTTTCCATATAAAACTTGTGGGAGGAAAAGGTTAGATGCTGAGCACACCAGGATACCTATATAGGATTAGGATTTTTCCTTTTATCCTTACACGCAACTGTTCTTAACTCTGCTTTGTTTTTATCAGTATGATTCCTCTTCCTTCCCTCAGATACCAGTATGTAATACATATGTTTTTTCTATTATACAAGCATTATATTCTTCCCCCTTCCAGCTTCCATCTGTAGCAGCCAGCAGAAAATCATGTATCATTTATAAAAGTCCTTTCTCCACTTTAACCACAGTTTTAAAAGTTGTGTGCCTGTTTTGATTTTAAAAAATATCATTTCTAGGCTGCACATGTGCAAGATTCATCATTCCCCCTCCACCTGCCCTTGGCACCTGCATCTCCACCTGCCTGGTTTGCAACTACAAAAGAAGGCTGAAAGCCCTTTCAGATGGTAAGAGTAAGCCTGTGTATCAGAAGCACTCACCTTTGGAGGTCATCACTTGGATTGTGAGATAGACAACAAAATATGGTTTATTAGCCAAAAGTCTCATTTTGCCCAGTCAGAGGAAAATATGGGCAGAGAAAATGCCATGAACATGATCACACCCAAGTTCAGATTTAGGTGAGATGCATCTAGCCAGTCCTTTAGGTAAGGTGTGACACAGATCTTGCAATGTCAGTGTTTCATTGAAGCCACAGCTCCTGGAGACCCCTGGTCTACAGGATTCTCACTTTTTAAAGTAGGTTTCTAGTTCTCACATTTGTGCGGAAAAGCTTAAAGACATAACCCAATTCAGTAACGCAACTTCAGAAACCAAGTAAACCTCTTTTTATTCTGTTTTTAAGTATACAGTGGCCTCTTGTTATTGGTCCACACAGTATAAATCCCAGTCACAGTTAGCCCAGCTGCAAGTGAATACCTGTAAATGAATAAATGGACATTCAAACCAGGGGAGAAAAAATGGCCAAACAGGAATTTTACCTGACTCTCCCTTGTGCCATGAATTTTGAGGACCTGACAGAGGGACTGCCAGCTGAGGAGAGACTATGTGATCCGATAGACAGTTGCTCAACATTTAAGGTAGGAACAGCACTTGTATCATAAAAAAATGCTGCAGTGCAAAGACAACATGAACAGTACTGTAGACAGTCCAATTCTTTTGAAACAATCCATATTTAAACATTTTATAAATGCAGTAGTTTGAATTAGATCAGGTCTGAATTTACTTTCTCCATTACTTTTAGTCACAAAATTTACTTTACCTCTTTCCATGGAATTTTTCCATTAATGGCACAAATCAGGAGAAAAAAAATGTTTTGTGCAGGTTATACAAATCCCTGTCAGGTATGATGAATTCAGCAACAATAAATATTTTTCCCCTTAAAAAAATGTTTTAAGGGAAGCGTGTATCAAAATACCTCAGATCTTTCCTACATTAAACTTGAAAATACAGTTTCCCTCCCTGGACTACAGGACTCTCATTTATGGCTTCCACTGTGAAAATAAGAACAGCTTGCCTGTACTTAATCATAAACTGCACCAATGACAAAAAGTGTACATGTACACGCGTCTGCTTCTTTCTATACCTAAGAACTTTTATGCAGAGACACATTTTCCATCAAAATTGGAGCAAGAAGGCTTTTCCATTTGGAATTTGCAACTTGGGTAAATGAAACCTCTTGAGAAAAACAATTCTGCATTTTTCATCATTACTCTTTGCTCCTTAGAATAAACCAAAAAAACCCACAGCACAATATGTGATCAGGACTAACAGTCAAAACCACCATGACTTTCCTCTTTCTCCTCCCTTTCACGCCCTGCCCTCACCCACCCCCTCCATCTCCTCCAGCACCAACAGGTCTTCCCGCAGGCACACTGACCTCAAGATACCTGAGTGCCATCCATTGGGCTGCTCACCCTGCGTTGACTCTTTTGCTAGGAAATAGCAACTTACTCTTCCTCATCTTCATCCTCCTCCCTGCCCACTCATAAACTCTGCCTTTCACAGCAGTCAGGCTGCTGCTGTTAAAAACTGCAACATCTCCTGTGACTCTGCCCAAGGTGCTTTTCCTGACATCCTAGCCACATGCTCAAGGGAAGCTGGAATTACTATTGGAATTGCTAAGTGTTTATGTGGGCAAAGGAGCAACGATTTGTCAATTCAGCTTGCAGCCTTATTGCGGATGCCTCACAGCAGAAATTCATATCTGATTAGCTGCCCATTAACTTTAGCTTCCCCTATGTCATTACTGCTGCAAAACGTAAGTCTCCCCTTTCACTGACTATCTGTTTGTGATTAGTTTTGCTCAAACACATTAACATTCCTGCTACAAAACTTAATTTAATTTTGTTACATTCTGGAAGTACCATCTAATCTCTGCTCTCACTGCTGCAGCATTTTGAGACCATGACAGTCCTCTGCAGCAGTGTTTGACTTACCACCTTCTGGGAATTTAATTATCATGCTAGTTGTCCTGGTTGGGGCTGGCCTAGAGTTCCCGCTGGTCTGGCAGCGGGAGGAGCTGCAGCCCCCTGAGACCCCAGGGGCTCCCCAGGGCCCAGTGCCCTCACCTGTGTGCGGGGGCGGGGGGAGCACAGCTGGAGGGCTGGGCCCCGATTGGCCGATAGTCCATGTCATGTGACACTGTGCTCACTATATAAAGGCAGGAGTGGGCTGGGAGGGGCTGCCACTTCTGGGAGTGTGGCTGTGGGGCCTTTGTGTTTGGGATCACCAGCTGGGAGCAGGTGGGTGTTGGTCAGTGGGTGGTGAGCAGCTGTATGGTACATTACCTGTTGATACTGCTGTCAGTGTATTGTTCTGTTACTGTTATTAAAACTGTTTTTATCTCAACCCGTGAGTCTCCCTTTGCCCCTCCGATTCCCTCCCCATTCCCAAGTGGGGGAGGGTGGGTGAGCGACTGTGGGGCGTTTAGCCGTTGACCAGGCTCAAATGACGACACTAGTTATCAATATCCTTTCTTGAGGTGACCAGCATAATCAAAGCATATGGAATAACTTTTTCTTTTTTTCCTTATCTTACTGCCCATTAAGACGTTCAAGACCCAAGTCTTGCATTACCTCCAATAATGGCAGTTAAACAATGGGGAAGGGTCATGGGGGGGACTAGGTGCGAACAATGTCACAGTGATCTGAACTGAGACCCATCTAATGCCTTGTGCTGGGACTGTGAAACCTCTTGGGAGAAAGAAAAATTGGGAGAATTGATAGGTGGATTGCTTTGTTGCAGGTCAAATTGTCTTTCCTCTGATCTACATTATCTTAGTCTGCATCACTAATACATGTATGTTCAGCCCTTTAAAGCACCTATCACACTTATCAATAAAATATCAACAAGGAATATGACATGGGTAATGGTTATCTTATCCTTGATTAAATGCTCAACATGAATCATGGGAATTATGTTTTATTTGGATTATTTAGATGAGGGGATATTGCAAGACATGGCCTTGATACTTTGTTCCTCTCATTTTCTGAGGGTACATATAGTATACACATCCTGTAATGGTCAATGCACCAGTGCTCAGAAGTTAAAATTAAAAGCTTACATGAAGGAGAAGTTTGGGAATGGAGCTTTTGAAAGAGCAATGCATTTTTGTACTGAAACACAAAACAGAAAAGAGAAGAGCAGGGCTTCAAGGCAAAAGAGAGCTAGTGTGTCCATGACCTAGTTACAATGTGGTACCTTTCTCTTCTGCTAAGTGCATTGATTTCTTGGTCACACTCTTATAACATAAATAGGGCAGCTGGAGATAAACTATTCCTCTTCTCGGTTACAAACAGGTTTTCACAAAATCAAGAAAAAGAAAGAAAAAGCAATTCATATCTGGGCAGCCTATGAGTTTGCTTGTTTGGGTTTTCCCTGCCCTCCCTAAAGGAAGCTCTTGTACGCCTTTAAGTTTAATAGCATATGGGGACACAAAATTCAGGGCAGCAATTTTCATGGATTGTAACTTCCTTTTATGCATTGAGATCCATTTTTTTAAAAGCATATAAATATGGGAGCCCTAGTATTTCTTATGTCTGGAAGGCAAAGGATTCTTAGCTGCTGTTGACACTTTCATACACAAAGCAGCAACCTGCAGAAAGATGGCTCCTTTATGAAATTCAGCTTTATCAAAGCAGACAGCTGTCAGCTCCTTAGCCGCAACACACATGAGCAGCCATGCCCCAGCCCCATCACACTGCACCAGAGATTATCCCAGGGTTGCTGGCTGCCCTCCGTCCTTCCTTCCCATGAAGCACAAACACAAGGGGCAGCTGACAAAAGCCCCTCTGTTGCTTCTTAAGGCACAGCCAGACTTTGCAGGATGGGGGCTCTCCCCTGTCCTAGCCCCATGGGTCCCTCGACACCCTTGGCTCCACTTCTCTTTTGCACCTTAGAGACCTGTGCACTGAGACCTTGAGGGTGCCAGGTCCCACCAGCACCCTCAGGATGGAGCTCAACCTCCTGCCTGCCCTGGGGGTCTCCACAAGCAGAGCACATCGGCTGTGGTTCTTCAGCTCCAGCATGAGAAAAGGGGCTGAGGCAGCAGCGACCGTGCCAACTCCCTCCCAGGGTGTCCGGGTCCCCTGTCCTCCCAAGCGCAATACAGATACTTGGGTCCAAGTCACAGCTGGAGCACTGCTGGCTCCTCACCTCAGAGGCAGAGCCTTGATGTCCCTCGCTGTCTGAAGTATGGCCATAAGTCTATGAGGGATCAAGGACTGGGCTGTCTCATGGAAATGCAATGGCATCAAAATGGTTCGTGGTAAGATATACAGCTATGGCAAAGGTTGTAGGGTGAACCTTAGAGTGAAGTCCTGCCTAGGTGGAAGTCAGGTTTCCATGGACATCATTGACCCCATAGGTCCTGTTTCTTACCTTTCTGAACTAAAGGAACCTGAGTTTTGATACGGAAAAAAAGGAAAAAAGTGGGGTTTTGCCTTTTTTTTTTTTTTTTTTTATGTTGTTCCCACACCCATGCACACACACACACCCGCTTCCTTTTTCTGCATACAGCTTTCCCTATCCCTCAGTGATCCCACTATGCTGAGACTGAATTTTTAATAAAATGCTTTGCAAAGTCTAGCCTGAAAGTGGCCACACTATTGACAAGCTGGAGTTCCTCTAGAACTGACTGGCATCTGCTTGTCTTCACCTCTAGACAACGAGATAGCAGGAAGGCACTCTCCCACTGCTGAGGATCCACAGGCACAGTTCAAACACCACAACCGCAATCTGTACTGGGCACTGGCTTCATAAAACAAGAGAGCCATGAGACAGCAGTTTCACTTCCCCTGTGTTTTGCTACTTCTTCTGCACATGATATTTAAAGAGCATTATGGGATTCTGTGCACTTAATAACCGCTCCCTCATAAGGATTTGGTTGCTGAATACAAATAAGTAGCTATGTGATTAGGTTTCATGCATTTTGATACATTTTATTACTTTTTCCATTACCTCCTTTTTTTCCATTTTTTTGTTTGTTTTGGGTTGGTTTGGTTTTGTTTTTTTTTTTTTTTTTAAGAAAAAGGAAAATTTGAGCAGGGAGGAAATGCTTTCTCTGCCAGCAATCTTATTGCCCGCCTCATATCTTGCAAACTCCCAGGATAACACTTGTCCCTCAAGATGTGTGGTTTATTTTTAAATTGCAGAGTTGAATTTCATAAGTGTAGTAATATTTGAGGAAGCCTGCCACCATCACCTCCAATTATCTCAGGTTGAAAAGTCAGATGCTTAAGCAGATACTGGCTACTCAGATGTTATTTGTGTTTAATTTCTGCTTGCAGCTGGGAGGAGAAAGGTGTCACTCTTTACTTCCCTGCTCTGTTCTCTTACGTGACAGCCTCCCTCCACCCAAACTGCTTGCTTCCCCAGTCTACCCTCTTCTGTACCCAATCTTCTAATCTTGCTCATTCTCCCATGACACCTTTTCTCCATGGAGGATTTTCTTACCTTGTCATCATCACCCCCTTTCCATCCTCCTCGCATCTCCTCCATCTTATGTCCCACTCTTTTGTCCTGCTCCATCTCTGCTCTAGCACTCTCGATCCTCTGCCACTCTCCCATCCTTGCTCACCTTTCTGACTTACCCCTACTCTTACCCATACCTACCCTCCTCCCCCAGTTGCCCTTCTGCTGCCACCTCAACTCTCTTCCTTGCCTCACTACCTTCCACTTCTCTTCTGGATGATCCATGGCTTGAGGAAAATATTACCATGTCAATGTCATCACCAAAGAAGCAAGCATAAGTTTCTGCTGCAGAGGATCTGCCTGTGTAGCACACATACTACATCTCAGGCGTGGGTGCTTCATATCCATCAGTACATCTGCAGTCTGAAATTAGAAGTCTGAAATCTTAATTGTATGCTCAGTAATGGGGCCAAAATGTTGCCATGGTGAAGTAACAAGAGGAAAGATCAATGATAAGACACTGAAAAATGAGATTTCACCAGAGCATAATGTCCCACATGAAAAAAATCTCAGACTACCCCTGTACTACAGTGTCTCTTATTTTGATCAGGATAAAGCAGGTTTTATTCCCATGTTATCAAATTAGCTTCAGCTTTTGGGATTGGGGTGATCCAGAGTAGGAGCATCTGCCATGTTGTTCACTGATGTAGGGAGCTTTGTGCCCCTGTGATGATATGTTTTATCCCTACTCAACGCTCAGCACTCGTCCTGACAGCGTGCCTGTGAAAGGCACAGCACTGACAGCAACCATAGGGGCTGGCACCTGTACCCAGCCCAAGCTGCTCTTCATGTCTGCTGGGACTGGGACCGAAAGTAGTAGGATAAAATTACAGAAAGGAAAGATTTGGCTGTTCCTTAGGAAAAACTCTACAATATTAGAGTTGGTGAAGTGAAGCAGCTGATTTCTGGGGGAACTCAAAGAAACCCCACCATGGGAGGGTTTGGGGAACAAGTCAGACTAACATGTCTCAGAGTAGGTTTTGGTAGAGATCTTGCCCTGGGACAGGGAATGCTATGGATGACCTCCTGGGCCCTGACAGGCCTATTTCCTGCAAATCTGCTTGTGAGTTTTCTTGTGGCCATTTCTGTGGCTGTGCGAAATGTCAAGAAGGAATTTCCTTCTACTTATCTTTGTCTAACTCTCCACCCCCCTTTACAAGCACATGTATTATAATGTGACTATGTATATTTTCAGAAGTGCTTAGTTTTAATTGCAAAATTATTATTTCTAACTCTTAAAGCTTACTTAATTTAGTATCTGAATTATTTCTATTTCACATCTAATCAAGAAGCTGGACTTTTTATTGTCCCTCCCACAAAGCTGTATTTTGCATGGTATCTCAGAAATGCATTAATTTCTATCTAACTTCTTTAAATTTTTAATGTTCTAGTCAGCCTGTCTGCCCAATAGCTTAATTACTCCTTCACTCTTCCCAATAGGCTGCAACAGAGTATAGCTTCTGACTATTTCCCGACCTTTCCTTTTTTTGAATTCATCCCAGTTAAACTGGGATTATTTTTTTGAAATTTTGCATCACATGCAAATAAACATTGCAATTTATTTATTTTTTTCCTTCTGATTATATGTTACATATGTTAAAACTATTTTTTTTTTTCTTTCTGGAAGGTAGACAGAGTTTTTAGGCCCTTGTTCAAAAGTTATTCCAGTGCTTTTGCAGCAGAAGCCCTACTGAACTGTCACAGATAGACAGAGAGCCTTTGTTTGTGGATACATGCAATATCAAAATATCATTTATATATATATATATAAATATATATTTTTATATTTTTATATTTTTATATATATGTACTGTGATGTCCCTCTGAAGGGCTGCCAAAACCGGGCCACCTCCAGCATGGGGTCAGCAATGCCAAACCCTCCGGGTTGCTGCCTCGCTGGTGGTCCATGTGGCACGGTGCTGCCTGGCTGGGGCACCCAAGACATTTGGACACACATGTCCAAATGCAGACACACTATTTTAGCTGTCCATTTGCACAGTCCTTTTAGGGGAGAATAAGAAAGTAGAAAAGAGCTAGGAGGTTTCCATGAAGACAATTAGTTTCAGACTGGTCTAATTTCCTTCCTTGATGAGGTAACAGGCCAAATGAAAATACAAACGTGGTATTGGAGCTGTTACAGATTTTTCATTGTCTCATGCAATATTTTCATAAGAATATGGGAAAATATGATCAAGATGATGTTGTTTTAAAATGGATACAGGAATAGTTAAAAAACCCTCCTAAAAGAATAGTTATGGATTTTCCACTGTCATTATGGGAGGGCATTTCCAGTGGGGTCAGTCCTGAATAGGAGTCTATGAAATATTTTCGATGACAGCCTACATGATAAAATAGACTGTATGCTTATAAAATCTGAGAATGCCACCACGCTAGCAGGGGTTGCAAGCACCTCGAAGAACAGGGTAAGAATTCAAAATGATCTTGATAAATTGAAGGAACTGAAATCAATAGCATGAAATTCAATAAAGACAAGCGCAAAGTGATACACTTAGCAAGGAGAAATCAAATGCACAAATACAAAATGAGGAATAACTGGTGAAGCAGCAACTCTGCCAGAAGACACCCTGGGGGCATTGTATAACATAAGCTGAATATAAATTAACAATATGATCCCACCTTAAAAATGGCTGATGACGTTCCCAAATGGATTAATATAAGTTATTACAGGAAGTAGTTGATCTCATTTACTTGGTACTCCTTAGGTCACTGACAGACTACTGCATCTGGCTCTGAACAGCAAATTTAGTGAAAGAGCAAAACAGCCTAGAAGAAGGAAACAGTAGAGATGAGAGAACTGCAGAATGTAACCTATGCAAGACTGAAAAAAATCTTTTGTTTTCAGTGAGAGCAAAGAACATGTTCAAATATATTAAAAAGTCCTGTGCAAAAACCACAATCAAATGAATTGTTTTACCAATTGAAGGAGACAGAAAAAGGTGCTGTTGGCTTAATTTGCAGAAAGAGAGAATCAAATTTGATATTAATAGAAATGAAGGGATGATAGTTCAGCACTGTATTATAGAATATCCTCATTGGGGTATGTGGTATTGTAGGAAGCTTTTAAGACTGATTGGAGAATTAACTTCTAGTGCTGGCCTAGCTATACCTATCTTACCTCACAGTAGGAAAATCAACTGAATAACATGTCTTCTGTTTTTTAACACTATCTGAGGCAGCAGTGTAGAACTCCAACTCCATTTCCAGTTCTTGCTTCAGCAGTTGTCTTTCTCAGCTATGAATTTCAACAAAAATCCTGGAGATAAGGGATGGACTGAAAGTGCCCTTTTTAGAATTGTGTTGATAAGATGCTGACATGAGGGTTAATTACTTTCTGAGCACACATTGCAGTACCAGACAAACACAGAGTAAAGCCATAATTTCTAACTCATTGGATCTATAATCTGAGAGAGAAAATGAATGCAGGTCAGTGGAGGTGCAGAAGGACTTCAGGAGACAACATTAATCAGCATTGGCAGTGGTACAAGCACAAGAGCAGTGTACTGGTCAATTTTTCTAGGTGTTGTTGCAGCCAAGGAGACTGTTGAAGTAGGATTTGAAGGGAAATAACAAAGTGTACCTTTGCAAGGTAGTCTTTTCCAAACACTAGAATGGGGGAAAAAGTAAAATATTTCTTAAAAAATGTGAAAGGCTGATGACAGAGATTAGTATTGGGGACAATCAGAAGAGTGGTTTTTTTTTTTTTAGAGGATGGGAAGTGATAGATCACAGAAAGAGACCCTGAGAAGAAGGCAGATGCTGGTACACTAGATGGTTAACACGGACTTACAAAGACAAGGGTGTTATTGTTAATGTGGCAGGTTGGAAAAATAAAATGTACAGCATTATTCTGGATGGATGAGAATTAGAAAGATTGCTTTTGCTTGGCATGTGAGGTGACAACTTAGACCCTGAACAAGAATTTCAGTTGCATGAATGGAAAAGAAAGCCTATATCTTTGACACATTGTGTGGAAGAGTCTTGCATAGTTTTGATGTGATAACTGAGAGAGAATTCAGGTAACACCCAGGTAACAAGGCTAAGTGACAGGGAAGAAAGTGAAATTGTCTAAAGCAAGGGAGAAAGCAGCAATGAAGAGGAGTTAGGAAGAGAGCTAAGAAATTTTCTTTTAAAATATTGAGCTTGGATTGGCAGTAGAAAATCCAAAACTGGATGCCAGGAAGACAGGCCAGACCTGGGACAGAGAATTCAGTTTCCAAGTCATATTCACTAACCTCTGTAATATGCAAACCTTTCTGCCCATACACACAACCAAGACAACTAGACAACTCCTCATCTGCAGGAATGTTTCTGGAGAGTATGATGCAGACAGAAATTGCGGAGGGTTCCCCTATATAGGAGCTGGAAGGAACATCAACCAATCCACTGAAGAGCGAATAAATAGTAATAGGAATGGGGGAGGAAAGATTCAAAGGAGCAGGACGAAATGAGGAAGGATATCACAAGGTATCTGACAAGTGAAGTTAGGTATGACTCAGTACTATTTCTTCGTAGGGGTAAGGAGGAGACAGTCTTCTTCCCAGAAGCTGAAGGCATAACCTGCTGGGACTATGAACTTCTTGTCATCCAAACTGAATAAATTCATTTCACATTCTTTTCTCAAGGCTGGGGGAGGCTTTATAAATCTCTCAAGTGGCCATCTGTTACTGAATGCTATAATTTTTGCACATCTTTCTCAGGTCTGCACATAGCTTCTTTCATACTTTACCAGTGCATAAACTCTGTAATGCATTTCTGGTACTCTGGTATCATGATAAATGGTGTTTGTCCTGGGATGTCAGCTCCTATATTCTCCAGGACTACCTCACTAACCAAAATGACCACCTAACACTGAGCACGCCCCTCTCCTGTAGCTGTTGAGTGAGCTCTGGGACGTGAACTCTATGCAAAGTCCTGGCGCTGGAGTCTCAGCAAGGTTTTCTGCTACCACCTGAGCAGATGTCCACATTGCTCAGGGGTGGATGCACCTCGTTTCTGTGTAACCTTGTGTGATCAGGTGGGAACAACAAGAAGATACTCACCCAAGAATCTCCTTATCTAAGCAGGTAAAATGCTAAGAAGGAAAAGAAGACTGGCTGTGACAAAACCTCCAGGGATATGGTGAAGTTAAACACAGGTCATCTGGGTTACATGACTTTTTTAACTGCTTTTATTATTTTCAGAGTACTATTTAACATTTCCTGAGGGAAAGACTAATATTTATTAGCTGAAGTATTATGAAATTATCATAATTTTATGCTTTGAGCAATAAAGATGTATAGTGGGTAACATTTATTCTCTCAGAGAGACCTGGAATTTAGCTGTAAAATAGCAGTTCTCTTTCTCCATTATTAATAGACTGCTGTTGTTCCTAATCTTTTAAAGTCTATCTGATTTTTTGGATTGAAAATATACTTTTTTTTTTATTTCTTTGGGTAATCTCAGTTGTCTTTTAATATGAATACTAAAAAATTAAACAGTGTGACTGTAGCAAGAGGACACTTAGAGCAGGAAGATAAGCTGAGTCATGGGGAGTGCACGGCCCTTTTCCTCTGTCGTGCTTTCCACAAGGCCTCCCAGCATCATCAGCCCTGGCTCTGCTCCATGGAGAAGAACACAGCATAGCAACTGCCAACATACTGATAGAAATCTTACAAGGTACATGGTCCCTCCTTTTTATACTTCTACTTTTAGAGTTCCCTTTAAGCTTTAAAAAAAAATTTTAAATGCTCTTGCCATCTATACTAAAATGCTGCCATGAGTTTTATAAATTGATGTCCAAGTCATGAAATGAGATGACTACTGGAAAGGGAACCAAGAACTGCCTGTTCCAACTCGAGAGTCTTTTCTAGGTATAATTTTCTCTATTTCATTACTTATCATTTGAACATCATAAAATATCTTTTCATGACCCTTCTGTAATGTGCTCTGTTGCACTGAATTTAAAAATTGAGATTACAAATATAGAATAAGGGAAAAGAAAGAGACTCAATTTCAGCTCCAGCGAACAGGCTTTATTTCCTCTCACTTCTTGCTGCTTTTATACACCAGCCTAGCTCAAATGACACTGGAGATTTATATCTGCAGCCATGGCAGAAGAATTGGCCCAGGCACTGAGATGAATACTTCAGAAAGAATGGACAAATAGTTCTTTCTCCATTGCTGTGGAGGGTTTGCATTCCCTTCATGAACAAGCTGCATGGAAATATACCTAATATATATTCAAGAAATATCAGCTAATATCAGCCAATATTTGCAGCTTCTCAGAAGTTTCAGTAATCTGAAAAAAAACCTTTATGTTCTCAGCCCTGGAAAAATATCACCAGAGCTTTAAACTCAGCATTAGACTACTTGTCTCTTTATATTTTGGACTAGAACGAATTGAAGGATCCCCCATAGTTTTCTATTAGTGCACATCTCAGGGAATAACGTGCACAAGCCTGTCTTTTTCTATGCCATTGTTGCATCCTCAGGAAGCAAACAAATGCAGACCCTTTGGGTATCACAGCAGTCAGTGCAGTGACTTGGTCACAGGATGTTCCTCATCACCTGGGGGCTTTCACTTCTAAACGATTCAAGCTTGCTGAGCTGCCCATTCTTGAGGCATTTTTCCCATTTCTCACTCTGTGGACACCTTTTGAGTCCCAAGTGTAAACAGGCTCGCACTCCTTTAAAAAAGAGTGGAAAGCACAAGGAACCAAAGCGATCATGGTAGGACTGGAGCCTCGTAAAAAAAGACCTGCAGCGACAAATACCTTGGCACACATCCGAAGGGACGAGCCTTGCAGGTGCAGTGCCCTGCACAGAGCACCTCTCCTTGGGGAAATGGCAGACCCCGAGAGAAGCACAGAGGCCACAGCAGCCCCAGCACCCGCTGGCTGGTTTGCACCTTTCCAGGCTGCTCGATGGGTGCCAACTGTCATCAGCCACGCCAACACAAGCACAGCGGTTGAGATCCTCCAAGTGCTCTTTTATTCCTGATCTCAGATGAGAGTGAGACAGAATATGTAAAATGTGAACGAAATAAGGTGCAACTTATTAATCACAATTCTGGGTTACTAAGCAAATTGTCATTAATTGACTATGCTAGGAAAGAATTAGAATCATGACCTTTGAGTCACTTTACATAGGAGGCCAGAAAATACATTTACACTCATTCTGGAGTTTGAAGTGCAAGTCATATTTATATTTTTTTTCTATTAGTCAAATTTCTAGGACCTGCAGTAGCTATCTAGCACAGTTTTATCATAGGTACAAAATTCTCAAGACCATTTTAAAAAATCATATTTTTTTATAAACAGGAATTTGCAAGACCTTTAATGATATTCAGTTTTTAAGTAAATATGTGACACTATAGGGAAAACATTCATGAAATAAAAATCAGTAAGAAATTAAATGCTAAGGCAACATTGATTTGAAAAAAAAATCTCAAAAATAAAAATGAGACTGAAAGAAAGATTTATCACTGGAAATCAGAATGCTGTTGTGTGGGATGTTGCTTGTATAAAAAACATAGCTGCACATTGTTCATATAAAAGGGAGATAAAGTTTGCACTGAGACATATAGATATACCCTAGACACACATTTTGTATCAATGGTATTTTGCAGTGAACTCTTTATCTTACTATAATATTTGAGCATCATTAAATTGCATAAACATCGCAAATTCACATAAAAAGGATTATTTAGGATCGTTGTTATCATTGGTAAATGAGGTTGCCATTACTTTATTCCCTACACAGATTTCACATGTATATTTTTAATATTTTTTTCTCTGTTTATAAATGCACAATTCTTGAAACATTAAGATCCAGCCTGAGTCTGTTCCTGAACCTGTTAAGCAAGAAAACAAGCACAGAAAGAGAAAGCAAAGATCTTGGTTGTTACCCTGACACATTTCTAGCCTGCTATCATCTTCTTGTTTCCATGGCTATCTGAAGCTGCAAGTGCTGCTGTGGTGCTTTTCATTTCCTAAGAGTGTCTTCAGATAGATAAAAACAAAGTCATAATCTTTCCGTATTGAAAACAGGTCAAAAATGGGATAATGGGATCAGAACTTGCAGAGAGCGGATAACTTTAATTTGTAAATACACGCTTTCCTGGCCTTGACCCTGGGAGGGGAGAGGTAAACTGCAGGAGTGGCTTTTCTGGTTCAGATCCAGTAGAAAACATAGATATAGCTTGTCAGATTTTCATCAGTGACAAATCCAGGAGTGAAACCCTTAATTTACCATTTGGATTTAACTTCACTTATAACCAAATTCTAGACCCGATGGATGCACATCTAGGCTCTTCTTCAGCTGGGAGGCTACAGCCTCAAAATCTGAACGAAGATTAATGGACACAAAAGGAAGCCCCCAATATTCCCCCAGGCAATAGAGTAACTTCAGCCTTTTGGGCTGAAAAGAAAACAACCTTCATTATGGGGCAGCGGGGAGAGCATGCAAGGTTAACTTTCCTGCTGGGAGCAACATATCTGGATTTCTGACTCTTTACCTTGGGGACTTTATCCCCAGAGTCAGATGTCACCTCGGGGCTATCAGGGACTGCTCTCCTCTCTCCTGCTGCTGCTGGCTCTGGCCAAGCTACCTGCCTGGGCAGGAAGGGCGACAGCCACTTTCCTGAGGCCCTTCCTCCCCACACAGGGAGCATTTGTGGCAGCACAACTAAAAAAGCACCTCATGCAACCTGGGTGAGACCATCACGCTTAATGTGAGCTGAACAGGGAAGGCGACTCTCTGTAGTTTGGCACGAATGGCAAATGGTTAGCTATCAAAGGTGAACAAACAAGGAAATGTGAGTAAAAACCAAAACAACACAAACCACCTTTTCAGGAGTATGATTTGCTCTGGGGATTCCGGAGCTTGGCACCTGCTCTGGGAATATGTTCCAGATGCTTTTTTAGAAGCATTTCCCCATTGCTTGTAAATGGTCAAAAGACAATTATCAGGCTTATGGAAGCGTTTATTCCTCTTAACAGAAATATCTACCCTGTTGTCATTTACCTCTGAGCTCGCTGGCTGGACTTCTTCATGGTCCGTGGAGAGTGATCAGCATGCTGAAGGTCTCATTCTTTTCGTCCTAAGGTAGAGGGTCTGAAATACACAGGATGGATCACACAGCAGAAGTGCCCATTTCTTTCCACTGACTCTAATGGGAGACATACAGAGTGAGGTCAGATTAGTGGCCTACAATGTAGACATCTCTGTTTGTAGAGATAAATCCTCCATCAAGAAAAATGTTGACATTTTCCAGTTGTAACAAATTTGATTCGTCTGCCCCATCTCTCTATTGACAAACAAAACAGCTTCTCAAAGAAAAGTTAAACTAGAAGGTAAAAATACAGATGAAAATTACTTCAGTACAAGGATTAATTTGACTGTAAGATAGTGGCATAACATTAGTCCTTGCAGCATACCACTAAAGACAGTATTTTTCATACACATCTGAAATATGCTACTGATTTTGCTGATGACTACCATAGATTTCGGCTGGTTTTTCATTTCATAATCACGATTCCTTGACTTTTTTATGTTCTGCCACTGCTCAGATATTAATGCAACCCTAGTGGCAAATGTTCAGTAGCCCAAATGAGATGCCAAAGGTTAGTAATGACTTTTGAACAAACACTGCTGAAGTGGCAGCACATACTTGAAAAGGCACAATTTTTCCCAGCAGTTCAATATTGGATTTTAACTTTGTACTCAGTTAGCCTGTGGGTGTCTTTTTCATTTGTCAACAGCACACAACAGAGCACTGCCATTTTGCACTCTGGTGGGAAAGTGTTACTTCAACCTAATTGACTCTTTTTCTGCATGGAAATTATTTACCTAGAAATACTACAGTAGAGGGCCAAATTGCTTTCAATAAAGAAAAACAATTACTTGGGATTTTTTACAGGATGCAGACATTGCATTATGGCAGTAGCTACCTCTATTGTTAAGGCTAAAATAATGCCATACCAAACAAACTCTTCTTAGGCTGTTACTTTCTCTTGGCTGTTGAGTTTGTAAATCAAGACAGGAGGGCTGTTCGCCAAAAGGAAAGGTTATTAAAATATTGGCTCATTTAGTTGCATTTGGAATATATTACAATCAGACTGGCTGAGGAATTAAAACTACAGAAGTACCAAATTTCTTTTGGATAAATTGAGTTTATTTTGTACATTGTCTTGACATACAAAAACTATGCTGGAAGGATGAGGTTATGCTACTCTTACTAAAATTCTTTCTGCTTTTAGAAATACATAGGAGGGTAGATCAGGTACTACACGGCCATATAAAAGGAGAAACTGAGACTTAGCTCTAAAACAGGAAAACAAAGAGAAGGACTGGAAAGCTTCACAGACAAACCAGTTTAATGTCAATTCCGAGAAATACGATGATACAATTCATCAATCAAATTGTTTGTAAACAACTAGAAAATAGCAAGGAGATCTGGGGATAAACAACAGTTAACACGGGTTTGTGAGTAACAGATTGCAAAACAACTTCTATTCCATAGTAGCATGGCAGGGTTTGTGGTTAGAAGAAAAAACACACAGCATTTACATTTTGGCTTTGGCTGCCCTTTTGACTCTATCAGATGATAGTTTTGTAACCAAGCTTGGGGAACTTGGAGGTGATAGAACCACAATAAACAACAAAACTGGTTGGAAAACAATATTGTGGAAATAGTTGTTGGCAGCTTGTGTCAAACCAGAGGGTATTTGGAGAGGGGCTTGGCAATGCTCTGTCAGGAGTCTGGTGCTGCACAGAATTCATGTGCAGGAAGAGGGAATAAAAACCTCTGCTTATGGCCCTTGAAGACAATGGTGGGGTTCAGAGGATCTGCTGAACAGAAACAGAAGTGTTGTGTGTGGGATGGTGATGAGGTGTCATAAACAGGAGTGTCAAGTATAAGGTATGTATAAACCCTCCACTTTTGCCAGTGCCCAGGCTTCGGCAGGGGTACCATGCCCAGAAAGCTCCATTCTTCAGGACAAATCTGGAAAAATGTAGTCCATAATTGTAAGATTGAAAACACTTGCTTAGCAAAATCTGAGACATATTACAAAGCATTTTTACTTTTGTAATGGGTGGATGCTAATAGGACGGGAACAAACAGTTCTCCACACCGACCCATGGGAAGCATGAGGAAGCAGTGAGCTAGAATTGCAATGAAGATTTAGATTAGATAGGAGAGCTTCCTAGAAAGAAAAAGATAGCAGAATCTATACCACAGGACACTTTAAAAAACAGGCCACACAAATGTTTGTCAGGAATGAATTAAGTACAGCTGATGCTGCCTTAAAGAAAAGGACTTCTCAGATCTCTTTCAGCTGCTTTCTATTTTTTCCACTACTTTTTAATTACTTCTATATGTCTCTATAGCAAAGTCTTACACTCTTCTGAGAGAGAAAATGAGCTGGAATATTCAAAACGAACAAACTTGAAAAGATGCCTTACAATAAGGAATATAATGTTAGGTCTTAATGAACCTAGTCCTCTAAAACAGTTTGGACAGAACACTCATGTAACTCACAGACTGTGACAGGATGGAGTGAATGAACTTATGATCTCAGTTTCTAAACATAATAGGCCTTATTTTATCCTCACATGTGTGCAATCTGCAACAACTCATTGAATTTATGAAAATGGAGAGCTGAGGATGTAAAATCTGGTCTATTTATTATTTGTCCTCTGTAGGTACATACTGCTAAATGAAAGGAGACCAAAGAGGAGACCTGAATGTTGGATCTCTGCTCCTCCATCCACTCCCTGGGTTTTCCTGAAAGCCACCAGCTAGCTCTCTCTGAGGCACCACCCAAACATATCTTGGGCAAGAGGTCACTTGGACCTCTCTCCAGCAGTGGTGTGGATGTGACTGTACCCAGCTCAGCTCTCTGCCAGTCCTCTTCCAAGAGCCCCCTTCAGCCTTTGCACTCTCAAGAACCTTCTCCCATCTCTCCCAGAAGAAATGGCATGTATAACTCACTGTCCTGCAATATGAAAACCCCTGTAGTGGGCCACACCACAGCTTTCACAGTGTCACAGACTCCAAGCTGGAACAATGTACAGAAATGGCACAGAAACACGACACAGGTGGCTCTGAGAACAACACCCAGAGCCAAGGGCTGTATCAGACAATCTGCTCAGCCTTAGAGAGCTAGCTCTACAACCCGTGGAGGTGACCAGTGATTAATACTTGGCTCTCTTCTGTTTAACAGTGTGACCATGATCTGTCTCTCTCCAAGTTGCCTTCCACAGAAGTATGATTAACTCTGCTGGTTCTTTTATATCTTCTGAATGGGAATTCCCTAAACCCAGCAGTTTTATACTTAAAATAGGATAACTAAAACCCCTTCCTCATTTCCTATACAAGATCTGAAGACACTTGGGTTTTGACTTCATACCTACAATGTAGACTTAATAGTCCATATTCATCATGTGATAGATACCTTTTTTAAAAAATAGTTTTCCCTCCTTAAACTTTTTCCATTATTTATTTCAATTAGAAATGTCTAAACAAATGAAGATCAAGCACTTTCACAGTCCTAATTTGAAATTTATAAGTATTTGGAAAACACTGCAATGTATGGTGGAAAAAGTTGTGTCCTTCGTAGCAATCATTTCTGAGGAATCACCGAAGGTTCCTTGCTGTTTTCAGCAGCCACTCTAGCAAACAACCAGAACTGTTTTCAAGTCATAAGTGGCAAGCAATTACTTTTTTCTGAAAATTTCCTGATTATTATTTTTAATAAGAGCTATGCAGATAATAGTTGCCTCTTTTTTATGTTGTTAATGCATCACTAGCAACACATTAATGTTGCTGCCAAGTATTTTAAGTTTGTGTGGAAATAGAATAATTCTGGTGTTTTGTAAAAATGATGAGGTGTCAGAAATGGTTTTCCTCATAAATATGAAAAGTAGAGTTTTCATGAACAGCAATGAAAAAAGAAGTGAGTTTTCAAAGCAAGCAGACTGGAGGATTGAATGTGAGTCCCTGATAAACTTGCTTGAAACATCCACTGGGTATTATCGGGGGATCAGCTCTCTTCAGTGGAAATTCTATCCTCAGGCAGTGAAAACTTTGTCACACCTGATACATATCTGTAAGAGGTTTTCATTTCAACAAACCAGAGTATTTTGAAGAAAATAAATTAAAGACGGTTGTCATGGTTTAACCCCATCTAGCAACTAAGCACCACTCAGCTGCTGGCTCACTTCCCTCACAGTGGGATGGGGGGAGAATCAGAAGAGTAAAAGTGAGAAAACTTGTGGGTTGAGATAAAGACAATTTAACAGGTAAAACAAAAGCCACATGTGCACACAAAGCAGAACAAGGAATTCATTCCTCCATGGGTAGGCGGGTGCTCAGCCATCTCCAAGACAGCAGGGCTCCATCACTTGTAACGGTGATTTGGGAAGACAAACACCATCACTCCAAAAGTTTTCCCCTTCCTTCTTCCTTCCCCAGTTTTATATGCTGAGCGTGACACCACATGGTGTGGAATATCCCGTTGGTCAGTCGGGATCAGCTGTCCTGGCAGTGTCCCCTCCCAACTCCTTGTGCACCCCCAGCCTCCTCGCTGGTGGGGTGAGGTAAGAGGCAGAAAAGCCCTTGACGTTGTGCAGCCACTGCTCAGCAACAATGAAAACACCCCTGAATTATCAACGCTGTTTCCTGCACAAATCCAAAACGTAGCCTCTGTGCTGGGTCTCTGTGGTGTGGTTTTTGGTAGTGGGGGGGCTACAGCAGTGGCCCCCTGTGAGAAGCTTCTCGAAAGCTCCCCCGGCTCCAAGCCGGACCCACCTCTGGCCAGGGCTGAGCCGATCAGCGATGGTGGCTGCACCCATGGGGGTCCTCGGTGGAGTAGAGGCCCACTTGAAGTCTGAGGAGAAAGCCACACCGGACAGGCGTCTGCGCTTAAAGTAAGCCGAGACTCTGAGGGGAGAAGCAGCCCCCGCTGTTGTAGTTTACACTGGGAGGACTGCAACACGCTGGAGCGGCATGGGAATGGTTGTGGCCCGTGGGGACAACTCACACCGGAGGAGGTTCATGGAGCACTACCTTCTGTGAGAAGGGAGCCATGTGGAACAGGGGAGGAATGGGCAGCATTCACTCCACCTCCTGAGAAGGAAGGAGAGATGAGCTGACTGTAACCCCCATCCCTGCCTCCTGTACCACTGGGGAGGAGGTACAGAGATTGGGAGCAGAGTTGAACCCGGGAAGAAGGGAGGGGTGGTAGAAGGTGTTATTTTGGATGTGGTGGCACTTCTCACTGTCCCACCTTGTCTGTTAAGTGTTGGTTTTGTTAGTGTTTGAATTAAAGTTGTGTTTTCTTTTCTTCCCCTAAGGAGTCTGTCTTTTGCCCCTGACCTTAATGGGTGAGCACCCCTGAGCCATTTTGGCTTGATTTTCTCCTTCCCATTCCTGATAGGAGGAAGGGGTGAGTGAATGACTGTATGTCAATCAGTTGCCTTCACAGTGCCATACTAGCTACTATGAAGAAAATTAACTCTGTCCCAGCACAAACCAGCACAAGCATTCCTAACCCTTTCTAAGGCTGGGACACCTATACATAACAGTTGTTAATTTATAGCACATTCTATTTTGAAAATAGTCTGGAGAATGGAAGTTGAATGTCCCTGATTTGCATCTGGATAAGCCTCATGACAGTTATAATTCATTCTCTTGGTACATTACATTCTCTGTGGTCTTCAATTACAATTTTCTTTCCTAATTACAACTCCTTGATAAGTCCATGTAGTGCATGTTCTTTTTTGGCCCATAAATGCCATTATTCTAAGCTCATTTGGGGACCATACTCCTTTTACTCACCAGATGGCAGTTGTTCAAAATATTATGGGCTAAATTAATTCCTGATCTAACTCCATCGACTTCTTTGCACTTACTCAAGGAACAACACAGGGCCTCTTCTGGTTTTATCAGCTATTTGCATGATTACAGAGAATAATGACCATAAATGCAACTAGATTTTCCCTGGTGCTTATATAATGCACACTTCCCCTGCAGCTTTCTATTACATTAATTCCCATGGGCTGATCCCTCGTGTTAACAATCCCAACTGTGAACCAAGAATCCTCCAGCTGCTCATCCCATGAGCTGATGATGACAGGAGCAGATGTGTCTGGTTTTTTGGGCTAGTTGAAACCTGATGAGTTTCTTTCCTCTCGTTCCATAAAGAGCAGACAGCACATTTTAATTGCTTTATACCCTTAAGAATTTGTGCTCTCAGGGTGTGTGGAGGTCAATGAAGAAGACAGCTAGAACAAATATAGAGTGCAATATCTGCATGAGAGGAGTACCTTTCCTCTGTGCAGAGTATTGGTCCCATGAGAAGGGCTTCAGGAGGTTTTTGTGTGTCTCTAGTTCATAATGTACTGGATCCTAACAAAAATCTCACAGCACACTGGGTCAGGACATGTGTCTGTTTGGGTCAAGGACAATTCTCAACTCTACGAGTGTGAACACATGCCAGGTAGCTGGGTGACTTGTTTATTAGCATTGACTTGGGTGACATTTATGACCAGGTCTTTGTCTTTTGTGGGCACAATGCTGTGCCACCCTCCAGCTGAAGTGAGTCCTTTGGTAAAGCACTCAGAAATTTAAACAGAGCTGGCCAAAATGGGTTTAGTGGTTTTTGAAGGATCCTTTATATATATATATATATATATATATATATATATATATATATTAAAAAAAAAAAAAAAAAGGCAAATTCATCAAAACAGAAGTGCCTTGTACGACTGTTATAAATTCTAAAAAAATGTCCATTGTTATTTGGTATAAATGTATATACGGTGACTATGTAAATGCTTGGAGCTAGGGAGTAGCTGTTTGAGACACATAAGTGGGAATTTTAAATTCTCTGCTTTATTTTGAGTAAGGTAGGATTCGGTCTCAGAACTACACATCTAGGCATATACCTGTATTATTATAAGACCATATGTGCATAGAGAATATTTTGTGCATTTTCATCTATGTCTTTGATTGACAAATGGATACAAGTGAAACCAACAACAAATGAAACTGGTATTTTATTTCAGTTAATCTTTCGTATTGAATAAGCTAAAAACATCACCTCTTTCAATATTGATATGGTGTCTGGGCTCACTGTCTGTTACCAGGATTGTGCTTAGGAGTCCTAAAATAGGATGTTCTTTTCTTCCTTGCTCAAGCTTGTAAACACTTTTTGTAAAATAGACGAGGATTGCATAGCCTTTATTTTTGTTCACTTCTGTCCAAAGGATTTGACACATTTCAGAAACGTAAAAATCGTCTGGCTTCTTCTGACAAATTGCAATGGTATATCATTTTCCTCAATAAAGAGAGGACCCCAAACCATCCCTTGTGCAGCCGAAATGAAACTTCAGTCTTATGCAAACTTTTGGCAAGGGGACAGGCCAGCACTCTGTTACCATAAGGACTTATGGAATTCTCCCAGGTCATTTGTAACACACTAGACAGGCACACAAGCTCCAAGTATCTTTTCAGCTTCTTTAATATAATTTTCTATACCTCTCTGCTGAGTACTCATAAATCAGCTCCTTCAATCTGGAGCTCCTTTTCTCAGACTGAATCAACATTTCAGCCTGCCTCTGAAATCTCTGAGTTTAATGGCCTTGAAACCAACCTCTATTTTTCCACCCACCACCCTCTCCTGTAGATAACCTTTCTGCTGTGATGAAAACATCACCTCTCCTCCTGGTGTCTGACTAAATATCTCTCATCCTGTCATAATACCCAGTTATTTCCTAATCTTGCTCTCTTTCTCTTTCCCAGTGAAGTTCCAGCTGTTTTCCTCCATCTCAAAACAAAGAAGCTCAGTGCCCTTTGTCATCAGCTCCCATTTTGATCACTGCAATTTCCTCTTCTGTAGTTTCTTTGACACTCACCTCCCCACCCCATACAGACTGCTTCCTCCAAAACTGATCTGACTGTCTCCATCTCAGACATCCCTGTCCTCAACTTTTAAGAACATCTTCACACCAAATTTTAATTACTTACCGTCTTTACCTAGCTGTATGGCTGAAGGAAAATAGGAGAATTTGACACCTGCTGCAAGTGCGTTGAAAATTGGCCATCTCTAGCAGGGAAGCCATTGACTAACACTAGGATGGGATTCTGCCTATGCTAGAAGCAGAGTTACATTACATTTATTTATACATATCACCCTGGTAATGAAACTTACAGAGTTCATAAGCTTTCTCATCCACCTGCATCTGTTCATGTGGACACATGCTTAGTTTTACACTACTGCTGCTTTTCTCAGTCAGGTATGTCTTGACAGAGCCATTTATCCGAGTGACTCAAGCAGACATAGGCCAAGAAAGAAGTTTAAATATACCCATTATGGTGCAGGATGAGTAATAGAACATAGTTTATGCTTCATTTGTCAGTCACATTTCTGGAAATCCTGTCTGCTTCAGAAAGTTAGACATGAATCCATCCAGCTGCAGCAGGTGGAGCTTCAGTTTACATGCCAGCAACTGGCGTCACAAGAAGGATTTAGTAGGTGTAAATGCCATCATACAGAAGTGTCACAGAAGTTCCTCTGTGTTGGTAACAAATGTTCACCTTTTTCTCAAAGTGATTTCATTGCATTGCCATCAGTGAGGAACTAAAGCTAACTTTCCCCCAAAGGGTAATGATTCAATGTGCTTCATAAAACAAAGTGTGAAGCCTGAAATAAAAATATTAGACAATATACTCTGTTCCTAAGAAATACATAAAAATGAATTACTCCTCAAAGTAATACTATCCCATCTCTTCATGAAATTCAATACTCCTGCTGACCTATTTCATCTGGAGAAGGTGTTTCTCTCTTTCAGGTTCTATTATGCAGATTTGCTGTGGAATTGAGCCAGTTTTCTTCTGAGTCCCTCTTTAATAGAAGCATTTTCTGTGGCCTTTTATGGCTAGCCATGTGCCCTCAGGGTTGCAAGAATATCTACTGCATTTTGTAAAGGAAATTAAGATTATGCTACATTTGTGGTTACCCAAACAAACAAAAAAAAAAAAAAGGTAAAAAAAAAGGTAAAAAGAAACTAGGAACTGTGAATGTGAAGGTGAAATTAGGTCCAGAGTGTTCAATTAAGCCACTTTTTTTTTGTAAGACAATCAAGTTAAGGGGAAATATCTCCTTTAAGACCATGGGCCTTCTGTCAAGCAACAATTTAAGCTTCAGCACCCTGTGACACCTGCCACACAGGAAACTATCATGCATATGCATCTTCCATATTTTCTGATCATTCCTTTTTTTGTATTCAAGCCTCATCTCCACAGAAAACAAATCCGAAGTCTGTGGCTGGTTATGGAAATATGGAGAGAAAAAGCTGGTGACCAAAGGAGCAAAGATCTCTTTTTATGCTAGTGTCCTTTGTAATTAGAAGCAGAGCATGAGATATACATATTTTTATGAAAAAATGCTTACATAATTGGTCTCTAAACTGTCTGTCTTCCAAACTTATTTATGAGACACCAGTAGATCATAAAAAGGCGTCTCCAACATCTGGTCTGACATATTCTCACTATGAATGATATTTGCTGTTCATAGTTTTCAGTATAGCTTGAGTGGTAGTTTAAAGTTTTGCAACTTTAGAGATTTGGAGAAAGACAAGTTTCAAACATTGTTTAAACAAGGTGTGTTAGATAAAAGTTGCTATGGCTTTGAGATTTAAAAGCTTTCTTGCCTCCTGCACAGCTTTGTTTTCATGCAGCAAAACAGCCCAGTGGGGAGATCACAGTAGGAGGGGACCCACAGCATTTGGTTTTCTCCTACTAGCTCCACTACCAGCCAGCTGAGAAAATCACTCTCTTCTACAGCTCAACTGTAGTAATGTCATTTATCTATCTTCTGAAATGATCTGAGGTAGATCCACACATAATTTCTTTCTGTAATTACAGGCCTGCCCTGCTTTTCCCCTGGACAGTATTGAACCTCATGTATAAGTGAAGGATGTATATTTAAACTGTGAATACTGCAACACAATCTCAATTTGGATTAGGGTGGTTTACCACAAACAATTCATTGGTAATTCAAGCACTGTAAGGAAGTGCTGCAAATTTCTTTTCCTAAAAAGTTGACAGGGTCTGGGGTGGAAGAGTGGAAGAGAGGGGATCTCTACCATCAACACTGCAAGAGGAGAACCAGCAGATGTTATGCTTGTTTGGACACATTTTCACAACAGCAAGTTTTCACTGGTTACTGGGCTTCAGCTTTTCCAATTCAAATCCCAAACCACATCTTATTCACGGCCTGCTTACAGTGTGACTCTTGTTATCTGAGTTTTAGTTTCTCTGTTATTCTGTAACTTGAGGGTAGTTTTGGCTAAAGTTTTCATAGAATCATAGAATACCAGCTTGGAAGGGACCTCAAGGATCATCTGGTCCAACCTTTCTTGGCAAAAGCATAGTCTAGACAAATGGTGCAGCACCCTGTCCAGCTGAACCTTAAGTGTCCAATGTTGGGAATTCCACCACTTCCCTATAGAGATTATTCCAATGTCTGATTGTTCTCACTGTGAAGAACTTTCTTCTTGTGTCCAATCAGAATCTCTCCAGAATTAACTTGTACCCATTGGCCCTCATCTTTTCCCTGTGGCTCCTTGTAAAAAGGGAGTCCCCATCTCCTGTGTAGTCACCCTTTAAATACCAGAACATGATGATAAAATCTCCTCGAAGCCTTCTTTTCTTGAGACTGAATAAACCCAGTTCTCTCAGATTTTTCTCATACAGCAGGCTTCCCACTCTTTTGATCATCTTTGTGGCTCTCCTCTAGACCCTCTCCAGCATGTCCAGATCTTTTTTGTGTAGCAGGAACCAAAACTGAACACAGTATTTCAGGTGTGGCTTGACAAGCACTGCACAGAGTTGGACAATGACTTTATCTTGGCTGGTGATGCCCATGTTGATGAAACCCAGCATCCTGTTGGCTTTCTTTGCCACTGCACCACACTATTCACTCATGTTGAGCTTGCTGTCTGACAGGACCCCCAGGTTCCTTTCCACAGAGCTGCTCATGAGCCAGGTATATCCTAGTCTGTGCTGCACTCCTGGATTATGTTTCCCCAGGTACAAAACTTTACACTTGTCCTTATTGAACCTCATAAGGATATTGTTAGCCTACTCTTCCAGACTACTCAGGTCTTCTTGCAGGGTGTCCCTCTCTTCCAAAGTGTCCACTCCCTCACCCAGTTTGGTATCATTAGCAAACTTCATCAGGTTACACTTGAACCCATCATCCAGATCACTTATGAAGATATTAGTGTTGGTCCCAATATTGATCCCTGGGATAACCCACTTGTGACAGGTTTCTAGGTTGAAAAAGAACAATTTTCCGCTACCCTCTGGGTGCAGTCTGTCAGCCAGTTCCCCAACCTCCACACAGACCATTTGTCTAGACCATAACACATCAGTTTCCCTAGAAGGAGGCTGTGGGGAACTGTACTGAAAGTTTTGGAGAAATCCAGGTAGACAATGTTCACTGCTCACTCCACATTAACCAAGCAGGTTACTTTGTTGTAGAAGGCAATCAGGTTTGTCAAGCACATTTTGGCCTCCGTGAATTTGTTCTGGCTCTTCCCAATCACATGTTTCATTTGACTTGTGACAGCCCCCAGGAGGATTCATTCCATAACTTTCCCAAGGACTGAAGTAAGTCTGATGGTCCTAGAATTTCCTGGATCCCCCTTTAAGCCCTTCTTGTGGATGGGGCTGACATTAGCCTTCTTCCAGTCTTCTGGGACTTCCCCCAATCTCCATGACTTCTCAAAGATTATGGAGAGTGGCCTTGCAACAACGTCAGCTATTTTAACACCTTTGGGTGAATAATGTCAAGACCCATCGATTTATAGGGGTAAAGCTCCTGTAATAGTTTGCATACCAACTCTTCCTTCACTGACAGTGGGTCTGTGTTTGCATCAATCTGGATTTTTATTCCCAAGGCCCTGGGGTCCAACAATGTTGGTAAAGACAGAGGTGAAGAAAGCATTGAGAACTTCTGTCTTTTCAGCATTGTTGGTGACTAATTCACTTCTGTTTTACAGCTGGCCAATATTTTCCTTCTGTTTCTGCTTGTAGTTTGCATACCTGAAGAACACTTTATTGTAGTTTTAGACATCTCTGGCCAATTTCAATCTGAGCCAAACTTTTGCTTTTCTAACTGCATCTCTGCACACCCTGGAAATGCCCTTGTAGTTCTCAACAGGCAATCCTCTGCTTTTCCATCTCTGGTATGCTTCTCTTTTGAACAGACTCAGAAGCTCACAGTTAAGCCGGGGGGGGGGGGGGGGGGGGGTCTCTTGCTCCACCTACTACCCTTACTTTTAAAAGGGATGAACTGTTTTTTTTTGCTTCCAGGAAGGCATTCTTGAAAAACTCGCAGCACACACTAGCTCCTTTATCCTCCATGGAAGCTTCCCACAGAATCCCTCCCACCTGAGCTCTGTGCAAATCGAAGTTTGCTCTTCAAAAATCTAAAACCTGTATTTCAGTACTAACCTTCAGTGTGCTCAACAAGATCCCAAACTCCGCAATATTGTGATCACTGAAGCCAAGATTATCACTAACCAAGGTAATACAAAACAGGTTTTCTTGGTTTATGAGTAGCAAGTCCAGCAGTACCTCATTCCTGGTTAGCACATCTAACATTCATAGCTTGCTTAAGTGACCCAAATATTGCTTTGTTTGCCTTATCATCTTCGTTTGGAGGTCAGTAGCAGATACCTACTGTAAGATCCCCCTTGGAGACAACCCCTCTGATCTTGACCCAGTGCATTTGATAGGGCTTTTTTGTACTGGAGTAGTTTAACCAACTTAAAATATAGAGAGTTTCAGATTATTATCTACAATTTCCCTCCATTTAGGTTGTCAAATCCCTTGTGCTGCATATATCTTTTGTATCAACATCTGCACTTAGCAAACAATTATGCTTTTTCCCTTCAGTGAACTATGGACATACAAATTTGCCAGTCTTATGTTCTTCTCATGAGTCTAATTTAGAAACATTAAGTAATATTCCCATAATCTATAACATTTTCCAAAAGGTACCTGTTCACATGCAACTAATACCACAGTTTGCAGGCAGCTAGCAGAATACAAAAACAAAGCAAAGAAACATTTAGCATGTACTAATCCATTGTTCTTTCTGCACCTTCCTTCTACCCATCCAACTACCCAATTCAATACATGGCTCACATAGATTTTAAATTGAAAATTATTTTCCTGTGGAAGGGAACATGCTTTATTTCTTAGCATAAGCAAGGTGGAAAAAAAATTGGACTGGAATACTTGATGCAATCTACCTATAGGCATTCCTGTAAAAAGTTCTACAGCTTAAGGGCAACTCCTTCTAATATCCTTCCTTTGAATATTTTCCTTCTGTTGTAGGTTCAATTTTTTCCAGGAGTTATTTCACATAACCCAAATTTTCTTACTATCTTTCATTCAAAGAGGAGAGTAGTTTTACATAAAAATTGTATTATAGATTCACAGAATCACTGATTTACAGAATGGTTGAGGTTGGAAGGGGCCTCTGGAGGTCATCTGGTCCAACCCCCCTTCTCAAGCAGGGCCACTTACAATTGTTTTCCCAGGACCATGTCCAGGCAGCTTTTGAATTTCTCCAAGGATGGCAACTCCACAACCTCCCTGGGCAACCTGTGCCAGGACTTGGTCACTCTCACAGTGAAAAAGTGTTTCCTGGTGTCCAGAGGGAATCTTCTGTGTTTCAGTTTCTGTCCACTGCCTCTGGTCCTGCCGCTGGGCACCACTGAAAAGAGGCTGGCTACATCCTCTTTGCATCCTCCCTCCAGGTAATTATATACATGGATGAGATTTCCCCCTTGAACCTTCTCTAGGCTAAACTCAGCTCTCAGCCTTTCCTTGTAGGAGAGATGCTCCAGTCCCTTCATCGTCTTTGTGTCCCTTCATGAGATTCTCTTCAGTATGTCCATGTCTCTGAGGAGTATGCCCATGTACTGAGGAGCCCAGACCTGGACACAGCACTCCAGGTGTGGCCCTCACCAGAACTGAATAGAGGGGAAGGGTCCCCTCCCTTGACCTGCTGGCAACATTTTGCCTTAACACAGCATAAATCATTGCCGTTGACCAGAATGCTTCAAAGACATATTTGATAGATGGTGCTGGCATATCTTTGATTCTTCATCAAATCCAGTGCCATCGTTTCCTAATCATAAGCTTTTTTCCTCTTGTGTGCTGTTGACTATGATTTCACAGATAGAAATGAAGCGACTTACAAGTCACGAGTTTTGTGAGCAAAAGTCACAAGCACATGTAAATGAGATGTAGCATTGAGCTGCCTTCATGCAATACAGAATAAGGTGCCAGTAATCCAGTCAAAGAAAAATTGTGCCAACTGTGGATTAAATTTTAAGGAGATGATCATTTTATGAAAATGTGTTTGACTTTAAGATTCAAGTGCCAAGCAAGACTCTAACAAAAAAAAAAACCCAAAACATTATGTTAAGAGGCACAATACTTCTAAGCCAAAGAATCCAATCCACTTTTTTTGTTACCCAGCCAAATATTCTTCCCATCCAAAATATGGGAAATCAGAGTTTGCAATAATCAAATTTGTGGATCACCAATTATTTGAGGTTTTTTCCTTTTTTTCCAGTTCCTAGTGCAAGATGACTCCTCATCCACTGCCATAAATCTTACTTGTGTAGTATACACATAGATGAGCTTCTTAATTTTAAACACATCAAAATGAAAAATATTGGATTCAGCATATATACTTTCCTAACACCAGTAGCCGTTGTTACCAGCAAGAAGCTTAGACTTTAAAGGCAGGAGTAACACAAACATCTGGAACTTTACATGACCAAGTAAATGCAAGACATTCTGTTGTACCTTTGGGCTCCCACATGGGAAATGACAAAGTCCTGGATATACCAGGTGACCACCAATAATTATGATCCACCAAGGTAACCAATCAACAAAGAATGAAAATCAACCTTGGGGCATGACACATGTGGTGTTTCCAGTGGAAACAGGAAAATATCAAGACTGCTCTAAAAAGGTAGAGATCTCCCCTAGAAGTCTGTATCAAATTCTGGCCAGTCAAGTCCAAGAAAAAGTCACAGAGATTTAACATGGCAAGTATGTTCAGCAGTATGGAAATACAGGAGAATATGACAGAAGAACTTTATTTGTGTCAGCAAAATGAAGGTGGAGAGGGCATATAATTCCTGTTTATAAACACATATGGGAGAAGAAAGAGGGAGCCCACAGTAGTGCAAAAAATACCAAGTTTAAGAATAATTTTAGAGTATTGACACAAGAACAAATTGCTGGAAATTAGAAATAGGATTCTAATGCCAAAGGTATTGAAGCAACCTTCCAGTGGTAGCAAAAGAACTACTTCTGTTTCTGAACATAACCTCTTCAGTGCATGAAAGGTTCAAAATAGTTCTCTGTAAGAACAAATAATTCAGGAAGTCTCTTCCAGGTCTGTATCCCCCATGGCTACACCTCAGTTCCAGAACTGCCCTGGATGAGTAACTGCATAAAGGCAGAAATAGATCATGAAGTGCTAGATGAGATATTACTGTAGCAATTCAGTTTCCTCCTAAGCTGGTAGCATTTCCATTCTTAGCACGAACAGATTTTTACTTATGGGCTGCAAGTGTTTCAACTAGCTAGCTAGCTGCTAACTACTTCTAAGTGCCAGCAGCAGCTCAGCTTAACCAGAGTGAGCAAATGGGCGTCAGTACATGCAGCCAATAATTCCAGCCAATTCCTACCACCCTGCCTTGGAGATGAGCAGCTGCCAACAATAAGGGGTGAACATGCATAAGCCAAAAGAAGGTTGCACTTCCAAAATGCTTGAGAAGTACCACTCTGGAAAGATAGATTGAAACAAGATGTTAACAAACTTATCCTCACTACTTGAATGCCTAGTGACATAAACCCCATACCTGACATCATAGGCAAACTGGCTTTTCTCCCTCATCAGCTCATACAGTGGAAGAATTACTTCAGACTTTTAGCTATCAGTGTTTCAGCTTACAACACTGATAACAGTGCTGTCCCTGCCATTGCTTATATCAAGCTGAACAAGAAACGAGGAACTTCTATTCTGCTCAGTTCCCCTATAAGTTATAGTTACATTTCCAAGCACTCCATTTGTCCTGAGGTTTGAGTGAGCAGTGGGGGTTTTGGGTAGCAGAGGAGGGGGCAACAGCAGTGGGCCCCCAGTGAGAAGCTTCTCAAAGCTCCCTCAACTCCAAGTTGGACCCAGCTCTGCACAAAGGCCAAGACAATCAGCTGCGTCTCTGTGATGATGTGTTTAAGAAGGGATCTGGGAGGAGGAGTTAGAGTTATGAGGAGGAGTTGCAACATCTACATGAACACTGAGGTCAGTGGAGGAACAGAGGAAGAAAGGAGGGGGGAGGTGTGCCAGAGCAGAGACCCCCCTTGTATCCTGTAGTGAGACGGCAGGGCCACACCCCATGCCACCCATGGAGATCTATGGTGGAGCAGATGCTGATATACAGCCTGTGGGGGGCCCCACACAGCCATTTAAGGTGGCTGTGCCCACAGGCAGCCAGGATTCTGTTGGAAGAATCAACTCCTGTGGTTCTAGTTCGGCGCTGGGAGGATTGCAACATGCAGGGGTGTCCCATGCCAAAGCAGCTTGAGAAGGGCTGTATCCCATGGGAAGGACTCAAGTTGGAGAAAGTTGGTGTCCCATGCCAGAGCAGCAAGGGAAACCCTGTGGCCAGTGGGAGGGACTCAAGTTGGAGGAATCTGTGGAGGACTGTCCCCTGTGACAGGTGGACCATGCTGGAGCAGGGAGGAGAAGTTCTAGAAGTTTCCCCCCACCCCAAGGTGGAAGAAGCGGTAGCACTGACTGCACCGCCCATTCCCTGCCCCCTGTGCTGCTAGGGGAAGGAGGTAGAGATACCGGGAGCAGAGCTGAGCCTGGGAAGAAGGGAGATATAAGGGGAACGTGTTCTCAAGTTGCTTCTCACTGTCCTACTGTCTGTTAAGTGTTGTTGTTAGTGTCTGTAACAAATTTATGTTCTTTTTTTCTTCCCCTAACAAGTCTGTCTTTTGCTCATGACTGTACTAGGTAATTTATCCCTCACTGTCCTATCTCAAATCCCAGGCCTGGCTTATTTTCTTCTTATCGGGGCTGAGTGGAACAGGAGCAATGGGTGGCTGCGTGGTGCTCAGTTGCCCTCTGAGCTCAAACCATGACACCATTCAAAGATATATTAAGAAATGGTGACCTAATGTGACAGATATGCTGTGCCCATACTTTTTCTCCTCTTATCTGGCAGCACATTTTAAAGGTAGTAATTTTTTGACTGCAGTTCTAACAGCTATGCTCTTCACACTGTGCACCATGGCTGATTTCATTGTCAAGCTACATTTAGTCTGGCATATATCTGTGTGTGGTTTAACCATAGGCTTATTGAAGCGATCATGGTCATTATCTCTTATTTTCCTTGAATGCATATCATCTCACACAGAGCTCTATTATTATCCCTGATATGAGCATATCCGAGAGGGGTCATTTTAAAGACTAATTCAAAGTATCACATAATATTTCCTCCAATAGCACAAAACTGATTTACAATTTTGCTGGAAAGTTATTTGCACTATTACATAGCATGGTTAATAGCTGAGGTCCATAAAGACTGCAATCAAAGCATTCCATCACATTTTATATCTGTCTGGCTTTTATTGATAGGTTTCTTCTCCACTAAATATGCCCTTTCACATGAAATATCTCTTCATTTCTAGTTAGTTAATTCACCCTATCTCTATTGTTATAGATACTAGTGGATCTTTTATGTGTTTAAATCAGGGAGGTGTAATTTTTCCAAACACCAAATTTCCCTTCTTATTTCCAAACATGTGAAATTCTTAACTATGTATTTGAAATAACATTAAACTAACGTAAATAAATGAAATTTGACAAGATGGAGATGACAGTCTTTAGCCATGCCATCTGGGAACAGTGGGATTTGTTTACAGTTTCATTTCTCACTCCAAATCCGACCTTGTCCTAACATGTAAAGATCTGTTAAAGAGCAGTGCCATCAGCTAAAACATGTTGGATACCTTTGTGTGGCCAGCAGAACTGGACAGTGGGCTGTAGCTGTGTTTAAAAAACTATAGTCAGTTTATAAACTCTCAGAGAACCCAGAGTTCAAAATGTCACAACTTGCAATGATTCTGTATTCTTTTAATATGACAGCAATGTCAAATGAAGAGTGGCATATTTTTTGTTTCAAAATTCAAAACTTCAGAAAAATTCAAAACTGTTTTCAGTCCTGCAATAAAAAAGGCTCAGGTTTTACTATGGTTTATATGCTTCCTTGTAAAGGAAGAAGAAGAGGATGTGCATAAGCAGGAAGATGATGTGGAACAAGGAGAGAGTCACAACACACGAGGTAGGTGTCAACTCCTGGTTTAGGAACCAATTCTTGACACTGGGCAAATCATTTTCCTTCTCTATGTACAACAGAGATATTAATGTCTCCTGGAGTGGAGACAGCCTTTTAAAGCAGGTGTTGTCTGTCTCTTCTCATATATACAAAGCCTAACAACAAAGGGATGTGGCTTTGGTGGGGGTATCTACAAACTCCTAGAAGGAGACAGTATTTGCATGGAATTTGTTTTGAAAGGAAATCATATCTTAATAGCTTTATTCCTCTCATTATGCTTTTTCCTGAGCTCTACCAAAGCTCTGAATTTCCTTTGAGTCCTTGAAAAGCCTCTCATGTAGTTATTTAATTTAGTAATTTATATAATGCTTATGATCTTGGCAGTTGGATGCTTTGCATGAACGTAAAAATTTAACATTACATAAGCCACCCACAACAGGTAACAGAAGTTAAGTTACTGCTGTGCATGCAATTGAAAACCTTGACAGTCAAGTTAACTAGAATCTAAAACAAAAAAAAAAAAAAAAAAAAAAAAAATCCGCAAATCCATCAAAAACTAAACACAACACATCAAATTTGTATTATACTCTCCAAGCCATGAAACTCAGAAGACTGGCTGGATCAGAGCACCAAACTGGAAACTTCTTATGTTGGAAAAATCCCTGCCCCAGTCCTGCTTGCTCCTAGGACCAAACTGGCTGGTGGAGATCTCTCACTGCCAGTCAGCAGAGGTAACGGATACAGACCTACCTCACAGCTTCCTTGGATATTTGCTTTCGAACAATAAAAGCATTTTTCTTCTCTCTAATGTGAAAGTAATGTTGCAACCACCCATTTCAAGGAAGAAGGTGGTAAGGTTCAGTATCCCCAGGAAAATGGGTGGAAGTCAAAGGGAGCCATGGGCCTGCACTCTCAGGCTGCCGTTTTCTTCCTCAGATGTGAGATGCATGCCCTCCTTTACCCAGTTTCACATGGACCACGCGGCTGTATGATTCCTGAATGGTAGTTTTATGTAATTAGGAAAACCTCTGGGACGTAAGGGATTTTCAGCTCTTGTATGTGCAGAGAACAGTATGTTAATTGATTGAACTAAGCTTGTGTTCAGAACTCTTTAGGAAAATAAAATCTTTCTTAGAGAGGTAATGTGATCCTATGAATTAACACTGGGATGAGAAGTAATTCATTCAACAGGCTGCTGCTGAAATGTCACTTGTACCTGGCCCACATTGGCAAAATCCGGAGCTTTGACAAGATGCAACCTGCCACCCACCCCTCAAACACTCCCCCCTCCCAATTAGTCAGCTGGGCGGGTGGCCTGATCTTCAGAAGTGCTGAGCACCTGCAACTTGCTCTGACTTTCACATCTAAAAAACAAATTCCGTGGGAGGTGTGAATGACTATTATCTCTGAAAATCAAGCCATTTGGGTAAAAAGGTAGCGATTTTATGCTCTTTTTTTTAGGTTCTGGATGAATTATGCTTCGGTTTTCCCATTTTGGAGATCATAGCAGTTTTACCAGCTTCATATGAACATAGTGTTTGTTACTTAGAAAAACAATAAATGCCGGATGTTACTAATTTTTCATTACTTCTGTGGTGAACATGTTACTGACGGCTGCTGGCTCCAGAAGGCACTAGGTGAGTTTGGCTTCCTGGGCTGCTCCGGGGGCAGAGATTCCCAGCCTGCAGCCAGGTACCACCATCAACTGGCAGAGCTGCCCTGCAGCCCAAGGGCTGTGCAACCCTAACCCAGGTGAAGAGATGGCTCTGAAACATTCAAGTTCTTATGCACACTAAACTCAAATAACATCGGCAGTGATTGCAGAAGCCCACATAGTCCAGCAGTGATTCCATAAATAATTCAGCCTAGATCAGTCTGCATGACAGACATGGAGCTGAAATGAAAGAATATCATAAATACAGAGATCTAACCATTTTTTGTGAGTATTGCAGAAGCAGTAATATAGCCATGATGGTCTAAGAGCAGTAGCAAAGCTACGTTTGTGAGGAGAAGTGAAACGTTTCATTAGACTAGTTTGCTAAAACTGGAATCAACAGAGAAGTGATTGGACACACAGCCCCTCTTCAGGTCTGATATAGAAACAGCAGCTGCAAAAGCTGAAATTAACCCATCAGACTGTCTGAAACAGAAAAAATAGTACTACCTGTAAAGACAATAAGCTGCTTAAATACTCTGGAGAAGAGTGAGAAATATATTTAACCCTCTTCAAGGCTAGAGAGGTTAGCTTGGTGTGAAGGGTGTTAAATGAGAATGCTCCTCAACAGAGGCTTTAATCTCTTCATATTTGTAAGAGAGATGACTTCTAGTGCCTGTACTCCTGTTTTGGAGGTGTTTCATTGTGTCTCTGTGTGAATAACACCAAAAATCTCAGATATGGTATAGCTGCATTGAAGTATTTATCTTCCACTAGAAGATAGGTGTTTCTGTCCATCATTGAATGCATGAGGTCATCCTAGTGCATCACGGTTGTTTAGTCTTAGCTATTGTGTCCAGGATGGCATATGGCACAGTGGATGGACTGCAGAAATGTCTTGTGAAATCTCTGAGGATGATTGTTGTTGTGAGAAGATGTGTTGCCAAATTCAGTGATTGCTGCTCAAACACAGCCTCAATCTCTTTGGAACATACTAGCCTTGAGTATGGGCTCCTGGGTCTGAAGTTAGCGAAACTGTAGCTATATGAGTTAGGAGTTCCGGTTCTGACAAAATTTATTTAGGTTTAGGATCTTGTAAGTTGTTAATGATCATTTGTATAGGTCCCAGATTAGGCTAGTAACAATACTGCTTGACAGTATTTTAGGTCCTTTTAACTCACGGATGCTATCCACTTGCCCAGCATACCTGTCCAGTAAAGGACATCTAAATAAAGTGATCTCCATGCCTGATCTCTTCAGAGCAAATAAGGTGGGGTCTGAAAAGCCCTGATCTTTTGAATAGTGACTGATTTTCTTCAGGCAAGCATATTTATCTGTGAGTCTTTTACCGCAATTGGTAAATTGCAGTTTGATACTGAACAGGTTATCTAAGGTGATTTTAATGCTGTGATAGTCAAGAGAGTTTGATGGAGGGACAATTGTTATTGTATTTGACAAAAATCAGTGAGAAAATTCATGTTTTCAGTGTAAATGATAAAGTATTCACTTAAGTATGTAAGGTAGAGCACAGGGTTAGTGATATAAAAACTTAGAATCTCTTTATTTTCCTTTACATTTATCCTATTTTTGTTTTCTTTTAAGGTAGCTCATGATAAAGTAAAAATATTATGCGATTATCTTTATGTCTATACTGTGACCATTTTTTGAAGAAAACTGACTGAAATGAAGCCGTACAGGGTGAGGGTGAACTAGATGACTTTTTTATCTGTATGCCCTAGAGTGCAGAAGGTTGATATTCATCTTGGGGACGTGCTGAGAACAAACCCAGATGTTATCAGAAAGCAGAACACGGTGGACAAGCTGGGGACTTTCCTGGCGGACATGACGGTACTATAGTGGAGAGGTAGTTATGGTCAATAACTGGTTAATTGTGGAGAAAATATGTTGTTTTCTGAACAGAGTCTTCCTTGACTTCATCAGTCATAGTGTCCTTAAGTTGCATGTTTGCACTACTTCTGATTTAGGATAGACTTCCTTTGTGAAGCAGGAAAAAAATGTAATGACAGCTGATTTGTTATTTCTCTTCTGGTTCTTTTCCTGAAGTAGTCAATATAGCAGTCCAAGATAATTTTTTTTTTTTTATCTTGAGACCTAAAGTCCAATATGTTTCCTTGTCTTCTTCCTGAAGTTGCCATAGGAGGAGTGGCACCAGAGTTACCTTCCAGCTCCTTAAGGAAGAAGTACAAAGGAAAGAGTCAGTGAAATAATTCTAATTCCCTATATACAAGTATGTCATCTGATTGTTCCTCTAGGGAGACACTTTGGCTTTTGGAGCAGACAGTTCACCTTAGGTCAGCAGATGTTTCATTGACTGAAGGTGTTTGAATGGTTCTTTATCAAGTAGAGGCTGGGGCAGCTGTTGTTTTAGTTGGTTCTTGTGTTCAGGGATTGTCATGGTTATTTTTATAGCATTCTGGAGTCTTGCAAAATGGTTGGGGAAACTTCAGAAGCACTTCATTTTAGTCTCCTTTTAATTTTAATTCATTGTTTTGGAATGGTTAGATAAAGGAAATTATTTTCCAGGTTTTTCTAGCATTCTCATACATAACTCCTACAGTGTATTCGGAATGATGAATCTTACATGGTTACTGATGGTCACATCCTCTAGGAGACTACTATGCTCCTGGAATAACCTCATAAAGTAGAAGTCATTTTTTTCAGCAAACAATTTATCACCCCTCTGCTAACACACTGTCTCCATTTCACAGACACCATCTGCCTTTACTTTTTGGTAATCTAACTTGTTAACATAAAGAAATTAAGTTCAGAGTAATTGCTCTCTACCTGCATTTATCTTTGAAATTCGCAGATTTCATTTCAGACCTGCACAGGGCCTTGCATTCCTGAAAGCTATCTGTTTTCTCCAACCACAGTAACTGGTGCAATAAAAAATATTACCTCTGCCTACAAACCTTGCTTTGCCCTAAGTCACCACAGTTCCTGCTTGGAGTGCAATGGCATGCGTCCAGGTTCTCATCTGAGGCAGAAGGTCAAAAGGATTATAAACAATTAAAAACATCTTAATCCCCATTAAATGGTGTTGAATCACTGAGGAATTCCCAGAGCAGATCAAAAGCTGTTTCAAGGAGACAAGCTGATAGGGGGAGGCTCTGTGGGAAAAAACAGAGGGAGCTGCTCCTTCCAAGGTCCCCATGCAGAGGGCAGACAAGCACCTTAAAAATGGGTATGATTTATTTTGGTTTTAAAAAGGTATTTTTGACCAGTAGTGATTTTTCCCTGAAAAACAAAGCTTTAAAGAGACTGCCTACTTATTGCATTATTCACTACCCTTGCCCTTAGAGGGAATGGCAATTCAGGATGGGAGATATCATCAAGCATACAGAAGAACCCACAGCTGATAGCTAAGAACTACAAGCCAGGAATGACAGCTTCATGTAGCCATGTCCCAGGTCATGCCTGTGTGTGGGAAAGTGCATGGTTAGCATCTGAGTCAGAAAATGGCTAAGAACTAGGAGGAAGAGGAGGAGAAAACTATTTACAAGGTTGGATTACTCAGGTATACTTTTCATATGTCAACTATGATATTGCCCATGAAGTGGGCATTTAGAATTGTCAATGTTTCTAGAGTTTAACAAGATTTTAGAGAGGAACTGATGTGTTTATGTGCCATGGAAACATCCAGAACTCTCTTATGCAGGAGAAAACAAAACACTAGTGCTTTGGAAGTACTGTTGCCTTGATGTGCCATCCCACAAGCTAGACTTACCATTAGGCAAAAATCTTCTGAAACCCTCAAGGGTGGATTGTTCCTCAATTGCACGATCCTCTTTTTAAGTTTCCTTTGAGTACTTGATAACTAGCTACTGCCAGACAAAGGACGTTAAGAGTAGATGGCCTGTTGTTTTATTACAAGAACAAATCTTCCAGTCCCCAGAATCTACGATTGCCTGGAAGAAATGAGAATAGAATGCCTTCAAAATGGTTAGCAAATGAAGTGAGGAAAACCATTGTTTCAAATTGAATCTTTAGCTTACAATTCTGCCATGGGTAGGTATAAAAAAACATCTTTTATTCTTCCTATGGCTATCATAAAATCAAATTATTTTTGTGTTGTCCAAGATTTGTTTCCCAGACAAAACAAGGACACAAATAAAGTAATAAAGGAAGAAATGATGGGGCGGGGGAAGAACTTGTGCATCTTTTCTTTTCCAAGCTCTTGAATGAATCATAGTCACACATGTCTGAGTAATCAGTTTCACTAGTACATTTCCCAAACTCCCCAGCTGTAACTACGACAACACAGTTAGAGATTGAAAATGTCTTTTAAAAAAGAAAATAACCTAATTCATCCAGCTCCTTTACACCCTGTTAAAAGTAATTAAGTGCCTTTTAATCAAGGTAGCAGTAGATAACCTTCTAGCGCTGCACTGACCCCTGCAAAGCAGACATGAGGCCACAGGGGCAAGCCATGTGTTTTGTCTCCAGCCTATTGCTTTCAAATCTTTCTATAATTAGGGAATGCTGTCAAAATTTATATGTTATGGTGTAATTAAAGACAGTACTACAACATAAATATAAACATATGTATGTATGTATAGGTGGGTGGATAGCATGCCTATGTGAACATAAGGTATCTAATTCGGCTGGTAAAGAATACCTTAATTCTGGCATTTCCTCACTTTGGAGTGCTTGGCCTTGCAACTGTTACTGTTTTGCTTTTATGTTATTTATGTAGTGGAAGGGAGACCACCAGGTTGCTGCAGCAGGTCTGTATGCCCTGAGCGATAGGTGATGCCAGACGGCAGCACGGAGCCGACAGCCAGGAAATTTCCCTCTGCTGCTGACTCCACCACCACTTTCTGCTTTGACCTTGGGTCACATCACCTCTCTCCTGGTGAATCCACCTCTAAAACAGGAGCAGCACAGATTGGGTCTAGACAAGCTCATGTCAACCAGCTGTGCCACTTTGGCCTTGGAGGGTGCCGCTCTCCTTCAAGCATGTGTCCGGTGTCCTCTGTCAATCTGGGGAGAGGTGTCTAGCCCCGAGTGGTGAATAATGCAGTCTGAAAATAGGAAGCAGAAAATGAGGTGGTAAAACACTCACTTTTTAATTAGAGGAGGGGGGAAATAGCAGAGAACTTAGTTTTCTTTCATACATAAGTAAGTAGAGAACAAATTAGAAAGTTCTATATTATACTGAACGTGTTAAAGTATACTACCTGTGTTTATTGGTTTCCATTGTTTGCTGGAAGTTACCCATAGCTGCTGAGGATAGTTAATGGCTGTTACTTAACATCTTCTGCCAGACAGAGAATTATTCATGGGAGACAAGCTAATGCGGGCACTAAACAGACCTGATTCTTTGTGACTGGCACTTGTGCTCTCCTGAATTCATCATCAATCACTTAACTGTGTATCTCAGGTAAAACACTGAAGTCACATTAAATGTATCAAGCAGAAAGCTGATTAAATGCCTACCAGTACCAAACTGACATTTTGTTACAGCAACAAATGATTTCACATGTCACTATCTTTGGGTCAGGAGATTTTCAAAGTTTACTGTTATTAACCAAATTATTTTTTTCTGTGTTCCTGTTTCTCCTGAGTATAAATTTACTGTTGTGACAACCAACAATCACCAATGTCTTCTATCATATTCTGCAAGAATTTTGGTAAACAAAAGAAATGCTTCCCTAAACAGATTTAGCTTCTTCCTTCTTTTCTAGTAAAGAACAGATAACATTAAAATGTTTCTGCATGTCCAACCTTTCTTATTGTTATACTGACTAGTCAAAATCTCTTCTGAGGTTATTTTCTGTCAATCCAGAATTATTTCAATGGCCCGCATGAATTCTTTTGGAGAATGTAAGTTGCCTTGTGGAAAGAAAAACCTTATTTCACTGGGGACCAGCTAAGCTAAATTATATATCTAGATATCCAGTAGCATTTGAACCAACTTCTCCTTTTAACTGCAGTTATATATTCCTATTGCTCCTGAAAAGTTGTGAAGAGAGATCATTAACTTAGCATGCTCAGAGGAAGGAACACAATGCGTGTTTGTGTGTGAGTATCTACATGCACCTCTCTATATGCCTCTCTGTCTAAAATACCTGTATCAGAACCAACTAGAGTAGACTGAAGTACATGATAGGTAGCAGAATTAATCTCTGATATTGTCTTCTATTACTGATTATGTCAGGTAGTAACTTTCATAGCAAGAATATAATTGTTTCCAGAAATGAAAAAAGGGAACTTATTTTTTCACTTAGGAAGTCCTGTTATCTACTACTCTAGCAAAAAGACATTTTACACAATGTTTTTTTCCATTCAATCTTTTAAATGGGGGACACTCATTTGTCCTTTTTACAGAACTCTATACAGAATGCGTTCAAAATCAACAAAATCCAGGGAAAGTTATCAACTGCTTAGGATGGTTTTGTATCAAGGTTATACTTAAAATACTGAATTTTATCCAAATTTTTTTTGCCTTCTGTACACCTTTTCTATAACAGATACACAACGGAACTTTATGATGGAGCCATTGTAAACTCCACATAGATAAATAAAAGATACAAAATAAAAAAGCAGAAGAATAACCTACTTCAGAAATAGATATCACGTTAGATACACAATACACCATACTCATTATCACCATTATTCATAAGGATGACTCACACCAACATCTGATGTGTGTTTATTTGAAATCTTTTTCCATTTATTGTTCTTTACAGAATTAGAGGTGATGAGGTGACAGTATGTCTGCTTTCTTTTATACATTGATTAAAAAAGGAAAAAAGTATCATCTGCCTCATTTTTATGAGCAAGTAAGCATAAAAAGCTTGTCTGTATTTCTTATACATAAAAGAACCTGCACAGGGTCATGAGCAGTCAGCATTTATCCAAGCCCAATGATGCATGGGTGTTTCCAGAAGATGTCCCATTAATTTGATGGTAAATTATAGACACAAATCTCTGTGCATGCTTGATAGAAGATTAGGCATCTATTGTCAAAGAAGGGTGAAGAGAAATTTTACCAAACCATACCAGACATAGAGTTTACTTGGTTGTACTTTAAAAGGAAATTTTGTTCAATAAACCAAAATCATTCTTACTTCCATACATTGGGATGATTTGTGCTTGCTTGTTCCTTACTTTATATTACAACAATTCCAGACTCATTCAGCTAATAGCATAGTGTCAGGAAGGGAAAAATTATTATGGTTTGTTCATCTTTTATTCACGGGTGTTCTGTGATATTTTGTTATTTAAATTATAAACAACTATTTTATGCACCTGACTTCTTGCAGTAGATCAGGAACTTTCATATTGAACTGGGACCTTGCATGTGCACCCACCCTTCATTAAAGCAGGCCTTTACTTTGGGTGGTAATGTAGATCTGACTCAGGTGGAAGAGGTTTATTTTCTGCTATTTCCCCTAGACAGAAGATCAAAGGTCAAGCCTCAGATTCCTATATACACGTTGGACTTACCTAGAAAATGTCCCAGACTCCTACATACATTTTGAAATTAACTAGAAATTGCATCTGTTCTCTGCATGTGATGGGAGTGATTGCATTTCTGTTGGTTTGGTTGTTTTTTTTGTTTTGTTTTTTTTTTTTTTTTTCCCTAACACACTGTCAATCTGGCAACCCAATCCATTTTGTAAGAAGTTGGCATGATATTATGACTTTTTTCCGAGAATGAAAAAGAAGTAAACCATCCAAGATGCTTTCATTCAGTTATTAGCTTAATGACAGTTCAGGTAATTAATATTACAGGGAAATAGAAGCCCTGGTCTAGCACAGACAGCTCCATCCTCAACACGGCTGCTTTTCAGAAAACCAATTGTTGATTTTCCTCATGCACTACAGAGGGAACATAAATTTAGGGCTCTGGACACCATCCTGAGAGATGGACACTGAAAAAGTCTCTGGTAGCATGTTTGCACTGCATTGACTAAATATTTTATGGGATCTAGTTCTTGTATTGATAATTTACAATCAGATCTGCAAAGAAGATGGTAAAAAGAAATGTGATAGTGAAAAATAGTGAAATGAAGTTTGTAGCATTTTGAATTCCTGTTGACCAGAAGTGTGTATATGGATACCTAACAGGGTGATGCAGGGTAACCTGTTATGCTGAACTAAATCCTTCATCTGAGGCCTAACTAAGGATTAAAACAGACAGTTATCAAAATAGGTGAGTAAATCAGTGAGTTACTAGAGTTAGTCATTGTTTAGTCCAGTCATCAGACAGACATGATAGAAAATGAATCTGTACAAGTCCTAAAATAAGATTAAAAACTAGCAGCTCACTATTTAATTACAAAAAATTGGTGCTTATATAAATATAGATAATGATTTTCAGGTCCAGTTTGAAAACTCTATGTGGGGCAGGGAAATTATCTATGTCATCAGAATATTTTACTTTTGAAATCAAATTAATATGTGCTCAAAAGCCATGGCTTGAAAGCTATTAACATTCCATCATTCAGATAACTATTTTCTGTAGTGGCCAGTCTCCTCTCTTCTCCCCAGTCTCCCACCCTGAACATAGATGAGACCTCATCAGAAATATTCAACTGAGACACAACACTTGGGTGATAGCTCAGCCCCCCTAGAGTATATATATTGATGTACCCCCTCAGTTTACCGTTTCTCCCTGCCCATACCTTCAGGATAGCAATAATTTAGGAAATCCCTGACTAAAGTCCTAGCATTTTTTCAATACCAGTTATTGTATGTCATCTAAACACACAACACTAAAAATTTGAAGTGATTGTGGATTTTTAGAGAATGGCAGTCATGCATCCATCAGCATCATAAGCCATGTTTCACCCCTCAGGATAAAAACAAATGCCACATCTTTATCTTTTCAAACAGAGTTGAACAATTTGGTACAACCTAGCTGAGTAGAAAGTCATAGGTTTATCTTTTCAGTAAATCACAGCACAAAAGTATCTTCTAACTTTATTGTGAAATTGAAATCTATCATGAAACTCAGGTCTATCCTAGGCCTATATATTCATGTAAACTTCTTCCAGAAAGTCAGCTTGAAGTCACAGACCTCTACAGCATCAATTTTGCCAAAATCACTTCCCCCATCATGTGAAGACTTCATTCATCCAGCAAGTGATTTCAGCAGAAGCTAAAACAAAAAGACTGAGAGTCCATGGTGATTTATATTTATAAATAACTATGCAAGCGTCCGTAATACAGCAGTTCAGAAATTCTCTTGGTGATGAAACAGCAATCATTTAGCCTCATTCTATTGGGTTTGCATGACAAGGTTTCGGTAGCAGGGGAGCTGCAGGGGTGGCTTTTGTGAGAAGCTGCTAGCAGCTTCCCCTGTGTCCAACAGAGCCAGTGCCAGCCGGCTCCAAGTCAGACCCACTGCTGGCCAAGGCTGAGCCCATCAGCAACGGTGGTAGTGCCTCTGGGATAACATAGTTCAGAAGGGGGGAAAACCATCCTGCTTAGAAGCAATTGCAGACAGAGAAAGGAGTGAGAATATGTGAGAGCAACACCTCTGCAGAGGTTCCCCTGCAGCCCCTGGTGAAGGCCATGGTGAGGCAGACTGACCCTCTGCAGCCCGGGGAGGTTAATGGTGGAGCAAATACCCACCTGCAGCCTGTGGAGGACCCCACACTGGAGCAGATAGGTGTCCGAAGGAGAATGTGACCCTGTAGGAAGCCCACTGGAGCAGGTTTGCTGTCAGGACTTGTGACCCTGTGGGGGACCCATGCTGGAGCAGTCTGTTCCTGAGGGACTGCGCCCCGTGGAAGGGACCCATGCTGGGGCAGTTCATGAAGAGCTGCAGCCTGTGAGAAGGACTTATGTTGGTAAAGTTCATGGAGGACTGTCTCCTGTGGGAGGGACCCCACACTGGAGCAGGAGAAGAGTGTGAGGAGTCCTCCACCTGAGGAGAAAGGAGCAGCAGAGACAACGTGTGATGAACTGACCACAACCCCCATTCCCCATCTCCCTGTGCCACTGGGCAGGAAGAGGTTGAGAAAATCAGGAGTAAAGTTAAGACCCAGAAGAAGGTGTGGGGGGGAAGTATTTTTAAGATTTAGTTTTATTTCTTATTATCCTACTCTGATTTGATTGGTAATAAATTAAACTAATTTCTCCAAGCCTGTTTTGCTGTGAGGGTAATTGGTGAACTCCCTGTCCTTATCTCCAACAACCAGCCTTTCATTACATTTTCTCTCCCCTGTCCAGTTGAGGAGGGGAGTGACAGAGTGGCTTTGGAGGGCACCTGGTGTCCATCCAGGGTCAAACCACCACACCCATATAGGCATCTGGTTGTTATTTGAAGACTGTGATGAGCTATAGCCACCTTGGACCACTACCTACAGCATTTTTTCCCCACATCTAAATTCAGTCATTTGATGGATTTAGCTGCCATAACTATAACATGAGTAATAACTTCCTAGATGGTTTCTGAGACAGGTTTTCTTTATAGGTGTGGTGTGGGTTTCGTAACAGTTAGAGTCCAGCATGAGAAAGCAACAGTAGAATCATTGGTTATATATTTAAGAAATGATCTAAAGATGTTTTCTCAAGTCAGCTGAGGATGAAGGAGTAACTCATTGCTAGGTAGGACAGTAAGTGTGGTGTATCAGTTACCTAGTTCACAGGCAGATTTGGCTGGGAAGCAGAGGACGTACTATAGATTCACTGATGTTTTCTCTTCCATTCTTCCACCTCCATCCTCCTTGCTCTGGGCTATGTACAACTCGTGAAATGGATCTTTTTTCCCTACATCTGGCATGGCATTATAAATACATGGCTCCATCCATGGACATATGGATAAAAAGGAACGTGTGCACTTTCACAAAAAGCCTCTCCATGTAAACTGCTTCCTTTTCTTTGAGTTGCCACTGACTGCCTCCAGCACTGATTAATCTGATTACTCATAGAAGCTTGATGTTACATTTTCTGTGGCACTCTTTTCTCATGATTGAGAGCAAGACTTGCCCATGAGTAACGAGGAGACAATCTGAATTGCACAGCCTTGTACTTGAGAGGACATACTAAGCCCCAATCTGATTCCCTGCTTGAATTCCCAGAGCTGGCAACTAGAATTTAAAAGGAAAAAGAAGTGAAAATAAGCATAATTTCTATGAAAAAAAAAAGTATAATGTATAAGTTCTTTTCCTACTCTTATCAATATTGGAACAGAGCATCTTCCAGTATGAATAAAGTAAAAAATTCATACCTGTCACTTGTGGTTCAATTTTCCTCTCAAGGAGACAATAAACATCAAATCCCATGGTATCAGATTTTTAGTTACTTCGCAGGGAAGAAGCTTATTTTTAAGAAGTCATTCAAGCCCATATTGTATGCATTGCTTGGAGTATCAACAAATATGAACCACTGGCCAACCACACAGGAAATGCAATATAATTAATCCAATTTAAGTATTGGTGAGGAGAATGTCACTTGCTAGCATTCAAAGCACTTGAGCCTATTCTAAATTTTTAAACAGAATTTAAATTTAGTCATCTGTGCTGAAATTTCCTAAGTTGCATATCTACTTCAGGATGGTTTTGTGGGCATGTGGTTTGAAAATTTCAGCCAAAAGCAGGTTCAGCCCTTTCTGAGAATGAAACTAGGGGAAAATGCATTGCTTTTCTGTGCCAGAACATTATGGTGATGGGTGCTTTTTGACATCTGCCCTACACTTTCAAGGCAGACACCTCAGACTTGGAAAAGGAGTGCAGCTCTCAAGGGCAGACCAGTTGTTGTCCCAGCTGACAGCCTCTTCTTCCTCCATCCCTCTGTATATAATTAAGCCTCCTCTACTTAGAGACTGGACTAGTTCAAATTTTACCTCTTAGCCACTCACGCATTTTATCGGTCACTTACATCTGATGTGCACCTAAACAGTGACCCGTGCTCAAGCTGAAACTGGCTTACTGGTTTGCTGAGACTGATGTCCATTTACAATCAGCCACACTTGTGTGAATTAAAACCATTAGCTGTATAGTGCTTCTTTCATGAGCAGTTCTTCCACATTTGTTACCACCGTGTTTAACATCACACCGCATCGCTGCAGAGACGTGCTGGATCTTGGTCTTTCCCCAGGTGACATCTGTCTATCAATCACTGCTAGAAAAGCTTTGCAGCCACAGCTTGACAGCTGCTTTCGTAAGTGACCAGTTTACATCACCCCAAATGACTGCAACAGTCTTTGGATCTACAGAAAGATGCTGACCAGCATGAAGGAAAGAGTGAGGACAGGTGGGTGGGTCAATGAGTGGGTGGAGGGATGTATAGAAAGAAGCAGCTGGACAGCAGTGAAGCCTCACAGTCAAGACATATATTCCAGCAAAAGAGTATCTGTAGCAGTTTTTCTTAATTACAAAAATGCTTTATCATACTGATTTTATTAGTGGCAGTCTATCTTTTGTAAGTATAGGTTATATTAGCACTTTATATGTTTGCTGAACTTAAACCAAATACTGAAACACACAGCTCCTGATCTGGCAAATTACCAAGTATAATGTGTAACGCTTCCAAAACTTTTTCAGAGATTCGAGTATTTAATAATATTTTGTTGACAAGAATAACCTAAAATAGATCCCTTCCTGATTTTAGATTTAACATGAAAACTGACAAAAAAAATTGCATCTATATGTTAATGTTGGTAAACATTTGACTCATCTAATACTTCAAGCTTTCTTGTATTGAAGTTCAAAGAGAGTTCCCATTGCCTTCAAAAAGTCTGGACCCACCAGAAACAGGTATGTATCCAGCCTTGATCTCCTCATTTTCTAATGTGAATACATTAAATTATCCAGCATGATTTCTTTCTGAATCTTGCTCTATGTACTGTTAAATAAGGTCTGAATGTTATTACAAAGTAAACAAGTACTTGCAATGTTAAAAGCTTGGCTACTCATCTTCTTTTCAAATGTGCCATAACTACACTATATAAATAAACTAAGAAAAGAGAATAAGATAATTCTTTATTAAGCAATATAGGGAAGAGTTATTTGCACATCTAAATTTTCCCCTTTGTCTTGGCTTCCAATTATAACATGATGAGGGACATACCACAAGAACTTGTATGAACAAAATAGGATTATTAGGTGTGATATGTCCTTTGCATAGCAATTCTTATTCATCTTCTTCCTTTTACTGTCTTATCATGTCTTTCTCCTCTGACTAATCGATATTTTTCAATGATTCATTATCATGGCTGCAGGGAAGTCATCATTATATTTATTTGTAGTATGAGGTAAACAATAAGTTCTGGTTTTCAGACATATTATTACAAAACAAAATCTGAATTTCATCTCCTTTTTTCAGCCAGTGTCCAACAACATGCAAGTGAAGTGTTCTGCCCTGTTATGTTGGAGTGCTCTCATGGTCCTTACCTGTCACTGTTCCTCTCTGCTCATCCTGTATTCCTGTGAGACATTTCAGGCCCTGGAACTTCTGGAATCAGTGCTGACAGCCACATTTTTCTTTCTATTTCTAAGAAATGTTCAGTCCTTCAGATAATCTATTACTTAAACAATTAAAAACACAAGACTTTTCAATAGTGGAATGGTTTCACCTGAGGGCAAAGTATCAAATTTAAGGCATTCTCCTTTCAGATAATGGCTTACCTTTTTACAGAGGCAGAAAGTATAAAAGAGAGAGACAACAAGAAGAAAGAAAGATCTCCTTGCTTGTCTAGAGACCCCAGAAAAAAAAAAAAAAAAGACTTTGAGATGCATGACTCACACACATTGTATCAGAAGCTCTGAATATTGTAAGTGCTAAAAGTACGAATACTTGAATTATGTGCAACCTAAAGAGCTACTCAAACTGGAAACAGGGAGACTGGGGCTTCTTGGAAAAATGAATGCAGAAAAAAATCCATTCTTCATTGATTATGACGAATATGATCTTGAAAGTTACTACATCAGCAAAAGAAGAGCCATGCTAAGGCTTTATAGCATGTAACTGATCCTGCAACTGAGGTCAGTCTGAATCAGCTGTAGCTTCACCTGAAATACAGTAATGTTATCAGTGTACCAGGTGCTATCAGAAACCTATTGAGGGGAAGTGGATTTTTTAGCATGTTTTTGTGATATTTCAAAAACATTTAGTCAAAAGAGGTTGCTAAATGTTTGCTCTAGAGATATACTCCCCAGAGATTATGATTTACTCTTCAAACTCATTTACACCCCAAATACCACTGATTTCTTCTAGAGGAGAAAAAGTCTAAAAAATCCCAGTCTTCATCTTTTACAATGACACTGTCAATCATTTAACAGCTGGAACGTTGGAAGTGAATTTGTTACTTCTGGTTTTTGCTACTTAATGTTTGACTCCTTCTGGAACACATGGGAGTAAGAGTGGGGACGAAACACATAAAATGTTGCAGACATTCTTTTAGCTACTGGTTTGAGAAATCCTGATGTAAAGGCTGAGACAGGTGGCAAGACCCTACATGGGCTGGCATGAGAACCTGGCCTGTGCATTTTCTGGATCATTTTCTGCCATAATGGCAGTGATGGTTGTGAGCAGATAAGGTCACCATGCAGGACGCTGTCAGGGCTTAACTGATCCATCGCTTTGCTCAGCATGGCTGCTGGTGTGTAATACGTTGAAGCAACTCACCTCCTAGTGGTAACAGAAGCCCCGCAACAAATAAATAAAGAAAGAAAAGGTGAGATTGTTTCTGACAAAACTGCTGTCCATATTTGTGCTGCATTATTAGGCAATTAACTCGAGCGCAGCAGGTATTAGAAATCAAGGAGAAAGATTTATGCATGATTTTCCACCTAGCAATAAAGTTAGAGAAGTTAAGAGCAAACTCAGTTCAAAGGCTGTTGTTAAAGATCATAAATTGATCAGGTTTTGACTTCAGTGAAAAAAAAAATAAATAAAAAAAAATTCCACTCCACCTCCTGCTAAAGAGCCTATAAGTAAAGCCAAAGAGCTTACACAGTTTTGAGCCAAAAGAGAGTTTGGCAACTGTTCAAACTGGAAAATAATTTGTTAAACTCCCACCGAAAATAAAAGTCCCATCGTTATCTATGCAATGCATATTTAATTCCTGTACAAGAAGGTGTGCGCATTTAACTCAATGCACAGTGACTGAGCTGTGTAGCCACCATTCAGCATTTTAATCTTAATGACTACCATGGTGCCAAACTGTCATCCAGCTCCACAGACTGCAGTTGATTTCAAATTACTTCAGGTCAAGCTCCATGTCTAATAAAGCCTAAATATACAGGGCTTCTTCAGAGTAATCTAAGGGAACATACAGGAGGAGTTAGAGAGCAGCAAATCTGAATCTTTCAGCAAAGATTAAGTCTTTTTATAGAGAAGGTGAGGAAAGGGCAGTATTGCATAGGACAGTTTGGATAAGCAGCCTGAAATCCCTGTGGCATGTGTTGCTGAATGCTGTTTGAGGGTGATTTAGTGTACTCTTATTAAAATGCTTCAAAGTGTTTGCATTTTTATTGCCTACTTTGTTTTAATCTATAGTAATTTCCACCATGTTCTAATCTGTCAACTTCATCGTATATTTGCGAACACTCTCTACTCAAGTGGCTCCACTATGGAGCTGAAGTGCAGACAGTCTTGTTGATAGGCCCTTAAAATCAGCTTAATTATTAAATTCCCTTCAAACATTCTTTAAATTCACAACAGTTAGTGTAACCAACACTGTGAATCTAATTTTCCTCCAATGCAATGTGGAAATAAGAATCTCCTTGTGCAAAAGGCACAGGTCATTCTGCTTCAGAGCATGACATTACCTCGTTTTGCCACTAAACGCAAAATAAAGTATGATTGTAGCATGCAGCATGATTAGGGTTAGGCAAGGTATGCCTTAGCAGTGGACAGCAGACTAGGGCAAAAAACAGTCTTAAAGAGCAAGAACTCCTCCAGTTTCCATGAAAGTTAACACGGATCCAAGTCCAACCTAAAGGGCAGCACCATCAGCATCACATACCACTTGAGCAGTCAGCTCTCCAGTCACTCCAGCAAGAGAGGCCCCCTTCATGAGTTCATGTTTTTCCTCCACCAGGAGAAACCTAAGAAAGCTGTGGCAAAGAGATGAGAGGTAGAGGAGGGAGAGAAAGCCAGTCGTCTCCCAGCTCTCCTTCCAGTCAGCAGCGCTCATTATTTCAGCTACACTGGTACAGGCAGTCAGTAAGGCTCCCAGGACAAGGCTGCTTGCTCACTGTCTGTGCTCTGAAGCTCTATGCCACCACTGACTTTTGCCCAAAGTGCAGAGCAGCCTTAGCCTGGCCCTGCATCCCTCCACCGTCAGCTAAACGGCACATGCAACAACAGCAGTGAGATAAAGTGGCACAGGCTTGTGCTTGGGCTGGCATCCATCCGAGGGGCTCTGCAGAGCCCCAGGGAACATATTCTCAGTAATGGCAAAGCCTGGACAAAGCCTGTGCCATTGCATCTGCATTATTACTGTTGCTTGTCCTACCTACATTCAGCCAGTGAAGCTTGCTAGCATATGCTGCGGTCATATGTTCAGATATGCTGGATGCACCTTGGAAACAATCTCTGGATTATCCATGATGTGCCCATCACTACAATATCTGGGTGCTTATAAAATTGTGCAGAACTTGAAGAATTACTGATGCAGGAGTGATAAATAGTTTGATTTTAACTTATTCTGTAGGGTATTCTTATCCTAGGAGACAACAATGTGGATAATAGGAATTCCACTGCAGTAATCTTTAATGGGGGGAGACCATAATTAGGCATTCGAAGACTTTACAAAGGACTGTATGGCATTTTTCACACTCAAAATCTTTAGCCTATTAGAGGATGCCATTCTAAAAGGTATGCTTTAGCTTAACTTGGTGTTACCCAACCCGACAAAGGACTGCAGGGTTGTATTGTGTAGTTTGTGCTATTTGAGAGTTCACACAGATGAATGGCTGGTTATTATGGTCCCTCTCCTGAAAATTATTAATCTATTCCTAACACTTTAATGCATAACACATAAATTGCTTGAGCTCAAGAAAATAATTCTATTATTTCACTGGAGTTTATTGTGATAAAGTTAAAAAAGCTACAGTACAGAAATCTGTTATTCAGCTGACTGTCCTGGATAAGAAGCTAATGCAACTCCCACTCTTTGAATATTAGCCAAAATATTGAAATCTTGGTGATGTTTTCAATTTGACAAATTGGAAATGCCCAGAGGAGGTGACACTTATTATGGAGAACAGTTTTTAGGAAGTAAAAGGGATTAAAATAAAAAAAAGCTTGGGGGACTTGCAAGCAGCCATGCCATGTGGCTCTGTCTCTCAAGCTCTTACACCCCCATGCACTTTCTATGCACATAACTGAATTTTCCAAAAGACTAGTGATATTCAGCACTCAATTTCAAATGTATGTCAATGTGTTTTTGTCTTTAGGTATAAGTAGATTTTTGTTTTGAGGCAGAGAAGACATGGAGTGTTATGTTTCTGCATATAACACCCATACAGCTTTAGATTTTGTCATAAGGCCAAACATTTAGTAGTTGCGGGGGTTGAGCCATCTGGGAGAGAAGTCTGTCTGTCTCTAACTATGCAGTTACATCTAAGTGGGGACCCTGTTTGACCACTGTCACTGTAGCATCTGGTTGCACCTAATGAAAAATAGAAATAACTAAATATTTCTCATGGCTTAAGTCTTCCTTTCCTGTTACTGAGAATAACAGATATTTTGTTATAGGAAGGTTGATTATTTCTGATGTGTGTGTTTAAGAGGAGAGGATATTAAAGGAATGTCCTTTATATTGGTCATTTATATGGTCGATAACATTTTCTATGAGAATCTATAGGCTAGATCAATGTACTCAATAAGAATCTCTAGACTAGCCCAGCTCCAGGACAAATCATGGTCCATAGACATGCTTCCCTTCTGTTAATCCACAAAAGTTTTGCCAAAAACTTTGAAGTCAAAGAAATCAAATACCAAGAAAGTTATTGTAGAACATTTGTAGTTTAAAGGCTTTTCCTTTTAAAAATGGCATCTATGCATGTATCAGTCTCCACAAAGTCTCCTCTAAATGACTTTCATTTGTGACCTGCACAGAAAATAGGATGCAATGGATTTTACCACTTTTAGTGGTGAAGTTCAAAAAAAGACATTTCTTCTAGATCTTTGCCTCAGATATAGCTTTTGTCATTCAACTGGGATAAAAAGCTAGGACAGATGTGATAAAACAAACCACAAAAGGAACCCAAAGAATACCCGGAATGTCTGCAACATACTTACTCTACTCTCACTAGCTATCCAAGAACATCCAGCAGAAAATTTGTTTTTTCACAGTGTCTCCAAGCTGGATGTACAGCAGGGTTACAGCATTCATCTACTTATAAGAAATATAACATGCTATGCTCAGTTCCCTGCCAGGCTAAATCTTAGAATGAGAAAGACTTTACTTCATCTTTTCCCCAAAAAAGAAATTATAGCCATTCATTGAGAAATACATTAGGAAGTGTATTTATGAAATTGTGAGTTTGCCAGAGTATTTCCCACTAGCTTCAGTAACATTCTGACAGGTAAGTTCAGGTTCCATACTTCCCTTCACATGAAACACAATTACTTTCACTGAGATAAATAGCTGTTAAAATGAAATATATTGTTTTTTATACCCCATATACATAAATACACAGAGTAGAGTACCATTTGAATATGAATTATTTAATTCCAAAGCATAAATACAAACAAACAATATTCAAAATATATGTAAACAGATCTTTAGCTGCTGAATATCAACACAATGGCCAAATTGTGAAATTAGGAGTAAGAGAATACCACAGTAGCAGGGTGCTTTACCTGAGTTAATGCTGCCTGCTTCTCACTAGAACTCATTAGCCTTGATGAAGCTCTCGGCTAACATTGTTACACAGCAGCTGGTACCCAGGCTAATTTGTTTAGAGCTGGTTTGGGTAACTCTGCACCACACACTCTTTCAGTATAGACTTACCACACAAAGAATGTTTCAATTCAATTTACAAGGAAAACTCCATGGCTTTTGCATCCAAAAGGTCAGATTATTTCATCATAAGAGTCCTTCTGACTATATTATCGGTGACTAAAATTATCATTAATATTTCACTTGCTTTTAAGGACATACGAAAGGCCTGAAAAATAGTGCTTGTTGAGCAGATCTATTTAATCAAAAAAGATCTAAAGTTCTACACAGGCAAAAGGTATACTTTAAAATCAGTTTGTAATATAAGTTTTGGAGGGTTCTTGGATGATGCCATCATTGGACATTTTAATTTCCATTGCCCTACATCTTTTATAATAAATTATGCAAAGTGGATGTAATATGTTACAATTTTATCTGAAAGGATTTAATTTTGCTTGCTGAAAATGAATGGCAGAGAGGAAGGGAGAACATACAGGGATCTGTAACTCTCAGTGGTCTAATTTATAGTTGGGACTACAGTCAGAAATCTTATAACTAGGAGACTGAGAATATTAGCTAGAGCTAGGCAAACCACATTTCTCATGCTGCTTTTCCAGCTCTTCTCCTGTAAATCCATGTCATGTCAGCATCAAGCCTTTCTACAGCAGATGAACATTTGTTCTAGTTATGTATTTGGGAGAAAAAGATGTACTGAGGACATTAGCAGGTAGTCACAGATGTGTTTATTATATGTACAATAAAAGTCAGATCTCTGAAACCAAACCAATAGAGGCTTAATATTATTCCTTGCATTTCTTGCCAGATAAGATGGTTTTGTAACGTTTAGTCAGAAAGAGGCTGTAACAAGGCAAAGTTGTGTGCAAGAACTAACATCTGAGGCTTGATCCTCAAGCTTCGCTGAGACCCTGATGCAACTAAACCATCCCCATTATGTCTTTAGTACTGGGATAAGGTAGCCTAGCTCTCACTCTAAAATATAGTAACTTAAAGCTCCTCCTAATTTGTGGCTGCCCATACTGATCCCTAAGGACTTTCCTGGAGGTAGCATTCTATGTCTATTCTATGTCTATTCTGATACGGGACTAGAAAGAGAGAGAGCAGGCAGGAACCAAATGGAGGTATTAAGTGATGACTAGCAGATAACAAACACAATGCAATAAAGGATAAAATAATCACGTTCATTTTCTATATGGGAGTTGCTTTTCTTTCCCACCCCTTTTCTCTTCTTAAGTCTTCCTTGTTAGTGCAAGGTCTACAGGCAAGTGTGAAAAGCAGTCCAGACATAACAAAAACATGATACAGTGGCATGAAGTCTAGTTGGAGAGTTGGAGGCCAGTAACTAGCGGTGTACCCCAGGGGACAATATTGGGGCCAATCCTATTTAATATCTTCAATAAAGATCTAGATGATGAGGCAGAGTGGGCAAAGTATATGCTCAGCAAGTCTGCTGATGACACAAAGCTGGGAGGGGTGGTTTGTACACTGGAGTGTCATGTTGCCATCCAGAGGGACCTCAATAAGCAGGAGAAAGGGCTGACAGGAACCTCATGAATTTCATCAAGGGGAAGTGCAAAGTCCTGCAACTGAGGAGGAACAACCCCGGGCACTCCCCATCTGGAAAGCAGCTTGGCAGAATAGGACCTGGGATGTCCGGATAGACATCAAGTTGAACATGAGCCAGCAATGAGCCATTGTTGCAAAAAAAAAGGCTAATGATGCCCTGGGCCTCATTAGGCAAAGTCGAGGGAGGTGATACTTCCTCTCTACTCAGCACTGGTGAGGCCACATCTGGAGTGCTGTGTCCAGCTCTGGGCTGCCCAGTACAACAGAGACATGGACATACTGGAAAGAATCCAGTGAAGGGCCATGAAGATGATTAAGCACCTCTCCTATGAGGAAAAGCTGAGAGAACCGGGCAGTTCAGTCTGGAGAAGAGAGGGTGCAGGGGAAGATCTCATAAATGTATATAAATTTCTGAATAGAGGGTGCAGAGAGGATGGAGACAGCCTCTTCTTAGTGGAGCCCAGTGGCAGGACAAGAGGTAATGGGCACAAACTGAAACACAGGAGGTTACTCTTAAACGTCAGGAAACACTTATTTTACTGTGAGGGTACCTTGGAGATATTCAAAAGCTGCCTGAACATGGTCTTGGTCAAGCTGTATGGCCCTGCTTGAACAGCGGCTTGGACCAGATGACCTCCAGAGATACTTTCCAATCTCAACTCTTCTGTGATTCTGTGATACCACATGAGAAGAGACTATACAGCTTAGGAGGGATATACCACATTGATATGTCCCAATTTATGTTGTTTCCCACATCATGAGAGAATGAGGGAAGAACACAGGTAGATTCACACATATCCATCTCCAAAATCCTTCAGTAGTTCTCCTTTTACTCCAACCTTTAAATGAAGAATCCAGAATGAAGGAGACAACAAAAAGTCTTTGAAAGGAGAGAAGCCAAATATATACAAAGTTTAGTTCACTAGGATTACCTTTCAATCTCCCCACTGTTAAGCTTCTTTCTCAAAACTCTGTCTTTCTGCAACAGGTACTGAGGATTAAAAAACTGTATCGATTCTCTTTTATGGCCTATAAGCAAAGCACTGAAATAAGAGAGTTAGGTTCTTTTCCAAATACTGTTCTATTGCATGAACTTGAAAGACTAGATTGTTTTACTTCACTCTGCTTCTTTGTCCATCTGTATTATAGGGATAATACTTCTGACTTTGTTTCTATTACAGTTGGGATTTACTGATAAAAACTATGTGGACTCTGTCCTTACGTGTATTTCAAAAAGGCAGCACTTTATCTCTACAGGCATTACATACATACATCATTTGTAGTAGTCTGTACTAATCAAGTCCTGTTCTTTACTTATCCCCTGGATGTGAAAACACGTGAGACGTGTGGACATTGTGCTCTTTTCTCTCCTTCTAGAGTGGAGACAGTGAAGAGCAGTAATGAACATTGCCTTGAAGACTTATCGTATTATAAATTTGGGGTAAGAGAATGAGTTTGTCTCTGTGGTCTGTGTGAGATGTCTTTTAGACCTCTGAAACAGAAATTTGCCCTATTACTGTAATATGTAACTGTAGCGTTCTGCAATGGCTGCTGATGTTCTGTATCACAGTCATATGGCTGCAAACAGGTTTGTGTTGACACATAATCGGGTGCTAATTTGTCTCCTGTAGCTGCCAGACACATTTCTGGTCTTGTAACAGGGAAGTTGCCATGATGTTAGATCCCCCCTTTCTCTTCTTCCCTAGCAACACCATGACTGTCTCCCACATTGCTTATCAGACTTATTCCAGGAGCGTGGTTCAGATTTCAAAGCAAAGCAGATTTTTGAAATTATTCTCAGATCTCTGGCTTTGCAACCACTTCATTGTGCCTTTTTACCATATGAGAAATTCATTCTTTCCCTTGAGTGGGGCATGCTGAACTTTCCCTTTTGCAGCACCTTCTGGTTTCACTCTCTCATGCATGCTAACTTTCACAGCCTGACAATAGTCAAGCAAAGAAAAATCATTATTCAGCAACTCAAAATCTCCAGAAGTAAGAAGAGTACTCCTGTGAACTTGGTATGCTGTATGGTTGAATCTGACCCATGCTTCTTAAACCATAAGCCATCTGTTCTTGAGCCATCTGGATTTGCTTTGAGTCCTGATGGGCAGATAGCATTGCTGAAAGGAAGCATGTGTTAAAACAGAGCAAAATAAATGTCACCAGTCACCGGTGTGGAACTTTAAACAGAGAGATTAAATGTAAGACACTGTAGGCTGCAAAGTTCCTCTTTTTTTCTGGATAATGAGGGATTTCTGTTATTTTTCAAAGACAGATCTTTTCACAGTAAAACACTTACACAAAATGTTCCTTTTAACAATTTCATATAACAACCAGACATTTTTTAGCACAACAGTATGACCATCTATCTTTATTACAGCAAAAACTGACAAGGGAAACATACAGCAGTAGCCCTTTGATCTTTTATCATGTCACTAATAAGGAAGGAGTTTATAGTGAACTGATGCCAGCCTTTCTATGAGTTGAATGTTTCTTCCCCACCAATCATTCAGTAAAAACAGGTTTGATTTTGACCCTAGCGGAATGTACACATTAGTTAATCAAGCCCAAAACAGCACCCAAAGCTCAAAACCTCTGAGAATTGTGACCTTTTAAATGTGAAGACACCATTTGTAAGACAGGCACATCTTTAAACATCGTTTCCCTGAGTGGCTGTTTGAGAGGCTGTATGAGCCACGCAGGAGCCCACTGCGCTTCACCACCAGGACACTGCAGCAAAGCCCAAAAGATGCTTAAGGATCATGTCACAGTAGACTTTGATTCAATACCTAAAAAGTACTTACCCATCATCCTCTGTGAAAACAAAAGTGCTCTCTTCACCTGTGGATATGCCCAGTAACTTACATGGCATGCATAGCATCCCAAGCAACGGCAAGAGGAAGGGCTACAAAGCTTTACACCTGTAGCCTGCACATAGCCAGACGTTTGCCCCTCACATCCAGCCACTGCAGGTGACTGCTTGTTTGAAATATCTGAATGCCCCTTTGACAAAGGACTGCCTCACGAGCTATGCACTGTGAATGACTAATTGGATGCAAAGAGAAGCTGATACAGCTTTAATGTGGGAACTTTGTGTTATTCAAACAGCCAGTTCTGTTTCATAAATCACACATCTGAAATTATAGGAACAGTTGAAAGTCAGGTTTTGGATTGTAAACAAAGAACCTACTAAGCTGCAGTGCCCTGGTTTGGCTTTCCCAGAATTTGTCTTTGTCCTCATACCGAGTAACACTTCTATTGATGATTCAGTATGAAAGTGTTACTGATAAAGCTTGTGGGTGTACAGATACCAGCAGAATTGCAAATGAAGCAGGGAATAGATCATGTACAAGATGCTGGTAAAAAAAGGTGAAGGCAAAATTTATGCAATTTAAAATGGCCTAATGTAGAAACAGGACAAGAAGACAGATGTCATCCTGATAGGATAGGAAACTTCATCTAAGAAAATTATAATTCCAAAATCACTTTGCAAACCATAGTGGATGATCTGTTGAATATGAGCTACAGTAAAATGATGTAGCCAAGAAGTATAACACACTAGGGAAGCTCTGTCATCTGCATAATTGGCACTAGGATACAGTCTAATGCCAGTATCCACATTTTGACAAGGAATCAGACCAGAATCATGAGAAATATTGAACAATTGGAAAACTCATCCTATAATGAATGACTCAAAGACCTGAATTGACTAAGCTTATTAAAAAAAAAAAAAAAAAAAAAGGCTAAGAGCAAGAGCTGAGATGAATACAGTCTTTAATGTACCTATAGGGGAAAACAGTCAATAATGAAGGGGCATCCAAACCAACAGGCTAAGGTTTGGAAAGATGCTACAGCTGGAAGCTGAGACTCAAGCCATTCAGGAAAAAATGTCAGGTGTGTATTTTTAACAGCTTTATCTCATGTTTGGGTAGTTTTTCAGAAGTTATGGTCTAGTTCTTGAACAAATTCACCTAGTAAATTCCCATGTCCTTCCTGTAGAGGATGTCACAGATGATGACTGTGTTCCTTTCTAGTTATAGATTACAAGTGGTACAGGAAGAATTAAGCATCTCTTGAATAAAAATATTCAGTTATAATTCTGCCCTGTTCCACTGGAAGGGCAAAATGCCAATAAGCAGATGGACTGTGATCTGTAGGTTACAGTGGGGTTTATCTTTCCTATTTTAATTGCAAGAAGGTAGCCTAAACTAGCTGGCTCTTCCAGGTTTTTCTGTTGTCACTTGAAAAAAGATAAATGTCGCCAGAGGAGCATTCATGCCATCCATCTCTTTCCTTGATTATAGAATAAACATAGACAACCAGATAACTACTTCTAAGCAGATAAATTAAGAAAAAAAGAGTCACACCATAGAAGCAAAGAAACAATAGGTCACATTTGAATGATTGTTATTTCCTGTTAAATTTAATTTTGTAAAACTTCATTGCTTGAAAAAATTCATAAATGCCAAAATAACTGAACACATTAAAAATAGTTTTCATGGACTGAGAAGTTTTAGAGTGACCGTTTGCCATTATTAATTTCATTTTATAAGCTTTTATTTCCTTTATGTTTATGTTATCAAACACTGCTGAAGCAGCATCTACAAGACTTTGACATCACTCAAAATTTCATTACAAAAAAATAGTGTTTAAAAGATTTTTTCATTAGTCTTGTTCAATCACAATGAACAATAGAAATGTTCATTGTTATGGCAACAGCAATCTTTGCTTACATCCTATAACTTCACCTACATAAGTGGTTTTACACTCTTTCAACCTGTGGGCTGAAAGCTTTTGGGTGAGATAAAGCAGCAAAGCCCTGCTGAAATCACTGCTATTTCATGCAAGGTCATAGGATGATGAATACAATTAAAAAACAGCTAATAAATAGTTTTGAGTACGTATTTCTTTTATTAGAAATATATCTATAGAATCATCATTTTTAACAAAAATTCTTTCTCAAATGAAAATTACTTCAAATATGTACGATGTTAATTCAGTACAAAATGTTAGTATGATATCTCCATGTATTTTCATTATTAATAGTGCCAAGTCAAGGCCAAAGCCTTTTGAAGGAAATTTCACTCAGCCCTGAATACCATGTTACATTTGTAGAACATGAATTAAATGGTCATGGGCCAGGAGCCAGGCTTGCAAGAGTTTTCAGCTGTGAAGTGGAGGCTATTAAGAGTTATCAGCTGTAATACATGTATCATTAATAGTGCATGAGCTATTTTGAGCAATATACAATCTGACACAGAGCCAGATCTGCCCTTATCGTTACTCATACTGCCGTTACCGATACCTGCCACCCCCACTACCATGGTACCCTATAAAAATAGTTTGTAAATCTCTGCTTTAAATGATTTAGGCTGTCGTTACAAGCAGACTGGATGTGGGAACCAAATGCTCTCCTACTTCAGGGACAAGCACAGCCTTGTCCAGAAGCTGTCACCAATCAGAGATACCCCAACTCCACCAGAATGCACACTGATGTTTAGAGCCCCAGAAGGCCACTAAAACAAATGAGGATAGCTGAAGCTTCCCAAACCACCAGCCATTTCCATGCTCCACAGGTTTCCTTCTGCAGAAGGAGTCATCAGGGAGCAGCATCTGATGATTTTCCTTCCGACTTGTACCAGCAGAGCAGTTCAAATCAGCCATACAGTAGAATTTGGCAACAGAACTAATCACTCAGCCCTTTGACAAAGTTCAGATCTGAATCCCAGGTACATTGTCCAGGCTCATTTCTACCTTTAAAATCCTGTTCTAGTTAAATGAGACTTTTTCTACAAACTTAGGAGGGGAAGTGTAATTTAGGAGAGTGGAAAGTATTATTTTAAGGTTGATTAATTGAGTATACACCGTGCTGAACATCACTTCCAGAGGCAAGGGGCACATTGTGTTACCAAATGATTATTTAATGACTCATAATCCCTGTGCATGAGATGTCACTTCTGAGGAATTAGTTTTAAATGGGGTAGTGGTGTCTACTCAAGATGTGGCGCTAGATGTCAAATCATCATAATAGCTACATTTTTGCATCAGCCAACATAGAATTTCAGCAGTTTGTAGCTGGAATCACTCATGCATATACCCACCACTGGACTGATTCATGACTGCAGAGTAAGGAAAATTATTTTTAAAAAGCTTTTGGTGCCAAGTATTATACATTGATAAATTAAACTTTGAACCAAAATATTTGCATTCCCACTTTCGAATGTCTGGTTCAATTCAGCACTTGCCATTTGAGTTGGCTAACTGCCCTCCTATTGCTACCCAGTCGCTACCTACACGTAGAACACATGCAGTATCTCACGGCAGAATACTGTTCACAGATTTACCAAAAACATGAAAAAATGGAAGATATCCAGAGGCAGCAAATGTTGTATACCAGATTTGCAGGATTCATCATTTTATCTGCCTTCAACAACACATTTTACAGACTACTTAATGCAAACTTCTATAGAAAAAAGAAAATTACAAAACAGTGAATAGAAATGCTTCTTCTAAGAAAAGCAGACATTGAACTGCTTTGGTGTGTATTTACTAAAAAAGAATTGTGGGGCATTAATAGCAGGTCCATATGGTCTTCATAAAATACATTTCATTGTCCTGATTTAGAAAAGTACTTGAGAATATATGAATGGTTGTGCTGGGTCAGATCAAAAGGCCAGCTAGATCCAGCAACATCTTTCTGACAGATGCTAACAAAGTTCCCAATAAATGTGTTCAACTGAACTTAACTGTGGGTTTAAAATAAACACTACTAAACAGAGACGGAGTGAGCTACTGAACTAGAGCCTACTTCGGAGATTATAAACATGCTGCCTAGCATTATACTGCCATGGAAAACCAAAATCATTATAGATTAATATGTAGAAGTTTCAATATCTGCCTTGTGTAGATTCAGTAATCTTGACCAAAAGTGGCAGTCAGAGGGCAAAGAAAAAGCCACCATTTCTGAGGAAAGAATTTTGAACATGATGAAGTAACAAATTAAATAATATTCAACATTTATTTAAAACTGACTGAAAAATGCTTATAGAATGACATGAAGTGTTTGGCAAACATACAGGAAGACTAAAATGTATTGCCTCTAACCATTGATAACTCCTTGTTTATTTCTAGCACATAGAAATGCAAAGCCTCTGAGATAAGTACAGGATCAAAGCCTTGTGATAACGTTATTTTACCTAATTTTAACAATCCAAAATTAGACATCTGTTTAGTTTTTAATAGAAAGATATGGGCACTTACAGAGGATGAGTCCAGTGTTTAAGGCAGGTGATGTATGCCATCCACTGGAGCCATTTTTCACTTTTGCTTCCACTGGCTGTAGGGGCAATCCAGACCGGACATCTGCCTTTTAAACAGCTGAAGTTAACTAAAATGAACACCACCTCAATGTCTGATCAATGGAAGAAGCAAACAGATCTTTTTTTTTTCCCTTTTTAACCATGGTTTAAAATCTATTTCTTCCATCTCTAATCTGAAAAAAACACAGTGCTTAGCATTTCCAGAGTACAAAGCATTTGTACTAGTTACAATTAATTTCTTTAAGATAGCATGGATAAAATATTACCAAATATTATCGGACAAACAAAACAGATAAATTTAAAAGATCTAAAGTAAATGTTTCTACAGAGAATAAAACATCTTGGGCTAAACAAAGATATTCTGAAGTTAATCAAAGTTGTGGGGAAAAAAATCACAAAAATTAATCCTTTCTTGTTATTGACATTTAAAGAACAAACAGTATTTTACCCTAATCAGTAAACATTTATTTCATATTCTAATGACAATTAATGTCTACATTTATCCGTTGAATAGCAGTGTGTTCTGATCATTCATGTTCAGCCAAGTGTGATCTGGAAGGTTCTTCAAAAATATATGCATGGGTCTGTTAATTTCATCCCATAGCTTCTTTTAGTAACATATTATACATGCTCCTTTCAAGTGGATCATTGCCATGGCACGTGACTGTCACTGTCTCCTTTTTAATCAGATTTATAATTTCTATGATAAATGTTAATGGCTGTGTTATCGCATTATCATTCATAAAGTTGGGTGGAGGACTGCCCAATGTCACAAGCAATCTAACGTGGAGCTTCACAAACACTGATAAGGTGCTGCTTATTCTGCCTTATTTTTGATGGTATATGCAGGGGTTAAGAGGAGTGGCTAGCAGGAGTTTCATTCTAGAATTTGGGTCAAACATGGGTGCATGCCACATCTAAGCATCTAAAGAAACAGCATGATCTTTCAAGATGCTGAGCTGCCATCATTTCTGCTGACTTCACTGATCACTGAAGAAATTGTTTTGAATAGAACTAACAAGGCACAAGACCACAGGCACACGCTGTTGTATGTTGAGATGGCTGGAGGAGATCAGACAGCTCTTTCCATTTGTTATCTTTTACAGCTGCTAATTAGACAGGCCATTTTAGATCCATGTGTGATGTGTTCATCATTCAGCATCTAATGAACTATGTGGGATGTAGATTTTAAGAGGTTTGTAACAAACCGCTTTAGAGAGATATTCTCAGTTGTTCAGATGAAAGAACCAAATGTAAAAGAGGTATTTAGGCATGATGATGTGCAGTATTTTCACTCTTTCTTTCAGGATATCAAATCTAGGAGGAGCATAGCCTGAAAAAAAAAAAAACAAAACAAAAAAAAAAAAAACAACAAATTAGACACCTAAGCATGATACATAGTGAATGGGGGAAGACACCTAAAAATTAAAATCAAAGCAGGATACAGAGAAAAATCCAAATAGATGGAGTTCTATGAAAATCTGTGCATCGCCTGGTTGAGGATACATGTTTGCAGCCTTATGATGTGCTTCTGTGCGACTCAGACACTGAGCTGAAAATAATAGTGTGAGCTGAGGCACTTTAGATGTCCATTCCAGGAGACTTCTGAAAGTGATGGTGACTCCCTTCCTATTGGGTGCTGACCTACTGGTTGAACCACTACTTCCCTGATATATGTGAAACATAGGTCCAATTAGTCTTCAGTTTAAAGGCTTTCAAATCCACAGTTCCTGTAGAATAAATCCAGACAGAAACCACTTTTGGAAGCTTTTTTGAAGGTGTGCATTCAAGAATGCAAGATTCAATACACCAGGAGACCAAGGGGAAGTCTAACTCATTAGCTGAGTGTACCCTGAGCAGCAGGGACCAGAATCCACACCTCCCATTCCCTGAGTGTTCACGCTCTGACACTAGTAGGCAGCTAGACTTTATTCCTTGGACATGAGTTTTGAGTGGTCTGTGATTTTGTGATAACCTTGAATTATTTGTTGGGGGGGGGGGTCACAGGTTAGGCCACTCAGAGGGTTTAGAGGGTACTTACAGTTTGCCTAGGAGTCACATGTATGTCAGCAGATGAGGTACAAGTGCAGTAGCAGAACTGCAGGTTCTTCTGAGGCTAAAAGCTCTCTGAAGCCTAAGTAGTTTAGCCTGTCTGTTTGTGAATTATGGCCTTGATGTAGGCACCTAAATTCCACCTCAGTTGTTCAGAAATGCTTTTTTTGGACCTCACCCCATGTTCCCAAATAGTCAGCCAGGAATCAATAGTACAAATGGTGCTGTTTGGGAAAGCAGGGATAAATCAAATGAACAAAAAGCAGAAGGACCCCATTAGCCAATATTCAGTCTCATTTTATTGGTTTTGCCATACAAGTTTGTTAAAAGAAAATACCTAGTTCTCAGTACATTGAAACCATTGCTGAGTACATCGTCAGCTCTTCGCTGTATGAATTACACCCTTGGTTCTTCAGTGCAGTTCATTGCCCATCACTGACATGGAACAGGATTTCCTTTCTCTTAAAAGATGTTGGCAGTTGGAGGCTGTATGTATCTAGGTCATTCCTCTTGGGTACAGCTCTCTATCTCATCTGATTAGAAAGAGAAACAACCTGCCACTATATGAGAAAGAATTCAGTTGGTGTTATTATTCCAAATATCCTGTATGTGTTTTGTTGTTTCCTAACTACTTACAAGAAGATTTCTCAGAATAAAAACTTGGCTGACCAATGAGCAGGTTTCATAGCTGATCTCTGAATATTAACTATGTGCCTTAAAGCAAAGTCTCAGAAATGTAGTCCTCCCTTGAACCCTTTAAATTTATATTGTGAAAGATATGCCTTGTAACAACAAAATGCTCTTTATTTATAGTCTTGTATGTACTTTTAGGATCTTGACATACTCGTTAATTTAACTGGAAGGAGAAAATTAAGCTGCAGTAACAATTATTACTATTATTATTATAACTACAACCAGATTGTGCATAGAGTTTTCCATCCACAACTCACAAAGGTGTTAAATATCATTAGAGCAATTTTAGAGATGGAACAAAGAAGAGAGATGACTTGCCTGATGTGACCAAACAAGTTATAGCCTTCAGTCACATTTGCTGACACACCCACATCTGTGATATGGCTTTGCACAGCAGTTTGTGAGGTCACTAAATGCTCTCTCTGTTCTGGACGTGAACATTAAGTTGATTCTGTAGGCATGAAATCCTGGAAAGAAGCAATAGGTACCTAGGGAAATGTGTGTGTGCAAGAGAAAAGGGAGACAGAAAATAAAGAGTGATATTTTTTATTCAGAAAGGAGCACTGTAATGTGGAGGAAGAGAACAAACAACTGAGACCTAAGCATATATTTTCCAGAATGAAAAAATAGGAAAAAGAAGAAAAAAGCTAGAAAATACTATAAAACCCACAGGTTTCAGAAGGAGGAAGTGGAAAGAAAGAGAAAAGAAGAGGAGCAACAAGGGGAGAAATGACAGAACTTTCTTCACAACAAGAAGCAGGAGCATTCACAGAGAGGAGTTGAGCCATCCACAGGCACATAGACAAAAAGGAACCTGATGGAGAACCTTTGTCAGCTGCAACTTCAGGTTGTCCCCTGAGAGCCACCCATCTACGAGCTGCTCTAACATACCGACAAGCCACGTCTTGTTCAGCAGCATGGGCCTAAGATGTTCAGTGGCGCCTGGGTTTGCTCAGCCGCGTGCTGATGTGGCTTGTCACTGGGGAGCAACGGCACCCAGTGGGATCCCCAGTGCAAAGACGGCCGGGAGGACTTCTCAGCAGGTATATGGTGCTGGAGACAGATTCCTTCCTTATATTGGAAGGAAGCAGTAAATCAGCTAGAAGGCAGCATATTTTCCTTTGACTATTCACACTCTTTTGAAAATAAAGGAACGAACACCAAGGGTCAGGCATTTTTTTCAGCTGTTTAAGGCCCTGGGGAAATGATGACTCAGCTTGTATTTTATTTGCCAGTTCTAGGGCTGAGAAAGTAAGTGGCATGTGGCACACAAATCTGGTAATACGCCTACAAAAATTAGCAAAGGAATTAAAAAATATAGACAAGGTTAAAATGTGTCTCAAGCAGGAGAAAGCAGTCATTTCCAAAGAGGATGCTTGTGGATGAGTAAAATGTAATTGATTTACTTTGGCCGACTTGTCTTTTGAGTGACAAATAGATCAAAAGTTTCACCAGTGAACTGCTGGCAGACATCAGCAACTGTCCCAACCCATATTACACTAATTAAAATACCAGTACACTGTATAAATTTCCATGTAACTCCAAAATGGCTGAATTTAAAAATACTAAAACTTTCCCATATTCATGCATTCCCAAAAGAGTTTTTCCAGGCTTCTTCAGAAAAATAAATAAACAAAGCTGAGCTATAGTTGACACTAAAATAGTATTTGGTGGACACCAAACATGACATTTCGGCTAAGTGACAGTGCTCTTTGTGTGACTCGAAGAGGTTGGAAGAGCATAAAGTCACAGACAGAAATTTCCACAGTGGTTTTGTCAAATGCTTTCAGCACAAAATTCTAGGCACACACAGCACAACACATCTAATAATCCTTTTCTGTTTCTATTTACTTCTCTATATATTTTTTTCTTAAATAACATGAAAATTAAATGTCAAAATTTTCCATACTTCGAGAGTAAGATTGTTCTAAATATTCAAAAGTTAGAGTATTTGGCTGTCCCCCATAAACATATGTGCACATGCTATGAGTCTAAAAAACTCAAAAGCCTCTGAGAAGGTTTGACTTTACATTTAGTGAGTCATTGGGAGTTTAAGACTTTAATCTACATAAATATGATTCTGAAGCTGAGATTTCCTCAAAACACAGAATTTCATTGCTCCCATTGAAGTCAATGGGAGTTTTACCAATATAATATATATGTAGATGTTAGAACATAGGATAAAATTTATGTTTGGAAGTACCTGTCAGATACTTTCATGAAAATGTGTCAAGCACAGAGAAATGATAATCTAAGTACTTCTTGGAACAGACCAAAAGGAAGGCCATAAATAATTCATCCTTAACATCCTACATACTATTTTTGAGTACTTGAGACAGTATTTCACCATAAATGTATACTAGGGCATGAACTGAAGACTGCAAGTCTAACATAAAAACTGAAAATAGAATTGTCCTTTTCGCAAATTGGGCCATTCTTCTATTTATTATAATTCCTGTCTGTGAGAAAGCTCAAAATGACAGCCTTGTCTGATTTTGGATCAGTCTGGAAGAATCTTTTCTTCATGGTAATCACCTTCCTTCCAGATTGTCTCTGTTCCAGAAAGTTCTCAACGGACAAGCCAGGGAGCCTGTGTTCATCCCATGAGTACCCAGACTCCTTCCCTAGGTATTGCCAGCATTCTTAAGGCAACTTCTGCTGCCTCACTGTCACTCCTATTCATTCAGCAGATTACTTAGCACAGAGGTCCCTATGTCACACATTTCTCATATATCTGTTGGCCTCTTCTTTCTTCCAGGACTGGACATAAGAATCACATCATCCTTTAAGACAAAAAATACTTATTGATCTGTACAGTCTTTGGTGGCAGGTAATAAAGTTAAGCATAGGATCTTTTTCTCCTTTTTCAGTCTTCCAGGGGGGTCTAATCCACCCTCTGATTTGAGTTTGGCTCAAAATTTAGTCTAAAATTTCCTGCAGTCGCTTATGGTAGAGACAGTGCACCACTGGAAGCACAAATTCTTATCTCAACAGATGGATTGGTGTGGAAGTGATCTGTAGTCTTGTGATGTTGACTGTCAAATCTACAGATCAAGAACATCTGTTATTGCCTGAACTGTGAAGTTCTCAGCTTGAAAGAATAGAAGAAACTGGAGCAGGATTTGTCTATAATTTGTCTATAATTCTCTTAACAAGGAAGAGATTTTTCCATATTGGCACATGCTCATCAGCTACCTTACCATGGGAGGCAACTATTTTCTTAAGGGTTTCTCCTGCCAGGTCACATGGAAGATCTGAAGACAACACACAAATCTGAGAAGGGCTGCTTACATCCTGTGTACATAGACTAAACATTCATTGCTATCTGTCATTATTTTTCAACCAATAGTTTGTTTAGCACAATCATTTTTCAAGGAAATATTAGCATAATAAAATATTCCTTTGCACATTGTGGATAATTGTCCTCTACTTATTAGCTCTTCTTTCTTCAATTTGTTCCAGGATTGTTTCTTCAGGTTGTTTTGCTGTAATATTTATTAGTATCAATCAAACAGCAGTCAACTGCAAAACTTCCCACAGTCCATGAAATTATTTAGAACCTCTCAGTTGCTCACCACAGCATCCTTTACATGTATTTCTCTTTCATGCTTTTCTTGTCATCCTCACCACTCACAGTTTCTGCTAATTAGAATGTAAGACTTATTTTTTTATGTGCCTGTACCTCATCCAGCATCACAAGGTCTCAAACTTCACAGTGCTTTGCAATACAAGTGGAATGTTGATAAAGTTAGTGTTGTTGTCTCAACATCCTTGTTTGCGGTAATTTTGTATGGAGAAAGGCTCATGTACAACAAAGATTCAAAGCCACAGCCCTAAGAACGAATAAGCACACACAAGTTATTTCTTTTCATTAAAGTATGCAATATAAATATGATAGAACTGTCTTTTTGTGTGTGTGCATATATGTAACCTTTAGGCGTCTCCCTAATTAAAGTTAAATGAATGTATATGTTTTACCACTGAAGACATTCTCTATATGTGCCTTGCACTATTCCCAAAGTCTGACTCAGGAGTCTTCATATTCTTCTTCAGCTGAAATAGTCTTCTCAGGATAGTGTACAGATGGATTCTGTGGACCTGCATGAGTGAACAGATAGATTGGATGGCATCTAAATTGTAGTTCTAGGCAACCAATGCAAACTGAAATAAATACTACTTTCTCCCTCACCCAATTCAATACTTCGATACTTAGCAAGAAAGCTACACTGACTGGGATTACACAAGATATTTACACCAGCCTCCAAAGAAAGAAAAAATGCTTTTCATTCACTTGTTTAAGAAAAAAACTCAAGTAAAATTAAAGTTTCCAAATAACTTCACATTCATGAGAATCACTGAAAACCAATACCATGCCAAAAAAATGAGAGAAATGGTATCTAAATCCCCGATGATATACCAGACTCAGACACAGAAGCAGAAGAACTCATCTTTTTTTCCGCAAAGGGTGCTCTTCAACTATTTTAGAGGCAGTATGACTAGGACCATGAAGCTTACAGCAAACCAGTTCATCACTATTTTTCTTGTGAATCATTTTTCATCCAATAAAATGAAATCTTTCTATACATAATCAATTTACTTAACTCTTCATTAGTATTGCTTGTCTAATTATTTATAATGAAGTAAGTACACTGAGGAATGTATAAGTAATAAATTAAAGATGTTAAGTATTGTAGATCATCTGACTGTTATCGAAGGTATTCTCAACACTGGAATGTATAAGTACATCCAGTTAAAGGCTGTTCTAGTTTTATTTCTCACCTATAAACTGTACATCAGTCACTTGAATGTTTTCCTTCTATCATTCTAATAACTTTGCACATTTTTGAACATCTGACATGATATTATCTGTTAATACTTATTGTGAAACATGCCATTGTAGATTATCTATTTGAATAGGCTTCTTTTGCAACAACAAAATCCTCGTATTGGAAATACAGTTGACAAGCATCAATGCTCATTAAAGGAGATAAAGCAAAAGTGCTTCTTTTATTGATAATCCAATCCAACTACTCACAACTAAATCCTTACATTTGATTATAAACTTAAAGGAAAATATGTATGTATATTAATTCTGTTTCTCCCACTTCTGCTACATCTCATTTTTTGATTGTTTGGGATGAGTGAAAAGTGAAATCCTGGATCCCCTCAATTAAATAGGAATTTTGCTAATGGATCCAAGACCGTATCTTTCCATGAATGTCATTAGTAACATAAGTGTTGCAAGCAAAATAAGCGAATATTATTTTACCTTTTTTTAATGCATTAAAACAATTTTTTCCTTTATTTTATTCTTGTAGCATATAATGGATACGAATACCTAGATGTTGTTTATAGGTAATAATTTGCATTTGCTGTGGTAGTACTAGCACTTCTTTGTTAGACCTTGTAGACAGAAATAGAACAAAGTAAGCTTTTACAGACAGAGAATTGAAAACAAATACTCTTTCAACACAGGAAGAGAGATAACAGGAAAAGTGATGGCATCATGGAAGGGAGATGGGAGGAAAGCTTTATTCCCATATGCTATCATATGAAGAGAACAGAATAAAACTGGAGACAAGTTCTCTTAAAATGGAAGCTGACTAGAAAGTAGCTATCTTAAGAAATTAAGATATACCATGGTAGCTTTCGTAGAGATACAGGAAAGCATCTGGCTTCTTCCTAGAACTGCAGAAGGCCTTCAGAAACTCCTTCAGACATATGGGCTTTGCATATGTCGTCCGGGTGTAATGTCTCCCAAAGTACCTTGGTGACTGATCTCTCTCATTTCCCCTGCTGTCTACCCTCCGAAGTCCCCCAAGGGGAACCATAAGCATGTCCAAGAGCAACAGAGGAAGTTCAGAATCATCAAGGATTTTCTTGGTGCCCTAGCAACCCTTCTACTCTGCACTTGAGCTCACCGCTCTTCGAGCAGCCCCCATTTACCATCATGTCCCCCAAGTACAGGTGGTGGGTCACAGCTGTGCCTCCACTCTGCACTGCTAAGTAGCACAGCATGCCTCCTGAAAAACCCCATGCAGGAATATAGCCCTTTCATTTATAGCATGGCTCCATCACATATCCACCAAACCTGAACCTATTATCAGAGGACAAACATGAAGTCAAGCACCATTCCCAGACACACCTTCATGAAAGCCCTATTACAGAACCATCATTTTTGAAATGTCAACCATAACAGCTGTACCTGGGCAAAGGTGAACAGAGGGTGAACTAAAGGACACTGAAAATCAAGTCAAGGACAGAAAAGCTAAAGAATATTTGCAGCAGGAACAAACACCTCAGGTACAGAGAGACACTCTTGATGGATATTTAAAGTGAAGGGTTACTGATGCAGAACATCACTTTGCCTCCCTAGAGTCACCTAAAGATTAAGAAGCTAAAAGCAGTGTCTCATGCAAACAAGAAATGTCTTTGTCAAGGAAGCAGACATCCCTTCTCAGCTAGATGAAACTTAGCAGATTTTGTGGTCAATAGGAAGCAGTTCAATACTGACTTGCTGACATACTTTTAAGAAATGCAGTTTACGTAATACACAGTTATACCTGAGACGCTGTACAGGTGTACCCCCTGGGTGTACTGAGAAAGCAAAGAGATCTTATATCTTCTTTTTAGTTGTGTTGGTCTTAATATACCTACGAAGTATTCAAAATCTTCTCCAGAAGCTAGAAAGATTCAATAAAACACCATGTCTTTTATCTAATCTTAAGATGATTTCTAACCTGTTAAAATTCTTCAGGACAGAAAATAGCCTTAAATTTCAGGTTTGCAACAACCTCTGACTCAGACTTTTAACATAGCTACAATATGGTTAAGAAAACATTACAGCTTTCTGGTGCTGCAGATCTCTGTTCTATATTCTACCTTAAAAACACACACAAATATGAACTTACATTGAAAATTCTGCTGATATACACATCTCCTTTACAACATAGCTCTTCCACATAGATTTTCTTTTCTTTCTGATTTCTGAATAGCACTTCTTTGACAGCATCCTTATCATTATTCAATACAGAGGTTTTGTTTGTTTGTTTGTTTTTCATTATTTTCTATTCTAGAATAGTGGTAGGAAAAAAACATTGGCATTTGAGACCTGTTTCCTTTGCCTCCCAGCTTACATGCAAATATTTGAAAACAATATTCTGGCAGCAGTATTTTTTTTTTCACTAGCATCTTGGTTACTTACGTATATCTCATCATTCCGTCTGTGATTTGTTGCAGAATAACATTCCCACAAAGTTCAATTAGGGGCTTTTTTTTGGTGCACTCTTAGACTGTTGCAACTGCAATCACAAAATCAATTAGACTTGTCAGGTTTCATGCTGAACCTAAAATGAAGGCGTTGAGAGGTTAAGACAAAACTTTACAGCTGTTCACAAACAGAGCTTCCAGAGAACTGAGACAAATCTAGAGTCTTACCATCAGTAAGCTTGCTCATAATCTTTTTACTGGAAAATCTTTTAAACGTATCTCAAATGACATCTACATCATTTTATTTTGCAAATATCTAACTCACACCTGCAAAGGAAAACCAAACTTCCTGAGTCAAACAGAGACAGAAACTCTAACCATCCCTCCTAGTCAATGGTTGTGAGCCTGCAGCATATGGATCCTTGAGAATTTAGGAATTTCATCTAAAAGGCTAGTAAGGAGTAATTTAAAGTAAAGCAAGTTCCTATTTTTAATGCAACAACCTACGAATGTTCCTGTTTTCAGGAATTTATCATTGTTATTGTCTGAAAATTGCTCAGATATTACGGTGAATGGTAGCGACATGAAACCGTGGGCAAGTTTAGCAGAGCCAAAATACCAGACTGCAAATAGAAGCATAAATCCCACAATTGCAGAAGGAGTTGGTTCTTTGAGAATGTACCTTAGCCACAGGTATGTTTGATAAATATTTTAGAATTAAGTTGGTAAGTCTGTGTTTGTCATCAGCTGCTGGCTAAATCAGCTGTCTTTAATAAATTGTTTCTAAAGTAATCCACAACCCAGCAAACAATCCAGCACTGCATATGGCTGTCGTTTGGACCACTAATCTAGCTGTGAACTATTACAAATACAGTCTCCATGAATAATGAAGAATAAATTTAGGTTTTGGATTCCTCAGCTGCGTATGAACAACAGTATAGCTGTACAAATATTTATGGCTGTCTTGGTATGTGTTAAGGACATAAAATCTGCACTGCCACCACAGTGGTGGTGAAAAAAACATCTTCTATTATGGTAATTCAAATAATAAATTACAATTTGCTTTATAGTTAAATCTATATAAAGTTTGCATCTTCTAATGATAACTTTAAAAAATACACAAATACATTTTAGAAAGCAATGCAAATGCTAAGATGTTGCAGTAAAATATTAGAGGCCATGTCCTGGGCATCTTACATCTTCATGCCTCAGACCTTGCTTATGTCACAAAATTACGTAGGATTCTCACCTCACCAGAAGTGATATCTGTCTCCGTTACCCCACACCCCCCCTTACAATGATACACTGTGGAGTTCTGTTTTAATTGCCTGTGATAATGATTAGGGATAAAAACTGGTCTCTCAGATAAGTGGCCAGTCTGACATTAACTTCAGACATGCCTGAAGCTCTCAGACATTCATACTGCCTTTTGCTCTAAGTCCAGTGACACTTCCATGTAGTGCTCCCTCTTAAATTGGGGTTCCTAGAACAGAAGGCCCTGCACCCTCATTGCATTGCATTAATGAAGTCCATGCACTTAGGGACAGCAAAAAAACCTACTGCTTGCTTGTTCCTAACCTCAGTTTAGCTTCAAACAGTACAAACTCACTCTGTTCAAATTCACTACCTTGCATAGTACTTACTGAGGAGCCACAGTGCTGGGACAATGCCACACATTTCCACACAGTTTGACATACATACGGAGGAGAGGAATTCTACATGGAGATTTTGAGGAAGTCCACAGACCACAGAAGGTCCCCAAGCGTCTTACGCTCACTGAAATTGGAGTCTCTGTCTGACACAGAGAACTAGGTAGAAAAAAATCCTGATGATCACTTTGATTTAGATTCTACTTGACACTTAACCACAACTCCCTGTACATAACAGCACACAAGGAAATTCTTCACTCAAGCGAAGTCCAGCAGGGGAGTATGTAATTAGACCTGAGCAGAAATTAAGATAAGTAAACCAGTCTGATACTGGCTTTAATATGCCATTGCCTCATCATTTAACTAATCTCAATTAAAAAAAAAAAAAAAAAAAAAAAGTAAACAAACATATTATTTTGCAGTAAAACACACTTGAAAATAAACCCACAGAAAACATAATCCTGTACTACACACAAGAGCATAATATTTTCTAGGTTATCTTTGACATGGACTTAATTTTCTGCACACAGCTATTTTTATGTTTTAAACTATATCTCCCATTGGTGGAATTACAGATAGTCCTGTGAGGACATATTTTCCAACAGGAGATATCATCTTCATATTTTTAGAGTCTTCACGCTCTCTGTTCAGCATCCCCTGTGCCAGGTACCTAGGACCAAGCGTACTCTATTTTCAGACATTTCTGCTGTAAGACAGCAGATATCTTGATATCCTTTACAACTGGCAGAGTCTGTGTGTCATCAGATACCCTATATACGGCGTGGTATTTGGCCATATGTATTAGATCGTGACTGGGCTAGGCTTACAGGTCTATCATGTAACAAGCAGACTGTGCACTGCCATAAGGAGGTGCAGGGTCAGTCCTGCTTCACCCCAGCATCACAGACCATTACATCACCCTGTTCCTTTTGGCACCGCTCACTGTCCTGAGAAGACTGCATGGGTTTGTATGTAGGAGAAAAGGAGAGAATGTACAGAAAACCTTGACGAATTTCCCTGCTATTTCTGGAAGGCTGCACAGTGAAACTGTGATCTCCCCCACGCAGAAATAGGCCCTGATTCCCTATTGGCAGGACTAACATGTTTCAGCTGAAAACCTGTGAAGATAAGTTGCTAAGTACTAAATAATACATAGCTTGTCTTTTATTGTTATGTTTATCAGAAATGTAACAAAAATAGTATTTCATAACATAATATGTAACAAGTTGGTTTATGAAATATCAGTATGCAGGGGCCAGGCTCCCTGTCATAGCTTTATTCAGATGTTAGACTATCTTGACTAATCCTTCTTAATCCTATCGTCAGCTGCCATCAAGTCAAGATATGTCAGCCTTAAAAATGAAAAAATATCTTAAGGAAATGATGCTTTGCAAGCAATAATGCTGAATTTTGATTTAGCAGAAAGATAATGACATCTTTTGTTGAAGAGCCATCTTAAGAAACTGGTACTAGTTCCCAAACTCACTCTTTGTTTCTAACAGCTGCTCAGGAACTCTTTTTTTTTTTTTTTAAGGTGTTTTACCTGGGATGTTTCTCCTAAAGTGTGCTTCAAGATAAAAAAACAACAAACCTGCAATGGAGATCCAGCAGAGGTAATTGATTTGCAGCTGAATCTCCTGAGGTCTGGGCGCTCTCTCTCACTCTCTTGGATTTGTAGTATGTCGTATCAGACAAACCTTAGCTAAACTTGATCTGCAAATGACTTACAGTGCAAGGATGGGTATGCTGGAGTCATTGTTTGTTAGCAATGATGATTGTCATGGTAATCACACTGTTTTAACTATACTGGTTCTGAAAATAGAGACAATTTCAAATAATTGGTGCAAGCTGATTGCCATATGTAAAAACAGTGCTCTCAGAGAACTGTGAGAAGATTGTTTTCAATCTGCTTCAGAAAGCTATTGCTGAACAACTATTCATTTGAAAGTAAAGCTAAATAAATATTAACAACAGAATCTGTAGCATGAAATCATGGAACCAACCCCAGCAACCTCATCAGCCCCTACATTGCAACTAAACCAAAGAGAAAGGACTTTGCTTTTCTGTAAATTGAGTTTATTTCTCCAGGAAGGTAAAGAACTTAAACAATGATGTTAATTTTGCTTGAGGATCTTTAGTGTATAGATGCTCAGAACTACCAAATGCCCATGTCAACAATACTGCCACCTTCACATTACCATAGAGAACTAGGGAAACCTGGGTTGAAGAGCGAATTTATGACCATATATTCCCATAATCATTTCTCTGCTTATTTAGTGAAACACTCCATCTTTCATTCTATTCCCTCACGTTTTATTTACCAAAACAGCTAAAAATTAGTACAATTCTTCTATGAACTCTATGCCTCTTTTCAGAAAAACGGTATGTGGTATTTTGCCTGTCCTAAATTGCCTTTCTCTCCAGTGAGTGTTTATCCATTAAGAGTTTAGTTCCATAAGACTAAAGAAAGTATTTTCCCAAGAAATCCTCTGAATTTTTGTGTGTCTCTATGCAAAAAGAAGTAGATGGTTATCTCCTAGTTGACAGCTCTCCAGGATTGCAGTAGGTGAATCACCTTTAAGCACAGAGTTGTTTGGACACATTAATGTGTGATTGTCCATGCTACTAAGTCTAGTCTGTCATGTTAGTCAGCATATTGGTCTGATACACCCAAGTTGTGTATCTCCACTGAGGAGATCTCAGAAGAAAATAATCTCTCATCAGATGCTTCGTGATTCACAGGGTCATGTATGACTATGGAAGGAAATACAGAAAAGGTTTAGCCAGTTTGTTCTTTGGACTTGTTATTTTCTAATTAAAAATAATAATAAAAAAAAAAAAAGATTAAAAAAATGCAAAAGCGAAGGACATCATATCACCAACCTTTCAATTTCAACCCACTGGTTTTAATTTGGGAGAGAAACTTGGGTGCAGCCCTGGTTTTCACTGAACTAATTCACACAAAGTTGTACCTGAGTACACAGGTGAATTTCATTAGGTAGGTATAGAGTATTTTGACCAAGGTCCCAGAGGATGGCATCAAGAACAGACCTCAGTGAGTTAGAAAGCATCAGAGTGGCAATTTAAAAATACTTACAATGCAAAGGGAGACCAAGAAGAGGAAAGGTTTTATACAATACAAATAATTTAAAAACTGAAAAAAAAAAAAAAAAAAAAAAAACAAACCCTGCTTTTTTCCTCTAACAGTAGGCCATCATTACCAAAATTTCCTTAATGTTGCTTTCCTGACAGATTAAAAATGTTCTGTGACTTGAACACTAATAGCTTACATGACTATTTGGTAATATTCAGAACTGTAACAATAAAAACTTAACAATACTCTCTATATTATGCCTCCATATATATTCCTTCAGCTGCTTCATGTCTGACAATTAATCACCATCTGTAATTGTTACTAAGCACAGAACACACTACAGGTACTCTTCAGCACACAAGATTGATGGGGCCCATGGTAGGAAATTCAGTTAGATATCAGATAATTTTTTCAAAGATAATTTGTGTAACTTGTTTGGACTCCTGGGGTATTTTGCTAAATATCTTAAATGCTACAGAATTTTTCTGCACACATCACAAATCTGACTATCTGTTTCTCTGCCCTTTGTATAAACATAGCCTCTCTCACCAGTCCCAAGTGTATGAAAATCATGAGTCAGCCCTAAACCATCAAATTATGAATTTGGATGGAGAAAAGAACTCACAGTATCTTACAAGAATAAGTGTAGAGGTTGTTATCTTGTTTCTGATAAGATCTGTTTTATAATGTCAAGATACCAATTAAATAAAACAAATGCTTTATTTACTATTTAATGTCAGAATTATTTGGAAAAAGAATAAAGAAAAAAATATAGAACAGTCAAAGCTGTGAAAAAGTAAGGATACGGAGACATGCAGGGCCCATAGGCTCACACCAACAGCTGCAGATGAAGGACAGAAGGAAAGAATTATGTTGTAGTCCTGTCATCATATTGTTCAGCCTAAATATTATCAAAAGGAACCTCCCTAATTACCCTGAAATGGGTTGGAGTGCAGCTAAACACAGACAGGAATAAATAACAATAATAGCAGCAATAACAAAGCTAAACAGGCTGTAAATTCCCATAATTGAATTCATAAATCTGAATCTTTTAGAAGGTTAGCACTAGGGCTAATGTGGCTTGACCTAGAGTGATTGTTGATGCTGCACCCGTTATAAGCCTCCTACTAGCGAGCAGTGAGAGGGGAAATAAATAAATAAATCCACTGGACTCTCAGGAGCACTTTAGGAATAACCCTTTCTGTCTGCCATAGTTATCATTCAGCCTGCAGCGTCTCAGCGCTGGCTGGCTAGAGACAGCAACCTAATCACTGTACTGCAGCAAGCCGGGAAAACACCACCCCAGCTGCCGAGATAGAGGAAATACTCCACAGACAGTGGGCAGCTGATAATCACTGTCAAACAAGCTTATTAAATGGAAGGACTTCATCCCCTCCACCCCACCCTCGCAGCAGCAGCACCCTGTACAGCAGTGTGACAGTAGCCCCCAGCAGTGACCCGAGACGCTGCAGCCTGCAATGCTGTCAAAAGCTTGAGGCTCGATCTTGCAGAGCACCAGCAAGACTCTCACCTTCACCAGACTCAGCTGTTATTCACCATTCTGCTCCCTGAGAGACATCACTTGCAGTAATCAAGTTTGTCTTGGGAAGGGGTGGCATTGTGTGAGCCCTTTTCTACACAGCAATCACATCCTGCTCTATTTGCCTTTATTTTGTTCTTGCCTGTATTATTTTTAGGTGACACAATATACTGCATTGCTGTTAAATGTACCTGCAGGGCATAATCTTTCTGAAAGTTACACCACTCTTTAACGGCAGCTACCTGACACAAGGCAGAACATTATGTGGTCTCTACAAAAAAACAACAACAATAATAGCATTTTGATGGCTTCATTAACATAGCTATCTAGTGGCTTGTAAAATACGCATGTAGCACCTTTGAATCTGTCACTTGAGAGTGTAAGGTCTCCTTTTGGTGGGCCAATAGCCTATGAGTTTGGGTGATTATTTAACATGTCACTGAAACGTCCTCTCCATGAAATTACAACAAGGAGGTGAAAATTAGTCCAGTTCTCAACATTTCTCAGCTTTAGCCGCGATTCTTCATGTTGTGACTCAAGTATCTTTCCAAAAGTCTAGGATGGAACCACCACTGGGAACACTGATGTACAGATCTCTGAGCATCTCTGGATGGTATTGCTGCCTTTCTTACAGCCATAATATTGGAAAACATGAACTCTAGTTTCTCTCCAATGGAGGACAATATCGTCAGGACAGTGTCAATTTTCTGTGTTGTGCCTTCACATAATTCTTTACATTTCCAATAAACCTTTTATGATAATGTCCTGGGTTGAGTGAGTGGTGGAGTTTTTTGGTGGCAGGGGAGGGGGCTATCGGGGCGGGCCCCTGTGAGAAGCTTCTCGAAGCTCCCCCAGCTCCACGTCAGCTCCACTTCTGTTTGCGAAATTGAGCCAATCAGCTGCGCCTCTGCGATAACGTATTTAAGAAGGGACGTGGTGACGGGCAGTGGGACTTGTGAGGAGGAGTTGCTGCAGCTGCGTGAACGCCAAGGTCAGTGGAGGAACGGAGGAAGAAAGGAGGGCGGAGGTGTGCCGGAGCAGAGACCCCCCTGTATCCTGTGGTGAGACGGCAGGGTGACCCCCCCTGCCACCCATGAAGGTCTACAGTGGAGCAGACATTGATTTACGGCCTGTTGCTCCTGCTCGGCTGATCAAGGTTCTGTGCCCGAAGAAGGCCGGGGTCTCATGGGAAAAGGTAGCCCCGCTGCTGTAATTCAGTGCTGGGAGGATTGCAGCATGTGGGGGTGTCCCACGCCGGAGCAGCTCGGGAAGGGCTGCAGCCGTGGGAGAGAATCCAGTCGGAGGAAGTTAGTGACCCATGACGGAGCAGTGTGGGGAACACCGCAGCCCGTGGGAGGAATTCAAGTCAGAGAAAGTTTGTGGAGGACTGTCTCCTGTGAGAGGGGGACCACGATGGAGCAGGAGGAACAAGTTTCGGACACTCCCCTCACCGAAGATGAAGGAAGTGGCAGCACTGACTGCACCCCCCATTCCCTGCCCCTGCGCCACTGGGGGAGGAGGTAGAGATATCAGGAGCAGAGCTGAGCCCGGGAAGAAGGGAGGGGTGGGGGGAAGGTGTTCTCAAGATGTGGCAATGCTTCTCACTGTCCTACTCTGTTATGTGTTGTTAGTGTCTGTAATAAATGTATGTTCTTTTTTTTCTTCCCCTAACGAGTCTGCCTTTTGCTCGTGATCATAAAAGGGGGATTTTTTCCCCATCCCAGTCCTATCTTGAACTCCAAGCCTGGCAACTCCTCCTCACAAGTCCGACTGCCCATCACCACGTCCATTCTTAAATACGTTATCGCAGAGGTGCAGCCAATTGGCTCAATTTCCCAAACAGAAGTGGAGCTGACGTGGAGCTGGGGGAGCTTCGAGAAGCTTCTCACAGGGGGCCGCCCCGATAGCCCCCTCCCCTGCCACCAAAAAACTCCACCACTCACTCAACCCAGGACAGATAAGTAGATTATAGTTTAGTGTGCTAGAGAAAAGTTGGCTTTGTAAATATTGTGGTACAAACCCACTAATGTCCTTAGCTTGTGAGGACAGTTTTCAACCTGAATACAAGACTGGAAAAAGAAAAACCCATTTTCCTCCTCATCCCTCAATAGACAATATAAATCTATTTAACATTTCTTTTTAACCAGATTGCAGTATGCTTTATAGGTCAGAATAAACTTTCAAAGCCTTAGCACAAGTTCAGTTTATACATACTTCCACAGCAAAAAAATCACAAATGCCTAAGAATTGTTCACTGGTTCATTGCAGGAGATTCTCTGGAGAAGATAAAGGACACTTTTTTACCCATTTCCTGTGTCAGCACTTAATGCAAAGTTAGTTTAGCATTTACTAAGAGTCTTAAATGGCATTTCCTATTACTAATAGTATTCATAGTCAGTGCCACAATACTTTGGCATTCATTGGTTGGATACATTTATTTCTTATGCTCTGGTGGTAGTTTATCACCCTCATACCTTCTATATTAATTTCCTACACAACCCTCATAAAAATTCTTTCCAGAGTTACCAAATCTTTTTTCTTAATGCAATTTTTTATCATGTCATTTAAAAACTGTATTAATTTAGGTTAATTTGTGCACTAAAGCTGGGTTTAGGTTTTTTTTAACTCTCACTTGGAAAGCTCTCAATTTTCATGCATTGAAGTTCTGAGTTAACTCCTGAATAGTGTTTTTTCACTCAGCTACTGGTACATCAGTTTTGGTTTTGTCTTTGTTTATTCCTGGAAATGCTTAGTACATCAAACTTTACCCTAAGCACCCTAAACTCCAGAGACAGAAACAATACAAAGTGCAAATCAGTCATGACTTCAGGAATTATGCAAAACATGCATCTGATGAATAAAATAATACAAGAAAAAGAGAGAAATAATATAGGAAGTACAAGGTATGTTCTGAAAGTAACCTTCTTCTCACTGGTAGGAAGCTAAATAATTTGTCTCTCTTGGAGAATCATCATTGCTAAGTAACAGAGACAAAGGGTACAAATTATTTTTATGTTATATGTTAAATAAAATGTTTATAATAAAGGTATTGTTTAAAAGAGGAGTCAGAAAATGACAAAACTATTCAGCTATTACTGTCACCAACTCAACCTTAACATACTTGTAAGAGGCCTCAGATTCAGCCTCAAAACTTCCTCCAATTTACATATTTAAACTACACTGAACAATTCGTGCAGATCTAGTATCTGTTAATGAATCAGTCAATACTGCATGAGGCAGGATGGCAAACACTGCTCTAGTTCATCAGTGTCAGCTTTTAGAAAGTTTTTAAGCAATGTTTTCCTTTAACACTAAGCTCCAGTTTCTGACTGTGGTTGCATCCAAGTTAAGTTCACAAGCATATTATATTAGAGATACCTGTAGATGTTTCTTCACACATATAACTCAGATGACAGTGCTGCCAGCAGTAATAAAATAATCTCTACAATAAATTTTCTATAAATAAGCTGTGCCTTTATTGCACGAGTAATATGCCAGTATGCCAAAGATGGTGTCATTACAAACTTTATTGTGGGTAACACTTGGAGCTCATTTTGGCACATGTGGAGAAGACCCATTTTTAGTCTCCATGGAAATGTTTCAGCCTACAAATAAATTATAAAGGAGAGAATGTTTTACAGTGAAAGTTGGTTTGTTTGCTTTTATAAGTGAACTCTCAGAGGGCCTGGGTTTAGGAATGCTAAGCAGTACTGTGAGTTTTGTCCAAAAATTAAAAGCACATGGTGCATAGTCAGTTTTGCTCTCCAGAACATTTCTGTATATGCATAAAAAGTTGATTAGTTTATTTTCTAAACAACTTTTTTTTTTTTTTTTCCACTGACAGGGCTTCATTTCTGATCCCTTAGTCTACAACAAGCATGAAAATATGGCAATATCTCACCATTTCCCCTACTCTGTCCCAAAATTTCATTTTTTGGTATGTGAAGAGGCAAAGAAGATCACACGAGACCTCCTCTTTGTGGCCATTCACAGAACACTCCATGAGTTCTCTGTGTTAGGGAGATACTCAGAGCAAATGTTTTCCAAAAAAGGAATGAGACTCCTAGGATCACAGTTTCCTACTAAAACTGCTGCCCATCTAACAGGATTTTAAACAGTTCCTCTGTTTTGTACAGACTCAGTTCTTCCAAGCACTCCTAGATCTTGCAATGCTACATCACCCAGAACCACGGATTACAACTAGATATCATAACCTAGCAAGCCTCCTTTCTAGTGTTCACTAATCAGCTGTAACTATCAGACCTGTGTGTTAAGTATGAGACATATTTAGCAATGCCAACTGGCACGGCAATTTGTAGCATGCAAAGATGAGCATGTGAAGGACTCCAAAGTCAGCTAGAGCTTTGAGAAGGATCTATGCTGATCATCTTCTTAATGTTTAGATCCCCAAAACAGGTTAAAAGACTTTTCAGCTACAAAAAAAAAAAAAAAAAAAAAAAAAAAGAGCTGCATGTTTTAGAGAGCAGAAATTTGATGGGTTTTAACAGAAAAAACCTCAAAGTCACCATCTCAGAGTGCCGATGAAAGTTTAGAATGCAGTCTCTCCCTGTCCGTGGTATCTCTGCTTGTAGGATTAGTTTCAGCACACACAGTGACTCTCTGAGGTGCCCCAAGCACTGCAGAGCCCCTTGGTCTCCAGAAAGGACCCTTTTGAGCTCTATCTGCTTGTTACAGCTCTCCACTGCGCTGGCCTCCTCGCAGAAGCCCAGCCGTGGGCTCTGACCCCCTTGGCTGCCAGCCCTGCTGTTTCCTTCACTGAGCAGGCTCCCACGTCCCTTTCCACACATTCCAGGAGGTTCCACAGAAAGCCAGCCATCTTATTTAATCATTAAAAATTAGTATTAAAAAGTATGAAGAAATACATCAAGTGCACTGACTATCACAAACCTGTATTTCCCTTCAAAGGAACCCAAGAAAGGTAAGGAAAACATGTTTGTTTTCATTCAGACTTTCACTGTCAACTTCGAGTCCACACGGGAAAACCGTTGAGGGTTGTAGTTCAGAAGGAGAAAACTACTTCCCAAAGATTACTAATGCACAATAACAAGATGACGGTATCATGGTTTCTGCTTTATCCTTCACCCTAGTACGGCTTATACTCTGGCTCTGTTCTTCTGTGAGCAACATTCAAGCTCAGTGTCCTCTCTCCACACTCAGCAGTCAGAAAAAATACATTCCTGTATTATAGCCATCACTTGGTCTTGGTATAAGATACAGTAAGTAATAGAAATCCATTAAATTTTTCCATCAGATAACCCTGTCTTACTCAGGAAACCTTCCGTTAAACATGTATCACCTGTAATTGTTCAGGAGCGATGAACAGACTCATCTTCTTTTCCTTTTTCCTTTTTTTTCACCATTTTTGTCATAGTACCCTCAGACTCATTTAAAGCACTAGACAAATTAAATTATGAGTTTTATTTAGAACTATAAAAACCTTACACTGAGCTATTCATCACAGAAAAATTAAATGTTTGAATTTATTTGTCTGACATTTATGTGTACCATCTATCCTCTAGAAAACATGAAGCTGTCACCTATTATTTATGGAAACAAGAGACCAGAAATAGGTGCACATAGTTTCAGACATACATAGTGGCCTGTGCAAACACTCATTTCCTCCCTCAGTCTGTTTAAAACCTCTCTATTATTGAAAAATTGGTGCTTACTGCATTGAATACTACATAATGATGCAAAATTATGATATTCCAAAGGTTGGGAAATTAACACTTTGGCTGCAACACAGATAGAGTACTAATGTTGATGTTAAACCACTATATTTCATGCAAAACAGTAGTATTTCCTCTCAGAGACACCAGCCTTTCTAAGAAGATCATAATACTTAAGTGATACCAAGACAGTTACTGTATCATCTTTTCAATTAACCCTTTTATTTATTTAATTTTGCAAACTAGAAATTGCAGAGGGTTTCTGAACTTTCCTGGCTCTCAGGAGAAATGAAAGAATAGTTTGCAACAAGCACGTCTTTGATGCAATCCCACTTTTTTTTTGTTAACTGCAGATACAACTGTACATAAAGTGTGTGGTTTCTTCCCAAATGCATTTATCATAATCCACCAATTAGCCAACAAATGCTTCTATAAATAATATCTATCTGCTACATGTTTTCTGTAAGATTACACTATTTTGGGCCACAAATGAGTCAATCAGTAATGGGGTGGCTCCACCATCATGTGCGTGTGGCACATGGTAGCACATGCCTTCTTAGCCTGGGTCTCAGCTTAGGTAAAACACATTCTGCTCCTGAGCAGACTCCTGCAGGCCTGTTGTGTCCCACTCAGGTACAAAGTAAGCAGGAATGGCTTTCTCAGAGGCGGGGGGATTCAAGATATGACTTAACAGTTCTGAGACATGACTCCTAAGACCAGCCACATCTGACCTGACATGTCATATCTTACCTTTAATAGAACAAGGGCCATGAATGGGAACACTGTAGCCTTATATCTAGACAAGAGCATCCTGCTGGTTCTTGTTCCTTCTGGCCACAATTAAAACAACTTAGATGGGGCAAAAGTATGACCAACTGTCTGGAAAACTTTCTAGGCCCATATTTACACTGGCCTAGAATGAATTTACCTGTGTTGGAGTAAGCCTTGCAGCTATCCCTCCAAGATGTGAAAAGTCTGGCTTGCCTCCTTGGTAGCAGGGAAGCAAAACCTAACAGAGACGTACTAACAAACAGACACAAGTCATAACAACATAAGCAAGCCAAACTGGATCCCATCCACCCTGCTCCTGATAACAGCCTGTGCAGAGTGCCTCGGCAAGAAGCATAAGAACGGACAGAGCAACAACTTCCACATCCTGCTCCCAGTTCAGGGTGCAGTTATGAGGCAGATTAAGCCAATATAAATCAGACCACCACTCTGCTCCCCAACCACATAGCCCTGCCCACCCCTTTGTCCAGACGTTGGCATGTACCAGCCTCTGTGATGAACCACTTCAGCACACAGAGACAACAGAAAACTAACCCTACAACTAAGAGATTACTGTCCCTTATTTCAGAGATCTGAAGCAGCTCGTCACAGCACCAGGTGTATGCCGATGCCAGCGCAACAGGGTTGTGGGACTGTGGGGTTTGCCTTTTCTCAGCCAGAGGCCGTAGCCACAGCTGCTGACTGACATGTCTCCATATACCTGCCCTGCAATCACTATTTGCACCCATCTATACTTCTGGACTTCACGGATATCAATGAGTTCCAAGATTAATTCTGACTCCATCTCTGTTCTCCCAACCCTCTCCATTCCTACCTGAAGCATGCCAGGCTATTTAATCTTTCTTTGTACAGGAGCTGCTCTATACCCTAGTAATCCTTACCACCTTATGTATGTAACAGATATAGTATATATCTATCAAGAGAGACCTGTAATTATTTTTAGAATTTTATTACACTCTTTTTAAAATTCAGGGAGTGATGCTCAGACCTCCCCAAAAGTACTCCAGATGTAGATGAACTATGATTATTCACAGTGACATAGAAGGCAAAACAGTAAACATCACTTTTTTTTCCCCCTAATAGTTCCTAATGTTCTGTCTGCTTTTTTGAACAGTGCTGAGCAGAGCCAATGTGTTTTCAGAACAGTCTCCAGTGACTCCAGTTCTCTATCTTGCATGGTAATGTAATGCTGATTTAGATCCTCTTATTGTGGGCATATATCTTGGATAAGTTTTCCTGTGTGCATTACTGTGTATTTGTAGGTACAGAATACAAATTTCATGTCCCAATCTCATCTGTATATGAACACATAAATATGAGTATACATATAGGTATATTATACAAACACACACACATACACACACTTTAATTGTATAATGTATAATTATTTATCAGTATATTTAACAGTAAAGGCCTCAGCACAGATGCCTAAGAAATTCCACTGTCACCCTCCTCTCTTGTGAAATTTGACCATTTATTCTCACTTTCCTTTTCCTACCTTCTAAATAGTTATTAATATGCAGAGGACCTTTTCCCCTATCCTACCACAACTTAATTTCTTTAAGAGCCTTCAGCAAAAGATCTTGTCAAAAAGCTTTTTGGCAGAGTATCCACTGGATCACTTCTTCTGTATATTCAGTGATGATCAAACAACTCTATTAGACTTGTAAACCCCTTTCAAAAGCTCTGTTGGTTCCTCCTCATTATATTTTAGTTATCCTTGTGTCTATTGGTTCTAGAATGGCTTCTAACACAGTTCACACACTACCAAATTTGTAGATTGTCTTAAGCTCCCTGACTTCCTCATTCCACTTAAATCCTTTTTAAAAGATTAATCTATATTTGCCATTTCGCTCTCATCTAGTACTACAACTGATTTAATCAACAGACACCATAGCATAGCCGAAAGTTTCCATTTTCATATTTATGTTCCCTTAGGACACCCAAGTAAATAGTACCTGGTTCTGATAATTTGTCTGCATTCACTCCATCTATTTCTTCCAAATCTTATTTTCTTGACACCTTTGTTTGATAAAGTATTGTTTTAAACACCAATCTATGTAACACAAAGCCCTCTGGTTTCAATGTCTTCTTGGTGGTGACGCTCACTGAAAAGAATTGGTTTCATTTTTCTGCATTTTTGCCCTGTGAGAACTCCTATTAAACCATGATCATCTATTGGCCCCACAGTCTTTCTGGCAGGCTTCCCAATGTTTGACAAATAAGTATCTTTTTAATTTTTATGCCTTTAGAAAATTGTTCCCCAAAGTGCTTTTTTTTTTTTTTTTTTTTTTTGGTCCTGCCTTATTAATTTTATATTTAACTTGTTTATGTTCTTTTTCCATTTGAATGTGATGTTCATTTTAGGTCCTTTAACTCCTAGTAATCCCCCTTACTCTGATGTTTAACTTTGAAGACTTATTTGGAGTTCTTTTCCACGTTTTCTTTTTCCATAAGTGAAATACATTTATTCTGAGGTTCAGTATACTGTATTTAAGTAATCTCCATGTTATGCATCACCACTGGTTGCAACGGGTGCAAAGATTTCTAAAGGGATAACACACTACTTTATTTGCTGCAATAAGCTAAACCACAATTTTTTCTTTTCCAGGAATGAATTATGGAAGAAATCGCCTGTCTGTCTTGTATGGGGAAGGAGGGAAATTACAGGAAACCCACATACGACTTACAGCACCAAAACAGATCTAGTCCACGTCCACCCAGTTTAATAAACTGTGTTAACTTGAGGCAAGATCA